>NW_022900913.1:59054291-59061123 GCF_012274545.1 Fukomys damarensis | reverse complement strand
AAAAGTGTCATAACAATTACCACTGTGATATAGGTAGCTATACTAGAAAGATACAACAGGACTTAAAGGTCATACAGTATATATTTTCTGTACTGTGAAACATATTGTATATATTTTGCACTGCTAACCATGTGGAATCACATATTAATATTTTTTGTAGCAATGAAGAAGAGGGCAGCTGGGGATTTAACTCAGCAATTCGGTGGCCTGCCTTGCAAGCTCAAGGACCCGAGTTCAATCCCCAGTACAAAAAAAAAAAAAAAAAAAAAAAAAGAAGAAGAGGGCAGAATAATCCCATAGAACCTGGTAACTGAGGAGTCTGTCAAGAACAGGCTGAGGGCCCAGATCCACACACTAGCCTAAAAGGACTGTTGGATGATAAAAAGAAACAGATAACATCTCCAGAGACTGGAAAGAGAATGAGGAGGCTGTGCTGACGAGGAGACCTCGAGAGCGCCATGATGCTCCACAGGGAAGATGAGGAGGGGGTGAAGGGCGAGGGAGTGGATGAGGGAAATTCCATACCACCCCCACTGACAACAATATGAGCAAAACAACAGTTCAGAAGATTGACCAGAAGTAAAGAAAACTGAACCGGAGCCCCAAGGTTCCGCTGAGGATGGACTCCTTCGGGTTCAGCGCCAGTCTTCACAGTCATGAGGTTCTCCTCCAGCACCCACCTCAACCCCGTGGAGGTCGAAAGGAAAAGTAGCATTTAGAGAGGAGATAGTTCACACAGACATTGAAGGCTCCTACCCCTCCTTATCCTCCTTTTGATGAGAAAAGAAAATGTTTAATTCACATGCTGGAAAGCTACTATTCACTGAATGTGCTCTAGCAGTTTCAAGAAAAACGACACTCGAGTTTACTACTTAGGGTTACTTTTGAGTTCATCATGACTGCTTAATCTTCTATGAAGCAGTAACTTAGGATAACTTCTTCTTGACAGCTGAATAACAATTCTTCCCAAACTCTTAACTCAGTGTATGGGAATAGTGAGAAAGGAAACTCACTCTAGGGTTCAAGAAAGAGGCCTATCATTTGTCTCTAGGTGATTCCAAAACTTTAACTTTATGGTCATTTTGAAGAGACAAACCCAAAGCAAAACCTTTAATAGGTGGCCTGCTGCTTTGCTTAAGAACCCTTGCTAGTCCGTACTATCTTCATTGATCTTAGGTTAATGGCCTCCACATAAGAGAGAAGAAATGATGGAGAAAAACACAAAAGACACATCAATTGATACAACTGAATGGCCCAGCCCTGGGGATCTATGTTTGAGGCTTTCTGCAAAATAAAAGTGAGTATAATTGTTCTAAACATGTTCCTGTACTTTCTACATTCTCTAAATGAACCTCTACTTTTTAACAAGGTAAACAATGCAAGTTTTAGGTCACTGACTCAAGCTATACTTTTCTTATGACAAATTCTGTCACATTAAGACAAATTAAATGTAGAAGCATCTACCTAAGCTTGAGATTTCATGGATGTATAAAACTGGTGAACACCTATGATTAATCTCCAACTGGTAGTTGACTACTCATCTAAATTAGGCAGGCAATAATTTTCCCTTTGGAACAGGAGGTTGCAGCCGTGAACCAGAGGATTTCAGATAATTATTAACACTTTTCTTCCTATGCTGCCACACAGTGGCTATTTGAAGCACCTGCATCTGATTGGGAAAAAAAATGTGTATTTTTCCATGTAGAGAATTCTTAAATTACCACCTACCGAAACTAATATTTTGTCATTCGACTGGGATAGACACAACTCTTGTTTATGGTCTGTGTACTGTGTTCTACATAAATGGAACGGCAGTGACATTCTCATGCAAAGAAAGATCTGGGCATCTCCAGGCCTCGAGGGAGTCAGCGACCCACACAGTGGAGGCTTGAACAGGGCAGGCTTGTCTCTTTCTGAATCTCCTTACTACTTACTCATTTCCTCTGTGACTAACTGTGCTAGTGGAGTGGATGAGGTCAGTCAGTGGTCAAGGCAAATAAAAACTGCTAAACATCAACATCCAATCATAACCAATTACACTTGTTAGTTTTCACCAGTACTCCAGAAGCAATGGAGGATTATTATTCATTCAGATCACAGTAATGCCATAAAAAATAACTGGATAAGGAGGATGTTGCATTTCCTAATCCCAGCCTCCTGGTTCTGGTAAAGATCAGATTTTCAGTTACTTCAGATTTTTCATGGCTAACAGCCTCTGTTTGTGTCCTTATTAGACCTACAGTGTTTCTGCACATCAATGTACTATAATATGATCATGAAGAACACAGGCTCTGAAGTCAAAATGTCTGTGTCCCAAATGCCTATCTTATCATTTATTGGCTGTTTCTCAGTTTTGTCACTTGTAAAATGGGAAGAACTGCAGTACTTGGGCTCTCTGGGTCCCAGGTTACAGTAACAGTTAAATGACATACTGTATATAAGTGTTTCTAATAGCCTTTTGTGCTTATAAGTGTGCATAGTGTATTTGCTATTTTCATTGACACTCGAGGGAAGAACCACTGTTAAGCAGACATGGAAAACGATGTTTACCTAAAACTCATGGTGAAAGCTCAGTTGTGCTCACCTGGAGAAGGTAGAACAGCTGCTGGTATGTTTCTAGTGTTTTCCTCCTCTCCTTGCTCAAGCTTTTGATTCCCTGGTTGTCAATGTTATTCAGTATTTCCATTTCTCCTCCTTTCTTCTTATTCAGCTTTTTTCTGTGTGAGATGACATCCTGTAAAGAATTTTATGACATTACTCATTATAACTCTAGTACTCTTGATCTCCTCCCTTCATACATCTTCTGAGACACACAGTCAAAAAGGTGAGCCGGGCATGGAGGCACACGCCTGTAATCCCAGCACTCGGGAGGCTGAGGCAGGAGGATTGCTGCAAGTTCGAGACCAGCCTGGGCTACAACGTAGTGAGTTCCAGGTCAGTCTCAAATACATAGGGAGACCCTCTCTCAAAAAAAAAAAAAAAAAAAAAGATGAACTTTCCATGTTTTCTGCATCAGGAGACATAGAGACAGAGAATGTTAAGGTAAGAAAATACATCCTGCACGTGAATTTGGTTTTTGTAATGTGTGTTCTCCAAAGCTCTACTCGTTTGCCTTTAGGATTTAATGTAGCACCAAGAAAATCCCATGGAGAAAGAATAGTCTTTTTAACAGAGGGTACCAGGACACTTAAGACATTGACATTCAGAAGAAAGGAGTCAGATCCCGACCTCACAGGATAAATAAAAACTGACTCGGGCCGGGGATTTAGCTCAGTGGTTCTGGTGATTGACTCACAAGCATAAGGATCCGAGTTTGATCCCTGGTAACAAAAAAACAAAAAAAACCCAACAACAACAACAACAACAAAAACCTGACTCAAAAGAGATTAAAAAAAAAACAAAAAAAACTAGATGGAAGCTAAAGCTATAAAACTCTTGAAAGAAAAATTAGGCAAACATTTTTGACTTTGGATTAGGCAATAGTTTCTTAGAGAGGACATCAAAAGTACAAGCAATGAAAGAATAAACTGGACTTCATAAAAATTAAAATATTTCACTATTCAAAAGATACTGTCAGGATAAAATGACAACTCACAGAATGGAAGAAAATATCTGCAAATCTCATGTTGGATGTGACTTGCATCCAGAATAACTCTTACAATTCAAAATTAAAAAGCAAATAATTCAATAAAAGCGGGTAAATGATTTGAAATGACATTCTCCCCAAATGATAAAAATATGGTTAACAAGTACATAAAAAAGATGTTCAACATTATTGGTTATCAATGGAATGTAAATCAAAACTACAATGAGATACCACTGAGTACTAAATTGGATGGCTATAACCAAAAAGATAATAATTATCTGTAAAAAATAAAATTTTAAAAATGTTGGTAAGGATATGGACAAATTAGAAAATTCCTGTTGCGTTGGGCCAGGGATTTAGCCCAGTGGTGCCACCGCCTGCCTTGAAAGTGCAAGGTCCCAAATTCAATCCCTGGTACCAAAAAAAGAAAATTCCCAACCTTGTTGGTAAGAATGTAAAATGGTATAGACATTTAGAAGAAACTTGGCAGTTCCTCAAGTTCAGCGTAATTACCACATGAGAACTGAAACACAAATCCACACATAGCCTGTGAATAAGCACAGGAAGTAACACGAAGCATGTTAACAGCAGTAATATTCACAATAGGTAAAAAGGGGGAACAACACAAATTCCATCAGATAATGAATGGATAATATGGTATATCCATCAATGGGATATCATTCATCAATAAAAAGCAATGAAGACTGATTCATTCTGTCACATACTTTAAAAATAGTATGCAAAGTGAAAAAACGTATTAGTATATATCCTGTGTGTGTGATTCCATTTATATGAAATGTCCAAATCAGGCCAATATATGGACAGAAAGTAGATTAGTGGGTGCCAAGCAGAATGCAGTTATTGTTACTGCATATAGGTGGGTTTTTTTTGGTACCGGGGATTGAACTCGGGTCCTTGCGCTTACAAGGCAGGTCACCGAACTGCTGAGCTAAATCCCCAGCCCAGGTGTCCTTTTTTTTTTTTTTAAAGAGAAACATAGTAATTCACACACACTGCACTACAAAATTCACCCTTGAAGGTGTTCTATTCAGTAGTGTTTAGTCTATTTACAATGCTGTACAACTATCAATATTATCTAATTCCAGAGGATTTCCTTTGGAGTTTCTGGCATGAAAATGTTCAAGAATCACACAGAAATGATGGTCAGGAAAATCTTATGAATATTTTAAACACAACTGAATTGTGCACTTAAAAATATGTGGAAGTCAGATATAGAGACAAAAAAGTTTCTCCAAACCCAGCAAAATTTAAGTCCCCCCCCCCGTCATGCTTCTTTAGTTAATTACACGGAATCTTGGAAAATGTGGCTGAAAACCTTGTCACATGGTCACCTTTGGAGCTTATGAGTCATGACCAAGAGGAGGCCCTCCAAATTAATGCATGTACAGAGACCCATAATAAGACAGACATTTTGCATCCTTTGTTGGTAAGCACACACATTATATGAAACACACTTATCTTTACTCCTGGGATATACTCTGATATTTTCAATTCACTTTTGTTCTATTCCATTAAAAAAAAAAACTGATTGTGACACACTGCATTGATTCCATGATGCTCTAATGAAATATGGCTTGTATTTCAAAGGAGTCACTTCTCTAGTTCCTTCCCTGGCGAGTAACACTGGATCACTGTCCCACTGCTGTAGAAAGAGAGTTGCTGTCCCTAAAATTTCTTGCAGTGTTTCACGAAGCTTTACATCCAACCTCCACAGAAGACTCTTTGTGTCCAGATCAGGGACACCTGACCTCTGTCCCCAGAGGGAGGGGCATCGTGGGCATGTGGAGCAGTACACATTTTGCTCTGCACATGCTACTGGCCCTCTTGCATTCCTGGTCCCTGCCCATCTATCTAATGCCAGTGGGGGCCTCTGAACAAGCAAAAATGTGCCTGTCCCATTGCCAAGTAACTGCCCCAGGGGAACATCGCAAGTCTGAGATTAGCCTTGGCAACTTTGAGAGACACTGTCTCAAAATAAAAAGGGCAGAGGGTGTGGCTCAGTGCATAGGCCTTGGGTTGAAAACCTAGTACAACAACACCAACAAAAGACTTGAAATAAAGCAAGACAAACTATCCTGCTAGCCATAGTCCCTCTTCCTCTCCCACCTACACATTCACAATGGAGGTTGCTCTAAAGTCTGGACTGCTTTGTTGATGACTTCATCTTCAGGGTGATTTTTTTTTTTTTCCTGTTTTGAGACAGGGTCTCACTGTGTAGTTGAGACTGACCTGGAACTCACTACGTAGCCCAGGCTGTTCTCAAACTCACAGCGATCCTCCTCCCTCAGCCTTCTGAGTGCTGGGATTATAGGAGTGCACCACCACGCCTGGCCGAGGGTGATTTTTTTTGGGGGGGGACATAAATAGATGAGAAGAGAGGGGTCATGATCAAGCTCAAGGGCAGAACTGAATTCCTTCTCTTTAGAACACAGAGCTGGTGAAGGCAGACAGGGAGCGTGGTGAGGAAGGACACATCTGGGTCAGACACAGAGCTCAGGAAGGGGAGCTGAGCCAGGCTGTGCAAATGCACAGAGGCCTTGCCTGTGGGCTGTGCTTTTCTCCCACCTCCTGGGGACCTCTGATTTGGAAGCTTGAGGAGGAATGAAGGCCAGACTAGACGAGGTGACAGACACAGGGAGATACTTTATATTAACCCAAATTTAATTTGTTCTATTCTTACTTAAACCATATTGAGCATTTGAGGAAAACTGGTTTGAAAAGCAACAGAATTTGGCTTGCTCATGTTGTTCTCACTTCTCAATGTGTTTTTGCTGCCAGATTTTTTCTTTCCCTTTATAATAGGCTATCTTATCTGCATGGAGGTAATACATTATAATGTTTTTTGGTAGAAGGTAGGGATTAGTATAAAGGGTTGGGCTTTGGGGTCAAAAAAACATGTATCTGCAAAGCATAATTAGCTTTTTGACCTTGCAAACGTTAACCTCTCTAAGCCTCAGTTAGTAAATTAGAAAATGAACTTAGTAATAGCAATTTTATTGGGTTGCTGTGAAGGTTTGAAACAAAAGATGTGAAGCACCAAGCACATTTCTAATGAAGAAAAGAAGGATCAGAACGGTTAAAAAATATGCACAAGGTCACATGCTAATCTAAGCAGTGAAGGAGTATAATCAAGTAGTAAAATAAATCTTGATATCTTGATCCAGAATTTCAGGTAGGACTGGTCTGGGCTCTTTTTTTTTTTTTTTTTTTTTTTTTTTTTTTTTT
>NW_022900913.1:59035187-59054275 GCF_012274545.1 Fukomys damarensis | reverse complement strand
TTTTTTTTTGTGTGTGTGTGGTACCAGGGATCGAAATTGGATCCTTGCATGTGCGAGGCAGGCAGCAGAACCACTGAGCTAAATCCCCTGCCCCATGGTCTGGGCTCTGAAAATGGTACATCAAATTCATCAGTGGAAATGTGAGCACTTAATGATTTACTTTCAGTTCCCATTTAAGTTTTCCTTCAAGCTAGATTAGGTCCATATTTTTTCTACTCTGCTGAATTGACTTCTTTTGTCATGCATTCTTCTCCAAGCCGTTCTCTGTGCCTAAAGCCAGTGTGAGTCTCTTCACTAACTCACTGATTTGAGGTTTTTGGTGGGAATGCTTATTTTTTTAAAGAATTGTAAGGAACCTTAAGGCTACCAGAGTGATAGAGTTGGAGTTGATCTATACAGCAACGACAAACCTTTCAGAGCTTTCAATGGTACAAACAGACCTTTGCGGCATGTGTGCCCTAGGTTTGCCACCACTGATCTATAAGAACTAAGCCACTTCCCTCTAATATCTTTTTTTGTTTGTTTGTTTTACTAGACAAATTTCACTATTAAGAAGGAAGGAAGATAAAGAAGGTAAATCTAACATTGTTGCTCAAAGAAAAATCAATTTTTTTCCCCCTTTTGGCTTTTTGGTAAATTTTCTTTTATAGTAAAAGAAATCATTTTAGGTACTACCTTCTTTTCTATTATATTACAAACCATTTCCTTGTCCTTAAGTATTATGCGAAACATTATTTTTGTGAATGTGTAATGTACATATTACACTAATTCTATAGTTCTCCATGTATTTAAGATTGTTTCCACTCTTGCAATACTTCTAGATATGAAGCTTCAATTCTTCTGTATTTACCATTAAACTAAAAAATGCCATTATCTATGACAAAAGTCTACTTATTTGATAATCAGAAGACTTCTAAAGTTGTTGGATACATATCTGGTGTTTGAAAGATTAACTTACTTTATTTATTTTTTGAGCCAGGGTCTTACTGTGTTGCCCAGACTGGCCCGGATCACCTATGTGCAAGTCATCCTCCTGCTTCAGCTTGCTCAAGAGCTGACATTACAGGCAACTGTTACCCTCCATGATCCCCCCAAATTAACTTTGTTTCCCAATTCTATCAATTAATAATAAATACTTTTTTTTTCCTTCAGTGATGGGCTTTTCAGTGAACTCAGGGCATTCGCATTGAGCTATATCTTCAGCGTTTTAAAAATTTGTTTTGAGACAGGTCTAGCTAAGTTGCCCAGGCTAGGCTAGAACATGCAAATTGTCCTGCCTCAGCCTTCCAGAGAGCTTACATCCAGCAATAAATGTCTTTTTAAAAAACAAAATAAAACTTCAAGTCTTCACAGCCATCTGGAAATCTGCCGAGGTTGTATTCCACAAGATACAAAGTATTTAAACTATGTACTGATTTGGAACTAAACTTTCATTTTAAAAAGGCAAGATATTTCCTGTTTACATCTCGAAGGGGATAAAGTACAGCCGCAGTTTAAGACTGTAAAAGGCATTCTCGGAAGGACTTTCTGGAATACATCATGCTTTAAAAGCTCTCATCTGCATCACCTAATACAAATACATGAATTTTTTTTTTTTTCTTTTTGGTACCAGGGATTGAACTCAGGCCGTTGTGCTTGTGAGACAGGCACCAGAACCACTGACTAAATCCCTGGGCCTAAATACATGATTTTTAAAAATAAGTATTCCAGATAAGTTAGGAAAGCATGGTTAAAAAGAGAATAAACTTTATTTTTATTTTTGAATTTTTATAAAACACAATCATATTCTATTTTACAAATTGCTCTATTTCCCTTAGTTTCTCTGCAACCATCTCCCTGGACTCTTACAGGGTCTGGAGGCCTCAGTGGGGCCTCACCCGCCTGTGTATCAGGGACGCAAGATTGCTCATCTGCTAGCTGTCCTGACCCACAAGTGGGACACTGGTCATGGGTTCTCCACTCTGACACACTCAGCCCTGCCCAAGCCTTCCTGACCTGTCTGTTTTCTGAAAACCACGGCATTTTTTTTTTTTTTTTGTACTGGGGATCAAACTCAGGTCTTTGTGCTTACGAGGCAGGCGGTAGCACCACTGAGCTAAATCCCTGGCCCCAAAACAGCATATTGGAAAGCAAGAGGAATAAGGAGAGAGGTTTTACCCTAGACATCTGTTCTTGGTTAAAAATGTCACTTTATTCATTGTTTCACAGAGCTCCTCAGACACCAGCAGTTTTCACACACACATATGGATCCCTGGTAGCATTTCTCTAAAGACCATTAATGGATGTGGTGTTCTCTGTAGGGGCATTTTGAAAAATGTAGGGGTGTCTTCGGACATCTTCCATGGAGGTCTTTGTGGTTTTGAGTGGGTGGGGACCGAGGACGGCACATGCTCTGCTGGCCAGTAACTTGTAAGGCTCCTGTGTAAATAACTGCTCCCCATGTTGCCTAATAGGGCTTATGAACGTCATTCATGTAGGCAAGACTCTTTGTATGGCCCAAGCCTAGAGTTTAAATAGTTTACATTTATGCACCAGAGATTTTTCCTGTACACACTTGAGTTTTCTAGGACTGCATCTCTGTGTCTATTCAGGGCTGAGCATGCTTGGGTAACTCTGAACTTTACAAGGGCCGTTCTTCATTTTGGAAAACAAGGTTCTGCTGGCTCCACCCCTCCTCCCATACGGGTGCAGAGTCCTCAGACTGGGGTGATTTGGAGAGTGTCCCTACCACTCAGTAGCTTTACCATGCTTTGCAGTATCACCAGGCTTGTGATCGTGATATATATTCATGGGATAAAATAAGTGTGTTGACATATGCATTACAGAGTGAACAAATTAAGGCAACATCTGCTAAAAACATATCACTGGGCTTGTAGATTTTCAAATTAAAACATGTGTTTTCTATTATGAGCCACTTTCTTTTTATTTCTCTTTTCTGTTTACATAGATGTGTTGGTTTTCCTAGCAAGGTGCATATATAAGTAGGTTTTATGATACATAAATTTCATTTCAGAATAGTAAAGAAGCCTTAGATATCATATATTGAGGGCACCGAATTTGACAGGTCTAAGGGCAACTAAGTTGTATTCAAAATGATACATGCATTTTGGACAACTAATTCTAGAATCAAAATGGACTTGGCTGGACTGAAGCATCCTGAGCATAGGAGGTATGAGCTTAATATATAATGAATATTTAGATTTAAAAATTAATACCATGAAAGACACGTTGTGATTAATCCAACTCACAACATTCCCCCTCACTTTGAACACATCATCATTTTTGCCACTTTCTGAAGCACTGGAAGCCCTCTGCATATCTTTACAAGATGTGATCACAAGTACAGTGAATGCTGCTGAGCGCCATCCCACAGAAAGGCAGACTTGTAAAAAGGACGGTGAGTCCTCATCCACCTCATTCAGCAGATCTGACAGCGTGAAACCCTGGCTCTCCCCTGAAGTCAAAATGACCGTGAGAGGTAAACATTTTGAATGGAATCAGAGCCCTAAGGCAGCCACTACAGTGTAGCTAAAGACACTCATAAAAGAGGACTTTGTAAAGCGCCAAGAATGACGGGCTGAGTTTGAAGTGAGAGAAGGGTATTTTGAGGGAATTAATGGCAGTGTGTCTTTACTATGATAAAAAAATAAATTCACTGTATTTGCTGATACACATTGTATTTTTCACTCCTAGCGCCTCACCGTCTCACGAGCCCACTGACCTCTAGCGTGATCCTGTTCTTCACCAGAAGCCCAATCTTGATGTCCATAAGGTTCAGGTCTTTTTCCAGCTGCTGATTGGCCCTGATCTTGGTCACCACTTCCTCCCTCAATCGTGCTACCTCCAGATCCTCCTGGAAATCCAAGTCACTTTGGTCCAATAGGTGCACAAATTTGCGGATTACTGTTAACGGTGGGTTTTCAGAGCCAACTGCAGTAAGAACAGGCATACTTTAATTAGGAAAGCTTGGGGAGAGAAAACAGGTCTGTAAATAAAGCATCACCAGAAAAACTGACCAATGAAAGTATATGGTCAGTGGAACAAATCATTTCCCATCAAATAAAGTTTGGGCCAGAAAACCGATCATATTAACAAATACACAGAACTCGTCATGCCTGGGGCCAGTGTTTTCTAGTTATCTAATGTTCATTTATCAGCCACCTCTCATGCTCTTCCAGGGACCCATGCAGAGACAAGATGAGGAACCTGGGAAAGAGAGTTAATGCAAGTGATCTCACCCCTAAGACTTTGTGGCCGAGCCAGATAAGAGGTTTATGTTCTTGCTGCAGGAAGCAGAAAGTGGTTTCTCTCAATCTAGAAGACCTTTGAGGGGGAGCCAGAACTGGGTGAAAGTAAATTTTAAAAGGTCACTGAATGACTGTAAACATCAAACAGGATCAAGTCCAGAAAGAGTGGAGTGAATATTTATGTCTGGCAGAAGTAAAATGATGTTAGAAATTGAAACTTGGTCCCTGTCCTTTTGTGATGGACCAAGGGAGACTGTTCAAAACTTAGAGGCCAGCCTCAGTCACTGAGAGGAAAATTCTCAGATAATTGTAGGAGGGTTTTCCTGGAATACCTTCAACTTTGTGTTTAATTCTCTAGCACTTTTGACTCTTAAAAATATCTTTTTTAATGTGCTTAGTGAGAACAACTCCAGGTAAGCTGTTAACAGTAAACTGTCTGGGGCCGGGGATTTAGCTCAGTGGTTCCACTGCCTGCCTCGCAAGCACAAGGACCAGAGTTCAATCCCTAGTACAAAAAAAGAGAATAAATTGTCTGGATCCTCAAGGATGAATAACGATTAGACACAGTAACAGTGGCAGAGGGGAGGGAAAGGGAACTTAAGAAGAATTGAGATGTATCACATACATGGATCAGATCCCCACGATTAATACAATCATTATGTAAACAGAGTAACAAAAAAAAAATTTAAAAATGTGACTTGAAAGAGCTCAGTCCAGCTCAAGCACCCTCAGTGCCCATCTCCTTCCCACCTGGGGCCCTAGCTGTTCTTCCCTGGACTTCTTGCTTGGTCCCATGGTGATTTGATGCTCAAGGAGTAAGAACAGTTAAGCCAACAACACAACCACAGTGTGAAGTCAGCAAGAACAACCAAATCCAGAGTTATGTATGTTTCTATTTTCTACTTCTGATGACCTTCATGGGAGAGATGACCTTGGATCATGTGTTTACCATCTTTGGGAGATGAGACTGGTTAGCTTTTTTACTTTTTATTCTCATTTCTAAAATGTCTTATATAAATATATTTTATCTTCAAAGTGAGAGGGAAAACATAGGCCAGTTAATAAAGCAAGCAGCTGCAATGTAGGCTTATCTTCTGGTGAACTTTTTTGCATTAGATTGCAAATTTAATGTAAAATAAGTGCATTCATGCCATCACCATTCTTTTTGAAGAAGAAATGAAACCCATTCTTCTTATCCCTTCCACTGTGTCTGTTTAGAACTAGAGCCTGAGATGACAAAGTCCACCGGACAATGGCACTGTCCTCTGTTCCTAGAGCAGCCTCTGAAGCCCGGGCTGGAGAGAACTCGTCTTAGGTTAGGAAGGAATTGGGCTGTCCCCAAACGTTCCTGCTTACCCAGGGTTCTGTAGTCATCTCTGGCTTTGCTTGCTCTCAGTAGAGACTGTATTTTCACAATTTCATTGTTCTGCAAAAAAATCGAGAAAGTCATGATCACACAGATCTCATCTACTCCACTACCTTATAATTTAGAACTTTAAGGAACTGACATATTGTCTAAGATCTAAGATTGATCTAAGATCTGAGGTAATTCAGATGTAGTGTTCCAATGTATCTCTCTCTCTCTCTCTCTCTCTCTCTCTCTCTCTTTGAAGAATGGGGTCATATAAGTTAGCTCCAAGTAGAAATAAGACACAAAAGTTCTGTTTAAATAAAGAGATCTAAAAAGGGAAAGAAGTTGTAGCACAGAACTTAGATAACACAATCTAAGTCCACACAGCTATTCTTTAAAGACTATAGAAAAATCCCTCTTGTGGACTTCGATGTGCTCAGTCAGCAGTAAGGAAAGCTATACATACATACAACACTGGAGTCTTCTCTCTGCCCAAATAGAAACCCACATGCATTTTTCTTACATGATCTTTGAAATACCGCAGTCGTGAAAGGTAGTTCTTCCTTGCTGTTGCCATTCGGAACCAGGATTGAATCTAAAATCAAATAAAAACAGAAATCAAGGTAATCATCAAACAACAGTCAATATAATTGTATGTACTCTTACTAAAAATAACGATATCTTATTGGATGAAATTAGCAGCCTGCTATATATAAGCATCTGAAGCCTATCCTTCACTCCCCACTTCCACTGCCTTCTTTAGAGGGATTCAAAGCACTTTATATTACCCTTCATCTCAACACCTCAACAGAAGAAAGGTGGGGATGTAAGGTAGCTCTGTACTATTTTGTTTTAATCTCAACAGATAAAAGCCAAGAGAGCAAGGCATTTGCCAAAAGTTGCAGTAAGTCATTGTATCAAATTAAACTTGTCCAGGGCATCTCCATTATCTTTTAAATACAGTAGCCTTTAGGTTTCTGTAGAAAAACATCGCAAGTGGTCTCCAGAGGGGCCACCTGCTATCAAGAGTTCAGAGGGCTCAAGCCTGTGTTCAATGGTGAACACAGGACAGTGTTTCATCAAGAAGCTACTGTACTGTGGATCTAGATCACATCATTCTCTGACTTCCCAGTTTAAAACAGTTTTCAAACTAATCTCATCTGATCCCAATTTATCTCTACAAGCTCATTTTTGCATAGTCCTGTGGCTTTTCACCCCGGCAGAGTGGTCACCACACAGCCTTTTCTTCCTCTATCTGCCTGGGAGGAAGGCGGATCTGAGGCACTCAACACCTGAACACAGCTCCTAAACTAGCTCTGCTTCTTCTTGTCACTGCTTTGCGTGTTAAGAGGAACTTGGGCTGGCTCCTCCAAGAGTTTAAATAGTTGATCTACATTTTCTAGACATCTATTGGTTATACAACACTTCACATTTGATTCTCCTAATCACATGAAGGATGTGAACCAGTTACACTGGCTCTCTTGACTGGTCTGAAGATGATCTACTGAGTAAGTAGTTGAGTTAGGATTGACTTCAAAGCTCATACACACCACTTCCACAACTCTGCCTTCCAGAATCAAAACAAAGTGAGGGGAAAAGCTGAAGCACTTGATATGGTAGCAAAGGATATTTACCTTCACAATAGAATCAACATTACTAGCGAACATTTGCCGTCTTAACAGGTATGCCTTCCGTTGTTTATATGTCTTCCAAAAAGCCTAAGGAAAAGACAGGTTACAGAATTACTGATAAGAATTACTGATTTAGAAAGTGCCAGCATGGAGTACATCTCAGGAGGCACTGGGTCAGAACTTTTGGGCCCTCCCCTCCAAATCTCCTTGGGGCCCATCTCTGTGGGTGGACGTTAGCCAGGCAGAACACACACCAGCTTGCTTCTGGGTTCTGATCCAAGATGGCAGGGGCCACCCAGGTAGGCCTCCAGTTTCCTGCTTGAAAGTTTACTTTAGCAAAGTCCTGCATGTCAACAAGCAATAATTAAACAGAATTTAGCCCCCCGCCACAGTATTAAATGGATGTTACTGATATTTGGTAACAACACAAATAATGGAAGATAATGACCACCAGTATCTTTATGCCTACATGTGGTCCACAGTGGTCCAGAATGGAAACTGTTGCACTAACTCGTGACACAGCTAGTATTTTTGGAAGGATTAAATCTGTAACTGTTATCAATTACTCCACTCTATCTATGACTGTCTTTTTGTTGAAACCTAATTCATGCATCTTATTTTTCAAATTAGAAATGAAATATAAGTTCCTTGTTAAAGGTGAAAATGCAAACATTGAATTATGTTTGTAAATTTATTTTCATGCCTACATATTTTAATGTACCTCACTCATTCAATAATAAAATATGGAGTTTTTGTTAGGGAACTGATCATATTAAAGTGTGCTGTGATGCCGCCAGCACAGGCTGCATTCTCCTGGTACTTCTTGGCTCCTAAAATGACCTCATGCCCTTATCTCTGGTTTCCCTCCCCGCAAGACCACAGTGGTCCAGAGAAGTTGAAACCTGTGTCTGCAGGGCTGGACCCATAAATGCAACCTGGCCTGTGATAGGTTACAAGTAGCTCACCCCTCATTAATAATCAATAGCTTGGCCCAAAGATAATAAAAGGACCTTCCCTTCTTTGTTCTTTCTTCTGCCCCTTCTTCCGCTCTGCTCCTGCTTCCTGAATAAAATCTCCAGTCGTACCTCTTGGTGTGTGTGTGGCCTAGTTGTTGAGCATCTCTGGAACCCTTTCATTGGTGTCAGAAGTGGGATCTGGGATTGCCAGGCCCACAGGTTAAAATACCTGGGGACCCGAAACCCAGATACCAAGATGCTCCAACTCAGCCCCCACCCGACGTCCGCGACCACCTTTGTGGGCACCGTTCTCACAGCCAACACGGATCCATCTATCTTCAGGCCTACACTGGATATTGGTTAAGTTTCCCCTTCTGAGACGTCTTTAGGATAGCGGGAGATCCCAGAGTCCTAGACCACCCAGGAGGACCACGTCTGGGACAAGGCCAGGGCCCAGGCCCTCTGTCCCTCAGTTTTGGCAAACCGGGTTTGCTGTGTTGAGTCCAGTACTCAACTGAGCTAAGTCGGGACTTAACTCCCCATAAACTCCTATCTTGTGCGAGGGACGCCTTCACAAGAGACCGAGTTTCAGCTTTCTAGACAGGGTCTAGAAAAAGAGGGGGTCTTATCAGAACTCTCGGAGATGTCTGGACTTCTGATAACCTCCTGTCCTGGTAGTCATGGGCTCTGGCTCTTCCATACCCATAGACTCTCCTTTGGGATGCTTACTCAGGAATTTGGAGGGCCTTGACCTAAAACCCAAGTGGCTAATTCGCTTATCCACTCAAATTTGGCCCCAATATCAACTAGACAATCAAAATGTCTGGCCACCTAATGGCTCCCTTGAACCGGGTCTAATTAGGGACCTATATAACTTTTGTGAGCATCAAGGAAAGTGGTCGGAGATTCCATATGTCCAGGGTTTTTCTTATCCTAGCAACCAGCCCTCTCTTTGTTCCACTGCCCAGAGACTGTCTCTTCTATCACCTCCTCCCACACTTCTGCTAGCCCAAGGTCTCCCCGGCTGCCAACCCCCTCCCTCTTCATTCCTCACACCAGCTGGACCCAGCCAATGACCCTCCCCCATACGGGGCACCAGGAAACCAACCCACTCCTCCCCCTCCCCCATCAGACTCCTCCTCTCCTCCTAGACCTCCTACTCCTCCCATTTCCTCAACACTTCCTACCGCTCTGCCCCATGTTCCAACCCCACCTCTCACTCGTTCCAAGTCACATATGAGCCACATGATGGCGCCCTTGCGCGGCGAAGTAGCAGGGGTTAAAGGAATCATCCATGTTCATATCCCCTTCCCCATGACTGAACTAGCTCTCATCCAAGCCAGACTTGGTTCTTTTACTGCTGATCCAACAACCTTCGTAAAACAATTTTAACTCTTGACAGTCATATCATTAATCTATCATGATCTTTTTGTTGTTCTCACCAATACTTTAACTCCTGAAGAAGGCAAAAGAGTGCTGGATCAGGCTCGTGCTCATGCAGATCAGGAGCATTTGACAAATGACCACCATTGGGTAGGTGCTGCCGCAGTCCTGGAACAGGACCCAGGATGGGATTACAACACCACGGTGGGGATTGAAGCTCAAGACAGGTACATTAATTGTCTCCTTCATGGGCTCCGCAGAGCCACTATGAAGTCTATAAATTATGAAAACCTTAATGAAATTATACAAGATAAAAATGAAAATCCGTCTGCCTTTTTCCAAAGGCTAACTGATGGCCTCCGCCAACACACCAAACTTGACCCTGAGTTTGTCGATGGCCAGAGATTAATTATGATGCATTTCTTTTCTCAGAGATACCCTGACATTAGAGTTAAATTTAAAAAGCTTGAAAGGGGGCCTTTGACTCCCCCTGCAGAGGTTCTGGCTTTAGCATTCAAAGTCTATCATGGCCGTGACGATCTCAAGACCACCAAAAAGTACCAATTATTGGCACAAGCCTTCAGTCCTGCCAAGCCACAACTGCCTCAAGGAAAGGGACCCTTCAGGGGGTCCCCTCAACCACCTGTTACCAGTGCAATCAAGAGGGTCACTGGTCCAGAGAGTGTCCAAATCCCAGAGTGCCTACAAAGCCTTGCCCTAGGTGCCATCAGAAGGGACACTGGGGTCTTGACTGCCCCCTGGCATCCACCTGCCATCGAGCCGCCAGCCCCGCCACTCCCCAGAGTGATGACCTGATAGGTCTGGCAGCAGCTGAAGGGCTATGAAGAGGCCCTGGCACAACTGGCCCAACACGGATCACCGCCCAGGAGCCCAGGGTAACCTTAATTGTGGCAGGTAGGACCATTATTTTCTGATTGAATACTAGTGCCAGCTTTTCTGCATTGAGAGAATTTGGGGGACCTTCCTCCCTGTCTCAGACATGTATTGTTGGGATAGAAGGTCAAAAACATCTCCCTCGACAGACTCCCTTACTGTCATGCACAATTGGTGACTTTTCATTTCCTCATTCATTCCTAGTCCTCCCATCCTGTCCCATTCCTTTATTAGGTCGTGACATCTTATCCCAAATTGGGGCATCCATTCATTTTCTATGCCTAGCCCTTGCAGCACTCCAATGTCTTCCTTTTGTCTCCTGTTGTCCCAAGCTGTTGAACCTCTGGTCTCTGCATCTAAATGGTCAATTAGTCCCTCCCTTGTGGACCCCAGGTATGGGATGTTCAATCTCCCTCAATGGCCAAATGGCCTCAATTAAAGTTTTCCTCAAAGACCCCCTCATGATTTCCAAATCAGGCACAAAATTCCCTCCCTCGTACAAGCCTTGAAGGATTAGCTCCCATCATACATAGCCTATTACAAAAGGGGTTTGGTTTCTAAGACCCACCAATTCCCCATTCAATACCCCATCTTGGCAATAAAAAAAACCAATGGAACATATCACTTAGTTCAAGACCTCCGAATCATTAATTCCGCCACTGTCCCTATTCACCCTGTTGTACTCAATCCCTACACTCTCCTGTCCTCAATCCCATATAATGCCACTCATTTCTCAGTACTAGGTCTCAATGATGCTTTCTTTTCAATCCCTTTACATAGAGATTCTCAAGACATTTTTGCATTTACCTGGACTGATCCTTTCTCTAACGTATCTGCTCAATTAACCTGGACAGTATTATCTCAGGGTTTCAGGGACAGTCCCCACCTGTTTGGCCAAATTCTAGCCCAAGGTTTATCCCTTCTCCAACTTCAAGGCTCACGATGTATCCAATATGTAGATGATCTCCTTTGTGCTCCCTCATTAACTCTACTCCAACAAGATACTTATATACTTCTAAATTTCATTTCCAGGAAGGGAAATCGAGTTTCCCCAATGAAGGTCAAACTCTTCCAACAACAGGTTACTTATTTGGGGGTATCCCTGACACCTGGTTTTAAGTCTATTACACTAGATAGAAAGCAGGTTCTTCGAGATGTTCCAACACCCACCACCAAAAAGGAGCTTCTTTCCTTTTTGGGTATGGCTGGATATCTTCGATCCTGGATTCCCAATTACTCCCAGCTGGCAGCTACGCTCTATGAAGCTGCCAAGGCAGATCCCCATGAGCCTATAGAAACTTCTATAACCACCCCCTTTGTTCACCTTAAGTCCACCCTATTAGAGGCTCCTGCTTTACACCTCCCTGATCTGTCACATCCTTTTCATCTCTATGTGTCAGAAAATAAGGGATTTGCACTTGGAGCCTTGGGCCATCAGCTAGGACCCACATTTGTGCCTGTGGCCTACTTATCTAAACGGCTAGATTCCACCGTCAGAGGGTGGGTCCCCTGCTTATGAAGCTTAGCCACTGCATCTCTCTTAATTCAGGAGTCAAAAAAACTCACTTATGGATCCCCCACATGGTCTTGTCTCATCATTCCATTTCAGATTTATTAAATTATAAACATTTACAGTACCTTCCCCCATGTAGAGTTCTGTTCCTTCAGATGGCACTTCTACATGATTCCTCTTTGACCTTTCAACTCTGCGCAGTCCTTAATCCCTCTTCTCTGTTGCCAACTCCTAAAGTGGATGCCCCCATCCATCAATGCCTAGAGGTCCTTGAAAAATCTCCTGCCCCACGAATCTCATATTCTAGAAGGCCCCCTCCCCTCCTCTGATTTGGTCTGGTTTAGAGATGGCAGCTCATTTATCAAAGATAAAATAAAAAAGATAGGATATGCCATAGTCTCCCACTCTGAAGTTATAGAACAAGGACTCTTACCGGCACAAACAACCAACCAACAAGCAGAACTCATAGCCCTCACTTGGGCCTTTGTCTTAGCTTCAGGTAAGCGGTTTACAATCTATACAGACTCCAAGTATGCCTTTCATATTCTCCTCTCACATGCAGCAATCTGGCATGAGAGAGAATTTTGTTCCACAAAGGGCAGCTCCATCCAGAATTCTAAATTCATCACAGAACTTCTACAGGCCTCTAGGCTACCATCAGCAGTAGGTATTGTCCATTGTAAGCCTCATCAATCAGATTTATCAGAGATAACTAAGGTAAACAATAGGGCTGATCAGGCAGCAAGAGAGGCTGCCTTAAATTCACAGGCTGTCCCAAACCCTGATTCTATGTTACCCCTGACTTTAGCAGACTCCTCTGATGATTCAAATACTCCTGCTTAGGCCTTTTCCTTAACTAGGGATCAGCTTATCTATCTACATAAACTTTTCCATCCTGACTCCAAGACTCTTTTGGCCTTTCTGGAACCTATAATCCCTCTTTCTCCCTCAGATAGATTGTTTCTCCAAAGCCTTTCTTCCACCTAATATGTCAAAAGTCCAATCCTCTCTCAAGACCCGCCCTCTTCCCCACACATCAGGCTAGAGGCATGTTGCCAGGTATGGATTGGCAAATTGATTTCACCCACATGCCCAAGATAAAGAAATACAAATACTTACTGGTGCTAATAGATACATTCTCCGGGTGGGTCAAGGCGGCCTTTCCCACTTCAAACAACTGTGCCCTCACTGTCTCTCTTCTGCTTTTTAAAGAGCTCATCCCTAGGTTCGGACTTCCCACCTCCTTCCAATCTGACAATGGACCTGAGTTCACCTCCCAGGTGACCCAGGGTCTTGCTAAGTTTATGGGAATTTCCTAGCACTTTCATATTCCATTCCATCCCCAATCATTGGGGAAGGTAGAACGTACCAACAGGTCCATCAAGTCTATCCTTACTAAGTTAGCTTTAGAGCTCCACATGGACTGGGTTACTCTTTTACCTCTTACTCTGTTAAGGTTGAGGTCTCTACCTAAGGATGCTCTTCAAATTTCCCCCTTTGAGTTGACATTTGGGCATCCTCTGTTACCACCAGGACTGAATCCCCAACCCTTGCCCCTTCCCACTGCCCAGATGTGAGCTCAGATATGTCAACAGGCAGATTCATTGCTACCTTGCCTGGTGTCTATTCCCCCATCTACCTATCACCCTGGAGATCAGGTCCTCTTGGCCCTGCTTCATGAACAAAGAGATCCCCTCAAACCTAAGTTCCAAGGGCCATTTACAGTGATTTTGTCCACCCCAACTGCGGTCAAACTAAAGTCCCTTCATGGTTGGTTTCACTGTTCTTGTGTTAACCCTATTTGTCTACCCCTCTCTCTCCAATTACTCCAACAGGTTCCTCTCCATCCTACTCTGCAACTTCCATGGGAACTCTCAAGATAAAGCTTACTAAGGTCACAGAAGAGTCCTCTGGCACAGATCCAGGTTCACAAGAGATCACCTGCACCCAGAACATCTAAGTGCTTCCATGGGATACTGTGAGGCTTTTATTACTTTGTCTCTCCTTGATTTATTTAGCTTTTGCATATTGTTCTTGGGGGGCTTCTTTTTTGGAATTGGATTGGCCATGGTGGCCCCTCCATCCTATAGTTTTTCTTCCAGAGTTTGTCTTGCCTTGATTTATTATCTTATTATTGGTATCTTCGCCACTTCTTGCCTGCCTATAATCTTTCCCATTTAATATGTTCCCTATAGCCCATAAAATGTCCCCCTCCCTAATTCCTTGCTACCTTCTAATCATAATTTCCCTGATATCAGCCACCGCAGACCCCTCCTGTGCCCCAGAGTGCGTAACTACCCGACCATGCTTTTAGAAGAGAAACACCAATTATGGGTGGTGGCAAGCTCAGGCCTACACTCATGAGTGCCCTCCACTCTCATTTTCCTATTGTACTTCTATCCATTCCTCATGTTACAAAACCTCTTCCATCTGTCCTTACAATGGACACAGATATAACAAGGCAAAAATGCCATCACATAGTATTTCCCATACTTCATTCTGTGGATGAGGACAAAACACCTGGGCCTGTTTTTCCCTACTTCCCCAATTGGGAACATCAGACAGAGAAGGGGTCCAAGATAGGGCTGTAGAGGACCATGTCCAACAAGTACAACAGGCCATTATAAAGTTCTCACAGCCTCCTACAGAAAAGCCTTATCAGGGAATTGATCTAGACAAGATTAAGTACATATCAAATTCACAACAAAGAATACTTCACCTCTTCAATACCACACTTCACACCATCCCCACATGCCAGACAGATTGTTGGATGTGCCTCCCCATAGTCCCAAAACCATATGTCCCATTTCTGATCCCTTGGCCATTTTACATTAGCTGCCCAGCCAACAACACCAGGATCCACACAGCAAAAGATCTTAGGATCTATGCCACAGGATTGCCTACACCAGAAGACATTTCTAATCTTACCTGTGTCTCTCAAACCTATCTAAACTCAAACATCTTACAAGTCCTTTGACAGGCTAATCTTTCTTTTACTGACTGCCCATGTCTTCCCCCCGGTCTGTTTTTCATCTGTGGAGATAGGGCCTATAAATGTTTCAATATCTCCTCCTCCTCTGAGGTCCCCTGCTATGTTGCCTTTATAACTCCATCGCTAAAATTATATCCTGATGATACCTTTCCTGCATTGGTCGCCCAATCGAAAGGACCAAATTCTGAGAGACGATCAAAAAGGGCAATACCACTCCTAGCCCCGGTCTTAATAGGTGCAGGAATCCAAACAGGTCTAGGGACAGGACTGGCAGGTATGTCTACTTCCATCCACTTTTATCAACCTCTCTCCCAAGAGCTTAATGAAGATATGGACAGAGTGGCTGACACCTTGTTTGCCTTACAGAACCAGATAAATTCCTTAGCAGTGGTAGTATTACAAAATCAAAGGGGCTTAGATGTTCTAACTGCAGCCCAAGGGGGCATTTGCCAAATGTTAGGAGAAGATTGCTGTTATTTTGTAAACCAATCAGGCATAGTCACCACCAAAGTCCGAGATTTAAAAGATAGGATCAGAAGGAGACAAGCCCAATTAGAAGATCAACAGCCTCTTTCTTTATTCTCAAATATGTTACCCTGGATCTTACCCTTCCTAGGCCCTCTCTTCTGTATCCTCCTCATAGTTACCATTGCTCCCTGTCTTCTTCGTTATAGCCAGTCCCAGGTTAGCCAACTTTCTACCTAGGTCTCCCAACAGATGGCCCATCAGTTGGTGCTGAAGACACAAAGCCCTAACGAAACTTCTTTCATATGGCAGCCACCTTTCATCACCAAAACCAGATCCAGATTTCTGCTCAATTCAAACAGTTCCTGGAGGATCTCCTACTTGATCTACCTTGGTTTGTCCCTCACCCTTGTCCAGTACTACAGGTAACCAATTGGGTTTCTAGGGCATGGCTTCAGGGAACTCTTTGTAGCTTTACATCAGCTGGGATTGAAGCCTTCACCTTCCTCTTAATAATAATTACCTCTGGGAATAATCTATACCAGTTCCTAGAGCTTCCCCTTGACTAAAATGAATTCAGGCCGCCTATTTTGGCCCGCAGCCCATGGCTCAAGCCTCTTTAATTGCTTAGCCATGGCACTCATCCCATATGATCTCCAATTAATTGCCCGTCTTTCATATTTCCCCCAAAGTTGTGTATACTGCACAGAGACATTTCTCCCTGATGTCAGGGGCCCAATACGAAAGGAAGGCCACACAGCACTGCTTCCTTGGTATTGTGAAATACATCAAGATTACTTTGGATATTCCTTCAGTCCCTCCACTTATCTTTCTAACCCCTCAGAAACCTGCCAAGGGCCTATAATTGCCTCCATAAAGCTCTACTGGCCACATGAGCCACTGGGCACTGCTTGGTTCCCATCAGGATCCAGTGTTCCCCTCCTGGTTCACTTGTTTTGTCATCAACCTGCCTTACCTAAAGGAAATACTATAGAGGACCCCATCCAAAAAAAAGGATGGACTATTCCGTATACCTCTCATTTTCACCCTGGCCTTTTTAGATGATATTGAAGGCTGTCCCTTGCCATGGTATGTTAAAGAAATGTTCCAAGATGACATCCTTATGTTTCACCAAAGTTTGGTCAGAACACATGTAAGACAACATTGGGATAGGCAGTGTGGACCCTTTACCAACTATATTCTGCCCCTTTCCCCTCCCTCACTGATAAGTTTGTGTGTTTTGATTCTTCTTAAAAAATCTTACAGACAACTTCAATGGGAATATTATTGTCATCGTCAGTTCATCTCTGCTCAAAAACAGCACAGTCAACCAGACTTCACACCCGTCCCCTCGAAGGTGTCATCGCCCCAAACTCAGCAGGAAGTAGTAACAGAAGACAGACACTCCACCCCCTTCCCTCGGCGCGTAGTTTGCACTGGCTGCCGCTTCTCATCCAAAACCAAAGAGTGGGAAATGTTAGGGAACTGATCATGTTAAAGTATGCTGTGATGCCGCCTCACAGGCTGCATTCTCCTGGTACTTCTTGGCTCCTAAAATGACCTCATGCCCTTATCTCTGGTTTCCCTCCCCCCAAGACCACAGTGGTCCAGAGAAGTTGAAACCTGTGTCTGCAGGGCTGGACCCATAAAAGGCAACCTGGCCTGTGGTAGGTTAGAGGTAGCTCACCCCTCATTAATAATCAATAGCTTAGCCCAAAGATAATAAAAGGACGTTCCCTTCTTTGATCTTTCTTCTGCCCCTTCTCCCTCTCTGCTCCTGCTTCCTGAATAAAATCTCCAGTTGGACCTCTTGGTGTGTGTGTGGCCTAGTTGTTGAGCATCTCTGGAACCCTTTCAGTTTTATCATTTAAAAAATAATATACATCTTCATAATGGTTTATAAAAAAACAGGATGAAATAAAAAGGATTAGGGAAAAACTTGCTCTAGCCTTTTCAATTCACACCCATAGAAATGACAGACAATGCTCTTAGAAAAAGAAACTCAAGGGCTGGGGATTTAGCTCGGTGGTTCTGCCACCTGCCTTGTAAGTGCAAGGACCTAAGTTCAATCTCTGGTACAAAAAAAAAAAAAAAGAAAGAAACTCAAGCAAAAGTAAGTTATTAGCTGGATGTGGTGGCACAAACTGCTAATCCCAGCACACTCTGAAGGCCGAGGCAAGTTCAAGCCCAACCTGCAACTTAGTGACTTACTCAGAATCTGGTTCAAAAAGGGAAAGGGGGGCCTGGGATGTAACTCAGTGCAAAGACCCTGGTTCAATCTTCAGGGTTAAATGAGAGGGATACAGATCTACAGTCCTCAGGGTTCCCAGAAGAGAGAAGGTGACTGGAATTGGGCTGTAGAGGGACTCATGAAACAAATTCCATAAAAATATGGGAAATCTTCAGGATGACTCCAGGCTTGAGAGAGCCTTCATGGTCATCAGAGTCACTGTGAGGAAATTATCACCTTACCCATTTGTTAAGCAGTGGGCAAAACTAGGTAGATGAGCAAAAGGGCGTGGTCTTTTTTGGGGGGGCATTGAGATGGGAGTCTCACTATGCAGCTCAGGCTGGCCTCAAACTTGTGGCGATCCTCCTGCTTCAGCCTCTCGAGTGCTGGGAACACAGGTGTATGCCACCATGCCTGGCTCCCTAGTTTTATCTAATTTTCAATATATCTAGCCTAGGAACATACAAGTACCTGGTTAGAAAAAACATACTCTCTAGTAAAGTATAAAAAGAAATCTTACCTCCCTTCACATACCTTTATATCTCCTCCATTTATAATAGAATTCCTTTACATATTTCTTCTACATACATTTAGAACCAGAGATGGGATTATAACTTTTGCTTTTTTGTGTGTGTACTGGGGACTGACCCCAGGGCCCTTGCACTAAGCTGCATCCTCCTTTTCACTCTTTATTTCATTGAGTACTTTTATAAGCACTGTCCCTTTCTCCTCTCCTCTGACACGCATGTTAAATCTTTCTAATCCCTCGATCCCTGAGACTCATTATTTTTCCAGTCTCTTTTCCTGGTTGTCCAGACCTGCACATTTCTATTGTTCTAGTTTGTAGTTTACAAAGTCATTGCTCTGTTCACTGCATTCTGCTGTTGATACTATTCGCAGTTTTCCACATCTGTCACTGTGTTTTTATTTTTGTGGTATTGGGAACTGAACCCAGTGCCTTCACATGGAGTTGCATCCCCAGTTTTTAATTTTTTTTACTTTGAGGCAGGGTCTTGCTAGGTCACTAAATTGTGCAGGCTAGTTCTCAGCTTGTGATCCTCTTGCCTCAATCTCCCAATGCTGGGGTCACAGGTGTGCACCACCCCATGCCCAGCTGTCATTGTCTTTTTAAGTTCTAAAGTTACTGCTTAGATTTTTCTTTTTCTTTTTTCATACTGGGGATCGAACTTGGGACCTTGTGCTTGTGAAGCAAGTGGCAGAACCACTGAGCTAAATCCCAGCCCTAATGCTTAATTTTCTTTACATCTTCCATTTCTTTGCTGAGACTTTCTTTCAAACATGTGCATAATTACTTTTTTAAAAAAGAGACAGGGCCAGGGATTTAGCTCAGTGGTTAGGTGGCCTGCCTTGCAAGTGCAAGGACCCAAGTTCAATCCCTGGTACCAAAAAAAAAAAAAAAAAAAAA
>NW_022900913.1:58994362-59035005 GCF_012274545.1 Fukomys damarensis | reverse complement strand
AAAAAAAAAAAAAAAAAAAGAGACAGTTGCTTTAAATATCTTTGTCAGAGAATACTAACATCTGTCATCTTTGTGCTATAGATAGACTGCTTTTTTTTAATATATAAAAAATGAACTTGTGATTTTCTTGGTTCTTGGCATGACAATTGGCTATTTTGAATAAACACCCAATTGCCCCTATGAAGGGAGCTACAATGTGGACGTTTCAAGATGCTGGATCTGACCTGATCCTTCAGGCTTTAGGTGACCTTTCCTGACCCAGTTTTAATGAGGGCTCGAGCCTGGCCTCATTTCCAGGAGGTGGAGGTAGAGGTCTAGGTTTTCCTCATGGCTGCAGTGATACCTGAGGTGGACAGGGCTTCACCTATTGCTGGGTGGGGTGGGACGCCAGCTGCTCACTGGAGTTTTGTGGCTACCAACAGGGTCCCTTCTTACTACTTCTGAGTGACGACGGGGGTGGCCTCATGACCACAGACAACGTGAGAGTCTACACATCCACTCCTGCAGAGTGCGGGGCTGCCAGTACAGGTGTCTGTTCCCTCTCAGCTTCAGTGTAGGTGGGGTCCCAGTTATTTCTGTGGTCTTTGGCTAAGGTCAGTGGTGACTATCTGTGAGTAGTCCTGTCTTGCTAGGTTGTCCCTTCCTGGAGCAGGATTTTGTTGAAGCTGTTTGTCTTATACTCATTGGCAGTTGTGGGTGGCCAGCTTCTTCAGCACCAAGTCTGAGCTATATAAGGCCAAAATAAAACTCAAAAAACTAATCATCCTGTCCCTTCTGGAGTCCTGAGTTTCCTGGAACAGTCTTGTTCATATATAATACCCAGGGCTTTTGGTGGTATCACAATAGGCAAATAGGGAAAAGTACGTACTCCACTTCCCCAGCCCCTGGTATTTTATAATTGTATATTATTTAGACTGTTCCAAATTTATTCCTTGATATAATCTATGATTTTTTGAATTAGAAATGTAAAAAGCAGGGCTGGGGATTTGGCTCAGTGGTTCTGCTGCCTGCCTCAAAAGCGCAAGGTGCTGAGTTTGATCCCTGGTACCTAAAAAAAAAAAAAAAAAAAAAAAAAAAGACAAACACACAGCCTTTTGGAAGCCAGTGTATTGGTTGGAAGAGGGATGAAATACCTAAATCAGGCAAGAGCATCTCCTTCCTTCCACTAACAAAGTTCATCAAGTCATGCAGGATTACTAATCATGTCATACTCTGTGGAACTCTCCTGAAGGCCTAAAGTGAGGGGCAACAGGTATTCAAGGGAGAAGATTCTTCCAGAAAGCTAAATCTGGTTCAGTTCATTAGCTCTTCTGTTCTTTCAGGCTAGAAGTCAGCTGCCACTCAGCAACCACTTGCCACTGAAAGCCCAGGCAGGAGGTGACATATGGACATATTAAAGAGATATGATTTCTGACTTCCAGAAAGATGGTGAAGTAAGCAGAAACAAATCAGCATCTCCAGGATTCTGCATATAGACACTGGAAAATGACTTGGGAAAGAAAAGGAGGGAGATAGATCCCTGGGACCCAGGAAGTATCTGAAGGAAAAACTGGAGTCTACAAAGAAATTAAAGAGACAGACCACAATGCAGAAAAAGGAAAAGACAAGTTATACTATCTCCCCAGATCCTTGCTTATGAAGTGAGAAAGGAGGACTGAATCTGTAGAGACACAGTGAAAGTGGGCAACTCCAGAGGCTTCCAGGGAGAAACACATCAGTGGCTGCTGTGTGCTACAAAAGCTGGTGAGTGACTCCAGTCCAAGTGACTGTCATGTCTCCTGGAAAGTATGCTTGCTCAAACACCATTTTAGGGAGGGTCCAGTTGATCCTGGGACTCAGAGCAGCCCTGGGGTTGTCTTCCTTTCAGGGATGCTGGGATTAAACTACCATAGTGACTGGGTGAGGGGCAATCACAGGAGGTGTCCATGGTCAGGGAGCAATGGTCAGGCTGGCAAGAGACACCCATAGTGTCATAAGCTAAACAACTCAGGGCCCGAATCCATGACTAGATGTCAAGTTCAGCCTGAACTTTAGTGGATTTGATAGTCCCAGAACCATGCCTAATCATGCTTTTAGCTTGCTGAGATTATCCAGCATGGATCTGGGCTCTGACTGCCTCTTTTGTTTACCAGTAAGAGCAGAGTCATGCCTTGAATTGGACACTGCCACAAAACTGTAGACCCCAGAAGATAACCACAAGCTTAAAATCACAGGGAAACTTCATTTTTTTTCCTTTGTTTTTGGTTACTTAAAAATTTTTTTGTTCATTTGGTTTTTATTTTGTTTATTTTTCTGGGATCTTGACTATTATACACTTAGATTTTTTTAAATCACTGTTAGTTAAGAGTCCTATGTGCCTCACTTATCTGTATGTCAAATTCTTTTCCCCTGCTTGGGAAGTTTTCTGCTGTTTCTTCTGTGAACAGTTATTTTAATGTTGTCTACACTATCTCTTGTTTCTTCATTGACTCCGTTCAGTCTTATGTTATTCTTCTATGCATTATCCAGCAGCTGTGGGATTGATTTCTTGTTGACCCTTGGTATTTTTAAGAAATCTTTCTTTTCCTCTTCACTAATCACAATCCTGTCTTCTATATCTGATATTCTGTCCTTACATTGGCTTATTCTGCTGTGTAAACTTTCAGTGGAGTTTTTAGTCTCCTGGAAATCTGTTTGTATCTGTTTTATGGATTCCATTTGCTTCCTATGTCGGGATTCCATCATGTTCCTCAGCTTCTCTATTTTTTTTTAACCTGTGTCTGCTCTAGATTTATTAATCATGTCTTGCACTATGGACACAATCTCTGTTGTTATCTGAGAAATTATTTCTGATTTTATTTTCTCCAGATCCTCTTTCATTGTCAGTTCAGGGAGTCCAGGTGGCTGAGTTTCAGATTGTTGCATCTCATTGCTCCTTTGGTGCTGCCTTTGCTGGTCTAGAAGTCTGGTTTTGAGTCTTGTTTAAGTGTCTTCTCATTTCAACAGATGCAGCCTGCTGCACCTTTGTTGAAGTGACTCTTTGCTTGCCCAGTGAGCTTCAATTCTCAGCAAGCCTCATAGAGGCCTTCTCTGCTGCTTACCACTGAGCCAATTCCTGGGTTCAGAATGATGGCTTTCTGGATCTCTGCACTGTGCTGTTATCTGCATGGGGTTCTGGCTGGGGCCTGTGCACATTTAGGGATGGCATCTGGGCAGGCCTCTGGCTAGGGTTTGCACACCTGTGCAGATGTTTTCCAGGTGAGTCCTTCATTGTAGGCTGTTTGCCCAAGCTACTGTTGTCTGGGTGAACTTCTGCCTGGGGTCTGCACCCATTTACCAATGGTATCTGGGCACCTACAGAGCTGTTCGCATGCCTACAGAGCTGTTTTCTAGGCAGGCCTTTGGATGGAGCCTGCATGCACTTACTGATCTGGGTATCTGGGTGGGTGTCTCTACTTTCTTTATTTTTTTGTGAGGATGAACATGATTTGTAACTTTTTTGTTTTGTTTTATCCCTGTTTTTGTTTTTTCATTTCTTTCCTTCCCTCCTGCCTTTTTCACCAGTTTTCTGAAGCTTTGGTAATTTTCCTCTGTCCTTCAGCATTGCTTCTAATCTCTTTTACTTCTTTTGCTTCTCTATATTTTTCTTTCTCCCTTAAATTTTCTTCCCTTATGGTAAAATTGCTTTGAGTGGATTTTACTGTATATAATTTCCTGATTTGACTTAGATTTTGTTACATAAATATAAATCTTGAATCTATGGATAATTATTAGTTATCACTGTCATTTTCCAGGCTGTGTTTGATGCTACTATTGATTGTACTACTTTAGCCAAGGTGACACAGTTGTTGTGATCAAGGGATCTTCCTTGTATGCCAAATCCTAGATTGTCTGAGGGACACAAAAAATATTACAATCCACTACCAAAAAACTGACTGCTAGGCCAAACAGGCTGCAACCTCTCATCCCTAATAAAGAGAAGAGGCAGGATCCTGGAATAGACTCAAAGGTCAAGACCTAGGTATGCCTAGAAGACATGTTTGAAAAGCAATCATTTCTTAAAAAGGTTGTGATGCTAGTAATAAAACTGCCTACCATAACCAATTTATGAGCATCAATGCAGAAAACAAATAGACAAAAAGAAAAAAATAGAAAATGAAAAAACATGGAAGCAAGATGCAACCCCAGACCTCCATCTTGCCTAAGGCAAATTCAGGAGGCACTGAGGTAGAAGAAATCAAAAGCCATCCAGCTGAACTTTCTGAAGTGGTAGCAGTGGAAGTAACAAAGCAGATGTATAAGTCTCTAGATGAAAACAAAACAGAAATAATTAAATAGATATATAGATAATTTTAAAAGAAAATGACCATAATGAAGGATATGATTGGTGAATCTAGAGTTCATATAGATTAAAAAAAAAAAAAGTAGAAGAGCTCAGGAAAGTGATGGAGACTATGAAAGCCCAACATAGAATTTTTTGGATTCCATAAAATAGATTCACACAGATACCCGGGACATTAAAAATTCTATTCAGTGCTTGCTTCAGCAGCACATATACTAAAATTGGAATGATACAGAGAAGATAAGCATGGCCCCCATGCACAAGGATGACACGCAAATTCATGAAGCGTTCCATTGCTTAAAAAAATAAAATTCTATTGAAAGTCTATGCAGTAGAATCAACCAATGTGAAGATAGAATATCAGATCTGGAAGACAGGGTAGAATTAGTGATCATCAAATAAAAGACTTCTCAAATATAGTAAAGGACCATGAAAAAGCAATCCAATAGCTGCTAGATGATGCAAGAAAGTATAACATAAGATTAACTGGAATCAATGAAACAATCAGAAAATAGCAAAAAACAATACAAAATTTATTCACAGAAGTAACAGTAGAAAATTTCCCAAACATGAAAAATGAATTTGACATATAAGTGAGGCATATAGAACTCCAATTAGAAAAGCACTAGAAAAAATACCAAGGCATAGGATAGTCAAGAGTCCAGAAATTTAACAGAAGAAATATTAAAAGCTATTAGAGAAAAGAAACAAATCACCTATAATGGAAAATCCATCAGAATCATAGCAGACTTCTCAACTCAAAACCTTAACTCAAGAATATCTTGAAGTGAAGTATTTCAAGCTTGAAAAGAAAGCAATCTCCAACCCAGATTGATGTGTCTGGTGAAACTGTCTTTAAAAATTGATGGTAAAATAAGGTACTTCCATAAGGAACACCAGAAGAAGTTCATGACCACCAAACTGGCACTCCAAAAAGTCCTGAATGATATTCTTGAAAAAGACAATGAAGACAACAATTCCAAGAAGCCCACCAGAATGAATCTACCAGGCAAGGTAAGCAATTAAACAGAAGGGAAAGTAAAAGAATTAACAACAGGAAAATAATATGAGGACAAGGACAAGTCAATACCTATCAGCTGTAACCATCAATGTGAAGGGTCTCATTTTACCAATCAAAACAAAGAGATTGGCAGAATGGATCAAGAAACAATATGCTGTATATAAGAAAACATGTAGCTCAAGAAATACATAGACTGGAAGTCAAAGGATGGAAAATAATACTTCATGCATCAGGAAGCCCTTAAAAAGTCTTGGGATGGGACAATCCAAGAGGAAAAGATAGGAATCATAAATAAATAAAAACAGAAACAATCTGCTAGAAGATAGAACAGATAAAACTCTTGAAGACATAAGTATAGACAAAGCCTTTATGAACAAAACCCACATCACAGAGGAAATACAACAAAGAATCAACAGCTGAGATCATAGCAAATTGAAAAGCTTTTGAACAGTAAAAAAAAAAACACCAACAGAGCAAAGAAATCACCCACAGAATGGAAAAAGTTTTTACCAGTTACTCCTCAGACAAAGTACTAATATCTAGAATATATAAAGAACTCAAAAAAATCAGAACTCCCAAATTCAAAGACCCAATCCAAAACAGGTATCTGAAATGAGCAGACATTTCATTAATGAAGAAGTACAAACAGCAAATAAATATGTGAAAAAATGTTCAGTGTCACTAGTCATTTGAGAAATGCAAATTAAAACAACACTGAGATCTCATCTCATTCCAGAAAAACGGGCTATTATCAAGAAATCAACCAGTAACAAATACTGGTGAGGCTTTGGGGATAAAGGAACCTTTTTCCACTGTTGGTGAGAGTGTAAACTGCTGTGATCAATATGGAAATCAGTATGGAGATTCCTCAAAAAACTAAAACTAGAGATTCCATTTGACCCTAACACTCCCCTTTTAGGCACTGTCCCAAAAGAGTTAAAAGCATCATATCACAGTGATATATGAACACCCATGTTTATAGCAGCACAATTTGCAATAGCTAAATCTTGGAAATAGCCAGATGCCCATCAGTGGATGAATGGATAAACAAGATGTGGTATTTCTATACAATGGAGTACTACTCTGCAATAAAGAAGGCTAAATTTGGGCCAGGGACTTAGCTCAGTGTTTTCTCTGCCTGCCTCGAAAGCACAAGGACCTGAGTTTGATCCCTGGTACAAAAAAAAAGAAGGATAAATTTGAGACATTTGTAGGAAAATGGCTCATCTTAAGACCCTAATTTTAAGTAAAATAAACAAGACATGCAAGTTTAAGTACTGCATTTCTCTTGTGTGAGAAACCTTAAGGGTAAATAAATAAGGAGAAAAATGGAGGATAGCTGTTGCGAAGTAGGAAGAACACGTTCAAATGGGAAGGGGAACAAAGGAGGGGGAAGAGGGAATGGATGGAAGAGAAAAGAGATTTAAAAAAGAAAAGAGGATGGAAAAATGGAAACAAAGCTTCTGTAAATGAGGAGGGGAAGAAGGATTGAAGGGAGGGGAGCAGAGGGGAGGAAAAAATTAAGATATATATGTACAGGTACAAATTCCTTATGATGAATGTGTGCACTTTGTAGGGCAAATATGTACTAAATAAAACAAATTAAAAACAAGAGAGATGCTGTACATGATTTCAGCTCTGACCCAAAGGGCTCTGAGCCTCCAGCTATGCTGGTGGCAGCAGATTATGCAGGTCAAAGAACTCCCAAACACTCTCCGGAAGCTACAGGTTAAAATTCATTCATCACCAAATATTTCCCATCCTACACCTTATAAAATAGGCTGGGGAACCGGCAAATCCACAGTCAGATTTGTTTATTAGAATGCTGGTAACTGACTGGCCTATTTTTAAAAGCAAAGTTTCAGGGGATAATGACAGTTTGCCATTTAGAGGGGTAGGTGATTCACATACCTGTATTTTGACCACATTTTCTTCTTGACCATGCAAAAAGGATTTCCGAGCTTCAAATTCTTCCCTAAGCATGGGCCCTGAGCTCGTGGCCTGAAAGCGAAGGAGCAGATCTTCGGAAGCATTCCACATCTTCTCACGGATGTAACCAACTGTGACTTCCTCAACGATGTCCTGTAAGAGAGACTCTTTACAGTCAAACCTCACACATCAGATGAAAGGAGTAAGCACACATCATAGCTTCTGGAAGTTCTGTCTTTCAGAAAATGATACAGATAGCTTTTCTGTTACACTGTTAACAGTACAGTGGCCTGAGTTCTGCAGAATGTAAAGGGGATGAGGGTGAAGACTGTGAGAACAGTCTTACCTCCTCTCTTGCTCTGGCTGCTAAGATAAAAACTGCAGGGCCTGAGGTCTTGCCTTTCCACTCCTTTCCTCCCTTTCCCCAGGCTGGAGCAAGGGCCACTCAAAATGGTGCTCCAGGGCAAATAAGATATTTAGGGCAGAGAAAAGAGGATGGGAAAAGAAACAAAAGCCATTCCCAACAAGGGAACAAGAGCAAGGGAAGAGGAGGGATTATGAGAAATTTTTATGTGGGCATGAACTGTGTTTGCTTTTGCAGTTGCTGCAGGATGCAAGAAAAGACTGAGCTCCCTTCTACCACTGAACGACTATCTTTTTTGGTTGCTGTTGTTTTTAGAGACAGGGTCTCACTATGTAGTTGAGACTGACCTGGAACTCACTATGTAGCCCAGGCTGGTCTCGAACTCACAGCGATCCTCCTGCCTCAGCCTCCCGAGTGCTGGGATTACAGGCGTGTGCCACCATGCCCAGTTGAAAGACTATTTTAAAGCAAAAGCTTTAACAGAAGACATATTCACATTCATTGAATGAAATCAGTGTGACTCCAGGTTGTTTAGAAGAAACACTTTAGAAAGAACAAGGTGAGACCCTCCACCATTTAATAATCCTTACACAGGGATGCTCAGTGTCACAGAAAGTTATATCTGGGGCATCTTTAGATGCCACTCGAGCAATTTTTTATACCAAATTTTTACTTTCCAGTGCTGCTTCTTCAGGGTTTGGTACCCTTTTCAATTGTGCATATGATTTTAGTATTGTCCATAATCTCTTTTTAAAAAATAGCACTAATAATCCATTGCTCCAATAATGTTGGCCTAAAAATTTAAGGATTTGAACATTTGAAACTAGTTAATAAACTATATTCATCACTATGTTCTTGTCATTTATAATTTTTGTCATTAAGCTATCAGACTCAGGCCACAATTTTTCTCTGATTTTTAGTACCCAATGCTCACTGAGTACTGTACCTCTGATGGTACTGCCTTTTAACCATTCTATAAGATACATATTTGTGTATTCTATTTTTTCTTCTCCAAGATAAAACACAATTGTTATTAATATTTTCTCTTAAACATTACAATGCTCTGGATCCATCAGCTATTTTAAGTAGTGGCATGGCTATTTTGAGGTAGTGTGGCATTGCTATTGTGGGGGCTTTTGGCCAGATTTACGTTGAGAATTGTATTACTTTTCTCTTGATCCTGAGACAAAATACCTGACATTCAAAAGATAAAGGGGAAGGGGTTTATTTGGCTTACAGTTTATAGTGGTTTCAGCCCAGAACTGGCTGGCTCTGAGGCTGGGATGGCAAACAAAGATCACCGAGAAACAACACGGCACACACAAGGTAGCAAAGGTAACAAGAGAGTTTAACAGCATCTCCCTGCCCCTTTTCTCTTATTCAGACAATGTAGGGCAGATAGCATTCACACCCTTCATCCTCGTGCCCTTGAGCCCAGCACTGCCTCATGAACCAATTCCAGCTTCACACACCCTAGATCAAGCCTATGACCACACCATGCTCTGTGGGGACATCTAGACCCAAACCATAACAAGAATCAAGAGCAAAGGGCCCAGCAGAATGATTCAAAACATTGTGAGTTTCACCAGGAAGAAAGCTCCAGGAAAGTTGTGGCCTGCAAAGATGGAACAGAGGAGAAATTGGTCACAGAAAGACTAGCAAGAAAAACCCAAGTATTTCAGAAGACAACAGAAAAGATGTCCTGAGGACGCCACAAGAACCAGTGGGACTTCACCCTTTTAAAGGGCAAAAGACTTTGCACCATGTTCCAGAATGGTGGTAGTCTAGAGAATTTGTTCCTTGGGATTGGATTCAGAGTGCTCAGCAGACCAGGCTCTTGACCCCTACAGCTGAGAGAGAAGGAAGCCTGGGTACTGCTCCAGCTGGCAGCAGACTTTGGCATCATCCACATGGTGCTGGTTTTAGGTACAAGCAGAATATAAGAGTTGTGAGGTCAGGAAGGCTTACACCCAGATTTCAGAAGGCCCAGGAGGCCAGGCAGTGTGCCCTTGAGAGGGCATTGTGTGAAGCTGTGCGTGTAAAGCCCAAGGTGCAGTGGAGACCTCAGAAGTTTGGAGAAGCCAGAAGTGTGGATCATCTGAGGAAAACTGCAAGGAGGAAGCAGAGCTGGCCCAAGAGAGAAGCCATGGGAGCTACAAGCACCAGCAGGGCCATAGGGACTGAGCCAGGCAAGCCCTCCAGAGTTCAGATCTCGTCACAGATCGTCTCAGATGCTAGACATGGAACTACAGGACTTAATGTTTGCCTTGCTGGACTTTAGATTTGTTTCTTCCCTGTTCCTTTGTATCCCCCTATTTGTAACTTTTGGAATGGAAATGTCTATCTTGTGCCACTGAATGTTGGAAGTGTTGAACTATCTTTTCATTTGTAAAAGAGCCTGCACCTAAGAGTTTGCCTTAAATCTCAGAGGAGATTTTGGATTTGGACTTTTCAGCAATGCAAGAAAATGTTAGGACTTTGGCAATTCTTGGAGACGGACTAAATGCCTTTTGCATAAAGGGATGTGCATGAGTCTTTCAGGAGCTGGGAGTGGAATGTAATAGATGTGTCTAGTTATCCCCCAAAATCCTCATGCAGTCAAGAGGGGAGGCTTTTTCAGAGGTGGCTGGATCTAGAATGTGTGATGCTGAGGGTTAGGGCTTGTGTCTAGATGTCTCCCCACAGCCTCATTTGGTCATAGGTGGGGCTTTTCTGAAAAAGGTGGCTGAACCTAGAGGGTGTGACTGATTCACAGCGCTCTGGTAGGATTAAGGGTGGGACTAAATCAGTCCAATGATTGGTTTGGCACCTACCCTAATCCCAGTAGTTTAGATGGAATATAAAAAGGGCAGAAAGACTCTGCTAAAGTCCTTTGTTTGCTTTACAACCTTCTGCCCACTATGAACTGTTTCTCCTCTGTGATCCTTATCTGCCACGTCACCCTGCCTTAGAGTTAGCTGACTGTGGAGTGAAACCCCTATAGACCATGAGCCAAATAAACCTTTCCTCCTTTAATTTTGGATGTCGAGTATTTTGTCTCAGCAAAGAGAAAAGTTACCAAAACCATGATTATCTTGGAAAAAGTAAACAAAAGTTTACCAGTCCTGTTCTTTGCCAAACCCTGACTTATGCTCCTGAATCATCCCAGAAATGGTGGAGATCAAGAATGGCAGATAGTCCCTATCCAGCATTTTGTTGGAAAAAAAAGACATTTTGGTTGTAAAGATATGTTAAGTTGTAGGTTGAGGATGGGTGGAATAAAACATTTTGAATACTCACAACTAAGAAATTATTACTAATCAAACTGAATTGTATCAAGGAAAACATGAGGATTGATTTCTTAGGGTAATCTACCATAACAAATAAAGTGCAAAAACTTTCTTCCCCCCTCATCTGCATGGCTTTGTTAATGGCAAGATGGAAAAAACAAGTTATAAGGCAGCCAGATTGAACTGCATTTCTTAAATACTTTCTTCCAGATCCAGTCTTCAAGTCATTCTATTAGTTCCTTCCATCACTTCTGTGACAGAAAATCCACACACTTATCTTCATATGGTATACTTTTTCATCAACACCTACCTCAATTTCTTCTCCCATGAGCCATGACTCCTTAGGTACCCACGATTCAGGTGTGACCCAGGAACTCTCATTCAAATCAATGTTGTAATAATAGTCATATTTCTCTTGTAGGTTGAGTTTGAGCCATGAACCTTCTGTAGGCACTAAAGAAAAAGTATTTGTTAAATTGCACAAAGGAAAACAGGACCATTACACATTAGTAGTATAGTTTCTTCATTATATAAAATAATCTAATGAATGTTTTTAATCAAGCAAGCATTCAGTTAAAGTCCAAGTTAAAGTCATTAAAATGACTCAATAAGATGGAATGAATTCCATGTATTTAATAAAGCCTGCTAAGCCAACAAAAAGGAGGAGAAACAAATGTACAATACCAGCCCCGGCTCCCAAGTGTTTCATGAGAGTGTCAGGAGCCAAACTGACCAAAAAGAAAAAACAAACAAGAAACAGATGTTCTGGGTAGATGTGAACCACACCACAGTAGACAGAGGAGGCCAATGAGCAAGATCCTCTTTACTCATGAAGATTCCCAGCAATTTCTCCCAGGAGGACTGTGGCCCATATTTAAGGAGTGATCCAGTGATCCCCATTTAAGTGAATCACCTTTGGAAACAATTGTATTCTAATTATAAAATGATGGACACACACCAGAAAGGTCAACCAAGTAGGGAAAAAGAAAAATATCAATGCTCAGGAAGAAGAATGGGTCTCTTTTCAAATGAGTAGTCAGCTAGCTCTTTGTGTGTTGGTGGACTTTTGTATTCGGCATCTTTCAAGTACCATATCTTTTCAAAGTTCATTTATGAGGCAGTGTGTATTGGTTCTTCATTCTTTGTGGCTGATAATACTCTATTGTACATATATATATATATCACATTTTGTCTATCTATTCTTAACATTCTCTATATATTGTATGATCATATACTAGTCTCAGAAATAAGTGAGAAAAATTGTCAGTGTAAAATATGTTTATATAAGAGTAGTAAGAGAATAACTCATATTAGGCAAAATATCCTTATATACTGTATTTTCTCAACTCAGTGATGCTACCCCTGAGCCATGCACTGCCACTGAGTTAATCACAGCTTTCTAAAAAAAAAAAAAAAAAAGGAAACAAAGAAAAAAGAAAGCACGGGAAAAGACGTACCTAAAAATTTTGTCATAAATGAGAAAAGAGCATCCTGGAAATGCTCATTTGAGAATATTACTTATTTTAAAATTAAAATACAATACCACAGAAGCCATCCCATTTTAAATGATATTTAGTTTGTGCTCAGTAACAACAAAGCTTACCACTCTGAGATTTGCTTTCCTTTGCTTTCATCAGCTCCTTGTAGTAGCCATCAGCACATTCAGGGATAATATTTTGTGCATTAGAAGCAGAAGATTTCAGTATAGACAAAATATCATCTGACTTTTGTTCCTCCAAACACCGATTGACCTCGATGACCAGCTTAGCCCCTGGGTAATGAAATAACTTTCTTTTAGTGCTTATCTTCTACTTAGTCCATAGGCAAACAAAAATATAACTCAACCTTTGAGGAATGAATTAGTAACAAACCTTTTTACCCTTTGAGAGTATGTACCACATATGCCTGAGCCATTCAGCAACTCACTTACTAGGTTGGGCTGTAAGAAGAATAGGATTCTACGGGAGCCTATTATATTAAAAACTGTGGGTATAGCTCAGTGATTGATAGAGCACTTGCCTAGCATATGTGAGTCCCTGGGTTCAGTCCCTAGTACCGCCCAAAAAAGAAAAAAATGAGTGAAAAACATCACAATATTTCCTGGATTGTCTTGTACGGTATCAAGGCATTGCCTGCTGTACTAAACTATGAGATTGGGTGATTGCACACCCAGAATAGATAAGCAGCCCTGACGTAGATAGTATCAATATTTGAGAACTAGCTTTATGAAAGCATTTATTGTAAGATAGAAGTAATTCTATTTAAGCTATGGCAGTCCTGATCTTTACTGTGTCACTATTTTTGAAAAGTTGTCATGAGCAACCTAACTAAACGCTCTAGAAAGACACAGCTCATGGGTGTGTGCTACAGAGTCCAGAAACTTAATCCTAGACAAGTTTAGATCAAACAAGTGTTTTATCCAATTTCAAATTAATTCCCACCTCTCCTCAAAAATAAAATCATATTAACCCCTTTGTTTAATAAAAAAGTTGACGCAATGAATTCTTTATTATCCGTTACCTGCAGTTTCAGGTAAGCATGGTTTTGCCTAGCCCATGGAACTACTGTTTAAAAAAAACTGGAAGAAGACAGGAGAAAGTACTTCTCAGGTTGAAAAAATCTTGAAGAAAAAAGAAGGGAGAAATTGATTTTTTTCTCTTGTTTTCTGACACATGTCAGATACTAGCAAGTGTGTAAGACACATCATTAGTATCTTCACAAGTGTATGGCGCTTTGAGGCAGGTGGTGCAAGAGGAAGAGGTGACTTTTGGCAGCTTGAGGTTGGAGCTGTATAAGTGGGAGGAGCACAGAGGTGAAAAGAGAATTTAGCAAATTCCAAGGCTGCGAGGCCCAGGTCCAGCAGCAAGCTTTGTGCTTATGGAGGTGCATGACAATCACGTGGTCCACAGTCTTCCCCTTTCCTGTGCTCGCAGAAGAGCTTCGCAGGACAGAGAAAAATGAAGAGCTGACATTTGACGATCCAAGGGTAGCAGAAGGAACAAATAAAGGACAAAGAAGAATTCTCACATGAACAATGCATGATTGTTTCATCAAATGAACACAACAAAATATAATGTTCCCTAAAATTCAGGACTATAAAAGCACAAATGCGTGGCATACAACTGTTCTCTATCACTGAGTGAGGATGTTAGTCCACATGTCAGTTTCCAGTACTGGCTCTCATCTGAATAGTGTTGTTTTTCCATGAAAATCTTAAAGTGTCTCAGAGGACACCCTAACAGAACAAATTCTCTCGCTCCCTTTGCTCAGTCTGTGATCTGCATTTGCTGAGAGCTGCCCGAAGTTTTCATGTCACTGAAACTGTACCATGAAATAGAGAGTGACACTTCAAAGGATGGGGAGTGGCTGGGCCCAATGCCTCTGCTTTTTTGTTTTCCCTTTTCCTCTAGTGCCTCTGCCACTGCCACTGTTTACTGACACCTGCGGGGCTGCCTATGGCAGTCTAAAATCTATTGCTGGGAATCTGTGGCTTCTGCTGAACTACGACTCAAGAAGAGAAGCCACCACTGACATTAGAACTATGCCTATGAAAAGAATAAATGGCTGCAGGTGGCTGTCCCAAGGTCTGCAGAGAGGAAAGCAGCACAGATCCAATGTGCAGGCCTAAAGGCGGCATCCATTTTGGTCAGTCTGCTGCTTACTCTGTGGCTGTGGTGAAGTCCCTGACTGTGGAGGATGTCAGATAAATGACCTGCAAAAAGTCATGTATGCTTCTGCAGAGAAGCAAAATGAGAGACAGCACACAGATTTCCAAAGAGATTCAAAAAGCCTTGCTTTGAATCTTAAGTGCCATAGGTATTCTGTGTGTGTGCGGGGGTGGGGGAGCACCTTTCCAATAGTGCAAATGCTGGTTCTTGAGAACAGGGTATAAAACACATGTCTAAAGCACAGATCTATGTAGATACATAGGCAGATAAAGTGTATCTGTGGCAGTAACATTTCACCGTGAGAAGAGATTAGGGGAAATTTTTACGAAGCTTTCTTGGAGTGCAATCATGAAACAAGATTGAGAAACACTGCTTTAAGGGGTCAAATGTTGAGGCAAACCTACTTGAAGCAAGCATGATGCTCCATTGTAAACGAACACTGAGCCAAGATGAAGAAGACTTGAGCTACTCTGCCCTTTTAAATCCTGCCTGTGGTGAAATATATAGGCCAGCACATTTCCTTTTATCAAATTATCTGGGATGCCTGCAACATGTTACCAGAGTCTCTGTTTCAAGTCTTCATGCAAAGGATGAAGAATGCTTTAAAAGCAAGATTATGTTTCTGTTGAAAACCCAACATTCCCATTCCAACATCTGAATATAGATAGTTTTAACCTTGAAAAAATGCTGGTGCTGTTATATATTGTAGAAGAAAGCACAGTAATTCTTGCAAGGGACAGGACAGAGGGAGGATTTCAGATGTACAAGCTCAAAAGTACACAAAATCACCCATATCTGAGAAAAGTTCTTACTTTTACAGTTTGTAGAACCTTGAATCTCAATGTGACATACAGAATCAACATTTGCAGGTCAAATGAAAGAACAATAATGAATAAAAGGGATAAAATAACTTTTGAATTGGTTTGATCTCTAGGAAAAAAGGTCTAACTATTTTAGGCTATTTGAATATCTATATTACAAGTGAAATTTCTCTTTAGGCGATGGCTGCTTTTGGTTTGATATGTAAATTTAAATTTTCTATATATCCATTTCAACTGAAGCATTTTAATATGCAAATTAAATATCTTATATATACATCCCAACTGTATTACTTTTTTCCCTTAAGCATTATAATGCTGAAAAGGAAAGACTTCAAATTTCCTAAGGGTATAAAAGTTCAGGTTAGAGAAATCCACATATTTTTCCAAGCTGGAAATAAAAACCAGATGTTCTTCCCAGATTCTTCCAAAGTTTGAAAGCACATCTGTGAAGTAAGATTAAGCCCTCTAAGGCTCTAGGACTTGCAGAACAGAGGCAAATGCCATGAATGGGCAGGGTAATGAGCTGTATACGTGTAGGAGTCTCGTTCATGTAGTCCCTTCATGTAGGGTTCATCCACGGAGAGACTATTAGCATACAATTCAAATTAGAAGCTATTTCAGATTGCCACATGAAGTTTCTTACTCTTCCTTCTTGAAATCAGAGGTTTAAGATAAAATAACACTTTTTATCATTTGAACAAATGAGAGGATTCTGTGAGCTGCTGCCTGTCTGTTCCAGTTATGCATCCTGGAACTGGAGAAGTAACCTGGGATGGGCTTAGGGACTCACTGGACCTACAGTTGGATTGATCTGCACTTAAACTACACTTATCACCTGGCTCCCAAGAGCCCCAATTTTCACAGAGACATTTTGGGTCACCCAGAGTTAGTGTTAGTCCAGAGCCAGTGTCCAGTGCTCCTGGGAATGTCCAATCATGCCCTTTTTTTTCTAGCACAGCCGCTCAGAAGAAGATATAGGTCCCTTGGGGGAAAGGCTGATAGATGAACAGTGTGATTTTTCTGCAATGTAGCATAACTCTTTCTCAAGAGGACTTGACTTCCCCTTCATTCAAGGGGCTCAGGGCATGTAAACTAGCTCCAGTTTGGGAACCCAGGGACCCTGACTCTGTCTTTATGATACAAGTTAGATTTCACTTTATTTGACCTAAAACTCTTCCACTTCTACATATTAATACTAGTAGGTTCCTCTTCTAGGAATATCAGGATTAGTTAGCCAGCTCTACAAGTCTGTCCCAGTCACTTCTCTGACTGCATTCAGCACAGTATCCATGCCCAACTTACCTTAGGGCTACGTGTAGACACCTGGCTTTCCCAGCCTACCTGCATAGTTTGGATTCCTGCCCTTCATGATCTTGTGAGCCAATGCCTTAAAGTAAATATCTATATACAGGGGCTGGGGATTTAGCTCAGGGTGCTGCTGCCTTCCTCACAAGCACAAGGTCATGAGTTTGAGCCTCAGTACCAAAAACAAACAAACAAAGCTATATACACACTCCCCTCTTTCCTTCCCTCCCTATTATCCCAAGTGACAGAGACAGGCATGGAAAAGAGAACAGAGACAGGCACTTACTGAGATGAAATGGGCCAATTTTCTAGGGATCAAGAGAAAAAAGTATTTGATTCAAATATAAAATCGGAGAGCTTGCAGTGCATTTCTTTACTTTCTGGACTTTTTTCCAGCACCACTGCGAAATTTTGTTGGAGCTACCACCAAACCACTAAAAAGTGAGCAATCACCTGCACATATTTTTATATAACAATGCATCCAAAAACTGAAACCTGCTCGGAGAGACCAAACCTCTCCAGAAAAGAAACACTGCAGACTTCAGGCCCATATCCAAACATAAGGCAGGCTGGTGTGGCAAGGAAAGGAAGGCAGGTACTCACACTGCTTTGCTCTGTCCTCGTCCAGGTTGGCTTCATGGATGGCTTGCTGTATCTCCTCCAGCCAGAGGACTTTAGAAACACACTCAGCATCCTGCAAACAACATCACAGAATCATAGGCAGATGGTGAGTGAGGATGGGACAGAATCAACAATTGCTGTTCAGTAGCTCCTTGATTAAAACTCCCACAAGTTCTTCCTCAGCATTATACCACAGCACTACTACTGCATGCAGCACGCACTACTAACGAACTGACCCGGTCCGTTTGCTTCTCTCTTCTGTCCTGCCACCCTGAATCCAGCACCCCCATCAGCTCCTGCGTGGACAGCAGCACTGGTCTGTTTGCCTTTGCTGGTTCTGAGGATGCTCTGAACCAGGACCTGCACTGGCCTCCACAGAGAACCACATGATCTCTTTTCAAAATCTCCTCACACCCCTCCCCTATGTGACCTCCACCACAGGCTGCATTCTGCAGTTAGAAGGAGACACAAGCTCTTGGACCACAGAGCTCCAATGATCTGGTCCTGCCTACCCTACACCTCCCGACTCCTCTGTTTGTGCTCCAGAACTCTACGAGCTTCCTTAAGAACACATCACCTACTATTTTTTCTGTGTTCAGACCTCAACTCAAACGCTACCTCTTCCCAAAAGCTTCCCTGGCTACCTACTCAAGCATTCTCTCCCCCAAGCACTTGTTTTTGTATGTGTTTGTGATACACAGTAATTACACTTATCTTGGGGAATTGGCACAGAGACATATCTCATCTTGATCGGTTTTACTTCCTCTCCCGTCCATCCTTTGCTCCCCTTCCCATCTTCACAGAGTCTGCCTCCCTGTTTCCTAGCGTCTATTTTTCTATTTTGTTCTTACTTATAGTTTGGGTTTCTCATATTTAAGAAAGCATATGACATTTGACCTTCTGTGTCTGGTTAATTTTACTTAACATTATGGTCTCAAGATCTATCCATTTTTCTAGAAATGACCCAAATTTAACCCTTTTCATGGCTAAGTAGTACTGTGTTGTGTATAAATACCGTTTTCTTTATCCATTCATCTGGACTCCTAAGAACTCAATAACTACAGATCCCAAACTATTGCCAGGGTGCCCCAGAGTGTCATGTGATTAAGAACAACCCAGCAGCAAGACATATAAATTACAGCCCCATCATTAACCATGTTACACCTTAATGCTGCTGGGCTGCTCTGAACCACTGGTGGTACAAGCCAATGGGAACATGTTAAATTTGAAGGAAAAAGAGTGATACTCAACATTTGTCAGACCCAGGGACAAACAAAACAAAACAAAACCCCAGAAGATGGTGACTGCCCTCTAGGAGCTAACAGTCTAGCGAAAGAGACAAATATGTCCAGAAATAATTATAATGTAATATGATCATGGTGTTAGCTGTAGACATATGATGGACACATACACAAGAAGGAGTTAAACTGTGCTTTGAGTCTTGGATTACAGGAGAAAAGTCATTAAGGATCGCTTCAGACAGGAAGTGATAGGGCTCTACGTATGGGGCCATTGGGGCACCAAAGCTACTGCCAGAGAAAATGTCATTTTACTGTTCAAGTTGTCATGCTCAGCAGTGACGACCCCAGCAGCTGCTGCTCTTCCCAAGCTTTAAGATACCCAGAGACAACAAAGAGTTTTACTTTCCAGCTATAGCTGTGTGGATCACACAAGCTATACAGCGAATGCTAAGTGTGGACCTTAAAGAAACTAATAGTCCGGTAGGTTCAAAGTCTCTTTAAATGACCATGGCCTGGGGACCCCCACGGAACTGATGAAGTAAAGCACACCACTGTGACTGTGTGCTGCTCAGAACATGGATTTCTTAGCAATGAAGCATCTGGATGAAGACATACCAGGGGACCTGCTGATTCAGAGTCCCTATACTATTTTATGCACTGTTGGGATGTTAAACCAGATACTCAGATTTCAGTTTTCATGTTCTGTGGTGGAATCAGCCTTCTACGGAGGAGCCTAAGCTGCAAAAAGTGTGGTGGAAAAGTATCCATTACTAGGGATCTGTGCCATGATTACTGCTGTACGATCCTCAGGATTTGAAGTACATTTTGCAAGGGTCTTAAAGAGGGCACACACTTCCCTTGGCTTCCTGCAAGTGTTGGAGGCCTCCGCACGTCTGTTGTGGTCAAGGACACAAAGGGCAGCGAGAAAGGCTTTCTGGTGGCAGCGGCCATTGTCCTTCCTGCACTGCTTCAGTGAAACTGTTTGCATCACCTTTTCCTCCGGGGAGACCCTTCTCCTATGTGTTCCCACAGATCTCTATGGATTACTTAGCCAAGACATGATATCCAGCCAGCCAAGAGAAACAACTTTGAAAGAGAGACTCAATGGTGTGCAATCTGAGTCTTAAGCTATTCCAACTGCATGTAAACAGTCTGCATAGAGTCTTAAATCAATCCCAGAAGGCAGCCAAAGCAAATAATAGCAACAACAAACTAACTGCATGGCAAATTATAGTTAATTTATATAATTATGATTATAGCAATTATCAATATGAGTGAATTACTAATATGCATATTTAATGTGGGCCTGTTTGAGGTCAAGCTATACTGTTTTACAATGAAGAAATTTTACTGATACATATATATATTATGCATAGATCATGTACACAAAAGGTACAGAAATTATACGGTACTAAAAAATCATATGGAGCTACAGTATGAAGTAACAAGGGATAGGGTAATGTTATAGGTTAAAGTATTAAAGCTATTTCTGTACTACTATAAATATTCTCTTGCTCAGGTACCAGGGAGAAGGATGACCCTCCTTGTTCTTTAATTCCCATATAGTATTCTGTCTCAGCAGCTCTTTTCTTACAAGAAAGGTTGAAACCAGACAGGCTAGTTCAGAACCAAGCAATGAATAACTTCTCCCATGGAATCTATTCCACAGCTCAGTGATTTCTGGGTAGTGACTGAGTGATGTTGCACTTGTACCATTCATTGCATAATTCACAGTTCTTTGCTTCAAGATTAAGCACCTACCCAATTTTAATTTCTTAAAAAATGTTTTCTTTCCATGATTGATTTGACCTATAATTATGCAATGCATTTTAAAATTTAAATTTAAGACAGGTATAGTGGCTCATACCTTCCATCCCAGCATTTGGGAAGCTGAGGCAGGAGGACCGTGGTAAGTTCAAGGCCAGCCTGAACTACATAGTGAAGCCTTGTCTCAACCCCTCCCCCCAATTAAAATTTGTAAAAGCTATGAAAATAAAAGAACAATTTCTCATTACTCACTTATTAAGTAGAAATTACGTGCTGAAACTATTTTAAGATAGGTAAAAATGAGCTGTGGGCAAGATTCAAGCTAACCATCTTCGCATCTATTTTCAGTTTCCATCTACAAATGGCTCTACACTACTGTGGTCCCTTGGGTGCACATACACACTGGGTGCGAGTGACAGCATCTGTTCAGAATGGACAGTCAGGGGTACAAGTGCAGCATATCCAGGTTCAGCCAGAGTCTTGTGCACTGCAACATGGACTGAGTCACATCCTCTTCCTGAGGGCAAGCTAATGCCTGCATCGCACAGGGCAGTGACTGAGGGGACACTGTTCCTTGATTTCACATGCTGGAGGACATTTGAGAATTGGGATTCAAGTCATTAAAATGAAAGCCCTCATATTTGCAGCTGCTGGATGACTGCTTCTGATGCCTACTTTTTGTGAAAAAGGTAAGCTGTTTCCCTCTGGGTTAGGATAGGGTTCATGTTGTAAAGAGTGAACTAAACTCAATTTCCTTCCCATCTCAGAAGAAGCACAAAAACCAGGAAGCACAGTTCGATGTCTGTTATTAATATGCACAGTCATGGAAGTGAGTACCTGTGTTTGTTCACGTCCAACCTTGTCAAGGACTAAGTGCTCTCTACCAAGACTGGGAGATGCAACTAGGGGGAATAAAACAAAACTAAACAAAAAATCACGCTCTGTAAAAGAACCCTGCTTAAACTGATAGCTGAAATCCTCAGGCTCTCTGGGAGCACAGGAGCCAAAAATCTAGGCAGCAGAGTTCCAAACAAAACAAGGTTTGTGGAAGAGATTCCTTCAAGATGCTAGTAGGGTTTGGTAGAAGTGAAAAGGGACAACTTTAGAGGAGATCAAGTAAAGGGCAGTGGACTTGCCTTCTTTGATAGAGTGGGGAAGATGAGAAGGAAGAACCTATCACCCAGAACCTGAAGTCCAGTCCTCTCAGATTAGCTCCTCCCCAAGGCCCCTTCCCAGGTTGAAAACATTTCAGAAACATTATGCCACATGGAAATCTGTATAAAGAATCCAAATAAGTTTTTTGAAAAAGAAAACAAATCAGCAGTCTTCTACAGGAAAACCAGTCTCTGAGAAATAAAAGACATATTAAGGTGAGACCAGATTAGAGTTATCAGTGGAAAATGGAGCCATGTTTACTTTTCCATAAATATAGTCACTGTTTAGCATGCTTTCAGGCACAATGTCTTGTTCCATCATAGAATTTTCTGAAAACTGACAAACCCTTGGTTTCAACACCTTTCTTATCAGATCTTACGGGAATGAAGAACACAGTCTAGAGTTGTTGCTCACTAGCTTTTTGCTTGTCTCTAAGGACTCTTCTCTCTGGGTGATGTGACACACAATCCCTAAAATGCAAAGGTGTGCTAAGCTAGAGTCATCAGTGATCACATGGAAACACAGGTGGAGAAGGAGGTCACCTTCTAAATTCTTTCCTTTTCTCTTATGTACCTTTCCTTAATGGACACCTGACCACCGCATTTGAACTACCCCAGTCATTTAAACTATACCTTCTGCACCTTGGACACAGACAGGGTGATGCGGGAAGCTTCAGTTTCACCCAGGAGAAACAAGAGATTAAAACAGGAAGAGGAACAAGCTCTGAATTAGAAACATTACTAGACAAGAACCTTGAGTATTCACAAATTCAGAGGTCATATGATAGGTCAGAACTGGAAGATTCCTGGCATTTTAAATGGTAAATAAGACATTTATTTTTGACCTAAAAGCCCATCTTAACTTTATGTCAAGTGTTACCAGGTAGTATAGGAATCAGCAGGGCTTTTCAGATTCTTATCATTCCATTTAATGAACTAGACAGAATGACTGGTGAACTTCAAAGATTAACATTGGTCTAGGGCAAAAGTGAAAAGAAAAGAAGGAGCATAAAAGAAGTGAACAGGGAGAAAGGGTGCTTGGAAGGAAAGAGAGCATACATGTCCTGCAGAAAGAATGGACCCCAGCCAAACAAGATGGCAGAGGCGCCGAAGGCAATTGCTGCCATCCCGTTGTGTCTTCAAATCATTGATACCCCTGATCTTGTGCTAGTAGGTTGGCATCAGGTGCCAGGCTTGGTGTGTTCTTGTGTCAGAAGACTGGTACAGGTCACAGGGCTTGGCTTGATCCTGAAGCTCAGGCTTCACAGCTGATGCTTTGCTTCCGTGGTTAACCTCTTCAACTGGTTGACTGTACCCAACTGCTCCAGCCATGTTGCCATACCCTAGGCTCCTACCTCAAAGGGGAATCTATTTTCTATACATGTCATTGATTAGTTTGTGTAAAAATGATGCAGTGATGAACAGGTTTGAGTATGAAGGTTTACTTCTTGAAATTTCAGGAATTAAGATGATTAACATAAACACATATCAAGCAATGCTAAATATTTATTATATAGATTTGATATATTTCTTTCCTTTTCAAAAATTCCTTTCTAATGTCTTACATCACAGCGATTTTATCTCCTGATTTTTCTTCCTTTGTTTTACAGTCTGGCATTTTTTCTAAAGTCTGCCTTGGGATTCTTTCTTCTCCTATCTCTTCCTAGGTATCTCCACCACTTCTGCTAAATTAAACAATAGCTGCTATGTAGATTAAAAATCCAGACTTCTAACTTGGTCCCTTGGAAATCCAGAATCCACTGTTAATCTTATAATTAGCCACTGGGCATTTTACACCCTAATATCCCACCAGCAACTCCACCTCTGTAATACCAAAAATGGAAATTAAAATTTCTTTCCCAATATGCTCCTTGTCTCTTGTCCGGGCTCAGGCATCCAGAGAAGTCTCAATTCATCCCACCCCCTGCTCCTCCCTCAGTGTCCAGCAGCCAATCAAATGCCAAGTTCCTTTGATAGGTGGTCAGCCTCTCAAGCTCATCTTAACCTTTCTACACCATTCCTCTAGCCCCTCTGCCTTAAATTTCTTACCTTTACAATCTATTCTCTATACTACAACCAAAGTCATCTGAAACACAATTCAAAATCATGATTATATTAGCTTCCCCTTATTGCTATAAAAATGATCACGAATGGAGTGTTTACAGCAACACAGGTTTATCAGGGTACTCTCATCTCTGGATCTTATCAAGACACATCTGCAAAGTCTCTTTTGCCAAGGGACTGGCCTTCAGGTATTCTAAGAGAGAATTTGGGGAGGAGGTGGGGTTACTTTGCCTATTACAATGGTTACTCCTCTGCCCCAGCATCTATGAGAAAGCCCATGATTATGACAGCTTAGAGGCCCGGCAGCAATCTGAGTATAATCTACTTACGAACTCTTTCTCGGATGTACCTTCGTAGCATAAGCTAATAAATTTCTATGCATGTCCCCCAGTAGTCTAACAAGGGTTGTTTACAGACAGCAATGGAGTTTATTTGAAACTTTATTTTATTTGTACCAATAGCACAGCAGCATGTGATAAACATTTTATGAATCAAGTTTCGTGATATTCTCAGGTCCTATGCCAGCCTACATTCTTTCCCCATTCATCACCAGCAGACTAATTCGTGACTTAAACTCCATTTTTTCTTAAGCCTTGCTTATTTTTGCTCAAGTTTATCTTTTCCTTGGCATTCTGCTCAAATACCTGAATCTGTTACCTGCTGTCTGATCACCTATGTAGCTTATGGTCACCGGACATTTGCCTTTTGTGTTTTCTGGGGCTCCTGCTACTTCTAGCAGTATTATAAACTCCTTGCATTCAAAGAGCTGTTTTTTCTAGTGTTTGTTCCTGAATGGGATGGTACAGTGCTGGGACATACGATATGTATTATGTACCTGCTGGACAACTGCCTGATCTATAATGATTTTTAAAATAAAAATAACCCTAAACTCCATAGTCACAGAAATTATGTAGCATAAAACTCATTCTATTTTCATCAAAACCATAGATTTATCTTAGCAACAAATCATGTGTTAATATTTCCTTTCAATCACAGGAAAATGACACTTCGGCAATGCCAACCTCAACTAATAAGACTTTCTGGAGATCCCCTAAATTCTTCTGTAGACTTCCTCCTTTCTGCCAGAGAAAGCTGGACAGGAGCCAAAGTAATTGTAAAAATGAAATATCTTGAAGTAAATATTTCAAATCTGCATGTGAGTAATTCCACCATGGGGAACCTGAGCAGTTCCTTAAGTTTTACAGTGATACCTACCATCTACCTGCTGGTGTTTGTGGCTGGTGTGCCAGCCAATGCTGTGACCCTGTGGAGACTTTTCTTCAAGACCAACTCCATCAACACCTTCCACACCAACCGGGCCATCGTAGATATCCTCTTTTGTGTGACACTGCCATTAAGGTAGCTTAATATCTCAGTGGGAACTGCTGGGTATTTGACTACTGAGATACTTCTTTTTTGGGGGTACCAGGGATGGAATTCGGGTCCTTGTGCTTGCAAGACCGCTGGGTGTTTGGATATCATGTGCTGGGTCATCACGATTATCTTCTATGGCAACATGCACTGCTCTATTCTGCTCCTCACCTGCATGACCATCAACCACTACCTGGCCACTGTCCACCCTTTCTTGTTCCGGAAGCTGTCCAAACGTACATTTGTTTTGCTAGCATGTGGATTGGTGTGGACAACTGCTTTCTTATCCATGCTGCCATTTTTCTTCCTTAAGCAGAAAGATTATCTAGTCCAGCTGAATTTCACCACTTGCCATGGCGTCCCCAGCACATGCGAATTTTCATCTCCCTTCCAACTCTACCACTTCATTTTGACTTTCTTCGGATTCTTGATTCCATTTGTGATTGTTATTTACTGCTACACAAACATCATCTGCAAACTTAATGCACATGATCCTAAGCTGCTGAGGTATAGCAAGGCAATTTTCCTTGTCCTCATGATTTTTACCATTTGCTTTGTTCCAAGCAATATTGCATTGCATTTGTCATTTACCATACTAACTACTATTCCAACAACACTGAAGGCTTATATGTTATCTATCTCATAGCGTTGTGCCTACGTAGCCCGAATAGTTGCTTAGATCCACTGCTTTATTTTCTCAATGTCAAAAGTCATAGATCAGCTGGGGATGTAGCTCTGTCTCAGATCACTTTCTCCACATGTGCCGGGCCCTGGGTTCAAGCCCCAGTGCTGTGGGGGAGGGGACGAGAGAGGGAGAGGCCCAGGTAAAGTTTTTTTTTAATCTAAAAGTTAAAATAGACAAAAGTTAAGGGAGACGATTCACATGCATAGAAAGAATTGTAGATCGGTCCACTTTTTATCTAACAATGGCTGAGAGCATCTTAGAGAAGAAAGAAAACTGGAAAAGATACATGCTGGAACAACATATGCATACTGCAAGGACTTCAGTTCTCCAGTTCTGCTGTTGAGCTCCTAAGAAATAGTACTTCAAATATTAAACAGTACAAAAGCTTTAAATGCTTGACCAGTATCTGAAGAATGTCAGTGCAGGAGAAATTTATTACTGTTTTCTTTATAGCAAAGGACATATTTCATTTGTCTTAAGCTCATAAATTCCCTCTTCCCTTCCTCCTATGAGTGACTCCACCTTAGAATTCAGAATCATTTTTGATTCATCTGATGGCTACCTCATCATCTGATTCTATATTTGTAGTATGCCTAACTAGGATTCTTTAAAACCTTCACCATCTTATATCACTGTCCTCGGTCTTTGATGAAATAGAACATCAATTCTGTGAAGATGTTACCCTTCAAAACCTTTAATGGCATATACCTTGCTCAACAACTTTGCTATACACCAATAATGCCACCAACATAATTTTCTCCTATTATTTTCCAAGGCCAGACTCTGGGCAAGGCAAGGCACAGAAATACTAATTACCCTGTGAACACACCACAAATTTCCTGAAATCAAAATAGCAGAAGTTAAAAAGCAAACTCAAAGACTCAGCCGAACAATTAATGGAATCAGATTTTTTCCAAGGAAAAAGACTAAACTGAGAAAAGTTTTAAAATGGCAGTTTAATCAAATATGAGACATTAGAATTAGAATGTTTCAAATTTGTCAGCCATGATTAATAGAGCCTATGCCTCTAGATTTATAGGTCAAAAGTAGTTTGATTCCTGAGCTAATTCCTAAGTCCCTAGGCTCCATGTGTAACAGTCTACTCACACCATTCCACACAAAAGAAAGTCCTCAACCCATGGTTGCTACAGGTGGGAGCTTGCAGGCTGCCGTTTTGATTCAAAGACTTCAAATGGAAAGCTTGGGAGGGGACCCATGCTGCCTGCCTTTGAAAGACCTTGGCCCTGTGGAGTTGGGGTTAGCTGAACACATGTGTAGACAGAGCAGACCCTGTGTCACACAAGGACCTGGTGATACAGACATCATTTACCCCCAGATATCCACAATAAATTAGCTATATAATTGAAGTTGTTGTTTTGGTGCCAGGCTGCATGCTAAATGCTATAGCCACAAATATACGAGTGTACATACATTTTCATAATTAACATCATTACAAAATAATGTATAATGGCACATTGGTTTATTGTGTATATATATTCTCATGTGACCCTCACTACAATCCTATAAAGCAGGTGTTATTATTCCTATTTTGTCTAAGTGAAAACAATTATACAGAGATGTGATCAGACCAAGTTCACACAGACGGGACCTGAACAGTGCCTGTCTATCTCCAAAGTAAATAACTTTCTCTATCAATGCTGGTAATTTTGCAATGTAGCACAGACACAGCCACCTCAGTGGGCACTGCAAGGAGGAGCCCACTATCCTCCCCATGGATCTGGGGGCATGAGGCTTGGGTTAGAGCCTTCACTTTCCTATTCTCTATCTATCCTTTGGCCTGGCATTCACCCCGAGCCCCAGGCCCATCCACATCAAGGGAGAGAGCTCACAGCCTGCGCGGCTGAAGCCTGAGCACTTGGGAACATCCAGACGAAGGGCAATGCTACCTCCATGGCTGACATAGGGCACCGCCTTCAATGTAGCTGCTTAGGAATTTGAAGTGAGCAAAGTTTACACTGGACTTTTAAAAGTTTAGCCGCAAGCACAAGGGCCTGAGTTGGATCCCCAGTGCAAGCAAAAAAAAAAAAAAAAAAAAAAAAAAAAAAAAAAAAAAAAAAAAAAAAAAAAAAAAAAAAAAAAAAAAAAAAAAAAAAAAAAAAAAAAAAAAAAAAAAAAAAAAAAGAAAAAGAAAAAGAAAAAGAAAAAGAAAAAGAAAAAGAAAAGAAAATTCAAGTTTACTAAATGCCTCTCTAAAAAATAATTAAAAATCCAAATGGTAGAAAAACAGAGTGGAAAAGAAAGCTCCCATCTACCCTAGCTTTCTAGATCAACTTCCAGAAGCTTCTTCCAGAATTACACACATATAAGTGTGCACATCTTCCCCATCCTATGCATACCTTTTCCATTTTTATGTGTATAGGAGCATATGTTTTTCCTTTACAATGTTTAGGTTATTGTAATTTTTTTTGGTTGTTGTTATTGCAAAAAAAGCTGCAACTTTCTTTTCCATCTGTCTTAATGTCCAGTAATCTGTTTCGGAATCAGACAGACCTGGGTTGTAGTCTCAGAACCAATAATCTTTTGGGTGGTTTTGGACAAGTTATTTAGTCCTAATTTCCTTATCTGCAAGACAATAAGGCAATAATGATGGTGAAATGATTCGGGGTGCTGTTATGAATTGTTTTAATGATTAAATGATTTTATTATTTAATGATTAAGTGTTTTAATGATTAAATCACGCCTGGAGAAGAGTAGGTACTCCATAAATGCCTGCTTGAATCAATTATGTTTTTCCTGTTTTGGATGAAGTAGTTCCTAGGTTCTAAAAACATACAGAGGAAATAGGCTTTCTGGTTGGGCTTGAACCTGGGGACATGGCGGTCACCAAGTGGTGAGACCCCACTTATGTGGCATTCCAGCCCATCTCTCTAAGGCAACAGGTCCTGAAAGTTAGTACTCAGCCCAGTTCCCTTCTAGGAGTGGCCATTCTCTGTAGGGCCTCTTCCATTATCAGGACAAGCATTACATCTACATAAATGTCACTTCTCCTAAAGAGGACTCCAGCCAGGCCAGCCTCTGTAGTGTCCAGGTCAAAGCTGGCTGTCCTTTCTGAGCACTGTTTCCTGTCGGCATCACACCACCCTTCCCGACCCACCCAACTTTTTCTTTCCCATCACACACAGCTACTCTTCTACCTCCATGTCAACTGCTCGCAGGGTCCTCGAGTACAGCAATCCCAAATCTCTCTGAATCCATGTCTGCTCCATACTCAGCTCTCTGGCCCACTGCTTCAGTCAGTTCTTACACTGACAATGATGACAGAAAAGACTTAAACAGTATCAAGTGTCCCCTGTCCCCTTCTTCTCCCTAAAATGCCACATACTGCACTGTGCACACACAGACACCAATCTCCAAGGAATTAGACTCTGAAGAACTCACCTGCAACTGAGCTTTAAATGAAAGAAAGGGTACAGTAGTGAACTCTTCAGCCAGGATTTCTAATATTTGGCACCAGGAAAATAACAGCTTCTATTACCTCCATTCTGATTCATTGGGATGAGAATCTCATGAGATTTTTTTTAAATAGGTAAAAAAATCCTCCCCCTTCCCACTTGGCCTACAAACATAAAAGAAGTAAACGTATTAAAACCTACCATGAGCTTCTGTGATTTTGCATAGTGTAAAACATCTTGGTAATGCTGGGCATGGGCTGGGTTCACATCTTTGATCTTAGCAGTAGGTAACAACAAGGTGTCTAAAGTCTTCAAAGGATTTCCTTTATCTATAGCTTCATTGATGTATCCTACAGCTACAATTCCTAGAAAAATAAAGAAAAAAAATTTTCTTTAAGTCATAGTACATTACACATACATTCTCATTATCACCCATTACAAGGAGCTAGTAAGCAAGGATAGCAAAGCTGATATAAGATCAATATAAAATTCAGTATAATTTCTATGTATTCATGTATTTCTATGAAATTTCTATGAATTCTATGTATTTATAATGTTTAATCAGCACATGAAAAGTTAAAAATTCAATTTGCAATAGACTGCAATCACAAATAAATTTCAATCACACAAAGAATAAATATTAAGGAATACTTTTTAACGAAAGAAGCACACAGCATGTACACTGAAAGCTGTGAAACACCACAAAGGAAAAAAAAAATGAAGAAAACCTAAGCAAATGGAAAGGCCCTCCATGTTTATAGCTTGCAAGACTTAATAAACATGAACACGGAAATACTCTTTGTGAACGTGGAAATAATCTTCAACGTGATCTACAGGGTTGGGGTAACCCTATCAAAATGCCAATGGCTTTAAAAAACAACAACAAATTGACAAGTTGATCCTAAATTCATAGGGAAGTGCAAGGAGACAAAAATAACCCTTGGAATCTTGAAAGAAAGAAGAAAACAGCTGGAGGACATTTTCCAGTTCAGAACTTACCATTACATGACAGGAATTAATACTGCATGGTAGTGGCATAGGATAAACACTTAGATAGAAAAGAATTGCAAGTCTAGAAATAAATATATACGTAAAATGTCAACTAATTTTTTTTTTAAAACAAAGGTGCAAGATAATTCAGTAGGTTAAAAAAAGTCTTTATAACAAATGGTGCTGGGGTGGCTAGACGTGCACATACGTGGGAACGCATGACCCCTTCGCCATTAACCCTGCACAAAAAGTTCACTCAAAGTGGATGGTAGGTTAAATACTAAAGTTAAAATTATAAAACACTGAGACAAAAACAAAGGAGTAAATCTTTGTGATCTTGGGTTAGGCGATAATTTTTTTAGCTATGTTCCCTAAAATACAAACAGCAAAAATAAATAAATAAATAAATAAATAAATAAATAAATAAATAAATAAATACATAAATAAATAAATGGGACTTCGTCAAAATTAAACCTTCTGTGCTTTAAAAGATATTATCAAAAAAAGCAAAAAACAAAGAATGAGAAAAATATTTGCAGGTCTTATACCTATCTAAAAAAAAATGACTTGTGCACTGGATATATTGTGTGAAGAGCACATAACAAGAAGAAAAATGATTCAATTTACAATTGGTAAAGAATTTAAGCAGACGCTTCTTTTAAAGAAGATTTACAAATGACTAATGAGCATATGAAAAAATGTTCAACATTATCAGTCTTTATGAAAATGTAAGTTCACTTTGTACCCACTGGTTATAAGAAAAAAGAAAATAACACGCACTGGTGAGAATATGGAGAAACTGGGACCCTCATACACTGCTGTTCAGAATGAAAAATGGTGCAGTCATTCTGGAAAACAGCTACAAAGGTACTTAAAATATTAAACACAGAATTACCACATGATCCAGCAATTCTACTTCTAACTGTATGCTCAGATGAAAACGCAGGTCCACATAAAAATGTCTACAGGGATGTTTACTGTAGCATTATTTATAACAGTTAAAAAACAGAAACAGAACAAATTTCCACCAACTGATGAATGGGTAAAACAAATACATAGCCAGACTGGGATGTTCTTTTTTTTTTTTAACCTTCTTTAAAAATTTTTATTTTATTTGTACATGTTACATGAAGTTTACATTCTTCTTAGGGAGTAGGTACGTGTAATATATCTTGATTGTTTTTTTTAATTCTTTTTCCCCACCCCACTCACTTCCCTCTCTGACTCTAGATCTCTTTTCCCCATTTTTGTTGTTATTATCATTATTATTATGCTTTAGCCCATATTTGTGACATAAAATGTTTACAATCATTATATCTGGTAAGTGAACATGCCACATCTTAAATCTTTTTTTAATGTTCTCTTTCCATCCTCCCCTCCCCCTACCTCTGGTCTCTCAAAACCATTTCCATGTGCAAAAGATCTATCTTCCTGCTTCTTTTCATCAATCTATCTTTGGGGTACTGAGGCTCAAACTCGGGACTAATGGATAAAGAAAATGTGGTACCTATAATGATAGAATACTACTTGTCTAAAAAGAAGGCTAAATGTAAGACATTTGTAGGACAATGGATACACCTGGAAAACAATGTTAAGTGAAAAATTAGATACACAAACTTAAATACCATGTGATTCCTCATTTGAGTAATGCAAAGTACAAATAAAGAGCAAAATAAAAGATTGATGAAAAGAGGGTCAGGGATTTAGCTCAGTGGTTCCGCTTTCTGCCTGAGACTGGGATGCTCTAGAATGAAACATGAAGTATCCAGGTATATGATACAGAAAAGATGAACCTTAAAAATAATAGGTTAAGTGAAAACAGATTCAAAAGGCCACTTAAGACAAACTGTATGATATATGAGTTACATTTTAATAAAACTATTATTAAAAGGGGGACATAACTTTTCATATGAATAGCAGCAGGGACTCTATTTCTAGGGTAACCCTCACTTGATCATGACAGTAATGCCAAGATGCGAGAACTGTGGAACATCAGAGCTGGAATAATGGGAAGGTAGCGATGTACAGAAGGGAAACAGAAGGACGGAATGGTTTGGATACACATTCCATTGCATTCTTCAGGTTATTCTAGCGCTGTGTAAAGGATGCGAAAAAATAGTTCAAAATCAAGCAGTTCACAGCAGGAGGTAAAAAGCAGTAGAGTGAACATCAGCACAGTACAGCTCAGCACCGTTCCCAGAGCTCTGCACGGTCCTCTTTCTGTGCTGTCTTGTATAGCAACCTTCAGTCATAGGTGTCTCTTGAGCACACAACATGTGGTTAGTATCACTGAAGAGCCAAACTTAACATTTTGCCTAACTTTAACTGAATTACATTTAAGTAGTTCCATATGGCTGGGAAATGCATGTAGGCTCTGTAGAAATAAACACAGTGAGGCATATTTTGGAAAACTTTTCAAGTTCAAATATAGAGATTAATTTCACATATTATTTATATAACAGGTTAATTAAATATGCCTGGAGCCCTAACTTACAATTGAGCTGAAGGATGAGTAAGAACATTACTATTTAATTTTTACCATCTTTAACATAATAAATAATTGGAATATAGACTGTGTAGCTCAAGAACAAAAAGGATAGAAGCCAAGCTAGAGAGTGCGCAAAGTTTATGGAATTCTCCAAACAGTGGGTTTATTTGTAAGCCATTTCTCATTATCACCGTGTTATTAAAAATAAACTATCATTTAGTCATAAAATAACACAGTGTGTTTATAATGTAAACACCTACACATTCATCCCTACACACACAGGCAAGCAAGAAGAGAACTTTGATTCCACAGTTCAATGCTGAGCTAATAAAGAAGCTAGATATTAACAAGCAATAAGCCAAGACAACACACATTCTTACTCCTATACTTCTTATTTCTCATTTTTCCAGTTATTTTTCATCAAAAGTTATCACAAGCCACTTCACAAATGTACTATGCAGTGGAACAGAATGGATATGTCTTAGTTTTACAAAGTATATTTTGACATTCACATTAAGGTAAGATATTTAGCTAATTATTTTCTGAAGAGAAAACCCCATAAATGCTACCTTGCTAAGAATGAAAATATTTATCCATAAGAGTGAAAGGATAATCTAAAACTCTTAGAAGTTGGCCCAGATTGCGATACTTAAATACACAGTGTACACACATCCTAACAGCAGATCACCTGGCAATGAGTGCATTCCAGCTGACTTGGTGGAAATCACCTGTGTAAGTTCTGGGTGTGTGGCTAAAAGCCAAGCCGCTGAGGTCATAGTAAATGACCTCATAGGAGTTGAAATCCCTACCCAATTCCGCTCCACCCCAACTCGTGCACATCTGCCTTGCATTCTGTGTTTATACAAGTTAAAAAAAAAAGTCATATGAACAAAGACTGCTGAGCCTCAGCCAATCACTTCTTGAAATCAAAGTATAATCCTGGAACATTCCAGCCCAATAAGAAGGTGCATATTCTCTGAGAATTCTTATATTTCAGATAGAGGATGAGGTAACCTATAAACAACGGGGCCTACTAAATATAAAAAGCAAAATTTCAAAAACAACAACTCTCTTGTTTAGGCTATGTGGTTAAACTAATGTGCCTCTATGGGTTCCAGGAGGGAAAGTGAACTTTCTAGTAAGAAATCCAAAGAGCACCCAAGGCCAAGGAAATGCAGGCAGCAGCTCCTCCACAGAAGTTGCTTTTCACACTTAGTTTTCCTCAGCTGCACACCTGACCACACACAACACTGGACCCTAGAGTGTTTGGCGGGGTGGGTGGCATGGAAAAGGCAACGCCTTTCTAAAATGCCCACATAAAGTATATCTCCTTTAGATGACTTAATTACTACAGCATGTAAATCTTATCTATTCACAATAGTACATTCTATAAAATTAAGCAATTACTTAAACACGTGATACCAAACTTAGAATTTCAGGAACTTTAAACAAAAATACCTCATTGCAACAGAAGGAAAAAAAAATCAACCCAAAAGATAGATAATTTGATATCCTGTTATTAAAGTTCTCAAATCCTAGAAAGGAAACATCCATGTCTGAGGTGACTACTCTGATGATCACTTACTCCCTCGTGGCAAGATGTTCAAGTGTGGCCATGTGTTCTGTCCGTTGCATAGTAACTTAGCAGTCAAGGTGCCCAGAAAGAAATCATAACCGTCAAGAAATGTTACAAATAATATCCTCACGAGGCCACTGTCTTTTCAGGTTATACAAATGTCACGTCATCTTTCTTTTCCTGGCAAAGCAAAGGTTCTATATGAAAGTGGTACCTCCTCTTTTAGTCAAGGAGGAGGAGAGAGGAACCACAGTTCTTCAGCACTGACCCATGAGGCCTGGACAGTGGGTGTTGTCCGAAGTAACTGAGGAGAGTTAGGAAAGCAAGGATGGAACTTGATTCTTCATTTTGTCTACCAGAAGACAGAGGTCCTGTTCTTCCAGGTCATCAGCCATCATGCCCGGAACACAGCAGGAGGAGACACAGGGTGCGGAGGTGGGGTACAGGAGGAGATTAGAGGACTGGGGGCTGCCCTGTGCCAGTGCACAAGCGTGCGTGCACCTGCACCCCCACACATACACCCCCCCACACACAGAGCAGTGGTCCCCACCCATGAACATCTGTGTAACTCAGTACATCCCTCTGCACTAACATCTGGCAGGAGTCAGAAAGAGCTGAGTGGAAAGTATCTATCTCAATGCGGAGATTTCAAACTCCTCCCTGACAGGAAATGAAGAGAATCAACAGAAATCTTCATGTTCCCTGAAAAGAAAATTCAGATGTGTATAAAATTCACAAAGAGCAAAATCAAGAAAGTGTGCAGGGATCACTGTCCTGTGGTATGTCCAGCACACACTGTCAGGACAGCGCACCTGTGTCTTGTTTTGTAGCAGGATCCTAGAGTCAGAAGATGTTTAAAAAAAACCAAAGGGGCCTTTGCTTTTTGGCATGGTACACACAGGAAATAGAAAAGCAAAGAAACAAAACTATGTAAAGGCAATTAACTAACAAAATGATATGCTTTATTTCAAGCATGACTGTAGTTTCCCAAAGTTAGATATAGCGTTAAGAGAGCAGGCCTGAGACCTAAGCCCAACATACTAGAACAAACACAGGAGACTGAAGAGGAGTTTCTGCTTGCTTGGAGAAGTGAGCTAGGAAAGCCCAAGTCGGAGATGGACAGGAGGTTGAGGACGTTAGCAATTCTATAGCCAATGCTGCAAGCAAGTCAAAGAGCTTGGAAGCCAGAGAAGAGGGTGTTGCTTTGCTTTTCATGATGGGGGAGACAGCTTAAAACTTGAATTTTGGACATTCATGCTACAGAAAAGCAATGACTATACTCATTGCTGAAGTTCCACAGCACCTCATTCTCTTTTATAAGCAAGAGGCAAAAGACAAGGAAGCAAGTGGACACTCAAGAAAGCTTGCTTCAGGGCCTCTTCACTTGGGCTCGGTCCATTTTCATGCTGCTTGTTCGAAAGTTTAGAAGCATAGCACATCACCATGATTTATGGTCACAGAGCTAGATTATGTTCCAAGTCCTTCATTCGCAGGGCAAGAAAGTATGTCAACTTTGAGAAAACTACCCAAAAGAAAGGTTAAAATAAAGTCAGGTGCTTAAAAAAAGCTAAATTATCTACAGTAATCTTTTCTAGATAAGAAAATAATCAGGCCTTCTATTTATGTATTTTCTTCTATTGTTTTATGTCTTTTTGCATATGCCTTGTAATGTTTATAACATGTTGGTACAGGAGTACAGGCATAAATTTATATATAAATGTAGCATATGGAGAGGGTGTGTCCTTATAAGCTTTCAAGAGCAAAAACTTGCAACCTTAATCCAGGGAATTATTTTGTCTAGATGCCTTATTCTCCCACTAAACTAGAAAAAAGAATGGAACCATACTTACGGTCGTTTTCTTCTTGAATTTGAGCATTAATCACGTCAATGCAATTCTGAATCTCATTCCAGCTTAAGTTATCCTGCCCTTGGGAGATGGCTTCTAGTTTAAAGGAAAGCAGTGCATTCGCATAACTATGGGAGAGAATAGAACAACACGGGTCAGATATCTATTCATTCTTCACTCATGTTATCTATTTTGTTAAATTTTGAGACAGGTCTCGCTAAGTCAGTCATTAAGTTACCCATTAAGGTGGGTTCAAACTTGTGATTCTCTTGCCTCAGCCTCCCAGAGTACAGGGATTATAGGCACAGGCCACTTTGCCTGGCTTCATGTTACCTATTCTAACTTTGACATATGTGGCCAAGTCTAGATGATATGAAGTTAGGCAAAGCAAAGAAAAGCAAACAAAATCATCTCTTGGGGCTTTGTCAACACACATCCAGCCCACTTCTACTGTTGGAGGGTTTTCTGACAAACATTTTTATATTAAAAAAAAATTCTGCTTGATGAAAGTTCCTCAAACCCAACCTTGCACCCAACTCAAGAAAAACTAATTCTCAACTCCCAAGAAATTATTGTTTTTCTCTATTTACTAATTTGCCTCCCCTTTGCATGTCTTGAGTCTTCTTAGTGTTCCGGAGACTATTCTGTAATAAATAAAATTCAAAGATACCATATCTATCAACTCTTCTATCATCAAGAATCCTTTTCCCCCGGTTTGTAACCGGGAAGAAACACCTTCATTTGGGCTGGGGATTTAGCTCAGCAGTTCGGTGGCCTGACTGAGTTTGATCCCCGGTACAAAAAAGAAAAAAAAAAAAGAATCCTTTTCCCTTATTTCTCTTGCTCCTTTTAAAATCTGAGCTTTTCTGCTGTACCCCTAATATACCTCTTAGCTACCTGAGTCCTATGTCCGTCCACTGAGGGGTCAAAGAAAATGAAATGACTTCCAGAAAACTTGCTGAATCACACAGCCTTTCATTGTCTGTTTTGGTGAAGATGAGGTGCAGGAGTTGAACCAGACTACCCTAAAATTTCCTATCACCCATCCATTTCCCTGAGGCTCCACAGCAGGGACCCAAACTCTTCTGTGTCCCTATTCTGACCCCTGGCCCTCATCACTGTACACAGCTGCCGGAAAACAGACTTTGGTTACCTCTGATTAGTTTTTGTGCTCTACAGAAGTTTTAGAGAAAAGCTTATCTTGGTATATTATAAGACACTCTCATTACTCAAAAGTCAATTTTGCTTTTAAAAAAATTACAAAACAAGTACTGGAGATGTATCTCAGTGGTAGAGCACTTCTCTAGCATGTGTGAGGCCCTGGATTCCATCCCTAGCAGCACAAAAACCAAACAAACAATAAAGCTATGTTATAACATCAGGCTAACGTGACTGAGGCAGCCAAAAAGAAAGGAATTCTAGAGTTCAGTTTGCATTTACATCTTCACACCAGGGAAATTCCAGACAGCCCTCCCTGTACAATATCAGGAACTTATTTACAGTTACGCTGCTGAAGAGCCTTAGGGATTCGCTGAAAGGAAAGAGTTTCAAATTCTACTAGGCATTTCATACTCTCAACATTGAAAGGAGGCCCCACAGGACTAAAGTGAGAACAAACGCCTAAGGATGAATCCAAAGCACCCCCTCCTCTCTTTAGAAATGAACACTAACCAGCAAAAGGAAAAGATTTTGGAAGGAAGTTAACAGGGCTCCTCGGGCTTTCCCCTGTAAATATCATCTTCAGAACCGACAGAAGCAACTTTGGGAACAATTCCACAATCTATCCAAGCAGGTCTCTGTCCTGCATTTCTGAGCACTCTTCGCCTTCATCAGTGAACAGACTGGTCAGGCCAGTGATCTAACGGACCTGGCATGCTCTGAGAAGACAGCAATCCAGCTGAGATCAGCAGATGCTCATTAAACACGTACTATACGCAAAATGTGTGGCAGGCACTGCAGGGCAACTAGGAGGAATAAGATGCAGCCTTTACCTGCAGGAGCACTCAGACCAGTGGGTAAGAAAACACACATGCTATAAAGGGCATAAAACCAGAGCACAGGGAAGGTCATCCAAGTAGAGACTGTGCCTACGAGTAGGTCTGGCTACAAAGGACCGAGAAAGGGAGGGAAAGTCTTATCCCTCTATGGCAGGCACGGAGCCAGATGCTCAATCTTTAAGATCGGTCTGAGGATGCAGAGTGGGCTTTTGGGTTGTTTTATTCATGTTTTGTGTTTCATAGACAAAGAATCAAGGGTTTTGCTAGGGAAGGTTGAGCTCAAGAGTGCCTCTAACCACGTCATGCTGGTTCTAAGAAGAGAGAACTTAGCCAAGATGGGAAAAAGCATGGAAATGACTCATGGACTCATCATCTACAGCAAGCAAAGCTCCAACACTGGGCTGAGCAGTGCTGAGTGAAGGTCCTAAGTTCCTGGCTGCAAGAGGAGCAGGCACAGGAACAAACAGGCCAGCAAATCCACGATGTGGTTGGATCCAGCTTGGCCAAAGTGCAAAATACCCATTGTAGCCAAGGTTAGAACAGCACACTTACAGTCAGTCCTCAATTCAGGTAAGATCACAGAAGAGCTAAAGAGAAGAATGTTACAGACACAGCTACATTTTAGAAAAATTAATCTGGGAACTGTGGATAAGCAGAGCAAAGGCTATCCCATATATCACTTTTGGGAGAATTAGTCAAAGAATCCTGGGCAAAGAGAGCCCCAGGGGTGGAAGCCATGACAAGCAGGCAGAGATTTTACACAGTTTTATGAGGACGGCCCTGCCCAGCATACTTGTGCTGTGAAGACCCTGAGCAGGGGTGACCCTGGATAGAACAGTGCTTTTCAAACTTGGCAACCTGAAAATCTGGGCCTCTGAGAACCCAGAATGAAAAACAGATATTAAAAGTAAGATGCAGAGGCCATGGAAGATCACTCAGGGCCAATACACCCACACCAGAACCAGAGTAGATTCTGAACTCTCATGTTGGTACTGGGTCATCCGAGTAGCTGCCCAGGTGAGCCAGAATGTGCTTAAACTAAATCGCAAGAAATCATCAAAAGGCACACATTTTAAATATTTCTCAAATGCACTTGAGCTCTGTTTCTGTAGGGTCCCCATTTCTGCCATAAGTATTGCTATGAATGGTGCCCAAAAGTCCATCGCTAAAGGCCTCATGCCCAGGCAGTGTTACTGGGAGGCAGGGAACCTCTGAGAGGAGAGGCCCAGGTCTCGGGTGCATACCCCTGAGCAGGACTGCGGGACCACGCCACTTCCCTCTGGCTTCCTGGCACAGGAAGTGAGCCGCATACTTTGCTGTGTTGTGCTGCCTCATCTTGATAATAGACTGGAAACTCCAGACGGGTAAGCAAACATAAAGTATTCCTCTTTTTAAGTGAATTGTTTCTGGTACTTCCTTGTAGTAACAATGAAGCTGACTAATATAGGTATAAAAGTCGTTTTCAAGTGGACTGGGAGGAGTTTATTACCAAAATGAGCAATGAGGCGGGTAGGAGGGGGCCACTGTCCTCCAGAGGGCAGTGGGGCTGGGGTGCTAAATATGTGGAACAGTCTTGACGATGACATCACATAAATTGTCATCTTCACAAGGAGTAACCTGCTGTGCCTTCTACCCAGACACCAAGAGTATCCAAAGCCTGGCTGGGTCAGAACGCATGATGAACAGGTCGGGGAGGAAAGAGGCAGGAAGCGTGCTGTGGGAGCTACAGCAGAAACAGAGGGAGAGGTGCAAGGCTACGTGCAGGTGGCTGGGAAGTGGGATACTTTGCACAGGCAGCCCAGACAGAGGCTGGCGATGGGCACAGAGTGAGCAGCTTTCACCACACACTGGGGCAGAGCCTCCGGGTGCTGGTCTGTGGGGAGAGGGTGATGCCATCAGTGGAAACAGTGGAGGCAGAAATAAGTGGCCTTGGAAACAAACTCTGGGAGTTACGCGAACCAAAGGGGTGAACATTTATTTCTCCAGGAAAATGCACCATCCTTCCTCTTTGATCATTTCTATATATACAAGAGGTCAAATACCATTTGTTTAAGATCTAATAAATCTTGATATTTCCTGTGCAACTGTACATGACCCAAGACAGCCAACCTACAGATGAAGACATTTCAACCCAGAAGCAGCATCTGAAAGAGCTTTGTCAAGACCTGGGCAGACATCACCCCCTGGTGGCCAAAAGAATCCAGGTTCATTTCTTGTAGCTCAAGCTTTTGTCTTAATGAATTTCTAATTTGGGCTGGGGGAGTAGCTCAGTGGTAGGGCCTTTGCTTAGCATGTGTGAGGCCCTTGCTTCAACCTCTATAACCAAAGAGAAAAACAAAACAAAACAAAACTCTAATTTGGCTTCTAATTTGTGCTCAACTTTTACTCTAGATCCACTAGTGTTTTATAACACCATAAATTGTTCTATCTTAGTGGCAGGTTTGAGGACCACAAAATGAAAGTACTGAATTGAGATTCTTACCCACTGTCAGTGTTCTCAGGATTCCTTGGCTTAACAATCAGAAGAATGGAGTTAGGGCCTGATTGCCTAACTTTGGGACCTTAACTCCAGATGCAGTTCCCTCATCGGTAAAATTTAAAAATTGGACAAGCTGATTATTAAGGTTGCTTCTAACTCTTCTACATTCCATTGTCTCAAAAAAAAAAAAAAAAAAAAAAAAAAAAAAAAAAAAAAAAAAAAAAAAAAAAAAAAAAAAAAAACAAAAGGAAA
>NW_022900913.1:58976250-58993910 GCF_012274545.1 Fukomys damarensis | reverse complement strand
AACCCCAGGTCCTTTTTACTGTGCTACATCTCCAGCCTTTTTTACTTTTTTTTTTTCTTTTAAGTTTTGATAAATTTTAAGTTGCTCAGGCTGGACTTGGACTAGCAATCGTGTCTCAGCCTCAAAGAGTGCTGGGATTACAGGTGTGCAGTTCTTCCTTTTAGTTTATTTAATAATATCTGCCAATTCAAAGTCAGTCCTTCAAAAAAGATGATTTTTTTTTTTGCCTGCCAAAGGAATACTGCAAAGAAGGCTTAAAACAGAGGAGACTAGCTCTTAAGAAATGTGAGTATAGTATACACATTTTTTTCTACTGAGGAAAGAATTCTTAATGTGTGAGAATGCCTAACACGCATGTCTACACTGAAAGAGAGTTTGAAAAATGTCCCTTACCGTTCCACATATGCCTCATCCAGATTGTTGAGCCCTATTGCAGGGCTTCTGAGTTGGTTCTGCACAGACACAAGATCACTGCTTCCCAAGGCCTGGTTTAGCACTGCCACAGCGGACAGCATCTCCACCGCAATCAGGAGCTCCTCGTGGGCCAGGTAGTTCTGTTGGGAAACATAAGGCAGTGTCAGCTTCCAAGTCGCACACCATGTGTATGTAACAGTCACAAAGGAAGAGGAAAAGGTGCAGACATTGAGAGCCCAAGGAACAGGTAAAGACTTCCTTAGGTGACCCATCTTGGCCCAGCTTCAACAGGGAAAGTTCTTACTGTACTGAAGAAGATACAAAGGAATTTGGAAAAGAATTATTTATTTATTTATTTATTTTGGGGGTACTAGGGATTGAACTTGGGTCCTTGTGCTTGCAAGGCAGGCCACAGAACTGCTGAGCTAAATCCCCAGCCCAAAGAATTATTTTTTAAAAAGCTGATATATATCTTTACATTTTGGAATGTTATATGAACACACTATAGTCACAACAGTATGTACACAATGCTATAGTCATTTTAAAATGCACTGTTATATCTTTCTGTGTCTTCAAGAAATCTGGCAGGAAACTGATTTTAGAATAACAAAGCATAATTTCTCTTTCTAAAGCAAACTGGAAGAAGTAGTCATGGTGAGGAGCATGTAAGTAATTCTACCCAAATATTTTACATTAACTACAAGAGTATCACACAAGGTGATAAGGAAAGAGCCAAATGGAGCTACTGCCAGTTCACCTTCTTTGCCTCTTCCAGGGAACCAACTGTCCCTGGCTATATAAGCTAAGTCACATTAGGAGCGCAGACTGATGCAGCCGCTGTGGAAATCACTGTGGCAATTCCTTGAACAAATAAAATGAGAGGTTCTATTTGATCCAGCTATTCTCCTTCTTGGTATATTCCTGAAAATGTTAAAAGCATCATACCACAGTGATATAGGCACATCCATGTTTACAACTGCAATGTTTGCAATAGCTAAACCTTGGAAACAGTCCACATGCCCATCAACCAATGAATGGATAAAGAAGATGTGGTTTGTTCTTATGTAATGGAGTACTACTCTGACATAAAGAAGGATTAAACTTGAGGCATTTCTAGGTAAATGGATGCACTCTGAGACCATACTCTTAAGGGAAATAAATCAGACACATATGTGTAAATATTGCATAGTTTCCCTAGTATGAAAAACCAGAAGGGTAATTAAGGACCAAAATGGATAACAGATATTGGGAAATAGGAAGAAAATGTTCAAATGGGAAGAAGAAAAAGGGAGGGGGGAGGGGGAAAGGAAGAACTAGAAAAGAAAAAAGAATAGAAAGAAAAAATGGACACAAAGCTTTTATAATAAGGAGGGGAAAGGGGGATGGGAGGGGAGAGTATTGGGGAAAAAAGAAGATTCAAGATATATTACATACAATATATAATACATAGGTACAAATTCCTTATGATGAATGTGATCATTATGAATAGCTAAGATGCACAAATAAAATTAATTAAAAAATAGAAATAAAGTAGGTCACAACAAAAAGCACAAGGAAAAACTAACAGCCATAGTTTGACCATCATCAGTTGACTGAGCTAGAGTGTAAGTAGGTTTGGGCTTTAAAGATAGAGAAGTAGGAAAGTAATAAGAGAACCTAGGTACAATTAAGAAAACAGCCTACTTTTCTTTTATTACAAAATACTGTATTTATATTTAGAATACAAAGGGAAGTCTTTTTGTTTGTTTGTTTGGTTTCAGGGATCGAACTCGGGTCCTTGTGCTTGCAAGGCAGGCAGCAGAACCACTGAGGTAAATCCCCAGCCCGGGAAGTCTTGATAAACAAGAATGAGAAAACAAATCCTATCACCCCAGCTCTTTAGGTTCTTTTCTTTGAATGCATACATACATTTACAGAGTTCTGTTGTTTTTAATTGACTTTATTTATTTATTTATTTATTTTTGGTACCGGGTATTGAACTCGGGTCCTTGCACTTACAAGGCAGGCCACCGAACTGCTGAGCTAAATCCCCAGCCCCTGACTTTATTTTCTTACTACAAAAAACACGTTTGGGTATTATACTCCAGTCTTTGAGCCCTTCCCCCTGACCTCCGTGTAAGGTGCACAGTTTTCTGGTCATCACTCTTTACATAGTCATTTTTGCTTGTTGCACAGTATTTCCAGCACATGAGAATACCATAGATTAGGCAATTTGTTATGGGTTAAACGTGGTTAATTTCCCATTTTTGCTTTTCAATATTACAAACAATGCTGTGAAACAACCCTGTGATTAAAATTCTTTTGACTCATACCTTTTAGGTTCATTTTGTAGAAAGTAACAGTGGGGATCATGGGCCTTTGAGACACACTGTCCTCTAGAAGAGTTGTACAATTCACATTCCAACCTGCCACTTCAGAGATGTCCACTGCCCCATATACATAGCTACACTGGTTGAGTCTTTCTAAAATCTACCAATCTAATAACAATAAATTTGTTTTTGTTTACTTCCAATTGAGGTTGAACATTTTTTGTGTTCCTCCTTTGTACAAATCTTGTTTTGTGAATTGCCTGTTCATGCTGTGGCCTCTCTCCCTTTTTTGGTAGATGAGTGCTGGTTCTGGTTTCTAAAGATCCAATCAATAGCCATTTATATTTCTCTTGAACTTCACTGCTTAAATTACTTTAACATTCAACTTTAAAAAATAATTTCTGTAGTAGTAGAGCTCAGACAAGACCTTGAGCATGGTAGGCAAATATTCACAGTGGAAATTTATTCTGATAGATGATTGTGTAGTGAATTAACATTTTTCTGAGCAATGGTTAAACACTTACAAGGATTCCATTTATTAGATAACCCTTTCCTTATCTTTTGCAAACATGAGTTGTATCATACATATGAAATTATTGAGGCTGTTCCAGTAAGGTTTCCTTCTGTTCCCCTGTTGGACTCACAGTAAACATGTTCTTTTACCTTACATGAATATTACTGCTTAATACCCTTTGCAAATTAAGAAATATGAATATATAAAACTCAAAGCCACGGTGTTAGTGCTTTTAGTTGTAGATTTCTAGAAATGCTGAATTATTTATTTTTCTGTATCAAAAACATTATATATTTAAAAAATATTTCAGTATAGTTAAAAGTGAAAATTCTTCAGAAAGATCACCCAGAAAATAGGAACAACTTCTTTCATGTGTATTTGCGTGGGCCACTTCCTGAATTTCCTAACTGAGCTCTTACAATCTTCCTGTAGTATAGACTAAAAGAAGAGTTAGAGAGGGAGGAAGCTCGGTGATTGGCATGGGTGGACTGAGGAGGCCAGGTCAGTGGGGTGAGACTCTACCCGGCCCCTTCTCCTGCCTCAGCAGTGGTCCTTGCCACTGGGACTTGGTGTGAGCATGCAGAGACTGACTCCTCCTCCACTTACCATGGTGTTCTGTCTCTGGAGGTTGGAGAGCTCGTTCTGGTACATAGCAGCAGCAAAGGGATAGACAACAGGCAGCTGGGCCTCTGGTTTCTTCAGCGCCAGCAGTGTGTTCTCAGGGTCCCCTTTTCGAATGACAGCATTGATGTGGTCCACTGCGGCCAGTCCTGAGGGTGCAGATCATGCTCTATTAGAAGGCCCTCTGTCCCCCTCTGCCCAATCACATCAGCCCTCCTTCCACAGGCTTCCTTTCCCCTGAGCTCTGCAATTGTGGATCGAGGGTGGCAAAGTCTTGGACTGTCAGATCAGTAACAAGTCAGTCCAATCCTGGGAGTGTGTCCCTGAAACAAGCTGGGCACCAACAAAGCTGGAGTTGTGAAGATCATTCCCGCCTAGCAGTGCTTCTCCACAAAAGCCTTCCTTAGGGCATGGCTCTGCTTCTACCTCCTCCATGAAACCTTTGAGTTGTTTCAGTCCCTGAGATTCTGCCTTGTGAACCCTGCACAGTTCTGGCAGGCTTGTCCTCTACTGCTCCTCATGGGTTGCTGCTGCCTCTTCAAGGAGACACCAGAAGAACTCCCTGCCCTGCTGTACCCTCCCTGCAATGGATAACCCTCCAGCAGGTGCTTGGTCCATGTGATTGACTACAAGCTCTGTGATCTCACCACCAGCTGCAGTGTTTGTGTTACAAGGGATGTCAGTGGCCAAACTGAGAGTACCTGGAACAGCAGATTCTGCATAGTTTTCAGAGCATAGAAACTGAATTGCTGACCTTATGGGGGAACAAGTGATAAGTTCTGTCTCCAGGAAAGGGTGAAGAGACAGGGCCTGAAGGGTTTACACTCTAAAGAACGCATGCTTCTGTGTAGCATGAATAACAGCCCAGAGGTTCCTGGAGTTTTGCAAGGGCTGATCAGTCTGTCTGAGACATGACTAGACTGTAGATGAGGTTGTTCTAACCTCATTGACATGATGACAATTTATCTTCTCTAAGTACATTCACAAGGAGCTGGCCTTGAACTTTCCACTGAGAGACACCATTCAACAGTGGGGGACATGATTGATGGAACTCTCTGAATCATCCCCCTGAAAACTCACATTTATAAAGGTGCCTTGGAGCCCACGAATTACTTTTTTATCCTTAGAATTAATGGAGAAATGAAAGAACTCCAGAGAGAAGAGTCGGACTGCTCTTGGTATCTGCTATTGTGTTAATGTCATCCAACATCTTTCAGGGATTATTCTGGGTAGAACCTCACTTCACTTCTCAGAACTTTATTGTAAGAATCTATACAACTGCAAAGGGGTCAGGGATTTAGCTCAGTGTTGCTGTTGCCTGCCTCACAAGCACAAGGTCTGCAGTTCAATTCCTGCTATCAAAAAAGAAAAGAAAAAGAATCTATACAACTGCATGGTAAATATTACTAGAATATCATACCCTTAAAAATTTCCCAAGAGCAAGGTCCTGAGTTCAATCCCCAGTATCCCCTCAAAATCTTTCTTTCTTTCTTTCTTTCTTTTTTTTTTTTTTTTTGAGATAGGGTCGCACTATATAGTTGAGACTGACCTGGACTCACTATGTAGCCCAGGCTGGTCTCAAACTCACAGCGATCCTCCTGCCTCAGCCTCCCAAGTGCTGGGATTACAGGGATGCGCCACCACACCCAGTTTAAAAACTCTTAATAATAAACTGTTTCTTCTAAAAATATAGCAAAACCATGGTTTTTCTTAACCATGATATTATATCCTGCATTTAGCAAAATATATAGCCCTGACATGACAGAATGTATTATATGATGAACAGAATACATGTGAAAAATTTGAAAGTGAAGGGCTGCTGTTCAAACAAAGCTGAAAAGTCTGAGGACAGGTCCGTTGACATTACCATCAAAGCTGTCACTTGGGCCATTGTAATGGCTGCAGTAAATGTAAATTCCCAATGGTTTAATACAATAGTCAGGATAGAGCTTGCCACGGTACCTATCCTTTATGGGCTTGAATGTGGACAACTGTCTTGTTGTCATGTCACTGACCAAAATATGTTTGTGTTGGGGGGCATTTACAAGGCTCCATTCAATTCTATAAGACTAAAATTTTCAGACAGGAGGAGTGTAAAGGTTTCAGAATAATCATGTTCTGCACATTTTTAAAGCCACCAAGCACTGCCGATCCCTTCATCAATTTCAGCCGGTTGTACTAATAGTGAAAATCTTCCAATGTCTTTTACTTAAAAATGGGGTAGGGCTGGGGATTTAGCTCAGTGGTGCCACCACCTGCCTCGCAAGCACAAGGTCCCAAGTTCGATCCCTGGTACCAAAAAAAAAAAAAAAAAAAAGAAAAAAGAGAGAGAGAAGTATAACCAACTTGACACTAAATTTGTGGTCAAGAAATTATGTCATTTGAGCATTAAAATATTTTATTTAAGACAAAAAAGACCATTGTAGTGGTTATAGACATTTTAAAAAAAGCTACAGATTCACCTCCTCTCTAAGCTTATGGACCTCAGCATTGTAATATTAATTTTTTCCTGTAATTCATTTCTGTCAAGTATGGTAAAATTTTCAGCTTTCAAACACAGCAAGCAGAAATCAGACCTCATGCGTAATCACCAACATGTTCAAGATTTAACAGGGGATAGAAGAACATTAATATGTGCCCCAAAATGTTAAGATGTCAATTTAAAAATAAAGTCACCCAAAAGCCTTTACGTGTGTGTGTATGTGTGTGTGTGTGTGTGTGTGTGTGTGCGCGCGCGCGCGTGTGTGTTAAATTCTCAAACTCATTCACTTGCTAACTGCCAGACACTGACATTAACCTGCCCTGGACTGCTCTGATTACTGTCTGAATCCCCGATACACCTCTCCAGCAATTTAGGCCATATTTCTGAGTGACACCTATGGGTGTGTGTTGCTTATAAGGTGTTCAAAGGGATAAAGAACATTCCAGACTCATCCAAGATGTTGATCAAAGCCAACTGATTACTGAAACTTGTGGACACTCCAAGTCTAACTTCGGCAGGGCGTTCATGTGCTTTATTAAATGGGCCAACTGTCTTTCATTTCTTAGGGTTTTTTTTGGGGGGTGGAATAAACAGGTTGTTTAGGTTAACTATGGAAAATAATTACCAAAAATTTTTGCAAATTGCAGACTAATGACTGAGAAAGCAGAAGTGTCCATAACAGAACGCCATCACAGGATCACAGGCAAGGAACTACAATCTCGAAGTCGTAGTCTTTAAGGGATAGATTCAAAATGTGAAATGCACAGTACCTGCGATGAAAGACGAAGGTACAGCCAAGTGTCCTGGGACACTCTGTATGGACAGGGATCAGAACCACCAGAAAAAAAAAAATCTAAATGGGAAACTGTCAAGATGTTGTGCCATAAACTCAATGTGATTTTCCATTCCATAAGGCAGTTTTATGAGAATACAGTTTGAGAGTTCTGCTGGAATTCTGGCAAAGAAAGCCATCTCTGACACAGTACCCACTTCCTCCCCACTGCCAGTACTCACTGTTGACTTTATTGACGGTGTCTTGGATTTCTGCTTGTGTCAGCAATTCCTCATATGCGTCCCTCTCTTCTTCTGAAATACAGTTGTTCTGCAAAACAAAGTTTTCACTGATTCCTGAGATTCAGTAAAACGTCTCCAAAGCTCGAAACACAAATGAAAACCAGTAAGTCACTAGTTTTCACTTGCAATCTGTACAAGCATTTGAGGAAAGCCTGCTCCAGGCAGGGCCCCGGGGAGACACACAGGTCCCACAAGGATAAGCAAAAGATAAGCAATGCACCCAAGGGCTCTGTGAAAGGGACATGCGCCTAGGTGGAAAGAACAAGGCTGGAAAATGGTTCAATAATGATAATTTGATTCAATCTGATAAGATCAAGAACACAAATAGTGAACGTACAGAGAACAGAACAGATCCTATAAAAGAAGTAGATTTAAACTCAAGTGGAAAGAAAAATTTAAAAAGACGTAACAGTTGAGAAAGGCCTGACAAATGATGACAAAGGCTGGACGAGGGAATGGGACGTGGGTGGCAGGATTTGGCCACACAGGTGACAAAGTGTGGCGTGTTGGGCTTACGGCACGGGTTTATATCCAGTGTTAGCAAAAAAAAAGTGGGAAGGTCACTTGCATACCATAGAGGATGCTGAGGTCCAAGCCAAAGACCTCTACTTAATTCAGTGGTCACAGAGAGTCAGGGGCGGTTTGGGTGGTGGGACACCTGATATGCCACTACAAATTAATTCTGCGGCCTCAAGCTCCATGCAGTCAGCTTGGAGAACGACATGAAGCAGGGAGATGCATGAGTGAGGTGCTACACAGTCAGGTGACAAGGTCAGGAGGGGCAGTGCTGATGAAGGCAGGTGGTAGACTCAAATTGGCAAGAAAAGGCCATAAAACACAGCTGCGCACAGAACAGGCAGGATGCAGGCGGCAGTCATGCAGGTGTGTGAGAAGGGTAAGGTAAAGAGGGGTGTCCCTCTGCCTCATCTGCACTGGGCAGCAAAGAGGTGTAAGATACTAATGTGGCTTCTTTTAGTAATGGAGCTGAAGCTGACAAGCCTGAGCTTAATGAGGGAAAAGCTGGTAAGGAAGCAAAAGTTCGATGTTAACAGTTTTCAGTAACTGACAGCTTAGGAAGGTGGTTTGGTGTGAGGTTTGGCTTAGAATAAGGTGTCTTGCCAAGGAGAGATGCTCAAACAGCAAGGGTTTAGGATTGGGAAAATGTGAAATACATTAAAATATTAAACTTCACCACACTGAATTATTAACCTCTACCAATAAATATAAATGTCACTTAGCTAACTCAGGGGCTGCTGCTGCTGACTACCAGGTCATGATCGATCTGTCTGTCTGTCTATCTATCTATCTCCTACCTACCTACCCATTGTGTAGGAATTGAACCCAGGGCCTTTGCACTGAGCTACATCCCAACTCTTTTTTTATTTTACTTTGAGACATGGTCTTGCTAAGTTGGAAAGTTGCCCTGACTGGGTTTGATTTTGTGCTCCTCCTGCCTCAGCCTCCCAGAGAGACAAGATGACAAGTGTGTGTCACCATGCTCTGACAAGGCATGGTGTTTAGCTGATACTTCTACACTTCCTGGGCAAATGAAAAGTTTACAACATGACCTTCAATCCTTCCAACCTATACTCTCTTAAAATAAAATCAATCTCACCATGTTATAAAGTTTGTGGTTTCCTCTGTGCTAACATTTCACCAAAACCAATTGTTTATAGCTATCAAGACCACAGCCAGATGACTTAAATTATCAGTCCTAACATTTTCAAAGTAACTCATAACCATATCCATTACTGTATTTAGATTCAAATTAAGTACCTTCAGTTTTGAATTTTCCTCTTTTTTCCTTTTAGCTCCCCAGAGCTCTTTCTGGTATTCCTGGGCCAGGCTGTCTTCCACTAAAGTTAAAACTGCATTTGGGTTTCTTAGTGTTACAATAGTCTGCTCTGGGATTCCTTTTTCAATAGCTTCATTAATGGCTATAACTGCAGCATGTACTGAAAAAGAAAAAGAAGAGTTTTTTTAAATCACAAAAACCAACATGGACAGTGTGTGAAGTCAAGCAATTTTACTAATTTCTAGTAAATATGAAAATAAACAAACAAACAAACAAAAACAAAAAGTACGTCAGACCTTTGATAGAGCAAGCACGTGAGGGCCTGTTCACATGCCCATCTGCCTCTGGTCCTGAGTGCTATATCTGTCCAGCATCCTTACTCCTTTTTCCAACTAGCACAGAATGGCTAAAATGAACCCAGGACTATGCCCACCACAAGGGGTTCTGCAGGCACAAGCCAGCCCCTGTCCTCTGGTCAGGGCCGCATGCTGGTTTCAAGAGATACCTGGGTTAGCTTGTAGCCCTTAAAGACTCATGCCAATGTACTGTGACACTGAGATCTACAGACAAAGGAACAGAAATACTTTGGAGAATGAAGACATTTCTGGAACGTCTTAATTTAGGTTGTGCAAGTGGCTGCCTAAAGTTCAAAATTCAATTTGTTGGTTATGTTCTGACATCCTCAAATTATCTGTGAGGTAACTACAAATAATAAAAAAAAAATCAAGGTTCTTAAAGTATCTTTGAAGTATTCTGTTTCATGTAATCAGAATTATCGAGTCCACTAAAGTTAAAACTGCATTTGGGTTTCTTAGTGTTACAATGGTCTGCTCTGGGATTCCTTTTTCAATAGCTTCATTAATGGCTATAACTGCAGCATGTACTGAAAAAGAAAAAGAAGAGTTTTTTTAAATCACAAAAACCAACATGGACAGTGTGTGAAGTCAAGCAATTTTACTAATTTCTAGTAAATATGAAAATAAACAAACAAACAAACAAAAACAAAAAGTACCTCAGACCTTTGATAGAGCAAGCACGTGAGGGCCTGTTCACATGCCCATCTGCCTCTGGTCCTGAGTGCTATATCTGTCCAGCATCCTTACTCCTTTTTCCAACTAGCACAGAATGGCTAAAATGAACCCAGGACTATGCCCACCACAAGGGGTTCTGCAGGCACAAGCCAGCCCCTGTCCTCTGGTCAGGGCCGCATGCTGGTTTCAAGAGATACCTGGGTTAGCTTGTAGCCCTTAAAGACTCATGCCAATGTACTGTGACACTGAGATCTACAGACAAAGGAACAGAAATACTTTGGAGAATGAAGACATTTCTGGAACGTCTTAATTTAGGTTGTGCAAGTGGCTGCCTAAAGTTCAAAATTCAATTTGTTGGTTATGTTCTGACATCCTCAAATTATCTGTGAGGTAACTACAAATAATAAAAAAAAAATCAAGGTTCTTAAAGTATCTTTGAAGTATTCTGTTTCATGTAATCAGAATTATCGAACAAAGTATGGGTAAATTGTATGTCACCAGCAAGTTTGTGTTTTAATAGACTTACATGCAGCTTCATCCACCGAGAGTTCATTGGCCAAAATGCCACCTATTTTGCTGAAAGATGGCATCTGTATTCCATATTTCTCAAGTTCTTTTCTCATATTACTGATCTCCTCCTCTAAAGGAACAACAACAACAAAAAAAAAATCAAAGGAAGTCACAGAGATCAAGGCAGGGATGGATAATACACTGGCACCAATGCCTTCCTCAGGAGGGTGGGGCTTATTCTAAACAGTATTAGTGAAAAATAAGCCCGGTGTGATGGTACACTCACATAATCCCAGTGCTTGGGAGGCTGAGGCTGGAGGAGCACCCTGAGTTTAAGGGCAGCCTGGGTTACACAAACCAGACCTTTTCTCAACCAAAAACCAAGAGCCTCAGCAAGAACCCAGCCTTCCTATCTCATTTCACAAATGGGAAACTGAGTGAGGACAAACAAGATAGGGAAGTCTTTTTTTCTTATCAACATAGAGGAAGAGGGGGAACTAAGGACATCAAGATGAAAGCAGATAATACTGGTCCATTATCTTAGTAGCCTGATGGTGAAAAATTTATGAAGAGAAAGAAAACTACCTGTGAAGTCCACTTTGCCCAGGAGATCCTGGATCTGGGGTGCTATTCCTAGTTTAAACAGATATAAACTGAAAGACAAAAAGGCAAATTATCAGACACTGTAGCCTTATAAACTTTAACGTTATAAATTGGGTAAGTCTCAAGGGCTCTTTTTAGCTGAAAAGTACCTAAGAGATACTGCATTTGATTTATTCACTTGACAGATGAGAAAGTGAGTGTTGAGGTTGCATGGTCCTGTGAGGAGCAGTACTTCATTGTAAGCCAAAGGCCGGTCTTCAGCAGTGCACAGCATTTCTCTGGTGTAAACTAACTCTCCACCATCCATTTGTAAAAGGGTATAACACAGGAAGGAAAAGCACGATTGACATTTCTCTAGGTATCCCTTTCAAGACTCTTACTTGGTTGAAAGTGCTATAGCTTGATTTGTATTTTGCTTTCTAATATTACTTCAAATATTTATTTTACATGCTCTGAACCGATCAACAGGGTGGCATGAGCCTCCTTGGCTGGATGAGGCGCTGTTAAAGGTAAATTACAATGTGCACACATTTAAGATGAGAGTAAATTGTATATGCTTGAAAGCGCATTCCTTAGGAAGTAAAGGGCAGTAATGAGGACAACCACTAACCTATCCATAACCTGGAGAAAGACTTGAGGATTGGCATCTAAATTCTATCAAAGCCGTAGGTCGTGTGCTTTTCCTACTAATCATTAATCAATAGTTTCTGTTCCGTATTTATCCTAATTTCCCCAGCCCCAGCCAACTGAAGAACTACATATTCACCTTCTTATCAATTTTGGTAAGTTTGTGGTTGAGGAGGCTGTAATTTGAAGTTAGAAATTATATAGAAATATATGTGGGAAATGAACTGAGAATAATTTTGATGGCTTAACTATTTCAGTATGATCTCGTCAGATGTTGATGTGAGATGGATCTTGGTAGTTTATAAAATACATGATTTCATTAAAACATATTAAAGCAGTTTGAGATCAAACCTTAATGGTATCAAAGAAAACTTAAAATGTATGATTAATCACTGTAAGTAGCCTGTGTTGAAATGGATTCTCTTTGGTTATGATTTCTGTAAAAAACAATTAGAAAAGTCATATATGGGGACCGGGGATTTAGCCCACCTGCCTCGCAAGCGCAAGGTCCCGACCGAGTTCAATCCCAAGTACCCAAAAAAAAAAAAAAAAAAGTCATATATGTTCAGATTAAAAACTAGGGATTCATGACTCTAAAAATTACATACAAAATCATCACCTGGGGTTAAACACTAAATATTTTTACATAAATCTTGTTTATGTTGTTTCTAGATATATCTATAAACTCATATATTATTCTAGATATATATAAAGCTTTATAATACTGCCATTAATTATTAACCATGGCAAATGAAGCTTCTGGGGACGTACTTGTATACAGACATACACATTTTGTGCATATTTCCTATGTTATAAAAAAAAAATCCCTAAAAGCAAAGGCAGACACACAATGAGAGCTTCATTACGTACCATCAAAACGTGATCTTAACAACTCATTTATTCTTTGTAAGGGTTTAAAAAATAACCCCTTTTTTCCTTTCTGCAGGAGAATTTGGCTTTTAGTTAACTTTCTAGCTCTGTTCCCGTGGGAACCTGATGAAGGTATACCATCAACTGTGTTAGCAAGCATCACTGCATGGGAGGATAAATTTGAATATGACCTGAAGGAAACATACATACCTAACTGGCACCATATCCCTGGGCACTCCAGAGTTCAGTGACCTTTGGAACCAGTAGGCACCTTGCCAGGAACTATGAAGCTAAGCTGTAGGACTGTTATAACAGAAATGGATGGGCTCCTGGGATGCGAGGCTTCTCAACTAGGAGGCTCTCGAATCCACCAGTGAGTGCCACTTCTTAGAACCCACGCTGTCACCTAATGTACCAAAGAGCACAGCTTCCAGATGGCTGTGTGGACCAGGGAGAGGAACACCAGTGCTGTCCCTCCAGCTTGCAGGGGTAGCATCAGCTGACTGGCCAGTTGCACCCAAGGACCGCTAATGGTCATGACCACTTTGCCACAAATCCTTCTTACTGCAACCATGTTAGTTAAATTTGCATTTCCTTTTGTTAGAGGTAAGGGTAAGCATTTTCCCATACATTTACTGGCCATTTATATTTCTGCCAGAAAATACCTATTCATGAATGTTTGAATTTTCAGATTTTTGGGGAGAAGAATTTAACTTTCTCTCCCTTAAAACATACCTCTAAAGACAGAGAACAAATGGTCCTATTTTTATGATATGGCAGTTTTAATTTTAATGCTAAATCCCAATGTGATCTTTTCCAAGGGGAGACACATATTAGACTCTGAACCTTCAGAGTGAAATAGCCATTGTAGCTTCGTAAATCAAAGTCAGAAAGACAGAGTACATTCCTCAGCTTATGGTCCAGGTCTTTAGAGACTGTCAAGATAATAAAGCTGTTTACTTTACACAGCCCCAGAAGATTTTCTCACCAAAAGTTCACGCCTAGCCAGTCATTATAATTAAAAGGACATCATTAAGAAATCAGGCTGACATTTTCAAAACCATAAGATTTTTATGAGTCATTTCTCAACTCCTTATTACATGAGAAACATTAAAATTAAAAGAGAGTTCCTAGGTTGGAGATGTAGCCCAGCATTTCATGAGCACAATTAACCAGCACCGCAAAAATAAACAAATACAAATAAATAAATGGGAGATCCCATCCCAAGGTGCAGATGAAATATTGACTTTTTTACTCACTCCTTTTTAGTAACAGGAACTACAAAACAAAGCATAATAGGCATAGTACAGCTGTAAAAGAAATCTAGGGAAAAACAAGCCATCACTGAAGAAGTGAGAATGGATAAAAATGATAAAAAATGTACTGTTGTATCACTTTGATTTCTTTCATAATTACATTTCCCTTGTCTACAAATTAATTTGAAAGCACACCTGAATTAATTTAAAAAACTATAAAAAAATTCAGTGAAAAAAATGGGAAAATGCAGCAGTAAAACTTAAATAGAGCACATACATGAAATGTCTCCTGACAACACATTTAGAACCATTTCAAGGACTGGCTGTGCTGTTTTTATTAGTACATTAATATCTGGTTAAAGTTTTAATATACTTTAAAATTTATATCTTTATATCAGAGTCTAAGATAATTAGTATCAGTTATCCTTCATATTATATGTCTACTTTGGCTTCTTCATCTATACAATGCAGAAATAATCTAGAATTTTAGATTCTTGCTTTTATTTTTGTATTATGAACTGATAATTAGATAACTATGAATTTTTCTAATTTCATTGATCATAAATTTTCCTCTCTAATTAATTTGATCTCTTACATATAAATATAATAAATATTTATTAAATGGATGAACTGAAGGAATCATCAATTGCCCATTCTTAAATACCCTCCTTTGCTCCTAGGGTGCTGGTTCTGTTCACCAAATCTAGTGTCCCATCCACAGGATTGGTTTCCCGTAATAGCCTGGCGTTGTCTGATTTGGGCTCCTCCTGGCATCTGGGACTTGCTCTCCACCCACTGTTGACTACAGGTCCCCATATCAGGAACCTGCACTGGGGAGACTGAGGGAGAACAAAAGAACCACTGCCAAAATAATGCCATGATATTCCAAGCCATGCAATGGATAGATCCATCAATTCTTTTCAGTTTGTCTTTAAAATCCTTAATTACATAATTTTATAAATTTGGCTTCTCGTTATTAGCCATTAAAGGGCAGATGGGGGCAATCTGACAACACAGCTATTGGTTAGCTAAATACATGAACTGCTCTAAACTTTGAATAGTGCTGAGCAGAGGATTAGGGGAATCTGCCCTTACAGTCTTCAGAGAGATCTGTGTGCTTTAGTCATGTCAGATGCAATTAGGTACAGTTCATCTCTCCTTAGTTCCCCTAAAGGGATTTATTACATGGGCTCCTCAAAGTTTCCCTTTCAAATGGGCAAAGATTTTTATACTCAAATCAGCATTCATTGATCACTGTCATCTTTGCTTTAACTCTGGCACTTACGTCACCATGGAAGCTGAGGATGTGACTAGTAGGAAGAAACAAAGCTCTTTGAATTGTCATACAAAAGGCAGAATATAAAAGCAATTTTTTTAGCAGGCTAGGTGATCACAGCCTGTATTGGAAATGAAGATACAGCCTGATCTCCATGCCCCTCCATCACCAAACTGGGGCTGAAGAATGACATACATATCTTTTCATACCATAGCGGTGAGAGATGCACTTGTGCATGGTACCCAGCTTTTTTTCTCAGCTTCTCTTGTAAACTCAGGTAAACTGATACCTGCATCTCAAGGCAGAGTTGAACACCCTACGAGTCACAGAAATCTATTACCCCTTTTGCTCTAGTCAGCTTACAACTTGTATGTTTATCATCCTAAGTAAAAAATGCAGTGCATGTGCTGCTCTTGGCCAAAAAAACAGTCAGGAGTTGGATTTTTAATTTCGTTTCTACTAAGATTTAAAAAGGAAACACCAACTTAGGACACACATAAATATCTTTTGAGACATTGAAAGAATTTCAAAATGACTTGCAAGGACCTCTGCCCATTTGCAAATTCAGGCATGTTTAAAATCATTTTCACATTTTGGTTTTTATCATCAGATTTTATGAAAAGAACTAGGCTTGTGTGTTCTATTAAAGAATCAAATTGCTTCAATATCATATTGAAGATATACTCCTAAGTGAAATAAATAAGTCACACATATGTAAATACCGAATAGTTTCTCTGGTGTGAATAAACTGCAATAATACATAAGATCTTAATAAGATTACTGACATTGTGAAATGGGAAGAAAGGGGCTAAAGTTGTAGGGAAGGTGGGATGGGAAGGGGAAAGGTAATAAGGGAAAAGAAAAAAATGTGAGATAAAGAAAAGATAGAAATAAAATGCTTGTAGATGGGGAGGGGAAGAGGGGGTGAAGGGAGGGCAGGGACAAGGGGAAAAAATGAGAACCAAGACTTGTCATGTACAGGTACACGATCCCAACAATGAATGTAACTGTACTGTATCCCTAAAATGTGCCAATAAACACAATTAAAGCTGAAAAAAAAAAGAATCAAATTGCTTAGAAAAATAAAAACAAAGAAGCACAATAACCAAACGTCTTCTGAATTCAGTAGATACCACAATTAACCTGACCATTTATGGTGAAAGAATAATATACCCTCATCAGATTCTCTTGCAGTGCTGAGTCATCTCTCCACGAGAGGTGACTCATTTCTCATCTTTTCTCAATCAAGTGCAGCTACGTTACTACAGTATCTCACCCCACAGCCTCTCCAGTCTCTGAGTTACTGTTTTTCCCTTCCATAGTTTAATCCAAGCAAAATAAGTCCATCTCAAACATCAAACCTATACTTGTTCACATTATGTGTGAATTTTGAGACTGGTTAATGTCAACACAAGTGAACCAATCTGAGCATTGTAAAAAGAGAGGTCAAGTTAATACCGTCTTGGAAGAATCCTTTATTAATGTCTTGGTAGAAAACTTTTCCTTGTGTTAGCCCAAAGGTTATACTCATTAGGATGTATAAGCACGTATGACATATGCTAAATTTGGTTAATGAAAAATCTTTTTCTGCATATTTAAACAATAATCAGGATGGTTTGTTGGTAAATGTTGGGAATGAAGCTATTCATCTATTTATTCACTTAATACGTATTTTCTGGCATGTAAAAAAAAATGAAGTACTGCCGGAAGAGTGCCTGTGTCCTTTGACTGCGGCCTCCAGGTCCCTTCTTGAGTCTTTTGCTATTTTGGGCACTGGCGTGGTCTCCTACACTCACTGCTCCAGGCAGCACCTCAGGCTTCCCTGGCCCAAGCCTAGTGACTGCCTGCTTTTCCGGTCACCTCTGCTTGGTGTGCCCTCATGACGGCTGCATCTCTGCCCCAGCCCACAGCACTTTGGGGGTTGTGGACCTCTCTCATCGTCTCATCCCAGCTAATTCCATCTACTCCAGACTCTGTTGTTCATATTTCTGGTCAGTGAGTGGTGCTGCTTTTTCATGCGAATTTAATACGCTGTAGTGATTTTATGTGCATTTTGAAACATGCACTCAATAATCTTGATCCAGCTATTTTCACATTATATCCTCTGTCCATTCATTTATTTTCAATTACTACTTAAGGAATGTCTCCTATATAAAAACATTTTTCTCTACCATGCTGTCCTTAAAATAAGGCTGGGGCAGGAGGATCAAAAGTCTGAGTCCTACCTGGGCAACCGAGCAAGACCTTGTCTCAAAAAAAAAAAAAAAAAAAATTTTGC
>NW_022900913.1:58965316-58975774 GCF_012274545.1 Fukomys damarensis | reverse complement strand
AAAAAAAAAAGTTTTGCTTGCCACAAAACATAGGTTTGATAGCGAGATGAAATAAAAGGTTTACATGTATACTAAAAAAAGTGTAATCTTATCTTCTGATAATAAAAAAATTTAGGTGGCTTCTTCCAATAATACTTTCTAGTTCTCCAATGAACACTGTAACATTAATATAATCTCACAATAAGCAAATATCCTAGATTAACTAAAAGTTACCACAAGGTGGTGCTGGAAAATGAGCTTTCTGGATGCAGGAGTCAGATTTTAAATCTATTTTAAATCCATAATTTTTTAAAGCTAGTATGGGTCAAGTGGAAATCTTATTTACACAGGTCAGAAAATCTCATTTGTTACAAAATTTAAAACTTAATTTATTTTTTTCTGTTTAGCTTTAATTTTTAGCATTTATTATCACCAGTGCTGATGTTAGCTTGAAAAAGATCCTTTTGCCCAGTTTGAGAGTTTTACACCTACTCTCTGTGTGGGAGGCTCTTCCAAGCAGATTCCTTCAAGGGGAAAATGTCTATTAGGAAACACACCAGCATTCCTACACCAAAAAGAGCCAGTGACAGCAACTGTTCCTTCCCTAGCAGTTAACTTCAAATGAGGCCTTTCATTACCCGAAGAATACACAAAACTGAGTCTTAACTTTTTAGAGCCAATAATATAAAACATGCCAACTGCACATAGCTTTGAAATACTACATTTATTAGGCACCATTTAGTGCCTAGCAGCCAAGTCACTGGGCGGGAGGCATTCCTAAGGAATCTTGTGGGATGAACCTCGCTGTTGATTCCTGCATCTGAGAAAGCACCCCGGGGACCCAATGAGCCACTGATTACCCACTGGTAATCACACCAGCAGGTGTGCTCACTGTGCTGCCGACTCAGGCCAGCAAGAGACAGGTGGGGAGGCAGCTAAAGCCGCACCAGCTTCTGGGCTCTCACTTGCACAAACACTGATAAAGTTTGAGAAGTAATCAAGTTTTAAAATACTATCAGTTTTGTCCTGCTACTTTCAACATGTACATTGCAAGGTTCTATAGTAATGATACACAGGCCTGAAAGGCAGGGGCTAGGGTAATTTCAGCCCTTGTGGATCACATTATGTGCAACTCATTTTGGGCCATGATGTAGGAGGAATGTTTGCAAACAAGGCCTCCTGGCAAAGCAGAAGGATCACAGGACTATGGGTCCTGGGCCAGGACTGGCAATATCTCGATGTGCGACTCTGAGCAAGTGGTGGAACCCAAAGCTTCATTCCTCTCACCTGGGAAATGAATGATCTGATTATAATCACTTCCAAGGCCCTTCCAGATCTCAGGTCCCATGATTCCTCATTTCAAATGTTTTAAATAGAACAGCTTAGAGGCCTGTGCTGAAGTTACAGTCAGGCCCACTGTTCTGTTCATTTCCTTGCAGTAGGGAAATACATGACTTCCTCCTAAAATCAATGGCTGGCTGACCAGGCAAGAGAACAGGTTCAGCTTTTCCACAATTTGGAATCTCAGCTTGGCACTTACTAACTGTGTGCACTGGGGCAACCTCTCTGTGTCTCAATTGTCTTGGTTACAGACTGAGGCCAATAATGAAAATACGCTGTTTAAATACGTTGAGAAGATCAAATGCGATTACACCCGTAAAGTACTTTGACCAGTGGAACCTACAAAGTGTTGCCCTTTGTCTTTACCATTTTTGCTGCTACCCTTTGTTAAGTGCGTCCTTTGTGCACATTTATTTACAATCTACCTCAGTGGTTCCCCCACTCTTCCCAGCACTGGGACTCTTTCACTATGTCCCCCACTGACTTCAAGTTGAAATGGTTTTATCAAATGAACCAGATTATTTTACCATCTTAGTCACATAAACCACTGTCAACATCATGTCAAAATCCAATTTTCAACCAAAAACCACAGGAATCCTGAGACAACCTCATTATAGGGAAATCAGCTCGGTTAAACTTTCTGAGAAGTAAAAAATATGAATTCCAGAGACTTCGAGTTGCAATCAGCAGTAAATGTGTCATGTTAGGTGACGGGACATGGCTCAGCCCCAGTGTTTAAGAGGACAGAGGCAGAGTCATGGTGTTAACTCAGGCAGAAAGAGGAAGACAGGGTGGTCCATCTGGAGCATGGGAAGGCCTCAGAACAGGGAGGGGTTTGAAAGGTATGGGCAGGTGCAACTGCCTCCCTCACCTTCATCCCAAACACTCCGGCCATTGTGTCTCCAGATGTCCCTGCTGAGAACATAGGATTACAGCCCAGCCCTTAGGTTAAGGATCTAACCCTGGACAGGTTGTTTTTAAATGCAAGTGTATTTACCGCAGAAGGTACAGCCATCCTGGTACTTTAGGGAGGAATCAGTTCACTCATTTTTGGGGGAAGAAAATTTCTAAGAGAAAGAAGTGTTTCGGAAAGTTACACATTAAAGCCCAAGGAATCTGGTGCCCAGGCAGCCACCTACGAATTATGCAGCTGAGGTGGGAGAGGACTCTTTCTCCACAGTGAGTGTGGTCAGGGTACTTGGGACAACTGGCCACATGGAAAAGGGTCTCCCACAGATGTTTGCACAGAAGCCCCTGTCCCTGCAAGTCAAAATGCTGGACAGGGCCACAGGATCTACAGCAGGAATGGCAATCCCTAAACCGGGATGGGTGGAGGTGGATCTTCATGGTCAAATAAACAACATTCTAGTAAGGTTCAGCTAGAAAAGACAACATGAACACATGACTTTACAGGGATTCCTGTGGGGCAGTGTGTTTCATTTCTTAAAGCAGGAATAATCAGAGTAGGTCAAATCACAAGTATGCTATGGTCATAAAGGCAGGAATAATTCAAAGAATGTCAGGGATACTGCTACAAGGACAAATGAGCTGGCCAGAAAGAGCTTCAACAGACTGATATGAAATTATCCCGTCCACCAAAAAGAAGATATTAACCCTGGTTAGGTCTGTACAATGCGGGGAGTTCAAAGCCACAATCAACAGAGAATAGCGTACAGTGTACAAAAAGGAAATTTTGTAATTTAGTAGCACCCGCAGAATTACTTGATTTTAAGTGGGGTGTTATTAAAAATAGGCACTTTGTTTCTTCTGTATCTACCCACAGAGTAAAAACAAACAGTGCAAACAAGTATCCATGTACCTGTTTTTCTATTACATACACTGTAAGAAGGAATAAAGACCAGGAATTCTGGGTAAGCCAAACAGTTCCCTAAATAAAGGAAACATCTCAAGAAGGACTGTACAGTACAGGTAGTGACAAAATAGTTCCATGGAAAGAGTCAAACGCTTATGGTTCCACTCAATGTGAGGAAGGACACAAAACAAGAGCTAAGATGATAAATCTACAAAAGGGCAGACAGAGTACAGGGCAGAGCCAATCTCTTGTCTCCTGGGAGATGGAGACCTCTAATAAAAATCCTACTAATTTCCAGAAAAAATGAAAAAGGCCTACATAAGCTTTTAATAATGTTAACAGGTCAGGCCAATACATCATTATGACAAGACAATGGATTGTGTAACACTGGCCATGAGAGACTGAGGAAGTAATCACTGCAGGGTAATGGGGGGGTGTAAATAAAAATCTACCTGGGGTATAACTGACTTTACAAATCGGGGAAGCCTGATGCTGGTGTCCCAGGTCTGACTCACCCTAGGAGAAGAACCCCAAATGGTGCCATGTTCTGCCTAACAACAGATGGGTTCAAAAGCCAGATCTTTCACAGAGTAACTGTGACTGGTGTCTTTCTGCTTCTGGTGAGGCCAAGATTGGATTACCCTCCTAGTAGGCATCAAAATAACAATGCTATAACAAATCAAAGTTAGTGTGTAAATGATAAAGACATGGCTAAAACTTGTGGTGTGAACCTTTCAAAATAGTTTTCAGGGTAGTGCGTGTGTGAGATGTATGTGGGCAATTCATCTGCTCTTTAAGTCATGTAAAATACTTTTAGCAATCACATAATTGCTTAAATTGCCTAGGCTGTGATGGCGAACCCTTTAGTGCATCCAATGATCCAAACAACCTACTGCAGCACGTGTGACGCAGGTTTGACACCACTGGCCTGAGATACTCAGCTTTACAGCTAAAGCTTAAACATGTAATAGGTGTTTGGCATCATGTATTATAAGTCTTTAATACACTGAGTACTAAAGAACACATTAAAATTTTTTTTCATGCATAAAAGGCCTCCATTTAAATAAATAAATAAATAAAAACCAAATAAATGTATGTATGTTAGGACTGTACTCAGCAGGCGCTCACTTATAAGTCTGATTCCTTTGTACTGCACAGGCCTGAGACCATTTCACAAGCAATCACAAAAGGAAAGCATGGCCATACAGAGCTCTGGCGCTCAAAGACACCAGAACAGTAAGGGCGATCTTCAGAAGATTGAAATAATGGCGGGGGGGGGGTTGCAGTTTTACTTTTGACATTGTTTCTGAATTTTCCAATTTTTGTTTCCACAATGAGCATCTATCACTCTTTGCAAAAGATAAGGATCCTTGGGAAAAGGATGAGGCCACCCACCATAAAGGTGAGTCTTTACTCTGGCAAAGCTGGAGCACTGGCTCTGGGGCCACTGTGGTGACATCCCTTGGATCTAGACTTGAGAACACTAGGCTAAACTGGCACAGGGATAACTGAGAGGGAGGCAATGGAACCGGGCTCAGAAATGAGATGAAAAGGTGAGGGGTAGGCAGGAAAAGGAGAGCACACAGAAACAGGAGCACAGGCAAGAACCCAGGCAGTCTTTGGTGGCTGGGCCCAAGTGAAGACAACAGGAGCAGGAGGCAAGTTTGGTCAGGGGCCAAGAACCCACTCTGTAGATTAAGTTAGGCCCACAAGCTGGGGCAGGAGGATGGCTGTGGCCAGCAAGCTTAACTACCTAGGCAACCTTCCTTCTTGGATCCTGAGCTATAGTCAGAGGAGGATGGCTGTGGCCAGCAAGCTTAACTACCTAGGCAACCTTCCTTCTTGGATCCTGAGCTATAGTCAGCACCTCTGAGCTGCCCAGCACTCTACTAGGTAATGATAGCTGTCTACACCTCATGCTGCTGTCGTCGAAGTCAAGGTGTGATAGGCGAAGACATGTTCACTCATTTCCAGCATTCTACGCAACAAGGGCAGACTCACTACACTTATCAGAGGACCCTTCTACCCAGCTTCTGGTGTGTCTGATTCAGTACAGCAGCATGCCAGCCCATGTAGTGAGTGGCTGCGTTCTAAACCACAGCAGGGAATAGTTTTGAAAGGAAAAGCTTGGATACACTTGGGGTTCCTCAGTTCCATACTGAGAGGTAGCCATGTATTATGTTAGAACAGACTGAAGTAAAGGAGGTTCTCCCAGGGATGCTATTTTCTACATACTTGCTGCTTTTAAAGACAAAATGTCTTATTTAAGGTCAGATCAGGGGAATGACACAACCCAATGAGTCCCCTCCGGGATGACAAAAAGTAATGGAGAAGTTTATGATGAATAAATGAGAAACACAGACCCAAAAATTGTCATATCAACATTTCACACAATTGGAACAAGAAGTGAAAACTGTTCATTCTTTGTTTACCATTTCTTATTCAAAACATTAATAAAACTATGGCAAACATACATTTGTAAGCCACTGTGCTGTTCCATATAATTACAGAAGACCAGTAATATTACCAGAAAGGAACTCAGCACAACAGTTCTTTATAAGCTGCTAAACACGAGCGCCCCAGGTGTCCACTTCAGAAAATCAACATGAGCTTAAAGACACCTCACCAGGAAGCTACCGATTTGGAGATTAGCACTGTGCTGTGTGGATACAATAATGGCATTTAATTAACGGTGGATGGATCAGCAGGTCCCCAAAGCAGTACTAACTGTGGTATTAAGTGATCATGCTCAGCTCTGAAGAATGAAGAATGTTGGGTAGCACACTTGAAAATATTCCTCAAAGTAAGCACTTTCATACAAGAAGCTTTGAGAAAGCCTGCCAGCACAACGATGCCATCCACAGAGGAGAAGGCAGGCATAAAAGTGGTATTTCTCCCAGTTACTCAAGGTAGTAGAATAAAAAAAAATCATAGCTAAGGCACTCCCATTTGTTGTATGTATTTACCAGCTGTAGCTATACTTATAACTTCTTCCGAAGAAGCCTTGTAAGTACTGACAAATGTGTGTGTGTGTGTGTGTGTGTGTGTGTGTGTGTGGTGTGTGTGTGGGGGTGTCAAACTATATGACATAATCAAAATTCTTCTCCAGAAGACCAGCGTTGTGATGAATTTACTGTAAAAACCCTTTCCTTTAGAGCGGCAATGAGCCAGGAAGATGTTAACATAAACCCCTAGGTAGAATATTCTGCCAGGAAAATGACTCCAGTGATATAAACAAAAGGCAGATGTTGTAAAAGGAATTTAAAATCTCATTAGACATGAAGTCTTCAAAGTATTACCTGTGTGCACACAAGACAACAGACACTCACAAGCTGGAGTTTTAGAATCCATTATGTTACCATCTTTAAAAAAAATCAGTTTTTTCCAAGCCAATAATATAAAAAAATCTGTCAACTGGAAGAATTTCAGCATGCTCAACAAGAAATTGTTTTAAAACAATGAATGTGTCTAATTTAAAACAATTTCTGTATTTGTTCTTTGTCCTTGGTGTATGAGTTCTATTGATCAGGAGTCAAAAGAAACCACTGGATTTTCTTAATAGGTGGTAAGAACTGAGTCACAATGATAATTGTAAGAATAATCAAAGCAACCTCATAATGACTATTAAAGCTGTTCATCTGACATAATTTTATCTACATTTGTAAACTAGATCATCACTCAAGAATATAGTAGCATGGTTGTATTGGATCCTTTGAGGTTTCAGACTTAAAATTATCTCCTACTTAGAAGTCTTTCATTGATTTTCTGGTTTTATAGTTTGAACTATATTTTTTAAAACTGAGAATAGCATTCTTCAAATTCAAGGGTGGTTTTTATGTGACAATTATTTAATTTTGTACCAGCAAATTCAAAATTAGATGTAGTAAAAAAGTTCTTCAGATTATTAAAATCACGTAAGATCTTTAAATCTGAAACTGTATCTTTATTTAAATATATTGCCTAAGAAGTCTCTTAGTTGTATCTTTCTCCCACCTCAGTGCGTGAATACAGTATATCATTCTTGGTATGTTTTTCCGGTCATAGACATCTGTTGTTTCTGGATAAAATATCTGAAAAACAAAAGAGATAAAGTGTTCGTGCTTTGTTTCCCAAAATTATTTAAATTCCCCAGATAATCCTACCCTAATTGCTATATCTAAATATAGCTATATATAGATAGCTAGCTAACTAGCTAGCTAGCTAGCTAGCTAGCTAGATAGATAGATAGATAGATAGATAGATAGATTTAATCTATATATCTAAATGTAGAGAATGGGCTCAACCATTGCTTTATTTTGCTTTACAGACCAATGCCTGCATCTAATGTCCTGCCTGACGGCACGCCCTCTAGTGGCCACTGGGAGAATGATGGCATCCACTAGCAGCCTTTCTCCAAGACTGGTCCACTCCGGGGCGGCAGAGTTTCTTTCCGTAATCTCACTCCTGTGACTTCCCAGAGGCCCATGTGCCTGAGAAAGTGGCCTGCTTACAGCTACTCTGTTACACTGTTAAAAACTTGGTACACATGGGCCGGGAATTTAGCTCAGCGGTTCGGTGGTCTGCCTTGCAAGCGCAAGGACCCGAGTTCAATCCCCGGTACCAAAAAAAAAAAAACCAAAACTTGGTACACAGTTCTGTAAACATGGGTGCATGTATACACACCACACAAGATGATTTTTTTTCTACTTAAGTACACTTTCACCAAATAATGTCTAGAAAGTATATAAAACTATGAAGGGAACACAGCTAGAATGTCACTATTAGCATTCTGATATTTTTCTGGTCTTTTTTTGTATGCATCCATTTTTTATGCTTATGTATATATGAAAAAAATTTTGGATGTAGTATGAGTCCATTTTGAATCCATTTAAAAGTCTTAATAAGACTGGGTATTTAGCTCAGTGGTTCCGCCTCCTGCCTTGCAGGCAACAAGGACCCGAGTTCGATTCCTGGTACCAACTAAATAATAGATAAAATAAAGGAATAGAAGATGACTATTTTCCATTCCCTTCATTATTCTCAGAGAACATTATTTCTAATAGATTCATATGATTCTTTTATATGTTTGAACCGTACTTTACCTATTCTCCATGATAAACATTTATTTTGATCTTGACTCTTTTCCTATTCTAAGCCACTGCCATGACCATCCCTGACGTTCCTAAGCTGCTGATTTCTTCTGTTAGTCATCTAGGTATGGTATCACCAGACTGAGAGGTCTGGACATTGAGGTTTTTAATACACATTCACACTACTTTTCCTAAGCTCAAAACCAAGAGCCTGATAAGAAACAGATTTCAGAGTGGGGGACCAAACTTCTCTGTTCCTGGACAGGAGAAAAGGAAAAACTGTATTTGAAGCTTCTAATATTAAGATCAGTACAAGGCAGGGGATTTAGCTCAGTGGTTCTGGCATCTGCTTCGTAAGTGCAAGGACCCGAGTTAGATCCCTGGTACAAAAAAAAAAAAAAAAAAAAAAAAAAAAATCAGTACAACAGCATCACTTGCTTTTGGTAGATATTTTACACAATTTGACATAAAATTAAATCATGTATCATATGGTACTACTTGATACTTAGTGTAGTTTTCTGCTGGACATTTTAAAAAGCAGAGGAAAGAAAAAAGTAAAGCATCAGCCCGGCATGGTGGTGCATGCCTATAATCCCAGCATTTGGGAGGCAGAGGCAGGAAGATCACCACAGGTTCGAGGCCAGACTGGGCTGCATAGTGAGTTCAAGGCCAATCTGAACTGCATATTAAGACCTTGTCTCAAAAAACTAAAAAACAACAAAAAAAGAAAGAAGCAAAGGAAATAAGGGAAAAGAAAAAATATGAGGAAATGTAAAAATGGAAATAAAGAGTTTGTAAATGGGGAGGGGAGAAGGGTATGAAGGGAGGGCAGGGACAAGGGGAAAAAATGAGAACCAAGAACTGTCATGTGAAGGTACAGGATCCCTTTAATGAATGTAACTGTATTGTACACCTAGATTGTACCAATAAACTCAATTAAAAAAAAAAAGAAAGAAGCAAAGTGTCTTGTGCTAACAATGTATGGTTCCTGCGTATTTAAGTAAATGTCTGGAGCCTGGGAAATGTCAAGGGCCCTTCCAGCCTTCCTTTAACACGTGTGTTGTCAAAGTGCTAGGGAAAAGAGGCTTCTTGCTTCCGAAGAGTGTTACAGGTTTAAAGTTTCATGTAAGCAGAGAACAGCTACAGCGCTCACTGTACACCTTGTTGTACTACTGGCCAACTCTCCCCATCTTCTTTGAGTCAAACAAGAACTTTATATTTATATGTCTCCAGGAAAATCCTCACAGATGTGTCTGCCTGGAGCAAGAAGATGGGGTCAATTTCTACTTAACCTGACAGTTTTATTCGGCACTGTATCTCCAGCACCTAGCATAATGTTGAGCAGTCAGCACTCACTACTCATAAATGAAGGGATTAACGGCGGTTGCACACATCAAAGTAAATTCAGTGCATTCTTAGTCTTTCACCCCTGCAATGCAATACATTGATGGCTTCTTGATAAAAAGCAATGTTAAAACAGAATCTGCTACCCAAATTACTTGTTTGGCCCTAAAATATACAATTGGCCAAGGTTTAAGTCAAACCTATCAATCATAATGAACTCATCGTAGTCAGATAGTGCTTCATTCAGTAAAATCCTATTTGAGTTTCTTTCTGTTTACTATCCAGCCTCTATTTAGTACATGGCTAAGTCACGGTCTAGAAATATAAAATGTGTGTGACAATTACTGCTCGGAGGGTAACTTCATTTAGTGTTCTATGTGCTTTAAGAGAAGGGAAATGTGTTTGTTGAAATTGGCAGAACAAAATAAATATTTGGAATTTAGAGAAAATATAAGACTATGCTAAAGCTGAAATAAGCACAAATGTATTGAAAATGGGCATTTGTAATTTGCAGGAAGGAAATCTTTTGCTTTTGCTCTGGTGGGTGTTTTTAATAGCAAACCTGGCATAATAGGATAACACAGGTCTCCAGAAACCCATAGCTTAGCCCCTTGTACTTGAGTTGGTCCTTTCCTAAATTGTTTCTTTAACTCTGTATGCAGGAAGCTATGAAAAAGCTTGAGCTCTTCATATGCAGGAAAACCGGATGGATCTCAAGTACACCACACTCAGTGGGAAAAATCCAATTTGAAAAAGTCATTGAGGCCAGGCTTGGTGGCACATGCCTGTAATCCCAGCACTCGGGAGGCTGAGGCAGGAGGATTGCTGTGAGTTCAAGACCAGCCTGGGCTACACAGTGAGTTCCAGTTTAGTCGGAACTACATAGTGAGACCCTGTCTCAATCCCCTCCCC
>NW_022900913.1:58943190-58965257 GCF_012274545.1 Fukomys damarensis | reverse complement strand
AAAAAAAAAAAAAAAAAAGCCATTGACCGTAATATCCCAGTTACATAATGGCAAAATAACAGCCAAGTAGTGGTTGCAGATGAAAGGACTAGGGGGGATGCAACATAAAATACCCCTTCTCTGTGGTGGCTGTGTCTGGATGGTGGAAGTGGTCGCACAAATCTATTCATGGCATTCAGCTGTACACATTCTCACAAGTCAATGTGTGTAAGCTAGGTCCTGTATGCCGCTTTACATTAATACCCCAGCGTCACTTGAACACTGTACTGCAATAAGCCGAGTGATGGGTGCTCAAAGATGCACTATTTTTACAACTGCCTGCTATTCTACAATTCTTTCAAAATAAGAAATAGCTGTACAGTTTGTATCACCTGCAATTCCCTCACTTCCCTCCAGTCTCTATTTCTTTCACAGGCTTAGGGATGCCTGCTCTTTGAATTTAATGAGCACTGAACACTTACTGAATGAATTGTATTTGGGAAATTACTTCAGTAACAACAGCTACAGCTCCCTTGCCTTTTGAATGTAAAGAGTTAGTATGATTCATAAAGTAAGTTCATAATAATTTATAGTGAAAAGGGGAAATGCCTATCTTAAACCAATTATGCAGCTGCTGAAGCTTGCCTGACTTTGTTTACTCTGTAGACACTTTCACCTGGCAGCCAGCTCACAGGCTGGGCACGGGCTCATTCTGAGGTCTTATCATGGATCACTTTGGATAAGCCTTTCTATATTTTTGTTTGGTTCTCACATTTCTCCTTCCTGCGTTAACATATCTTGCCTGTCCAATCATCTTCCGTAGTGAGACATTTGCGCACTACTTTCTGTCAGCGGTGCAGGATCTGGCATGGGGAGACTTACCTTGGGCAGACCAATTGACTCCATGGCTCTTAACCACTGGACAGTGTTGTCTGTGTGTCGAAAATGAAGACCGGACTTCTAATGTGAGGATAGGAGGGAGAAAGGAAAGACAGGGCCACGTACAAAGTGAGTCATTTGTAATAACTTTTTTTTTTCACTAGCAGGATGGTTTTCAATTGTAGTTATCCAGGAATAGTTATTAATGCTTCCATAAAACAAATACAGGCACAATAAAAAGGCTAGGCTGTTTCTCAGCAGCATCCCAGCCATTTGTGATGGACTGAGCCAGTTTCCACAGTTCATACATTTGGATAATTCTGAGCGGGACTCTCACCCACTGTGGAATGCCTAGCACATGCCTAAGGATGCTTTATGAGACGCAGGCATAGGTGTGTCTGGACACAGTAACAGACACATGGTGTGAAGATTTTGGTAAGCATAACCATGATGACCAGAAAAAGATAGAATCTTTATAAAAGTAAATCCCTTTTATTTTGTTTCTGACACATTTATATATAATATTTTGTATAAAACCTATAAAATATAAAAATATATAAAGATGAAAACACAATCCACTCCAAAATTCAGAGCTCATTTTAGGATTTACCTTGCTTATAGTTTAACTCTAAGTGTGGTCTTGAACAAGAAGTAAACCTTCAGTGGAAATGTTTTATAAGGCCTTTCTCTACACATAAAATAAAAACGGTCTTTCTGTGTTTTTCCGGTCTTTCTTTATAATTCTAAACACACAGCCATTTTTTTTTTCTGTACAGTACAAACAGGGCATCGTTGCTGGCATCTCATAAAGTTATATCAGATAATGAATCATTGAGAGCCTTAAAATGGCCATGCATTCTTCATTAGCTAAATCCGTAACACAGTATTACCTATTTTATTTTTCATTTTAAATAAATCTACAAAAAGCTAACAATAGCAAGCTTTATCATTTAAGTTATGTTCAATGTTAGATGATCACATTGACCAAAGCTGGATCTTCCCACCTTTTGTGACCTTCTACAAACTGATAGTTTATTAAATTAAAACTGTTTTCACTTCTGTTGGAAATTATGAAATATAAGCAAATTAACATTTGACAAATGTTTATGCCTTCTTAATAGTGGTTACTATTTGTGATTTGATACATTTCGAGTAGTTTATAAAAATTATTTCTAATTTCCCAAACATCCTGCAAAGTGATAACCATTCCCATTTTTTAAAGACAAAGAAAGCCAGGCCAAAAAGATAAAGTGATTTGCCTCAAGTCAAGTGGCTGAGCTGGGATCTAAGAGTCAGTCTTTATATGAAAACTGTGGGGGGTGGGGAGATGGGGCCAATAATTGTTTGGTTATTCTTTGGAAGGAAGAAATCGGCTAGTGGCTGTGAATTAGCTCAAGGAAGGGAGAAAGGAGGAAAGAAGAAAGGACTAATAGGACAGGAAGAAGGAAATGGAGAAACTAGAATCCAGAGACCTAACTACCAAGCCATAGTGTCTAAGTATTTGTAAACCATCACAGATAACATTTGCAGAACACAAGCAATTCTCAGAAGAAACAAAATAGAAATAATCCTCAATTAAGACAGAACAACGATGAGGACTCTCTGTAGCACAAAATAACTAAGTGTTCTCCCAACAAAATAACTAAATATCCAGAATATAAAATCAACATTTAAAACAATAGCTTTTCTATATGAACCAGCTGAAAAAAATCAGGGAAACAATTCCATTCATAATAGCTTAAAAAACACCAAACTAAGAATCAACCTAACCAAGAGGTTGAAAGACCTCTACAAGTGAAAATTACAGAACACCAAGGAAAGAAACTGAAGAAGAAACAAGAAGGAAAGAGTACATGTTTATGGATCAGCAGAATTAGTACTAATGGCCATATTACCAAAAATGAACTACAGTTTCAGTGCAATTCCCATCAAAACCCCAATGACATTCTTCACAGAAGTAGAAAAAAACAATGATAAAATTAATACAGTAGCACAAATGACACAGAATAGCCAAAGTATTCTGAGCAAAAACTGCAAGGCTGAAGACATTGCAATACCTGATTTCAAATTATGCTACAAAGCCATAGCATCAAAAACAGCAGGGAACTCACACAAAAACCGATGGAGGGCCAATAGGGTAGAATGGAGCACAAGGAAGCAAACCCACGGGACTACAGTCATCTGATTATTGACAAAGGAGCCAAAACCATGCTGGAAAACAGACAGTCTCTAACAAATAGTGCTGGAGAAACTGCATATCCATATGCAGAAGACTGAAACTAGATCCCTCTATCTCACTCTGTACAAATATCAATTCAAAATGGACCACAAAGTTAGGTGTAAGACTTGAAACATTAAAACTGCTAGAAGAAAACATAGGGTAAATACTTGAAGCCATAAGGACAAGCAAAGACTTCCTCAATAGGACTCCAGAAGCATAGGAAATAACAGCCAGAATCAACAATTGGGATTATGTCAAATTAAATAGCTTTTTTTTTCCCAGCAAGGAAAACAACTAACAGTGAAGAGACAGCCCATAGAATGGGAGAAAAATCTGTGCTAGCAGAAAATCCGCAGCCAGAATAAAAAAGAACTCAACACCAGAAAATCAAATAGCCATTCACTAAACAGACAAATGAGTCAAACAGACGTTTCTCAAAAGAAAAAGTACAAATGCCCACTAAGCATATGAAAAAAACACTCAACATCTTTAGGCATTAGGGAAATACAAATAAAAACAATGCTGAGATTCCATCTCACCCCATTCAGAAGGCTATCATCAAGAATACAAAAACCAATACGTGCTGATAAGGATACTGGTGTGGTGGTAGAAGGAACCCTTGTTCCATACTTCAGGTAAAAATGTAAATCAGTATAACATTAGGGAAATCACGATGGAAGTTTCTCATAAAATACAAATGTAACTGCCAAATGACCCAGCTATACCATTCCTTAAAGTATATAGGCAAAGGAATTGAAGTCCTCATACTATAGGGCTACTTGCACACCTGTGTTTATTGTGGCAAAATTCACAACAGCCAAAAGAGTGAACCAGCCTGAGGGTCCACCAGCAGAAGAATGGATAAAAGAAATGTGATATTTTGTATTTTTTGGCCATAAGGAGGAATGAAATCATGTCATTTGCAGGAAAATGGATAGAACTAGAAATAATCATTAAAGCAAAAGAAGCCAAACTCTGAAAGAAAAGTATGTGCAAGAGTTTATTTCTCCTAACATGTGGAGTCTAAAAGGGATGACATGAAAGTAAAAGGGAAGCTATAACTAGATGAGAGGAAAGGAGTAAGGGGGGATGGTAGTGTAAGGGAAGGTAGTGGGGGATGGATGTGATCCAAATACATGCCCGTATGAAAATAAAACAAATAACAACAACAAAGTAAATGTCATTAGAAAAACAGCACATGCCTGTAAATCCCATCTTCTTCAGAAGCTTAGGCAGGAAAAACCAAAGTTGAAGTCCAGCCAGGGCAATTTAGTGAGACCCTGTCTCAAAATACTTTTAAAAAGGGCCTGGGATGTAGCTCAGTATTAGCAAGCTTAGCCTAGCATGTGTGAGGCCCTGGGTTCAATCCCCATTAAAAAAAAAAAATTAGAATGTCTTCAACTAATTTGAATAATTCCTGTTTCTCCACTGATGACCGTCCAGTCCCCATTCAATCTTTTCTCTTAGATAAAAATGATCAGGACTTCAACCTAATCCTGCTTCCTGACAATACCCAAAAGAAACCTGGTCCCCACGTCCCTACATCCTTACTATGACCACCCAGGAAAAAGCTCAAATCTATGCTGAGCCTTTCACCTCTCCCTGTACATTCACAGTTATTTTTCTTCCCCATAGAGTAAAATAACCCTAATTTTGTTTGAGCACAGGTGGCTTTCTAGGGTTTGTGGCTGCTGAGCTATAACAATCCAACACTGTGTAACAAAGGTACCCTGTTTATCCAGTAGTCTTGTTAGCTAAGTAATCTTAGGAAAACTGCAAATCCCACTGAGCCTAGGCTACTCCATAAAACACTTCTCTGAGTTTAGGGATTCCACAGAGAAAAGAGAATATACATAGTTGCAAAATATACTAAGTATGCAGCCAATGCTGGCCATTCTAATTACCATGCTACAGGACTGGGCTTGAAATTTATTTACCCTTAAGTCAGAAAAAGGTGTAGTGTTTCATTAGGAAGTACCCAAAGAAAGGGCAGCTATCTTAATCATACTTCGAAAGCAGATGAAACATTTCAAATCCTCACATGAGAATTGCTGACTTCTGGTGCCTTTATATGATCCATCGTTCATATTTAAGGAGTAAACTTTGGTGAGTGAACAGCAGCAATGACATCTCGAATCTACTAACTGATTTCAGTTACAGTGAAAATGGTCTTCCAAAATGGCTCAAAACAATTGCAGGGCACTGTAATTATTTTTAGCAAGTATACTTTTAAAAACAAAACAGTCCTACATAGTAATAATAGACAAGATAACATGACTAGAGTCATGGGTAGCCAAGGGATGCTTCTGTCCATTTATCTAACGTATTTGCATTTTATACAGAAATAGAAATTCTTGTTTTCTTTTGAATTCATTCGTATAGAAAGTGCGCGCCAACTGTCTGCTGCGGAGCTCAACACCAGGAAATAAGGTTCATCTTGTTTAGCTACTAGATGAGGAATGATGGAAGAATTCGAGGAAAGCCTTCTGCAATACGAGCTAGCTTACCGACAGCGATTACCCTCATCTGCTTAGGCTATAGCTGAGGAAATGAGGGCACAAGTCTGCACAACACTCAAGCTTGCGAGGCTCAGGGTTCTGACCCCTTGCAAAATCTCGGACTCCAGGCCAAGTGTTCTGCTGGTCCTGCCCCTCCTGGAATCTCATGTGTCACGGCCTCTCACCTCCTGAGCATACACATCTCTCAGGCCCCGTGCCAAGTGCCTGGCACATACCATCGTGTCCAGTCCTTGCAGCGTCTCCACAAAGGCAGATACTGCTATGATTACGTGCACTTCTCCGGTGAGGACCTGAGGCCTACGGGACAAAGTGAAGGGTGCAGCTGGACTCTGAAGCAGCTTCCTCACTGCCGTCCACTCTGCCCAAATCCTATGTTAAAGGTATTTGGAAGCAGGACCTTTGGGAGGAAATCAGGACTAGCGAGATCACAAGGCTGAGGCCCCCATGGGGATAAGCAGCTTTCTACCAAGAGAAAGAGGGACCTGAGCTAGCTCTGCCATATGATCCCTGTGCTGTGTCAGGGTGCAGCAAGGTGGCTTTCAGCAAGATGCCAGCATCAGGCTCGTGGACTTCTCAGCCTCCAGAGCCATGAATGAAATAAATCTCTGTTCTTTATAGACCACCTGGTCTGTAGCATTCAGTCATAGCAGCAACTCTGACTATGCTAAATTTCCAATCCCTTCTCCCCTCCCACTCCTGCCAGGGAGACCTTCCTGCCTTCTCAGCACCACAACCCTGCTGAACTGAGGCTCTTTTCCAGTCAGTCAGTGCCATCCCTTCAGGGCTCTCCACCCACTTCCAATTACCTTCTGGTACCTGCCACTGTTTCCCTCCAGACGCCACTTCCTGTCTGTGCAGGCCACTGCCACCTGTCACCCAGACCACACCATCTCCTTCCTGGGCTCTTTGTCCACCACCTGCTCTCTTCTCATCACTACCCACAGAGCAGTCACTGATCTTTTGAAAGCCACACAATGCAGTGTGATGCTGTGGGCAGAGTGGCTTCGTTGCCCTTCAGATGACGTCGTGTGTCCCCTGCGGGGTGCGCCATCTCTACCTCCCTTCCAGCCTCGTCTCCCATACTGTCCCTTGGTGTGGCTGCTCAGCCCCACAGTTGTGGCCAAGCTCTTTGCTTCCTTGAGTCTGTCACCCAGTTCCTCCCATTCCCCAGCTGAGGCTGCACATGGATGGTTCTCCTCTCATTCTTCCAGCCTCGAGAAAACCTGCCCTCACAGAAGCCTGGACGAATGAGCTCCACCATATATTGGCTGACTATCCTTTATCCAACATGCAGAAGTGTTCCCAAGTTTTTGAATTTTGAAATATTTGCTCATATTTCACTTGTGGAATATCCCTAATCAAAAAAAAAATTGAAATCTAAAGTACTCTAAAATGTGAACCCTTTTGAACTTTGCGAGCATGCAAATTTCAGATTTCAGAACATTTTGGATTTCTGCTTTTCAAATTAAGGATGCTCAGGGCCAGCGATTTAGCTCAGTGGTGTCACCTGTCTTGCAAGCACAAGATCCTGGGTTCAATCCCTGGTACCAAACAAACAAACAAACAAACAACCCAACAAATTAAGGATGCTCAATCCATATGTACTTCTACCTTGACATACTTTACCTTTTTTTCCCTGTAACTTTATTATAATTTATTACTTTATTAGCTTGCCTGTTACTGCGACAAAATAGCCAACACCCAAACTAAGAAGAAGAGGGGTTTATTTTGGCTCATATTTTCATCCTACAGTTGGCTGGATGCAAGGCAGGAACAGTATGGCAGAGGGGCCTGGCAGAAGAGGTGCTCACTCCAAGGCAGCCAGAAAGCAGAGGAAGGTGGTAAGCATCAAGGACATATACACACCCTTCTAGGTCAGTGCCCAGTGACCCACCCCTTGTAACCAGGAAACTTTTGGGGGACACTTCAGATCTAAACCATAACAGTTGCATCTGTCTGTTAGAGCAATGGTTCTCAAGCTTTAGTACATAAGACCCCCACCCCTCAGGCAAATGAGTTCTGCCTCCTGAGTCACAGGCCAAGTGATTCTGCCTCACTCAGCAGTTGGGGGTGGTCAGGTGTCCAGTTGCTGCACACCCTCCAGATCCCGCAGGAGGTCTGAGCATCATACTTAGAGGAAGAGCACCAGATTCTAAGCACCTTGAACAAGTACTAGACATAGCATGGGGAGAAGGGACAGAGCTTCTAGCTTACTGGAAATTACTGCCATGCATCCCTCACTTGTGGCAGACAGAACCCTATAGCACTCAGTGAGGACAGAGTGGAGGAGGGGCACGTGGTCTCCTCCAGTGGGCGACAAGACTATCTTCACAATACATGCTGGTGTGTCCACAGGCGACAGTGACAGGTGCCACCGCACTTATGTGGTACCTGTCACTGGAGTAGAAGGCAAAGGCGGCAGTGGAGAGAATACTCATAGCTGGAATTTGAACATCCAAAACATCCTTCCCATCCAGAATTAGTAGGGGAAGGGACTATGTGCTGGCTGGCAGACAAGGAGGAGGGGTAGTGAGAAAGTTCCACCTGTCCTGCTGATAGCTGTCAAGGTCGTCAGTGCCAACACTGCCTTTTGCGGCTCAGGCACATGGCCTTGTCCTGGGGACACTGCATCTAACATGAGGTCGTGGTTTAGGATGGGGAGAGCCTACGTGTGCTGAGCTCATCATCTCTGGATGTCGCACCGCAGGGCTATCCTTGGGTTACCACACGTGCCCACCTCCTGCAGCATCTCTGCCTCAGTCTCGTGACTTAGTGTCCCTTGGAAGGGGTGACATGATGGCCGTAGCCTGAGGAATACAAGAGCGGGAAGATGAGTCATCTATTCGCAAAGATTTGCTCTCTTCCGTAAAAACAAAAAGTAAAAAACACAAAGGACCTCCATTTTATGATCACCCGGCAAGCCACTCCAAATTTCTGTTGTGAACACTAGGCACTTTCAGGGACTTGATTAAAATCTAAAGAAATGAGAAAAGTCTGTTCTCCAGTGCACTCACAGAAGGGCAGTCTCCGTCTCTCCTGCGCTTTGCTGTAGCTCGGCAGCATGAGGGCTCCCACGACACACTGGCAACACCTCCCTCTTCCTGCTGCATCTGCCTCCCTCTCTGCCCTCCGCCCAGTATCATTCTGCACAGCCAGCTGCCCGGGCCGGGGGGCGGGGGGACAGCGACGAACAGCACTTCCCCCTTTCATGACATTTTGCTCATGACTGTCGTAGAATTGCCGAGATTTGGATTCCTAACAAGGGATTGAAAATATTATTTCCCCATCCCGGTCCCAAAGAGAAGTTGATCTGCATGTAAGCAGCAGGCAAAGAAGGAACCCATTTAAGTTTCCTTTCGGCAACTGCCAGAAGGGTCAAGAGCCGATCTGGAAGGAGACAGCCACGCTCAAAGGTCCGGGATTTGCCAGAAAGAGAAAACACTTGCCCAACAGTCTGCTCCAAGGCTCAGGGCCACGGAGGCTCTCACTACCCAGTTGATTTTCACTGTCCACAAAGCCAAAGGAAAATCCCACAGCTCTCCCTTTGAGGCAGGCTGGCACTTGGCTTGGCAACACTTCATTACCAGACCCACACGGATATGAGCACTAACAGACCTAGCTCTGACTAGTTACCATAAGAACAGCCAGAATCTGAAATGCGGACACATTTTGGGGTGTGTGTGTGTGTGGTTTGTGTGTGTGTGTTTTTTTTTCCTATGCTTCTTTGAATTTCTAAAAATATTTCTTAAAAAATTATTTTAAAACTGTCATTTTAGCTAGTTTAGTCATTGTTTTGTCGAAGCCTTGTGAAAAGCCCCAGGAGATGAATTTGTGGGGTGAGACACATGACTTCATGAGCCCAAACTTCCTTTATCAAAAGCAAACACTGGCATTGGCCAAGTCACAGACCTAGGCTCATTTCCTTTGCATCTAGACCAAGGGTCTCTAACCCCTGGGCTACGGACCTCTATGAGTCTGTTAGAAACCTGAGCTCTGCTTCCAGGCAGACGCGTGGTGATGTTAGATTCTCAGAGACGCACAGCAGTACTGTGAACAGTGCAAGGGGAGGATCGAGGCTGCACCTTCCCTATGACAACCTAATGCCTGGTGATGGATGGTACAGCTGAGACGATGATGGTAGCATTAGGGAATGTAATTATTATGTGTCACAAACATATACAGAAGAGAGAGAGAGAGAGAGAGAGAGAGAGGGAGGGAGAGAGAGAGAGAGACTAGCAACCCCCTCACACCTGTGGAAAAAATGCCTTCCACAAAATCAGTCCCTGGTGGCAAAAGGTAGGGGACCTTTGGTCTAGGCAATGAAGACAGACACAAAAAAGATCTGTTAAACTGGGGATGTATGTGGTTCAGTGACACAGCACCTGTCTCGCAAGCACAAGGTCCTGAGTTCAATTTCTGGTACCAAGAAAAAAAGAAGAGAGAGAGAAAGTCGGGGGGAGATATCCATCATGTGGCCTTGTCTACTGTGAGCCTTAATGATTATTCTAACATGTGATCTGAATTCAAAGTATAAATTTAAAAATATATGGCCTAAAATATATTTCCCATTTATTCCATTTTCATCTATTCTCAACTCTGTCCATGCAATTGTAAGGTAAATAATATGAACTGTAAGAGAAAGGACTTTTAAAGATACTTGAAAAATTTGAATATAAAGAACTAAATGTGGGTAGTGGTACTGGTTTCTATCCTCAACACCACAAAATAAACAAATTAAAAATGTTAAGAGAATAAAACATCAAGTTTCAAGGGAGCTTTAGAACTTGTGGACTATAGCAGAAAGAGGCCACACATTCCAGAACAGAGCATCACACATTTAAATTCCCCTCCAAAGATGTATCTCTAATGTACAAGCCTTCTAGGGTGGTGTTGACATTTTCCTGTTTCACTTTGTGTGTGTGTGTGTGACTCTTTTTTGGGGTCCACATTTGTAGTATATAATGATTACATTTATCATTAGGGAGTTGATACATGTACATATCACATACGGTTCTTTCTTCATTCGGTGACCTTCCCTTTCCTTTCCCTCATGGGTCGTTCCCCTTCCCATTTGAAATAGATTTCTCTACTTCTTATCTATCTTGTATTTTACACCTTATCAATATTTGGGGTTTCTCATAATGGGGAAACCATGTACTAGTTAAGCTTGTGTGTCTTATTTCACTTAATATTATGGTCTCAAGATGCATCCATTTACCTATGAATACTCCACTGTGTTTAAATACCACATTTTCTTTACCCATTCATCTGTTGATAGGCATATAAGCTGTTTCCAAGAGCTATTATAAATTGTGCTGCTATAAACATGGGTATGCATGTATCACTGTAATATGATGATTTTAACTCTTTTGGAAAGACACCTAGAGAGAAATAGCTGGGTGAAATGGAATTTCTATTTTAGTATTTTGAACAAGCTTCATGCTGATTTCCACAGTGTTTGGATTCCTTTCAAGTTGCGGAAGGATTCCTTTCTCTTGGCAGCCTTGCCAGAATTTGTTATCACTTGATTTCTTGGTGGTAGACATTTTTTTTCTAGAGTAAGATAGACATTTTTTTCAGTGTTGTTTTAATTTGCATTTCTCTAATGGCCACCAATGTTTTACTTTTTTTTTTTTTCATCTACTCTTTGGCCATTTGTTCTTCTGAAAAGTATCTGTTCATTTCAGTTGCTCATTTTCTGATAGGGTGTTTTATTTTGGGTGTCTAATTTTCTGGAGTTCTTTTTGTATTCCAGATGTTAGTCCTCTGAAGAACAGCTGACAATATTTTTTTCCTGTCTTGTAGGTTGTCTCTTCCCTCCATTCCTTGTTTCCTTTGCTATGCAGAAGCTTCTTCATTTGAAAGGATCCCATTTGTTGATTCTTGGCACTATTTCTTGTGTTACTGGGGTTCTTTTCAGAACCTGTGCCTATGTCTTCAAGAATTTTATTTTTTTCTTCTAGCAGATTAAAACTTTCTGTGTTAACCGTGTTAGTGAAAAAATTTCAAATGATAAGGAGCCAGTATGAATGATGACATCCTGCAGAGCCATCATCCAACTTGGGTATTTGTGAGTTCATGGCCAGTTTGGAACCATCTGTTCATTTATGACCCAAGTTTGAAGTAAATATAATTTAAACATAGTTTGAAGTAAAAAAAAAAAAAAAAACAGTTTGAAGCAAAAATATTTTATCTGTAAATATTTCAATATGCATCTCTAAAAGATCAGGATTTTTAAGATAATAAGAAATTGGCACTCGTTATGATTCTGTTTGCTCTCCGTAGCTCCTTCCCAATTTAAATAATGGTGGGTGCCATTATTTTTAATAATTGATGTTGGTGCCACTATTTTTTCCAAAGTGATTATGATAATTTTTGTCTTCTGATCCTTTCCAAGTTAGCCATGAAACAAGCCCTAACACTAGTAGCACATAAAAAGGCTAGTTTTATTTTATTTAAAACATTGTGGGAAAAAATTTTTACTGGACTACCTAACATTACTACTCATTTTGTCTCATTGGTCCTAATTCTTTATGGCCATAAGTTCAAGGCCTTGCTGGGTATTCTATTCTTTGATGAGAACTTGGGGAGTAATAAAGGTGTTGATGGCGAGAAAAAGAGGCAGAGTGGGCCCCCATTTCTCCAGGTACTGGATTTACAAAGTCACAAATGACCTTCTTGAAGAAATAATGGAGGAGGCATTGGGAAGCCCCAAACAACAGAGGTTGCTTAGCCTCCGCCTAGAAATAGATGTACTTTGCTCTTGGAAAATTGCTGCTGCCTCAGGAATGATTATTCAGGTTCCAAAATGCTTCTCTATACCCCATTCCTTATAAAAACAGTTTAAAAGGGGGAAGGAAATGAAATATCAAAGTTTCACTTTTTGCTGGAAGCCAGAACCAATTAGATCTTGGTTACCTTATAGCGTGTTTGTTCCACATCATAGATCTTTTTCTCTGATACCATTTTTGGGGCAAAGAACTTGGCTAACTTCGCGAGGTAAACTCCATTCCGGAGCCCTTCCTCCAGCTCAGTGGTTGGTGGCAATTCTTCAACTAAGCAGACTTCCATCCACCTAAAAAGAGTGAAAAATGTTAGAAGTGTCTCTGGCAGGGTGGCCTTTAGTACACGAAGGAGAGCATATTTCAGTGTGTGTTGGACAGCAGGGTCTCAGGTGTCTGGGGGCGTCCCTGGTAGAAAGGAAGCAGAGCAGAGCAGGAGATGAATGTGGGCATAAAAGCCCAGTGGAGCCAGACTCATTTCCCTGCCAGAGCCCATCAACTCCACCTTCAGCTGAGTTTCTGCCAATTCTCTTTGGTGCCAATGAGGGGAAAAAGGCCAAACCACTTTGTACAAGTGGAATTAGTCCTGCTGACATTAAAGAAAAAATAATTCCAAGTTTATTAGTCTTTAGCAGAGGCAACTCTTGTAAGGGTTGTGCCCTGGGAGAGCACGATCCAAAGTACTAAAGTCCACAGTTGCCTCTGCTTGGAAATGAGTATAGGAAAAGCAGTCAGGCACGGAAAGGGGCATCAGAACTTCAGAAAGCAGACAAATCTTTACGTAATACACACGCCTCCCAATTCTGGGAAGGTATTGAATATTCTCACCTTTGGGGGAAGATAAAGTAACTACAGAGTTCTGAAAAAATACTTTACACATGATCAGACTGATGCTCAGGACCCTGTGTCAGTATTACAGAAAGGCAAGCCCCAAGGTCATTACTGGCTCAAGGACGACAGCGGGAGAGAAGCCAGGCCTGTTCTCAGCCCAAGCTGGTATGCTGAGGAAAATGACAAGAAGGATGTGCTTCCCACACATTCTTCAGTGACCACAGCCTGCTGTAAGAGCCAAGAGGCAGGTATACATTCTCAGAGGGGGAATCCGCCACCCAGTCATGATCCACACACAAGTCCACACTGACCCAGGCCGTCTTTCGGAAATCACTGACACCACGGATTCGGACCCACTCCGAGGATCCACAGCCTGGGATGCCCTCCGCACATGCTGTGTGGAGATGCTGCCGGCTGAGCCTCACCCAGCCTCCAGATGCTTCAAAGATCTGTGCTGCCTGTAGCTCTGGACAGCATCTTTTAAAGCTCAGTAAGCTCCTAATAAGTGTAATTACTGACCACTTGTGTAAGGCTTGATTAAAAATGGAGCAGACAAGAAAATATAAACCTAAGCACTACCTCTAAAGAGCATTAAACACTGTATAACTGATTGCTTAGCATGACAGTTTGATTCCCAGCATGGCAAAAGCAAACAAATCTGTCTGTCTGTCTGTCTACCTATTTACTTATCTATAATTGAGAAGACAATGCAATTTGGAGGAAAAACCAGAGAACCATGTAAAAGAGGCTCAGGTGTCCACTGCTACATGGTAAAGCAGTATAAGAGTCTGAGAATGAAGGAGGACATTGGTTAATCATCAGGGTAGTCAGGAAAACATCAAGAAGGTGATTGGATGGGAGTTAGCTTAGAACAGAGATTTAGGAAGATAGGGAGAGAACTTGCAGATGGAGACCTGAGCAGTCCAAGGAAACACAGTGGACTAGAGGGGGAAAGCCATAAAGGCTTTGGGCACTTGGGGCTCCCAAAAGGAAAGAGGAATGGTGTCTATACTGCATCTAGAGTGGAAGTGAGCAATGGAAAATGAGCCCAGGAGGAGAAGTGCTGACACGTGTCGCTGCTGGGAGTTTCTGGCAGCTTCACAGAAGAGGAGTGACATGCTGACAGCAGTGATTACAGCAAATTAATCTCTATGAATGCCTCAGAGACCCAATTCTTGTCAGGCCTTTCCCACTGTGAGGTGCTGAGGGACCGCATCAGACATGAAGAAATGGGAAGGGTTGAAACCAAGAGACATTTCAAGGAAAGTCTAATGGGACTTGGTGACAGCTTAGTTGGGGGGGGGGTTAAAGGAAAGAAAATTACTATCAGCCAGGGAGAGGGGCGTGACACAAAGGAGTCCCAGGGCTTGACCAGTAGTGGTATAACTGCAAGCCAGATCCCTAATCTCCAGGACCCTTGTTCTCTCCTCTGCTAGATGCGGGGGCAGTGGTGAGATCAGATAACAAAGCCCTTCCCAGTTCCAATGTCCTATAGGATGGTGAAACTAGAAGAACAAAAGGTAAAAAGTGATGATGATGAGCTTAATTTTCCACTTATCATGAATGTCTTAGTGACTTTCTCGTTGCTGGGACAAAATACCCAGCAGCCTGAACTTAAAAGAAGAAAGATTTATTTTGGATCACAGTGTGTAGAAGTTTCAGTCTATAGGTGGCTGACTACCAGGCAGGGAATTATAGCAGAGGGGGACGGCAGAGGAAAACCGTCCATGGCAGAGCAGGCAGGATACACAGCAAGTCTTGCTTCTTCTTTCCCGTTTTATTCCATCCAGGCTACAAGTCTGTTGGTTTTGCCACCCACATCCAGGGCGGATCTTTCTTTTTTAGTAAATCCATCCTCTACACAGAGAACTACACTAAACCAATCAGTGGATTAATCCGGTATCTCCCACCCATGATCCAGCCACTCCAAAAAGCCCCACCTATGAATGCATGAGGTTTTGGGGGACATCTAAATATAAGCCACAAAAATGAATTAGGTGAACAAGGGTTAATTGTTTTATATGAGCCTTGCTTCAAATAAAATGAAGAAAAGAGTATAATGGGCATGCTAAGTTTTAGAAAAATAATCCATAGTAATGCTTCCTTAAAGAACAAATCAGGCCACGCTAACAGCCGGCACACTGGACCAAACATGTCATTCAGCTGACAGTAAAATGGAAAAGCTGCGGTAGTCAACTCTAGAGACATAAAGATCATCTTGGTTCATAGTTTTGAGGGTTCTAGTCTGAGACTGGGCCTCTGGAGGGGGCACTAGATGGCAATGGGGGTGGTATGTAGTGGAGCCAAATGCTTCATGGCCAGGAAGCAAAAGACAGAGAAGGGGCTATCCCACAGTTCCTTTAGGGTCACCCTGCAATGACCTTAGGACCTCTCACAAGGCCCGCCCTCTTAAAGGTGTACCACACCTCCTAACAGCACTTCCCTGGGACCAAGCCTTTAAACACAGGAACATTCAACACCCAAATTACCACACCAAGTTAACCTAAATAAACTTATTGAAACATTCATCTATTTCACATCAAAACACAATCTGGTTTTTAACCAATAATTTTTTCAAATAATTATCTTGAAAAAAAAACTTTTACCATAGCAATAATACAGAAATGCATAATTGGAGTATATGTGTGTGAGGGAGAGAGTAACTTGACAACTGGTAGCAGGAGTACAGGAGGAGAGCTGAGAGTTAAGAAAGAGCAAGGGACAAGATATTAGAATAAAAACAACTCTGAAGTATAACGTTTTAGATTTGGGCTTGATTTGAAAAAAAGATAATGCAGTCATGGCACATGCTTATGATGGTATGAACTCTCAGCAAACACCACCTCTCTATAATATTTTTGTACCCAGCAACCTGTTTACACATTACTGGAGGTGAGGGATATAGCTCAGTGATAGAGCCCTTGCGTGGCATATGCAAGACCATGAATGCAATCCCCAGCACCACAAAAACAAACATACACATAACAGGTACTCAAATACAGTTATTAAATGAAAGATCCATGCACCATGGTTACACTGTAAAATCTATTAGAACACAGTCCAAGACACAGAAACTGCATTTTTGCAGACTTAGGCATTAATGGCAGTGTCTCCTTTTCACTGTGTTATATCCAAAAGATGATGCTGTTATCATTGATAGCTGGTATTTATAAAGCCTTATTTTAATAATGGATTTAATGCACTGTAGGGATTATCATTTAATCTAACCAAGCACCCTGTAAGGAAAAGGTGCTATTAGGATCACAATGATGACTTTCTGAGATGATTTCTCAGCTCTTCTGAGGCTTATAAAAGCCCAAAGCCGTACGGCTGAGAAGTGAAATAACTCAATAAAGCTTCCAATCCTTTAATTCCAACTTGTAACTTCTTACAGTTCACTGAACAGAAGACTGAATCTTCCAGTCCAGGCCCATGGCTTCACACAAAACAAAAGGGATACTAAGGCATCCCCACCACTTTCCAGAGCAAAAGTGGGAGTATCATGTTTGGAGATGTACATGCTGCTATGGTTTTGTTTTGTTTTGGTACCAGGGTTTGAACTCAGTCCTTGTGCTTGTGAGGCAAACGGCAGAACCACTGAGCTGAATCCTCAGCCCTGGTATGGTTTTCTGCACAAGGTCACGGGATAGTAGGTTCACCCTCTTTGTTACCTACCTGGCCACAGGTATGGTAAGTGGTCCAGGTAGCCTCTCATGGGGTCTGTGGCAAGACAGAGGGTGACTACTGAAGTCTGAGAGACTATATAAATGGAGCCACCCACCTCAGGATCTCCTGTAGGCTTACTCAAGATCCCAAGAACTTTCCTAAGAGTCTTCACCTTGGAAACTCTTCAATCACTGGTCAGCATGTGGTCAATAAACACAAGGCTACTCTGAGACAAGCAACAGATCGCTGTCACAGTCAGCCCAGCTGAGCACTTCTCATTGTTCTAAATGTACTAAGATAACACCCAGTGAAGCACAAACCAAGATGTACAAGTGCATGTCATGATCGCATGGATATCCTTTTATAGTAATCTATATTTTTAAATGTAAGGAAGAAAACTTCAAGCACAGATTGGGTACAGCTCAACCCAAAGGCTGGGGGCAACTATGAATGGCTGCTGGTCCAGGTGTGCTTCTTCAGCCCCACCACATTTTTGTAGGGGTCCGGAGATGGGATGTGACCATAGAAGGTGAGGGTGGTTGATGTTCACGGCCCCTAAGCCTACCTCACAAAACCTCCCATGGAAATGTCTCTGCCCTACTTTCTCAACCAGCTGGACATCAAAGCTCACAGCACCCTTGAAAGGGAAAATGGAAGAACCCTCGTGAGCCTGGGTCCGTGAGTAACCTGTGTAAAAACCCCTCACAGTGTCCAACACTAACGAAGCTCATGTGAGGAGGAGTGAAACTTCCGTGGCCAACCCCATCCACAGCAGCCTATGTAGTAATTGCCAAATTCTAAGCATGACTCTTACAGTTTATTGGGGGTCACACTTCTACAAGTCTCACCACAGAGGCAACTGGCTCGGTGTTCAGGTAGTCTGGTTGTGTGGTCACTGTCCACATGTACTAGAACAGCCACTGAAACTCTGAGCACTTGGTTTTAGTAAATTATACTGAAATTCTACACGATGTTGTGATAATGTTTTCATCAACATCTTTACTGAGATAAAATCCACACACCATGCCTTTGTCCACTGAAGACATACAATGCAATGGGGTGTAGAGCATTTACAACATAGCTAAACTATTGCCATTGTCAATTTTAGAACGTTTTATTGCCCCCCCAAAGAAATCCTGCACCCACTAACTGTCATTCTTTATTTACTTCTAAACTTCTCAAGCCACTAATCTACTTTCTCCCTATAGATCTGTCTATGCTGAATATTTCATATAAATGGAATTATACACTATGTGGCTTTTTGTGACTGGGTTCTTTCACCTAGCATACTGTTTCCAAGGTTCATCTATATATTATAAGGATGCATCCAGACTTCATACCTTTTTATTGCTGAATAACAATCCATTATATGGATTTATCACATTTTACTTATCTATTTGTCAGTTTATGGATATTGATCCCCCACCTCTGCTCTTCTGGCTAGTATGAAAAATGCTGCTACAAACAGTGGAATGTATTTTTACAAGGCCATAATTCTCATTTTTCTTGGGTGGATCCTCAGGAGCGGAACTCCTGGGTCGGGTGATTCTACGTTTAATCTTTTTAGTACTTCCAGACTATTTTCCAGAACAGTTTTGGACAAAGATGCCAACTTCCAATACTTACCTGTCTTTCTGATTGCAGACATCCTAATAGCTGCAAAGTGGCATCTTGTTAAGGTTTTTATTTTCACTTCCGTGATGGCTAATGATATTAAGAGTCTTTTTACATGCTCATAGACCACTGGTATGGCTCTGGAGAAGTGTGAATTCAAATCCATTACTAATGTATTTAGTTGAATTTTCCTTTTGAACTATGATAGTTCTTCATTTATTCAGCACACAAGTCCCTTACCAGATATACAATTTGAAGGTATTTTGTCCATTTCGTGGACTGTGCTTTACTTTCTCATGATGCCTGTTGAAGCACAAAAGGGTTTTAATTTGATGAGGCCTCATTTATTTATTTCTGCTTTTATTGTTTTATTTTTTGGTGCCATATTTAATAAACCATGGCCTAAACAAAGGTCACAAATGTTTACACCTATGTTTTCTTCTAAGAGCATTATAATTTTAACTTTTAATTTAGGTTTTTGATCCTTTTTGAAATTTTTTTTTGTACACAGTGTGAGGTGAGGTGTGGGTGTCATTCTTTTGCATATGGATATACAGTGCTGCCTCAGTCTGGCTCAGTTTTGACCAGAATTGTGGAAAGAATTAAGTTCACAAACCAAGGCACCACATAGTTATCTCAACACCACTGGTCCAAAAGACTACATTTATCATACTGTCTTGGCCCCTACCAAAGAATCAGTTGAGCAAATTTTTAAGTTCTCCATTCTATTCCAACAATCTATGATTTATGTATAAATAATACAACATGCAGAAATAAAACCAGGCTAGCAAGTCTTCCTATACTATAAAAAGAATATGTTCAAATTTGCCTAAAAATATACAGAAAATTTCAATTGTCCCACATCTTCTCCTGCTGCCCTTCATTGCTTCTTTCCTGCTTCTGTTATCAATTCCTTTTTCTAGCCCACAATACCAGTCTCACCCCAAAGTTATTTCTTCTGAGCCCCTGAAGGGCTGCTGAGACCCTCTCCTTCCTTCCCAGCATGAAGAGACCCTACTAATATTGCTTATTTTGTCTTCTCTCTGCAATGCAAACTGGGGATCACTTATAAGGCTCAGTGAAACAAAATGGGAGTAAGAAGAATTTCCTTTTTATTATTCAAGCTGGCTCTCTCCAACCTGGGTGTGTGTATGTGTGTGTGTGTGTGTGTGTGTGTGTGTAGTTGAAGTGGCTTCTGTATGTAGCTCTGTGTAAATGCACCAGGTTCAATCCAAATGAAAACAGAGGAAGGAGAAGGGACAAAATAAGGGAAAAAAAAGAAAAAGAGAATAAAGAAAGAAATTTTCAATTTTAGATTAAGAATAGAAAGAAAAATAATTATTTTGTCTTTCAAGAGGAAAAAAGGTCACAAAAATTCCATGACACATGATCCATTCTCCTGTACTGTGTTGTATTTTGCAGCACATATGAAAGTTGTCTTGAGATTATTTGCTATCTGAGTTGTTATTCAGGAAATCACCAACTATAAATCTTGGTCTAGTCATACCGTGCTGTATGGAATAAATATCCCAGAGGTAGAGGTGCTGGCCAAGCACAGAACATTTCTGCATAAACCTATTTTATGTAGTGCTCTGTTCTGTGAACTTTCAGGTATCATAAGTCATTTTTCTTTTTGAATTTTCTTTTGAAAAATCAACATGTGGGGCCGGGGATTGAGCTCAGTGGTTCTGCCACCTGCCTCCCAAGCACAAGTCCCAAGTTCAATCCCTGGTACTACCCCCAAAAAAAAAGAAAGAAAAGAAAAATCAACATGTGATATTTGTTTGTTAATGAATATCAAAAAAATCTGGTCTTTGTTTTTATGTATAGCATCCTTGGTCACTCTTCATTATCTGTGCCAAATAAAATAACATCAGAAAGCCTAAATTAAGCTTCCATGGTAAATTTTTTTATTAGCTGTAGGATGATATCAAACTGTCACCACGATTCTATCAACCTTATGAGCTGAAGGGAATGTGAATGTAGGAGAAAACATATTGCAAAACTAATGTAGGCATCCATGGGCCACCATCTTTTCCTCACACAAAACTGACTTGATTCACTATAAGAAAATGACATAAAATACTATTTTATTTAAAATATACAAGAATCACTATATGGCTCTGAGATTGAGCAGGAATGGTGCAGACTATTGGTGAAGACTTCAGAAGACTTATTTATTGGTGTCCTTGTTAGCATGGAGATGATACAGCAGAATTCCTGGGTTTGGTAAATATTTCCCAACTGTGCCTATAGAATACTGGGTCAGTTCAATGCTCACAGAGAAATTACTGGTGGAAATATGACATTAAAGTGATTCTAGGGAGGTTTCAGGTTGAAATGAAGAACATTACTGGACACTGCAGAAAAAAAACTGTTCTCTGTTGTAAAAGGGCTGAGAACTTTGCTGAATGTATACTAGTGTTTTGTGGAAGGTAACTCATGAGAGTTATGACCTTGGCTATTCAGCTGCTAAGAATTCTAAACAGTAGTGGAAAAATAGCCTGAGCCTGCCTGTTGCTTACAGTAAAATACAAGGAGACAGAGAAATTCAAGAAGGAATTGTCAAGCAAAATAAATGAGAACAGATTTGGAAAATTCTCTGCCTATCCATATTGCAAAATATTAGAGAACATGTTCTCAAAGAGAACACCAATGACGTAGTTGGACATAGACAATCACCCCATAAAGAGACCACAGTGTGAATCATAGATCTAATTAGGCATTGCAACAGAAGCCAGGAATATAGGTGGGTTATATTAGCAGTCTAGCTTGGACTACATAAGACAAAGACAAGACAAAAATGAAGCAAAGCTGCCAGACTTCTGGGGTTCTACAAGATGGAATAACAGAGCTGGCTGGTGGGGAATATGTATTATCCTTCAAGAAGAGAAGAATGACCCCTGCCATTCACAATCCCAAAGGTATCCCTTGGTTTCCAAGGGCAAGTCCATCTCTGATACATCTTCCGTGGACCAAGTTACCATCACCCAGAACATCAAAAAGAGGGTGGCCATCCAGGAAGATGTTGGGTAGATGCCACCACCACAGTGGGCTAGGAGGAGAGCATCAAGTAGAGAGAATCATTTTCAGGTTTTAAAATTTAAAGTACCATGCCCTGCCAGGTGTTGGACTTGCTTTAGATCCACAAATCCTCTCTCTGATTTCTCTTTTTTGGAGTGGAACACTTATCCTGCACTTTTCCCCATGACTGTATTGTGAAAAACAATGACCTATCTGGTTTCACAGGTTTACAGTCAGAGATGGATTTTTGTCTCAAGGCATCTAGTACCTCAAGTCTCACCTCTCCTTGACCCAGGTGATATTTAGATGAGAACTGATGCTAATGAGTTTACACAATGACTGCGGGCTGTGGGTCAGTGTATGTGAAAGGACATGAAATCTGGGGTTGTGTTACAGACAGATTGTGTCCTTCTCAAATTTATATATTTCAGTCCTAACCCACAGTCTCTCAAAGTGAGACTGAATTTGCAGAAAGGGCCTTTAAAGAGACAGTTAAATTAAAATGGGATCAGGAAGATGGGCTCTATTCCAATCTGACTGGGGTCTTTATAT
>NW_022900913.1:58935711-58942839 GCF_012274545.1 Fukomys damarensis | reverse complement strand
CCAGGTTGGCCTTGAACTTACAGCGATCCTCTTGCCTCAGCCTCCTGAGTGCTGGGATTACAGGCATGCACCACCACGCCTGGCTTGACTGGGGTCTTTAGAAGTGGGGTTAAAGCCAAGGAAAGAGACTTCAGAAGCAACCAAAAACTGCAGACACCTTGATCTTGGATTTCCAATCTCTGAAACCATAAGAAGGTAAGCTTCTGTTGTCTAAGCCACCCAAGTAAACTAACACACTGCTAAAATACCAATCATCACCCACCATCTAAAACCCCTTACCTAGTTGTATTTTGTCTTCATTGCATTTAGTACTACCTGGAAGATTATATAGTTTATCTAAAATGCTTGGGACCGGGACTGTCTTGAATTTCAAAATATTTGCAAATACATAATGAGATATCTTGGGGCTAGAACCCAATTCTAAACCCAAAATTCATTTTTGTTCAGTAAACAACTTAGACTCACAGCCTGAAGATAATTTCATACAGTATTTTTTGAGCACCTTCATTTTAACTGTGACCTGTCACATAAGGTCAGGTGTGGAGTGTTCTTTCCATTTGTGACCTTACTGTTAGTGTTCAAAAAGTTTTAGATTTTTGGATCACTTTGGATTTTGGATTAGGAATGCTCATCCTGTATCATATTTATTTGTCAGATCAACTGACACTGAATGTAAACTATTTACGAGCAAGAGTCATATAGCACACTGGATAAAAGCACAAGCTAACAGCAACATGCCTAAGGCCGAGCCTGAGGTCTGCCACTTGAGTTATGCACTCCATGCCTCAGTTTCCTCATCTGTAAGATGGGGGTAATAGTAATTCTGCTTCAAGAGTGTTGTTGTGATTTGATGGAGGAAAATACTAGAACAGTGCCTGGCACACAGGAATCACCACTGGTGGTAGCTCTTATGGCTTCACATCCCAGGACCATTCCCTTTCCCAACTGCTGACATACAGTAATTCGCTGTTTGCGCCTTTTCTTCAACAGGATTTGGTTAGCTATCCCCTGCCACATGACCCTCAGGAAGCACCCACGCTGCTATATGCCCAATGTGCCTTCTCCCCCGTCACGGTCTGTTGCATCCCCTTAGCTGATCCACTCCTCCTCACCTCACACATTCTGTTGCCTTAGATTAAGCACAGACTTACTTTGGATTTTGAAGTGGGGGTATGAAAATACTCACATATGCTCATAATGGCCAGGTTTCCACTATAATGAGGCTCCCACGATGCTGATGATGCCAACTGCAAACAACTGCAGCTCACAGCTGCTTAGCACACTGGCTGGCACTCAGGAGGTACCTGGCCCTCATATGAAAGCATTCTTACACTCACCTGATAAGACCAATGCTATTGCCCTTTAACAGAGCAGCAAAAAGAGAGGCTTAGAGAGCTAAGCGACTTGTTCCAGATTACACAGCTAGTAAGCAGCTGAGCAATGATTTAAATCGAGGTTGTCACCTCCGAAGGATTCATCTCCACTACGCTCCACTCTGCTTTGACAAATTCTTTGAAAGCAGTGCAGTGAACAGTGCTTAAACTCAGTTCCTAGGAAACTCACAGTGCAGCCTTCTTTAAAACTGAAAGAAGCCAGTTCCTATCTAAACTGTTTCCCTAATGCAAAGTGCATCTGAGCTTTGATACTGGACACAGCGGCATGGACTACATGGGACGTTTCTAGAAGCATCTGTGAGTTACAGCTGGGCACTGGACCTTGGGCTCCACTAAGCCCAGCTTCAACTTGCTCCAGCAACTTCTGAGTCACGATCACCTTGGGGTGCAACAATTTCTGCACCACAATTTCCTCTTTCAGAAAATTGGGAACAACTCTAGCTTCAGCTGCTGTGAGCATGATAACAGATAATACATGTAGAATCGCCTAGCGAAAAAGCATCTGGCAGCCCACAGACGCTTCAGAAACAATTGTTAACATATAGAGGAAATACAAAGGATTGAAGCCAACCACGCTGTCCTCCACGGAGCAGCCCAGCCACTCGTCCCTGAATATATAAGATCTGCAATCTCCTAGGCAGGGACCACTGGGTTATACAACACCCTACTGGAAAACACACTGTCCAAAGAGCCTCAGAGAACAGAGCCCCAAAGTGGGATTCTGTCACGTGGGTTCCCGGGACCTCGCTACACATGGAACTAAGCTGTCTTACCCATTTGCAGTGCAAAGCACCTTGCACTTTGCAAGATAACCACGAGCTGGGGTGCAGAATCAAGAAGAAAGAACTGAAAGTACTGGGCAGCAGTTTCCTGGCTCACAAGCTCTCACCTCAGGCTTCCGCATAAATTTGGTCTAAACACTTATCTAAGACTTGATGAAGCAGATTCTCCTTCCTGGGTCTGTCTTGCTCTGTGCACATGATCTAACCACAAAATAATCACTGATGGTGCAATTAAACATTTCTCTGCCGCAATGTAGGAAGGAAAATGAAAGCAGCAAGCTTCCCAATGTCTCTGTAAAGGCACTCAGCCACCACACCTTCCTAACCCTCACTCCCCTTTTGACAGCCCAAACACAGGAGATGGAACTGTTAAATAATGGGCATTCTAGAACATCAAAAGCATGCATGGCTAAAGTTAAAGCCAGGCCAACACGAGAAACTTAACTGGCAAAAGCTGAACTGTCTGGATTTCCTTCCCTTCAACTACAAGTATCTTATGTCCACAGTTAACTCTTTCTTGGAGGTGGGGAATTCTGAAGACCAGATGTGAAGACTGGTTCCTCTACAGGCTGAAAGACAAGAGAGTAGAGCTCTTTGCAAGTAACCTGAAGCAGCAGCACAAGATGACACTACTGAAAAATGTAACTGAGAAATGTCAGTTCAGTGTCATCCCCAGCCCCTTCCTCCTCTAGTTCCATCCCACGTCCTCTGCCCAGCCTTCCTGATTTACCCCACCCCCACTACCAGCTGTACGAAGGAAGTGACAAATGGGGACTCACTAGATGCCATCAGTCATTGTCACTAAGAGGAGAATGAAAAGAATCCAACATATGTTCTTCCAAATACCTCCCACTCTGCACTCCCACCACCTCCTCCTCCTCTTCAGCAGCACCCAATCTTTATAAGCTGTGAGCCATTTTTAAATTTCCCTTCAGGAGAAACGTACGAGGAGAAGACAGCAAGAGTGTGCAAGCACTGTTTTCTTTCAGGTGTTTGTTTATAGTTACACCTCACAATTCCTGAAGGCCGGGTTGAAGCCGGGCTGCACACTAACGCTCCTGCTAATGTCAACCAGAGTGGAAGGGAGGATGGTGGTGAAGCTGGCACCGCGCTGGGGCCAGGTGGGCTGCCGAGTAGAAAAGGTGCAGATGGTGCTTCTGGCACCTCGCTCTGCACAGACAGGAGTGCCCTAGACCTCCGCTGACCACCGCAGCTCTTGAGAGATCAATCCCTATGGCAACAGCTCTATGTATAATGCACTAAAAATAAACAGCAATGTTTTAAATGAAGGACAGACACATTGTGTTCATTTCTGGGACTATAGCAAGAGACATAACGTGGCAACTTGCACTGGAGGCCAGAGAATTCCTCTTTCACTCTGTAATTCGCTTCTGGGCATTTATACTGTCTAAATAACCAAAGAAAACAAAGAACAACAAGACTGACTGCACGTATGAAGATATCGATCACGGTGATGTTAGAAATCAGCCACTTCAAAGTCCAGCGATAAGAGATTGTGCATTTATGTTGCACTATATAGATGAAGCACTGCACGATTGAAAATCCAAGATGGTGACACAGTAAAATGGAAGAACACTGATAGAATAAATTTTAAAATAATTTAAAGTCTGTGTACTTTTTGTCATTTGTATTTACATATGAGTTATGAAAAAGATAAGTTGGTGTTTTACGTTAGAGTTCTGGAGTTGCTTAAATACATTTTGTGATACACAGCATCAGTTTAAAATATTAGAATAATAGTTAACATAGTTGCTTCAACTATTTTCAAAATCTCACTTCTGCCCTATACAGACAGGTAGTGCCAAAGCAGGTGTTCATCTAGCAGATTGAGTGGGGGGGCCTCCAGAGTGGAATGAAAGAGCCACACCACTTAAATAGAATGAAAATCTGTAATGCAAGAGACCCTGTAAGGATACAACACAAATCTAAATGATACTCTTTCTACACATCCCAGAGGTTGCCGATGCAAGGGAGGGGACTAGCGATACAAGGGAGTTACTCTCTCGGGCCTCAGCACAAACTCGTACCCGCCACGTACCAGCGGGACCCTGCACCATGCCCCAAGGAGCATGGTCAGCTCGGCCTCTGCACTTTACGCCCTGTGCCCCTGTACACTCCATATGTGGTTCTGGGACAGAAGCAGACATTTGCTCTGTGGGATGCACGCCCTGCTCGCAACAGCAGCTCCTTACATGACACTGCTCCTGGTTGTTCCCAGATTCTTATCCCTCCTCTGTTTAAAACCGGACAAAAAGGCTGCAGGGAATCACTGTTACTGGGAAATAGTTAAAGTTACCAACAGTGCAGACAACTGGGTTACACAATTGTGTAGTTTTACATAGAGTAGTTCTGTGTGGATATAAATAAATTTATACACACAACACACGCCATCTCTTGGTATTCATAAGGGACTGGTTTTAGGACACTCTCCCACAACAAAACCAAAATGCACAGATGCTCAAGTTCCTTATATAAAATATCTGCATACAACCCATGTGCATCCTCTCATACACTTTAAATCATTCCTAGATTGCTTATAATACTCAATACAACACAAAGCTATGCAAATAGTTGTTGTATTGTTGAGAGAGTAATAAGAAGGAAAAGTGTCTTTACATGTTTAAAGGATTTTTAAATGCCAAAATTTGGATCCATATTTGGCTGAAGCCTGAGATAGACAGAGCCCAGGACTACTGAGGGCCAAGAACACAGTTATTTCTCCACAAGTTATCTCTCTGTATGCATAGTCACCTTACCTCTGTAATGAATTCACTATTCAGAAATTATCACTGGTAGGTTACAAAAGAGTGGTTTCCTCTTCGGAGGGGACTAGCAGTAGGAAGACTTAATTTTCACTGTGTACCCTTCTCTTGGACCTTTTAAATTTTGTACCATGTGTGTATGTGACTACAAATAAAAGTTTTAAAGCACTTAATTAAGCAACCACCCACTCTGTACACATAATATTACAAAATAAGCCCATGAAGTAAAATGTTCCCGTCATGCCAGAGCCAGCAGGAAGCTGGCCAAGTCCTCCTCTCTAATCTATCTCTACCTTGCTTTCTCTTGCTTTTCCTCCTGGGTCCTTTCCCACAGCTCAGCCACAAGCCACTCACAAGGTGGCAGCATTTGCTGCTAGGGCTGCCTGACTCCCCTGTTTCTCTGCAGGTTAATAATTAATTGCGTCCCTGCCCCTCAGAATGCCTCCGTAGGACCAAAGTCGGCTGGAGACTGCTGTCTCTGCGCTTCATTCTCAACACATCTTGGCCTCAGAATTCGAACCTCCTCTTCCCCATGTGGGGCTGCAGCAAAGGCAGGCTGCATCCTGGGGGCTTCTCCCACTTTGCAAAGATATTTTAAGTGTCCGTAAATTAATGCCATTTTCCTATCAGTCTGTTTAACCTCCTATCAGCTCTTCACGCTTGGAAGAGTAGCTAGTGGTCTGCAAGGACCACTGGAATCAGAAAAGGGTAATTAGGGGCCACAGGAGACACTGTCTGACCTGCAAGTCCTGCCCCTGGGAGCACAGTGAGAACCCAGAGTCCCAATCACCAGCCACTATGAATTCTCACCTGGCTTCTGCAAGCTTAAGAATTCCCAGAGAATTAAATCCCAGATCACTTTTCTAACACCAGAAATAGAGCAAACTTGTTTCTGTGGCAAATCTTCACAAAAAGGGGAACTACAAGTCCACATAAATAAAAAAGCAATCTTGCCCTACCCATCTCAGGGACAAAAAAGACAATTTGGTGCTTTTGGAAGGAGGAGCAAGAAGCAGCCTGGAAATAAACTTTTGTGTAATACGAAAATCAAAATGTAACCTCCAGGTACGTGTACTGGCACTCTGGGAGGCTGAGGCAGGAAGATTACAAATTCAGGCCCAGTCTGGTTACCTTAATGGCTCAGTGAGACCTTGTCACATAGTAAAAAGTTTAAAGAGAGCTAGGGATGCAACTGAGTACAAAGGCCCTGGGTTCCATCTCCAGTATCAAAGAAAAAAATTCACTCTACAATTATTAACTGTATCATTGAGAAAAATTAAAAAGCCCAAGAGAAGCTTGATAGTCAAAAGAAATAAACTAGCCGGGATGAAAAAACACTGAGACACACACGCTGGGGTCCCCTCTTACACGGGAAGCATGACCGACCGTGGGACCAACTTTGTGAATAAGGAGGTTTCCAGTTGCCTGGGCACAGGGCCAGAGGGCTGAGGGGAGATGCTGCCCTAGGCAGTGAAGAGACTGGAGGGGAGGGAGCTCGCCCACCGCACCGGATCTGCCAAGATCGCCTAAGTGTTTCACCTTCTGTGAGGTAGGTAGTGACCACACAGAGAGAGAGACACAGGCTGAAACCACAAGGAGAGTCACGCGATGGTTTTAGGGAACAGGAGCTGGTTATAAGAGACCTCTCTTCCACATCCTTCTTGGGTTTCAGGAAATATGGCTTGAGGGACAGCGGAGCAGTGTCGGGCAATAACAAATCATGCTGTGAGAGTGCGCTGGGTTGGCTTGGGTTTCACAATACCTCCCAGCCTCAACCCAACACCTTCCAGGCTGGTTATCTGCAAGACACAGGGCCTGCAGCCGACCAACTACTACCCTTATGAAGATCTAAACATCTAGAGACGTTGCTAACTGTCTTTCCTGACCAGGGTCACAAATGGCTTCTATTTCCTGCGCCACAATTCTAGCACATACATAGACTATTAAGTAGATGGCACACACTCACATTTAACATCTCCACATATGTGAAAATCAGCAGAGTTCTCCGTTATATAACTGGACAAGAATAACAAGTTACAAGATCCCAATGATGAATGTAACCATACTGTATACTTAAAATGCACCAATAAACTCAATGAGAGAGAGAGAGAGAGAGAGAGAGAGAGAGAGAGAGAGAGAGAAAAAAAAAAAAAAAAAAAAAAAAAGTCT
>NW_022900913.1:58825642-58935616 GCF_012274545.1 Fukomys damarensis | reverse complement strand
AAACAAAAAGAGAGAGAGAGAGAGAGAGAGAGAGAGAGAGAGAGAGAGGAAAAAAAAAAAAAGAGAATAACAAGTTGCCGGTATTGAATTAGGTGACAATGAACTAAGGTCCATGGCAGAGCTGAAGACAGCACATGTACCTGGGGGACACACATAAAACACAATTTAAATTATCCCAGGAAAGGGGAAGCAATTTAAAATGACTTAGCCGCAGGGTCTCATCTGTTGGCAAGACCTGCCCCGCCATGAGACTCCAGGCACAGAAGGATGGATAAGAAGGAGATTTCAGATTTTATCAGGAGCCAAAGTGTCAGTGGAGATATTGAGTAGCCAGGCAGAGCAGAAGTATTAGTCTTATCTAGTCACCTAAATTATTTACATAAATTGGAATCAACCCAGACTAACTTTAGCCTCAGAAAACCCACCTTAGCAAACAGACACCTGCCGGGGTGTGGCAGGTACTGAAGGGGAAACTGGCTGGGTGGGGCTTCCGGGTGACAGCTTCTAGGATTGCAGAAGCAGAAAATCCAGATGAATGTGAGTTCTTTCAGTTCTTAAAGGCTCAGAGTGAATTAAAAGCTAGTTAAACACCTGCTTGTTGAATGAAATACACTGGAGGATTTCAAAGGGAGGGGAAATACACTCGGGTTTCCCTGAGGTGGGCGAACAGGAGAGCTGTGGTTCCTTCCACTCTTGGAAAGCAGTGCTTTCTCAATGACGAAAGCAGGTTAGAAAAAGCTGTGCAAAACTAAGAGACAGCAGGGAAATGCAAACAAAACTATAAGGGAATATGGCTTCATACCCCTCGGGGTGGCTCTTTTAAACAAACAAAACCCACAGGAAACAACAAAGTTGCTGAGGGCGTAGAGAAATTGAAACCCTCCACAGCCTGCTCTCCACAGTGAGGACAGTGTGACAGCGTGAAAGTGTGTGGGCCCTTCAGCCACGCCTGGGACACAGCCCAGCACCCCTCTCTAGCAGGAGGGCCAGTGTGCACACAGTTGTGAGTCGATTTTCCCCAATAAGTCCACTCTTTCCTTTTGCTCCCCCACCCCCGGTGGTTTCCTTTTCTTTCTTATATCTGCTGAGTAAATGAAAAGTGATGCAGCTACCGCACACTTAATTCACACCTAACTGTGAGCTCTGTCGTGTAAAGTATGACCATAGCTTATTTCAACTGCCCCCCACTTTGTATAAAGAGGATACAGTGATTCACACTGTCCAAGAAAGCACACTTTTCTATTTCCAAGTTCCTGGCAATGAGCCAGTAAAGGAAAGTTGTGAAGAAAACTTGGAGAACCTTGAACCATCTAGTCCTATAAACAGTTAAAATAATGTCATGGAGACTCCCACAGCATCTCCTGAAGCGCCTTCTTTATCCTGGCATTTGAACCTACCTACGTGCCCATAAGCATCAGCCTGAGCTGGTGCAGCACAGGACACTCAGGAAGAAACTCCAGGTGCACAGGGCAGGCAATGCCAGAGAAAACATTACTACTGTTCAGGGGATACTGCTGAACAAGGCTCCTTCCTTCCTTACTCCTGGAATTGTACCCAAGGCCAGAGTTGAGGGCAGAGGCTCAGGCCACCCACCCTAGTTCATGGACACAAACCAGCGAAGACAGACACTGCCCATACAGCTTGTCAAGAGGCCAGAGGGCCAGTTCTGCTGAGCACAGCCCCTCCTACCACCCAGTTCCCAGGAAAGGGTGAGTGGTGAATGTCAGCTGTGGGACGAGATTAGTTTCCAGTGCAGGTTACTCCCCCACGAGTTAGGAGTATGGGGATGTGTTCCAAGAGAATCTCTAGGAGAAACGAGGGCACTGAAGAAGGGGAGATGGGAGTCCTGTTTCTTATCTGACTACTTGCCGGGCTTCAAACAGGGTATGTGAGCTGGGAAAACTTGGCATCAATCCTTGGAGGGACTGGGCTCAGATACCTATGACCCTAAGCCTGGCTTTCCTTTCTGAACTGGAGGTCTGGAGAGTGATGCCCCCTCCAAGGGCCCCAGGCAAGCAGAGCTCTGAAGGGGATATTCTCAGAGCTCCAGCAAAGAAGACAGGACTCTCCTGGTCTACTGCAGTTCTCCATAGCCCCCGACAGAAAGTAACAGAGAGGTGGCCAGAGAGGCAGGAGCCCCAGGACCCTGACTCATATGAAGATCTGGGCACAGTGGGCCATAAACACTGCAGAGGGGCACCCTGTCCCCCTCTGGTCCTTTAGATATGAGACGGGATGCTAAACAGTCCCTTGAGTGTCACAAACACAGATGGAGCAGTGCCCAGCGTCAGAAAGCCCACGGAAGCAGGGAGCTCCAGCCACCACTGCTCATCACCCTGGAGTCAAGTGCCTGCCCTGCCCTTGCTCCCTTCCTCCATCGTATTCTCTCCACCCAACACCCTGGAGGAGCTAGAGCTCAGGGGAGAAGTGAGGGGGTGAGAGGGGCATGAGATGAGGGGTTTAAGGAAGAATGCGGAATTTTAGAACATGTTAACACATCAGTGAGAGCCCAGAAGGGTCTTAACAGAGCCTGATGGAAGGCAGTGTCTGACGTGACCTCGACCCGAGCAAGGCTCCCTGAGGAAGCAGTTGGCTAAATGCACACCAGCTGGGAACTCCTGAGTAGGGTGCAGTTGAAAGCTGTCTATCAGCATTGCCCCCTAATGTGCCCAGGCAAAGGTTAGCCGGGTCCTCGATGGCCTCTCTCCGAGAAGGAGCCTGGGGCCTGACTCGGAATCCAAACCTCACCCTTTTACAGCTGTTAACTCCCCAGGGAAACACACCTGCACACCTACTGGGCAGCAGGTACCACTTCATCTGACTTCACCTGACTTCACCAGACAGACCACCAAGGTGGCTCGAGCTCAGGACTCCACCCATGGCCCAGGATTCCAGATCCGTCAAATGGAAATGAAATGTGTGCTGGCTCTGTCATGATGCTCATCTGGATGGGGAAGCAGAGCTGGGGGTCAAGTGAGCCCAGAAAGCTCAGGGTGCCCATCGTGATGTTAGGACCAGCAGCTGCTCACACGGAGCTTACACATGCAAACCACTGTATTGACATTTTTGATGTATAAAATCTGGCATTGCCTTTGGTGGTTATTAATAGAAAAACCGTGTCAGAACATCCACCTCTTTTCCTAGTAACTCTCGGTAGGGAACACCCGTACTTGACAACTACAGTCTGACCTTTAGCAGAAAGACAAAAGCACTATTGAAGGAAAAAAACAACAAAACAAAACAAAAGAAAAAAAAAAAAACACCAGTTCTGAACAGAATGCTCCAGAATTCAAACTTGCCAAGCAGTCTGCACTCTGGAATTTTGCAGAGTTTAATGTCAACCATCCAAAACCAGCCTGGTGGGTCTCTCTGAAATAATACTTTAATACTCCCATTTCTATCCAGCTCTGTAGGTGGCATTTTAGACAATCAAAGGTCCCTGGGAACCACTGCACAGTAGGGCACTCTGGACAGGCCTCTATTAACTTTTTAAAAGCATAAACCAGGAGCTTATCTTAACCAAATGATCTCAGCTGTCAACCTCCCTGGTGCTGAATCACGAGGCAAACAGCAGGGCTCTGAGTCACTGAATACTGGAGAAGGGGCTTGGTTTAGTGAGCAAAGATCTTTCCCTAGAAATGAAGGCCATGCACCAAAAGTTGCACTCTGCCCCCCAGACAGTTCGGGAAAGAGCTCAGCAAGGAAACAGCACAAATGAAAATGACAATGTCCGGATTCAGAGCATCCCAAACCAAATTCCTCAAGGAGAACTATACATTCACTCTCAATTTTCAGAGTTAACCAACTTTACATTTAACTGAGTCTCTGAAGTTTATCAGCTGTCTGAACCATTTTCCAGAGGCATAAATGGAGATGGATCATAACATAGAAGCTGAAAGAAAGTCAGGCGCTTTGTGGCACAGTCTGTAATCCCAGCTATTCAGGAGGCTGAGGCAGGAGGATGAGGAGTTCAAGGCCAGCCTGGGCACCTTAGCAAAACTCCATCTCAAAAATAATAGTTAAAAATAAGTAAAATAAAATTGAAATGATGAAAACATCCTACCAAGTCTTTAAAAATAACTTAATAATCTTTTAAAAATTATCAATTCTTTTTCTTCCCTTATTGAGTTCATTGGTACATTTTAGGTATACAGCACTTATCAATTCTTAGAAAAAGAAAAAGGAAAAGAAAGTAGTACACAGTTTGATAGAAAACCTTCTGTCCAAATCAGTGTTCCATCAAATGGTTTAAATATTTTGCTGGGAAGCCATTTAAAGGGTACATGTTTGTAACGAATATGGAACCGAGTTAACACTAACGCTATTCTTGCTCCTACTTTGCTTTTGTACACACACAAAATAATGAAACAAAGATTCCCTCTTAATTGCCATCCTCACCCCATTCACTCATAGCACTCGTCTTTGCTTCTAGAATGTTCTGTGACTTTCATCACATCGGTAAGCCTACAAAGGCCTCCAGCTGAAGAACAGGATGTAGTAAGCAATCTTGGTCCCTCTGTCTAAACCACAAGAGTTGGCAGCCTTTGTTCTGAAACAGGCAGAGCGAAGCCTCTTCAGGACTGACCCCAAACCTTTCACTCACGCAGACCTAGGTGAGCTCTGTGGAAATCGCACTGACCCCTTGTTCACTTACTGTTCTGTGGTTGACATCTTGAAGTTCCGAATGTTTAACCAAAACTCTCTTTTTCATTTCACAGTGGGCCCAGTAAATTATGTAGTTGGACCTACATAGAAGTGATTTTCTTTTTAATGGTACCAAAGTGTCAGGCAAACATAAAAAATTTTTACTTCATGTCATACATGGATTTTACTCTACTTTTAAAAACAGAAGCCAAAACATTTTATTCTCTCAAGTTCAATGAAGGTGAAGTACTAGTCAAGAGTATATCCTCTGTCTCAATTCCTGGTGGCCACGATGTGAGCGACTTTCCTTCAGCACCATGCCTGCTATGCTTGGCTTGGCCATAGGTACAACATGGTGGGATCAAGTGACCATAGACTGAACTCTCTCAAGCCATGAAACAATATAAATCTTCCTTCTTCCTATGTTGTTTGCCTTAGGCATTATGACATAGGAAAGAAAAGCTGACTAACACACCTGTACCACTGCAAAAGGTTTCTTTTTTTTTTTTCCTCATTGAATTTAGTGGTACATTTTAGGTATAAAGTACAGTTACACTCATTATTGGGATCTTGTACCTTTACATGACAGGTCTTGGTTCTCATTTTTTCCCCTTATCCCTGCCCTCCCTTCACCCTTCAAAGTTTCTCCTATTTTTTTCTTTTCCCTTATTACCTTTCCCCTACCCTTCCCACTTTCCCTACACCTTTAGCCCTTTTCTTCCTATTTCACATTGTCAATTATCTCATTAGGATCTTATGCACTATTGTAGTTTATTCCCACAAGAGAAACTTGCAAAAGGTTTCTTACTCTTTTTCTGGACCCATTCTTGCCTACTACCAATCTGTCTTCACACAGCCCAAGTTCTTGATGAATACAAACACGATCTCTTTGTTTCAGTTAAAACTTGTCCATGGCATCCACTGTCTTCAGCAGCAGGCCCAAATCCTTTATCTGGCCACCACTCCCTCCTGCTGTTTGCTCTTGCCCCATTCCTTGCCTCCTGTGCCCCTTCCTCATCAGCAACCTTCCAATTTCTAGAATATTCCGTGCCTTTGAACCTGCCATCCTCCCACCCAGGAGGCAGATATTTCAATCTATGTTTAAGGATATAGATAAAAACACAGGCAAAAACTCTGGATTCAAACTGACATAATCACTGCTAGCTTTAATATCTTCAACACATGAGCAATTGGAAAGCTCATAGTTCTTAATTAGTGAGTTTTGCATTTACACTTTGCTTTGTCCAATGGTGTGGATAATAAGACTCAATCTACCTAGGGAACGCATGCCAACCACAGGGACATGTAGAAACAAGCAGCTCAGAGGGTTTCAGATCAGGTCAGTCAGGGTGGAAAGGCATCTTCATGACCTTCTCTGCCTCTGGAAAAAATGTTCTTGAACAGCTCAGAAAGATTTGGGGGAAAGCAAACTGAAAAGTATTCACAGGAATGAATCAAAGATTTGCTTTAAAATATCATCCCGTGAACATTCTATGAAGAAATTTAATTTATTAGATCTTATAAAAGATTCATACAAAGCAGGCATGATGGTATATGCCCATGATCTCAGCTATTTGGGAGACGAAGGTAGGAGGATCATGAGTTCAAGGACAGCCTTGGTCACATACTGATACTCTGTCACCAAAAACAACAACAACAAAAGATTCATACAGAAAATATTTTTCATATGGTAAAAACTTCTTACTCAGAAAAAATAGACAATTATGAATAAGTTACCTGCAACTGTTTTCTCATGAGTTATAAATATCAAGATACAGATTTTAGTTCTGCCTTGATTTAAATGCTCTGATAGGAAACTGGTCCAAGGAGCTTAGGTGTCTACTCTGACAAGGAGCTTCCTAAACTGAGACATTCTCTCATTCTCATTGGTTGTGTGTTTGGTAGTAAGTAACCTGCCCTCCTCCCCATATAGTTCCTTTACTCTTGGTCCAGTGATCACAGAACATGTCCCTGGCTTCTCACAAGAGAATGTTGAGACAACTAATTCTCCCTTTGGGAAAAAATTCAAGTTAGAGTCCTACTTTTCACAAAAATAGTCCAGATGCATTAAAGCTCAAGCAGTAAAATATTACCACTATTACAGCATGACAAGCATATATGGGGGGATATGTTTATAACCTAGGAGAAGGGAGGCCCTCATAAGCAAGACACAACAAAAAAAGTCATCCAGAGAAAAATTATTTATCGTACCTTTGATGTAGTCCAATTTTCCAAAGTTAAAAGACCAAACCAGGCCATGATTAAAGAAAGTATTTTCTACATAGCAAAGGTTGAGTATTCAGGAAATATATAGCACTATAAATCAATACAGAAAAGTAAAAATGTTTTAATCTGGCAAAAGAAAGTAACAGCCAATTCACAGAAAATAAAAATTAAAAATTAATAAACACATGAAAGGCTGCTTCATAAACAAAAAGAATTAGATGAGATAGTAAATAAAAAATATGAAGAAACACTGAGCTATATGAGTTTTTTTCTTCAAAAGACCAGCCCAAAAGTCAAGATCAGTTTTATAAAGACTGGTAAGTGTGGGCTGGGGATGTAGCTCAGTGGTTCCACCACCTGCCTTGCAAGCACAAGGACCCGAGTTCAATCCCCGGTACCAAAAAAACAAAACAAAACAACAACAACAAAAAAGACTGGCAAGTGTGTGACACATGCAAGGGACCCTGCTGGTGAGTGATTTGATTTTTTCCACTGCCTCACTTCTAGGATCTGACAGCTCCATTTGTAAGTCTCTCATACGGAGACAAATGTGAACTCACATGTGTCAGCTGGGCGCTACGCAGGAAGTTCTTACTATAACACAAGATACTAGCAATCTCAGAAACCAAGGTGATTTGTAAGACAGCCCTGGAAAATGTGCAAAAGTGAGAGAACCAGGTAGGTGGGGTGCTGCAGGCCTGTAATCCCAGCACTCCGGGAAGCTGAAGCAGGATGCAGGATGCTTGATCACATGTTCAAACCTAGCCTGGGCAACCAAGAAAGACTGTCTCAAAATAAAATATGAAAACTGGGCCGCAGATGTAGCTCAGTGCAAAGGCCCTGGGTTCAACCCCCAGTATGATAAAACAAAAACTTTTTTTTTTTCCAAAAACTGAGCGAATTGACAAACAGGCTTGAGACCTTCTCAAGGTTGCTGCAAACTGGGGTAGTTCACAGAGAGCAATGAGCCAGCCCAGGCTTTGCCTCAGGCCCAGGCTTCTAGGGCTACCCAGAAGGGCAATGTGACCCCAAGAAGCAGAAAGTGCGGTGACCACCAGACCCCAGGACTTGGGGGCACAGGTGAGGGAGACTGTGTGGAGCTCTCACAGGCACCCCACAAGAGAGTCAGTTGAAGACTCCACCAGGCCTGCAGCCTGGGAGGTCATCTCCCATAGTATGAATTGCAAAAAGACTTTCCAGTTCCTTTTACCACTTTCCCACCCCACCCTCAGGAGAGCATCATAAAATAAAGATGCTGACCTTGTTCTCCATGACACTATTAAGGCAAAAAAAGCTACTTTCACTATAACCCATATGGCTTATATTAAGAAACCTATTTTATGAACACTGTGTATATAAACACAGAGAAAATGGTTTAGAAAGATTAAAAAAGGGATTGACAATGGTAAAATGTAGTGACCTATGTGTTTATGTTTTTCCTAAATTTTTCTGCTGGAATTGTAATCTCCAAGATGACAATGTCAGGACGTGGGGCCTTGGGGAGGTGATCAGGCCCTGAAGGCACCGCCCTCATGAACAGGATTAGTGTCCTGGTAAAAGAGGCCACCCAGAGCATTTGCCAGCCCGTTTACCCACATAAGCTACATGAAGAGGCACTGATATTTGGCCCTAGCCGAATATTATACCTACAAGTGTCATTACCCAGGCCTTGCCCAACTCCAGAATTATAAGACAAAAGTTTCTGTTGTTTATGTTACCTAGTCTATCATATTTTGTTATAGTGGCCTGGATGAAATGAGATATCTTGATTTTTTTTTTTTTTTTTGAGTGGAGGGCAGGGTCAAGTAGGAAATTCAATTCATTCACACTACTTTAAAAGACAAGAACATAGTCATACAGTCCCTGCTGTGGCCTTCACATGTCACCCAAAGCTTTCGGGCTGGAACAGGAATACCCAATGCCACAGTACTGGGGGGTGGGGCCTGGCAAGAGGTACTCTGACCAGGGCTTCCCAGCCTGCAGCACTGCAAGAAATGCATTCATGTTCCTGGAAGATTACCCAATCTGCAGTACTGTGTACTAATAATACAAAATGGATCAGACAAATCCCATTTGTCAGAATTAATCTCCTAATCACAATCAGCACAAGCTCTAGTGCCAGAACACAGCACACCTTTCAGCTGTCTCTACATGTTTTCACCCCAGGGAAGTCTGCATCTGGGCTTGGATGTCAACTGTGGGCCTCATACCAATTCTCAGCAAGGAGGACAGGATTCCTGGATGAAGTTCCATTGTATCCATGAAGTTAGTAAATTCTTTCTGAGACTTCCTCTGCCAGCAAGAGTAGGAAGAAACGGGGTTTACCAAAAGAAAACGAAGATGGACATCTGGAAATTAACTGATATGTGGAGAATGAATACCCACTGTGCAGTGAAAAAAAACAAACAAAGGTCTAGAAGAAGCTGAAGTTGTTAAGGAAAAGAGCTCCCTTGTGCACATGGACACACACACACACACACAACCCTACACAGTTTGTTTCAAACAGGAGATGCCAAGTATTAAACCACAGCCTTTGAATTCCGGTACTTTTAAGTATAAACTAAATATTTCAGAAAATCCTGATAATCAGTGTGACGAAACTAGCGAAGAAAACCATGGGTTTGGAAATGACTGTTGAAAATGAATGGCATAAAAAGTATCTGGTGCCAAAAAAAAGTCTGCATCAAGTTCCCTTTCACACTCCTGGGGACCTTTTAAGCTTGCATTTTACAGTATTCCTTCCCTACATTTATGTCTTATTCCATGTTATGGAACAAGAACTGGCATATGAATCCTGTGGTCAACAGTAGTTTTTGTATTTTTATTTTTTATTATTTTTTAATACGTAGCCTTTTTTGTTTTTTCCATTAAGTTTATTGGTACATTTTAGGTATACAATACAGTTACATACATCATTGGGACCTTGTACCTTTACATGATGTATCTCTGTTCTTATTTTTGCCCATTCCCCTGCCCTCCCTTCACCTCCTCCACTCTTCCCTATTCACAAAGACTTTGCTTCCATTTTTTTCTTTGCCCTCTTATTTTACTCCTAGCCCTCCCAATTATCCTACTTCTTTAGACCTTTTCTTCCTAGTACATAATATCAATTATACATTTTGATCCTTATTTACACTTTTAGTTTTTTATCTTTATTAAATTTATTGGTACATATTAGATATACAACATTCATCATTGGGATCTTGCACCTACACATGACTTGTCAGGTATTTTTCCCCATTCCCCAGCCCTCCCCTCAGCCCCTCCACCCTTCCCTGTTTACAAAGACATTGTTTCCATGTTTTCCCTTTTCACAAATTTTTTCTTTTCCCTTTTTACCTTTCCCTTACCCCTCCCACTTCATCTACTCTTTTAGATTTTTCTTCCTATTACACAATATCAATTATACATTTTAATCCTTATTTACTTTTACTTTTTCACACCAGAGAAACTATTTGGTATTTACACATGTGTGACTTATTTATTTCACTTAGGAGTATATCCTCAATATGTATCCATTTTCCTATGAATGAATCTAATTTCTCATTCTTTATGGCTGAGTAGTATTCCATTTTATAGAAAAACCGCATCTTCTTTATTCAATTTCCAACTGATGGGTAAATGGGCTGTTTCCAAGTTTTAGCTATTACAAACTGTGCCACTATAAACGTGGGTGCGCATATATCACTGTGGTATGATTCCTTTAATTCTTTTGGAAAGATACCCAGCAGAGGGATGGCTGGGTCAAATGCAACCTCTAGTCCCAGCTCTTTGAGGCATCTCCATATTGATTTCCATAGCGGTTGCACCAGTCTGCTCTCCCACCAACAATGGAGAAGGGTTCCTTTCTCCCCACAACCCCACCAACATTTGTTATGGTTGATTTCTTGATAGCAGCCATTCTTAGTGGAGTGAGATGGAATCTCAGTGTTGTTTTCATCTGAATCTCTTGAATGACCAGTGATGTTGAACACTTTTTCATATGATTTGCTGCTTTTACTTCTTTGTCTGAGAAATGTCCATTCATTTCAAATGCACTTTTTTTAAATTGTGTCTTTATATTTGGGGAGATCTGATTTTTTTTAAGTTCTTTATATATTCTAGATAGTAGACCTTTACTGAGGAACAGCTGGTAAAAATTTTTTCCACGTTGTGGTTGTTTCTTAGCTCTATTTGTGATTTCTCTGGTAGTGCAGGAGCTTTCTTAAAAAGATGAGATCCCAATTGCTGATTCTTTGTGTTAGTTCCTGTGCTACTGAGGATTTGTTCATAAAGTCTTTTCCTATGCCAATGTCTTCAAGAGTTCTACCTAACCTATCTTCCAGCAAGTTTAGTGTTTCTGTTTTAATATTTAGATCTTTGATCCACTTGGATTTTAGTTATGTGCATGATGAAAGATACAGGTCTAGTTTTAATCTTTGACAAGTTGAAATCCAGTTTTTCCAACACCATTTATTAAAGAAACTATCTTTCCTCCAGAGGTGTTTGGCTCCTTTGTCAAAGATGAGGCAGTTGAGTATGTCAGGAGATGTTTCTGCATCTTCTAATCTGTTCCACTGATCATTGGGTCTGTTTCTTTGCCAGTACCATGCTGTTTTTATCACAGTGACTTTGTAGTATAGTTTTAAATTGGGGATTGTGATACCCCCTGCCATGTCCCTGTTGCCTAGAATTACTTTTGCTCTTCTAGGTCTCTTCTGATTCAAATGAATTTCTGGATTGTCTTCTCTAGTTCTGTGAAATATACTGTTGGGATTTCAATAAGGATTGCACTGAATCTGTATAGCAGTTCTGGAAGTATGGCCATTTTCACTATACTGATTCTTCCTACCCAGGAACAAGGGATGTTTTTCCATTTTCTTATACCTTCTTCAATTTCTCTCTTTTTTAAAAGAGTGTTGTAGTTTCCAGTGTAGAGCTCTTTTGTCTCCTTCATTAGATTGATTCCTAGTTTTTTTATGTTTAAATGGTTGGAAATGTAAACAATAGTATATCACGAGAGTGAAGTTTATATGAAAATCAGATTTCAGAGTCTGTAAGTAAATTTTTCTTAGAAGCCTGTCACATACATCTGTTTATGGGGTCTGTGGCTGCTCTCTTGCTCCACAGGCAGAGTCCATTCAGCCCTCAAAACCACTTGGCCCTTGGAAGAGAAATGTGTCAGCCTATGTAGCACACAAATCACACCCTCTTCGCTACCATTTGCTTTACTCAGACAGCAGGACCGATAGTTGCGAGGAGCAACCATTCGGTTTCTTACACAGCTTTGAGTGATTATCAGCTGCTCAGGGATGGGCAATTCTTTTGTTTGCCCAAAAAGACTTCTTGGGCTCACGCTACTTCACAATACCAGGACACTGTCCATGGGGTAAGGAAGCTCCTGATAGACACGTAGCTCCCAGAATGCACATATACTACTGGATTCAGGGACAATAAACAATATCCCAAGAATTAATCCCTTCTGGCATCCACCAATTTAGAGTATTGTGAATTTCACATGTAAGTTATACTTGGTTGAAAACAACCATTCTGTTCCTAGGCAATTATTTTGGATTCTCTCAAGTTCCACATAAACACTATTTGGTAAATTCAGTTGAAAGGAAACTATCCTTAACCCCCTCATTGATATGTAAATCACTGACCAAGTCAGCTTCAGGAAAAGCAGATAAAGCGGTTAATCAGATATCAGCCATACTCTTCTTTCGGCATTCTGACCTCCCTTCAACATCGTCCATACTGCACCTCCTCTTTCAAAACTGCTCTCTCTTGTGCTGAGTTGGCATTCTCTCCAGCTCCACACGCTCACCTAGACCCCATCACCAGATAGATCTCAGCATCCTGTTCCCAAAACATTTTGTGTTTTTGCTACCCTCCTTTTGCTTCTCAAGCAAACCAAATATGGCCTTTAGGATATCATGGAGTAGATTTTTATGCTAAGTCTATAGAACAGCCTTTCAATGCCATCTGAAGAAGACAGGAAACTAAACAGCAAGCAGTTGCCAGGGTCCCCAGGGTCTACATGACGCACACTAGTGCTTCAGAGCCACTTTCTGGAAGCCTAGCTACAGGGTAAAGGGTACATAAATTGGCTGACACAGGTAGGGCAATTACCTAGAAGTCAGATGTCTTGGAATTGGCAATCACTTCCCTAGGGTTGGTCTTATGGATGAGTTCCTTGATCGTGGATCAAACATGAATAAAACAGGGGGCAAGAGAGTTGCTGGTTCTATAAAACATGCACACTCGACACCAATAACCCATCAAATGTCTGCCTCCTGCCATGAAATATTAACTCATGGCAACTTTTGCTTGTTTCACAACTTATTATATGATGATGTTTCGCTTATCACTGCAATATAAAGAATAAATAGAGAGGAGTCCCTTCTATGAAAGAACTTTAATTTGCTAAGGAAACAAATCATATACAAAACAATAAAAGACCAATGTAATACCAAACATACACTGGGCACTGTGATGCATACCTGTAAGCCCTAACATTCTGGGAGGTTGAGGTCGGAGGACTGCAAGCTGAAGCCTTGCCTGGGCAACTTATCAAGACCCTGTCTCAAAATTTAATAAACCAATAATTTAAAAGGGTTGGGGGTGTAGCTCAGTGCAAAAGCCCTGAGTTCAACACACACACACACACACACACACACACACACACACACACAAATAAATAACTATATACTAAAGGATCAAAACATGGGGAAAAGTGGGAGAGGGATGTACAGATGCAGCGGGGGCAGTATGGGCCCAACATGGACAGAACTTGGCCAAGGGGAGAGTCCCACAGATGAAGGACAGAAAAGGGCTGGGGCAGGGGACAATACATACGCACCTCTGAAAGACCAGAAATTCACGATGGTGAAACAGAGAACAAGGTGGCTAAGGTATGAAGATATCAATGTGATGTCTAGAGAAGTTGAGACTTGCTGGGAAAACAAAGGGAAGATCCTTAAATAAGAGGATGACATCATAAAAGTAACATCATGGAAATATACAGTTTTCCTTCTAGTCGGGTGGGTAGGATCAAATGAAAGAAAACTGAGAGGCAAAGAGTTTTGTTGGCAGGTTAATACACAATAAGGCTTGAGTTTAGACACTCCAAAGTTTAGATTAATGAAAGAAAAGGGCACAAAATTACAAACAGCCATTTCTTCCCATCCCCTTCCCAGAATGCTTACCATCCGTATGCAGCTGTCAAATTGGTGGTTAACAGTAAATGATCACAAGGATGGCTAAGGCACACACGCCTTCTAATGTCCTCTCTAGACCTCCAGAGATAATACAATTACAGACTTCACTGTTAGTGATCTGACACATTACTCTTTGTCGGTAATTCACTGTAAAGTACAACCCCTTGTTTCTCTAGCTATACTGGGAAGCCATTTACAATGTTGGCATGTTATCCTTCTCCTGCTTCTGCCTTCAGAATGTCAAAGAAGAGCGGGAAACGGCCACGGTGGACTCTGGGTGTTTGTGGATGTGAAGGATCTCTGGCAGGGCTGGGGAAGCCCTTTGGGTCCCCGCACAGCTCCTGACTCAGACAGCCGGCGGGCGACAGACAGGAAGCACCTCCTGGATGAGCAGGCGCACACCTTGAAGCTGTTTAGACACCGTCTCCATCTGTTCCCCTAACAGCTTCCTTCTGCAGAGGAGAAGCTCTCCTCTCTTATCTGGTTTAAGTGACTGCAGTTTGTTTTCATAAAGATCACTAACTTGGCCAGACACTGGGAACTAACTCTTCCTTCCAGAGGAGAAGCTCTCCTCTCTTATCTGGTTTAAGTGACTGCAGTTTGTTTTCATAAAGATCACTAACTTGGCCAGACACTGGGAACTAAGAGAGACGACAAAAATCTGGTTTTGATGAAAAGGAGACATTAAATAGGGTATTATCCATGACTCAAGGGACAAGGAAATCCTGAAACCCCACTGCCTCGCTGATTCCACACTGAGCTGAGGGGATGGATCACACATCGTAGCATCCTGCCTCTCACTGTCCGAGAGATGGAAGGATAGCTCAGCACTGAAACCATGCTATTTATTCAGTGGCCAGCCAGAAAAAGAAGACATTCTTATAACCCGTCCACAGGCTTGCTTAAGGAAATACTCAGCTGAGTGAAGGGAGGGCAGGGACAATAAAATCCATGTTTCTGAGTCCCTATCGAGGAGAAAGTCTCCTCAAGACTCTCAAGAATGAGACAAGTGTTGTTTTATAGTGAAACTTCTCAGAGTGGCCAGTCAGAGCAGTCTGCATGCCCCCAAAACCCTCTTTACATAAAAGGCAAGCAAGGCATGACAGTCCTAAACCTTTCAACACGGTTACAAAGTAGGTGTCACCAACCATTTTACAGATGAAGAAAGAGACATTTTTGAGGTTCCACAAGGTTCCACAGCCAATATGTGACCACTTTAACATCCCAGTCAAGTTCCTCTAACCCAGTAAATCTTAATCTGAGACCCGCAGGCTCTATGTCTATTGACTAGGGCAGGAAAATGACGACATTTTTACTTTTCATTAACTACTAGCTAAGACTTAGCAATTCCCTTGGATTACAAATGTAGGCTATGACATTGTCACCAACAGAAATAAGTATATTTTGTATCATTCTTTAGCTGCTGCCAAATTTAATATTTTTATGCTCATCATTATTTGAAAATTATAGGAGGCATCAGATTCCTCCCCTAATGCCTATTATTTTAGTAAAGAATTCTATACTATTATATCAAGTTTGTTGTCTTAAATATCTTGATAATTTTACTAATATAACTGGCTTCTGGTGTGGTATCATTTAACCTATTTCATGCATTTAAAAACATCATTCTGAAAAGATTTCCGGAGACTTCTCCACCTGCCAAAGGCACTTCTGCCATACAAAAAGTGCAGAAGCTCCTGCTTTAACCTCAAAGCCTATTTTTTCCATCTCCCCAACAAGCCTGCCTCATGCTGTACTTTCCTCCCTAATTCTCTTTCCTAGACCACCTTGAAATGGTCTCCCACATGGAATTTTAAAAATATTACTGAAGATTCAACCACAAAATCAACTAATGCACTATCTATCTCCTATGAAACAGTACTTATAAATTTGCATGGCTCCCGCTTTTAAATCCCAAATTGGCTTGAAAGCCAGTCCAACAAGCAAAGCCTCTCCTCATCATTTTGCTGCCATGATGAATGGTGGTTACTCCATTTATCAGAAACCTTAGAAAGGCCTAGCAATTGCCTGCAGGCACGAAACAATTTCCATCAGCAAACAACAGCATAGTTGGTTTAAAAAAAAGTACCATAAAACAACAATACACTAATAGAGAAAGAGCTGCTAAGTTTCAGCCAAGATTCTCTGAGTATCAGATAACATCCCTCTCCTATGTCTGCAGATGCCAGGACATAGCCCTCCCCAAACCCAGACTCACAGCGCCTCTCGGGATGGGACTTACACAACACACCAGACTCACATGCATAATGCATAGGCGTGGGTCTCCTCGTTGGAAAGGAGACAGCATACGCTCTGCATATATTGGCAGGAAGCGGGCATTGGTGATGGTGCCACTGCAGGATGCCATGGTCTTGATGTTACTATAAACAATAAGCCAGCAGAAGATTTGAAGGAAGGAAAAACATATTTCAAATTTGAAACAATGAGACGCATATGACAAAACATTCCCTACAAATCTCTGCTGAGGCTATCTGCATTCATTTTCTTTGCCAATGAATCTTCCACTCAATACATGCAAGCATGTGAATGCCTTGTTATAAGGTTAAAGAGCTTTTTCAACATAAGAATATTTCTCAGTCGATTCAACTGGGCCATGATATCATTTCTTCCTCTGTATTATTCAACTCTGTTTTCAGATTCTTAACAAAGAAATCCTTTATGGATTCATGCTAAGAGCAAAGTGAGAAATTGTGGCCTCCAATATGCCCAAACATGCAGCTTGACCCATCAACACCACTTTCAACTCTGTTTTTCCACCACCATAGAGTTTCAGTTTGTGTCTCACTGGATTGGTATTAGCTGATTCTCAAACACAGGGTGCCCTTGGAGAAGAGCTGCAACAGACGGCCTCTCAGAGTCTAGCACATTGTCTCTCAGAGAGTCTAGCGCATTGTAAGATTACCAAAGGAGTTTTTCGGGCCACACCAATTAGCACAGCCTCAGAGAGCTCTGAAAGGGCAAATGGACAGTAAGCAGATCACAGAGCACAGGCCACCAGGCACGGGCAAGTGAGGCTGTTGGCCAGGGTATAACGTTCCATCCGACAGCAAAGGCTGTTGATTCCTTGTGACTAAAACTGATTCTCCTGGACCTGACGGTGCATTTGACAGAGGCATGTCCCTGCATTTTAGTTGGGGCCCTGTCCTAACAGCAAATGACTTAATGAGGCTGACTCTCAGAGCACATTTCCCAGATTTATAGACAACTAAAGAGATTATTAAACTCTGCTTGTCTTGAAGATTATTAAATTTATCAGTGAAAAGTCATGGGGACAAAGGACACTTGGGGGCTAATTGTATCTGCCTCCAAAAGCAGGTAAATCCCCTCTGACACAAAAGGAGAGTAAATAAATCCCACAGCATATCCACTGCTGATATATATGTAACCACCTGGGTCAGGATGCCACAAGTCCCTAAAATCCCAAAGCTTCCTCCCTACCTTTGTTTCTTCCCAATCATCTCAATGTGACCCAATTAAAAGGAATGTGGTAATTAATCAGGAGCTCTTCATTACTTACTGGATGAAACATTTTTCTCTTCAAAGCACTTAGAAAACTCTGCTCTGGAACAGACTACAGATGATTTCCTAGGCCTCTTCAAGGACAGATGATGAAAGCTAAGTTGTTCTTGCTTAGCTGATTGGATAGGGAGATGAGAAATTCTCCTGGCTCTCTACACTTGCAACAAGCTACATTCCCATCTCTTATTCAACTGTGCTGTGTCCATGTGACACCTACAAGTGGACAAAACCGTTATGGTTTTTAGCAAGATATACAAACTCTACTTCAACATCAGTACTGAGAATCTGATATGGCAAGATCCCTAATGAACAGACCTCTGAGCACAGTTCAAGTATCACTTCTTTTGAAAATTAATACTGGAAGGAGATTCATGAGCTTGCTAATTCCAATTTAGTCTCTCTCTGACATCAGGGTACTAGACTAAGATACATTTAATTTATAACAGGGATGAAAGGTGGTGAGGGGTAAAAAGGATATTATCAACTTAGTTGGCAATAAACAGAAACATAAATGCACAACATCTCAAGGCCTAAAAGGAACATTAAAGGACAGTCCATTCTAAAACTTCTCAGTTTCCTATCTATGTAAAGAAAATGACTTTCCCAATGCCACTACACTGAGTGCCCAAGGCTCACAGAACATAGACTCCCTTGGTTAAAGATCAATATTTCTACTCTACTATACTATCTCAGTTCTATAAAGCTACTTAAAAGTAAACCTCTTAGTCAATGGTAAGCATTCTAGAATGAGTTACAGTTGTGCTGTAAATTCCGTTTGAGTGCCGCTCAAAATTCTCCCTCTATTCTCCCTCTATCCAAGATAAGACTGCTTTCAACCTAAAAAATTAAAAGAAATTAAAACATCTCATAACATCTCTGAGAAGTATGAAAGAAACCTGCTCTTAAGAGAATAAAAAGCAAGTGAGTTTCTAGGGATCTGCTCCACTCTGGTTTTATGAAAGAAGGCAGGAAACAAGGTGACCCATCATTCTCTTCTCCTTTTCTATCAGCAGTAGGAAGGGCTCCCAGGGACAAAGGAGGAGTCTGTGTTCCTATTCCATAACCTGAGAACAAAGCATACCACCCCACACCCTTTGAGGATTATTTCATTTATAAATGTAAGCTCTTAGATTCCCTTGGTTGCATTTTATTATTATCAATTCTTTTTAGTGACATAAACAGATAAGTTAAAACAATAGATGTCAAAGTGGTTCCCAAACCAGCAGCCTCAGAAGCACTTAGAACTTGTTAGAAATGTAGAGTCTCAAACCCAATTCAGACCCATAGAATCAGAAGTTCTGAGCGTGGTACTCGGCAATCTGTGACAGTAAGCTTTGCAGGTGACCTGAAGCAGTAACCACTGAGAACAACTGCACTAGAGCGTTCCAGAATGCTGTCCTGCCATGTGCTGATAGAGCCGGCACACACAGCCACACCGCTTTCTCTACAGGGGCTCTGAAATTCACACAAGTCCTCACGTTTATCCAAGTTAGATCACTTTCTGGCAAGCAACTATGGCAGACGCTGCCTAAAAATGAGTCATTTCTAAAAGTATGGAGGAGTTTTATGAAGACAGAATTTATGACTCACTTTTCTATTGTTTAAGTGGACAGCTAGTTCTATCCATTACAAATGAGATTTTGCCTGCTTTTTGCCAGTGAAAAAAGCCATGAAAAAAAAAAAAGGAGAGAAATGGGAAACACTGACGTGAGCCGTACCTCACAAGAAGCCAGCTTGATGGATGGGATTGGTGCACTCAGCCACAGCCCTCAAACATTCTCTCATTAGGCCCAGCACTAAGTAAGACGCAGATCTAGATGAACAATTGACTCTCCCAGTATCCCTACTATAGTTAGAAATAAAAAAGATGTGCCACTTGGAAAACACAAAATAATAAATCGCAATGAAGTTATTACCATACATCTACCAGAATGGCTAAAACAAAAGGCCTGACAAAGCCAAGTCAAAGTTCTCTTAACTGCCAGAGATAACAAAACGGTACAGCCATCCTGGAAAATGGTTTGTCAGTGGTTTCTTTTAATATTAACCATAAATTTCCCATGTGGCTCAGCAGTCCTACTCCTAGATATCTGTCCTAGAAAAATAAAAAAAATTATATACACGAAACTTTGCATGTGAATACTGCACATGCTGAGTAAAAGAAGCCAGTCTTACAAGTATACATGCTTTATAATTGCTTTCAAATCTTGCTCTAGAAAAAACAAAACTACAGATCAGTAGTTGTCAAGTGTGAGGGGAGGGATAGGACTGTATTGGATGACAAAGGTGTCACAGGAAGATTGTGGAGAATGACAATAGTTTTTCATCCTTTTGTGGCAGCAGTTACGCCAATATATGCATTTTACAAGTTAAAAGTTGTAAAATTTTACAATAAAAAGTGAATTTTAATGTATATAAACTTAAAATAATAAAGAGAGCTAGCGATGGATGGGAAGCACCCCATTTGGCGGGCAGGAAGACTCGTGTCTTACTTCTCTGGCATGGAAGTAGATCTAATTTTCAAAAAGATAAATATCCAATGGGAATGTCTTCTGTATTTTTTAATTGAGTTTATTGGTACATTTTAGGTATACAGTACAGTTACATTCATCATTGGTATCTTGCACCTTTACATGACAGGTCTTGGTTCTCATTTTTTCCCCTTGTCCCTGCCCTCCCTTCACCCCCTCCTCCCCTCCCCCTTTACAAATACTTTATTTCCACTTTATGTATTTATTTATTTTTATTTATTTATATAAGACAGGGTCTCACTATGTAGTTGAGATTGACCTGGAACTCACTATGTAGCCCAGGTTTGTCTTGAACTCACAGCAATCCTCTTGCCTCAGCCTCCCAAGTGCTGGGATGACAGGTGTGCACCACCACACCTGGCTCCAATGGGAATGTCTTGACTCACCAAGTTTTAAACATGAATAAACCCAAAACTTGAAACTCAATTAGAGTAATTTGCTCACATGAATGCTAGAGCCAAAAGTCATTCATGATTAACTAAATTCAAATGCAAATATTTAGACTTCTCTCTGTGAACCTTTATTATTCCCCTAAATATTGGAAATCGGGTGAAAACACTGAAATTACTTTTTTTCTGTTGTTCTATCAACTCCATCAGTAATTTCTGATAAGACAGATGGTAACTTCATAGAGACCGTGGCAAAGTAACTTCTAATTACTACCACACATGAGCAGAGAGAACCACTGTGCACAGACAAATGTTGACATTGAAATCCCAAACTCTTCCAATTTACCTTCTTTCTCCCATGTATGCCATCTTCTAACAATGGTCACAGTGCTCTTTTAGTGACTTCCTACTATTAAACTGGTACTTTGGATAAAGTTTGAAAATTTTATTTATTTTTAATTGGCAAATAATATTTGTGTATATTTATGGGATACAATGAAATCTTCAATAGAAGTATACAATGTAGATAAATTCAATTGAGCTAATTAAGACGTCTATCACCTCACCAACTTACCTTTTTTGTGTCTGTGATGAGAAGATAGATTTTGGTCTAACCTGTGGAGCAGTTTATTTTCCAGTTGAGGAAACCCTCACCAATAGCACAACTCAATAAATGATGGATCTAACTTATAGTTCTACGCCACAATTCTCTCCCTGATCCTCAGCTCCTCCAGTAAAATAATAATAATGAAAATCTCTACTTTCCATTGTCTTTTTTATGTACTTAACAGTTTAAATAGTTTCAGAAACACAACAAACTAGGGTGTAAAACCAAGTAACTCACTGCATATATTGTGTGTATGCTATAGCTTCTGTCTTATGAGCCGAAGAGGTGAATACAGTTAGAATGGACTTGGGGGAAACAGAGAGCAGGTTTCAAGGCAGGCTGGGAGTGAGGCTCCAGTGATAGTGTTCGCCTAGCTCTACAGCACCACCGAAAAGGGGGCGAGGGGAGGGGGAAAGGGGAGGGGGCAGAGCCTTGTGAACAGGAGCGGGGAGACAGACTCACTGAGTCTGAAAAAAATATGCTGGATTAAAGGCAAATGAAGCCGCTAAGGTAATTTCTTCTCTCCTTTAAGCCTTAACTTGCCTCAGGGAAACATTTTGTCTGTTTTAGTAGATTCAATAGACTATCAAAACTATTACTGACCCCCTCACCACGTGGTCTCACTTGCTGTTTCCTTTGGCTAGCTGTCTTGTCACCTGTTCCCTCACCTTCAGCTGCCACAGAACCCCACATTCCCAGAGAAGGGGACCACGATGTTGCTAAAAATATCATACAATGTAAATATATATGCTACATATACATCATTTTAAGTAACATATGTTATTTTAAAACAAGCCTTTACATGAGGCAGGAGGATCACAAATTTGAGCCCAGCCTGAGAAACTTTAGTGACTTATCTCAAAATTAAAAATTAAAAACAAATTTTAAAGGGCTCTGGGTGGAAAGGCCCAGGGTTCATTCCTAGTACCAAAAGAGAGAGGAAGACAGAAGGAGAGAGAGACAGAGAGAGAGAGAGAGAGGAGACCCAATAAAACAAAACAAGTATTTACAAATGGAAGTAGCTTTGTCAATTTTTAAAATACAATGTTTTATACAACTGAAAGACAGAAACAGGCACCAAAATGACCATACAATTTTCTTCTCTGTAAAGTAGATTTAAATTGTTACAGCTTCATGACTTTTACAAGTCAAATAAATTCAAAAGCTCAAAGTATTTATCAGCTGAAAATCTAAATAGGATGCTTTTCTTTCCTCAAAACAATAAAACACATTAAAACAACCTAATTTCAGCTGCAATGCACTGTAATTTACAGTCAATTAAAATTTTAAGCCTCTTTCCTACATTTATTAAACTGTATCTCCTATTTAAAAGATTAGCCACGAGGTGTGGTGGTAAAGGCCTGTAATCCCAGCATTCAGGAGGCTGAGGCAGGAGAACTGCCACAAGTTTGAGGCTAGCCTGGGCTACATAGTGAGTTTAAGTCCAGCTTGAACAAAGTGAGACCTTGCCTCAAAAAATAAAACAGAAAAAACAAAACAAAACAGAAAAGATTAGCCACTTGTTTTTCACTGAGGACATTTATATCTCTAAATCCACTTCTGTTCTTCTGACTTTCCTGCTGGTATCTCTCCTGACCTTTATTTCTAAAGAAACAAAAGAAAACCACCACCCCCCAAAAAAATAAAAGAAAAAAAAGCTACTTTTCTTTTCTAAAAGCACAGTATGTTCGTTTATTTGAAGCACATTTAATATCTGGACATCTCTCAAGTTGAAATTCAACTTGGTGAAATGTGTTTTGCTTAAATAATTTTTAAAGCAAATAAATAAATTTGTTTCTATAGATGCATATTTCTTCACTTTTTTCTCACCTCTGTCCTCAAGCCACAATTCTTTAAAGTCAGTTATTTTTCCTCAAGCTGAACTCTTGTAAGTCAGAAGCAATAATTGAGCTACTAAGCATTTCTGGCTGACCCTCCTGTTACTTGGGAGAAAGAAAAATACTTAAAGGATACATGCAACTCATTTTCACTTAGTTGAAAACCTTTTACCAGAATTCAGTCCCAAAAGATTCAACAAAAACAACAAAAAAATTTCAGAAGAAACACTTCTTAATTAAAGAAGTTTCCTTAATTCCCAAGGAATGTGAAAACTGTTATCAAAGCAACTTCACTGCTAAATGTCATGTTAAATCTTCTCACAGCCATAATAGCAAACGTAACTACTTATAATGCAACAAGGATTTAGATAGGAGGACATGTTAACAAATGTCTGACTGGCTCAAGATGTACTAGCTGAAAACTTATACCAATCTAAACTCCTAATTCAAGAGTACAAACTCCAAATAAATGTGCCAGTGATAAAATGCATTAAATTACAGTGTTCTAATGTCAGAACACCTCAGCTCTCGTACTGGGTGTCACACTGATGGTCAATGGGGCTCTAGGTCTCTCTTTCATTTCACTTAGCAGCAGAGCTCTGGATAGACTGAGAAGTGGATTTAGCCGAACACATTCTACAGCCTATGGTATTCAAAGCCTTTTAGTTTTATGACTCAAAAACAAAAATGAAGAGGAAACAAGATCCTATCATAAATCATTTCTGATTTTAACAACTACCTCTCATGATGGAGCCTGAGCCACCTGAGGGATAAACTGAGGCAGGAGAGGGACCCAAAGGTATTACGCTAGGGGTTGATGCAGTGGACTACATGGCAGGAAGAGTGATCTGATGACTGAGCTCAGGACAGGATGGGAGGGCCAGATGGAATGTAAGCAGCCAGCGACTGAGCTGGAGAAGGCCACGAAAACACATATGGACAAGTTCACCCACAAGACCAGCAAATGGTCAGGTGTGGGGAGAAGGAAGGGAGAATATGAAACACAACTGGTGTTGTAAAAGGCCTAGGGTCAGAAATTTTAAAAATGAAGGAAATCCTGATAGTGGAGAGAAAAGTGTGGGGCTTAGGCTAACACCACCAACAAATATTTTTGAGCAGCTTTAGGGTTATAGAAAAATGAAGGGGAAAGTGCAGCGTTCCCATATACCCCCTACTCTCAAATGCCCTATCATTAACATCTGGCATTGGTGTGGTTCATCTTTCACAAAGGATGAGCCGATATCAATTAAAAATCCATCTTTTACATGAGGATCACTCTTCTCTTGTGGTACACATGCTCTGGGTTTTGACAAATGCAGAATGTTGTATATCTACCACTGTAGGATTAATAGAATTACATCACTCCGCTTCCCTTATTCATTCCTCCCTCCTCCAAGATCCTGGCAACCATTGATCTTTTCACTGTCTCCATAATTTTGCCTTTTCCAGAGTGTCATGTAGCTGGAATTAATCCACAGTCCTTTCAGACCTAGCCTTTTAGGTGGCCAAACAGATTCTGTTTTCTTTTTCACTGAATTAGATCAGTACATCTGTAGCTTAACTCAATGATATGAAGTTAATAAACTTCAGTGTCATAAATGAGTTTTATAAGGAATCCTAGGGATTTTCAACATAAAAACCATTTTAAGCATCTGCATAGGCTAGATTGCACCATGTTCCAGAGATGTCTTGATGGCAGACAGACCTGGTTCAAACCCAGAGCTTCCCCTTCTAGCTCTAACCTTGACCAAACTAATCCTGAAATCTCAGAGGTTCTTACCAATGTATTTTGGAAATAATATCATGTTCCTTAAAGGAGCACTGTAAGGACTAAGACAATATGCCAAAAGTGCTTAACACATTTGGCACAAGAAGCAGCCCTCAAAAGATGGTAACTATTAATATTTCAAGATTTCTGGAGTTTTTCTAGAAATGAAGAAGCACTAAAACTAGCCATGAATATGAGTGCGGAGGTAATATTTTTTTCAAACTCATACACAGTAAATGGTTGTTTGAGGCAAAACATAGTGATTTGTAAGAAAAGCTTTTCTCTGAAAAGAACGACTTTGATAAACTGTGATCTAAAAATCAGTGACCGCCCATACCCTGAGTTACAGCCAAGTAATATTTGAGAAGCATTCCGGTCTCACTGTAATTCTAACTAGCTTTTCCCTGCCTAATTTGATACATGCTACCATACCACAAAGTTTGGTTTCTTTTCTCTCTCCCTCTCTTTTTTTTTTAATTCGAGACAGAGTTTTGGTAAGTTGCTCGGGTTGAGCTCAAACTGGGAATCCTTCTGCCTCTAAAGTTTGGTTTCTTTAGAGACTGACATCAACAAATCCAATTTAACTCTTCAAAGTCATCAATAAAGAAAGCAATTTAAAGGTTTAGACTTCAGATCAGCATGGGGAGGGATCATCAATGTATGAAGACTTGAAGTTCCTATGGGCTTTTACGTTCTTTAGGACATTACACCAAAGTGCAGGTCCCATAGTTCCACTCTGTCTTACAGCTCTGTTTCTGGAAACCTTAGCAACTGTCTTGAAATAGGATTTGAGCCCTTCTTTTTTTAATAAGCAATCTTAGACAAAATTTGTTTAACACTGTTACTAGCCAAGTTCTACTAAAGGCTCTGTCTTCACATAACTGGTGTTTCTAACACAGCCAATGAGAATAAGAATTAAAAGAATCTATCTCCAATGTAACATGTTGTTGGACTAAGGATTACTATGAAAGGATTATATGTCAATCATCTATATAGATTTACTAATTTAAAAAAATTGTGCGTGTGTGTGTGTGTGCGTGTGTGTGTGTGTGTGTGTGTGTGTGTGTGTGGTGTCCCTAGGAACCCAATCCAAGGCCTTACACATGCCGCATAAGTGTTCTACCAAAGAACTACATCCTCAGCCCAAGAGAAATACTTCCTTATTGCAGCTCCCAATTCTACACTGGAAAATTCCTCATCAACAATTTCATTTACCAGTCAACAAAGTAAAGAAACATAAGAAATTAATCATTTAAATACATTTGATGTAAAAAGCAAAAGCAGCTTTGTACTGAATCTCATAACTTTCAGATGTGCAAACTTATTAGCAGCTCTTGGGAAACGTGTGTGGGAAGGAAGTTACTATTCTTTCCACAATGACTGTCTCCCATGGCAGAGCTCTGTTGATACGCACATCCTATGTGGTACTATGAACTAGTCCACCTCTGTTCTCAGAGAAATAAACAGCAGTTAATAAAGATGAGGGATTCCAACACAAATTGGCAAGTACTACAATAGACATAGCTTATAAGGTGCAGCGGGGTCTTATTTTTCACCACTGAACATCATTACCAAACATTTTTTGATGTTACTATGTAGTCTTTCTCTCCATCTTTTGTCATGCCTGTCTAACACCCCACTGGTTGTTGAGATCAAATACAGTTTGCCTGTCTAACACCCCACTGGTTGTTGAGATCAAATACAGTTTAAGTTCAGTTTATGTCATTTCCAGCCTTTCACCAAAATAAATGATGTTGTAATAGGTGAGTAGCATTTACTGTGCCTGAGATTACTTCCTTGGGGAAAGTTTAAAGGGATCTGGATCTTTACAGATATAGATAGGTATCTCAAACTGTTTACCAGTGTGGTTATGGACACTTCTTTTCCCCACAGCTTCAAGAGGATCCTGATTCTTAAGTGAGTACAACGCAGGGCCTTTATGTGTGTGTGTTTGCCGCATTTTATTAAATTGACAGGTAGCCAAGACAGCTACCTGTCATTTCTAGGTCTGAGCATGTTGAGAAGATTTTCAGTTTTACTTTTCTGTAAATTAGCTACTCCTGTTCTTCGTCCACACGACTACTTGGTGCATTGTATTGTTTCTGTAAATTCATATGCATCTCACTTGATTTTTATTCACTCAGCACTTGGTCTTTAGCTTTTGAAGGGACTCTGAACACCAACCTCCATGCCCACACATTACCTGTTTCCATCCTTATACAAGCAGATGGCCTGGGTGGCTTACCCTGTGTCTTGTGCCAGTCTTCCTTTATCCTTTAGGTCACAATTTAGGACTTTCTCTAATTTCTCAAAAAAAAAAAATCAGACATACCCAAGATTTATTTTGGTACTGTCTTACATAGAATCTGTCACTCAGCTTTTTGTTGCTATGGTAAAATATCCAAGAAAATAAATTTAAAGGTGGAAAAATTAATTTCCAGCTTGCAGTTTCAGAGGTTCAGTCTATGGTCACTTGGCTCCACTGTTTGTGGGCCTCAGTGAGGCAGAACATCAGGGCAGAGATCACATGGCAGAGCAAAGCTGCTGGCTCATGGCAGCTTGGAAGCAACAAGAAAAACAGCAAGACAGAGAGGAAAGGGCTGGAGCCCCAGTGACTTACTTCCTCCAAGTAGGCCTCACAACATCAAGTTCCCACCATGTCTGTATCCCATTAAATTATGAACCTATAAATAATCTGCCCTATTGATGAGATCACAGCTCTCAAGGTTCATGCACTTCCCAAGACCCCCACTTCTTAACATTGCTTCCCAGACGGCCACACCTTCAACACATGAGCTCTTCCTGGGGGACGTTTCAGATCCAAACCATGATCTAGCCTTGAATTTTCCATTTTACTCCTCACCTCTTCTTTCTTTACTTGTTTCATTATGGTTAAAACCCTTCCACCAAAACAACCAAGAGCCTATGCTTTCTCCCAGGGCTTTCACAGCAAACACCACCCCACTCTATGGTGATGTTCACCGTGGCAACAGACAAGTGGGAGGCTTCATTCTGCCTCTGCCCTTCTGGAGAAATGATCTCTCAACTTTCTCGATCTCATAACCCTACCGATAAAAATATTCGAGACATATCCGTTAATATGCAAATGGCAAATGTCTACTGTACTTGGCACAGTGGTTCTACTGACACAGCTTCGGTCCCAGACTTCTAGAATTCGAAAGCCTATTTATTACCAGCTGCACTATCAAGTTACTACACAGCTCCCTATTTCCACATCTGTAAAGTGGGGATAATAACAATACTCACGTCATAAAATTTCTATGAAAATTATATAAATTTAAAGCACTTAAAACAGTGCTTGACACATAGAAAGAGCGATATAAATGTTTGCGGTTGCTGTTACACATTACTATTGTCTACATTTTAAAAAATTACTTTAAGGAGTAGCTTTTCTAGCAAAATTGAGCAGAAGGTGTAGGTTTCTCATATACCCCAGTTCTCATACATGCTCAGCCTTCTCCATTATCAACAACCCACACCAGAAGAGTAAAAGCTTTTATAATTGATGAAGCTTTATTGACATTTTATTACCACCCAAATCCACTGTTTACATTAAGGGCTCACTCTTGACACTGGACATTTTATGGGTTTAGACAAACGCATAGTAACAGGTGTCCACCACTGGAGCACCCTGCGGAGTCATCGCACAGCCCTAAAAATCCGCTCTGCTCTGCTTACTCATCTCTCTTCAGACCCCTGGCAACCATGGATCTTCCTACTGCTTCCATGTTTTGCCTGTTCCCAAATGTTGCGCACTTAGAATTCAACAGTAGGTAACTTTCCTCGACTGGGTTCTTTCAATTAGCAATACATATTTGTTTTTTCTGTGCCTTTTCATGACCTGCGACTTATTAGTGCGGAACGTACTATATAGTTCACCCACTCGCCTACCAGGAGATACTGTGATTGCTTCCAAGTTTGGACAATTATGAATCAAGCTGCTAAAAACATCTGTGTGTGAGTTGTGTGCGTGTGTGTGTGTGTGTGTGTGTGTGTGTGTGTGTGTGTGTAGGCATCAGTTTTCAACTCAGTTTGGGTAACCATCAATGAGCATTATTGCTGGATTATTTGGTTAAGTGTATATTTAGTTCTGTAAGAAGCTGTCAAGCTGTCTTCCACAGTGGCTGCACAATTTTGTGTTCCATCAGAAATTAATCAAAATTACTGTTCTCCATCCTCACTAGCATTTGGTTTTGTCACAGTTCTGAATTCTGGCTGTTCACATAGCTGTGTAGTGAGGTCTCTCACTGTTGTTTTAATTTGCATTACCCTGGTGATATATGATGTAGATAATCTTTTCATAGCTTATTTGCATCTGTATATCTTTTTTAGTGAGCTGTCCACAAATCTTTGACTGAGTTCTTTTCTTGATACATTTTATTTTATGTTTTCCCCTTGGTATCAAGAATCGAACTCAGAACCTTGCACTTGCCAGGCAGGTGCAATGCTGCTGAGTTACATCCCCAGCCTTCCTAGTTGTTTTCTTACTGAGTTTTAAGAGTTCTTTATATATTTTGTGGAGCAGTCTTTTATCAAATAAATCTTTCGCAACTATTTTCTCCCAATTTGTTGCTTACCTTTTCAGTCTCTTTACACTGTCTTTCACAAAGCAGAAAATTTCAATTTTAATAAAGTGTACTTTATGCATTATTTTTCCATAGATTACACTTTTGATAATGTCATTTAGATTTTCTCCTATCTTAGTTACTTTTCTTGTTGCTGAGGCAAAATACATGACACTCAAAGTTAAAGGAGGAAAGGTTTATTGTAGCTTACAGTTCATAGAAGTTTCAGTCCATAATCACCCGGCTCCAAGGCCAAGGCAGAGAGACATCCCAGAGTTGGCAAGAGGCAGCAGAAGACAAGCAGTAGCACAAGACAAACAGCAGCAGCAAATGACAGAGACTCTCTTTCTATACCTTATGTCCTATCCAGGCTACCTGCCCTTATAGCCAGTAGCACTCCCATGCAGGGAGGGGCAGCCTTAATCCTAGCATCATACCACTAATCAAACTCAGCGTCACATCCTGGACCCCAGCATCACACACTCTAGATCCAGCCACCTCTGAAATGCCCCACCTATGACTGCATGAGGCTTTGGGGGGACATCTAGACACTAGCCATAACAGTTATCCTCTAGGAGTTTCATAGTTTGTGTTGTAGATTTGTGCTCATTTTGTGAAAAGTATAAGGTCTGTGTGTGGATTCATTTTAGCCTGTTGATGTCCGTTTGTTCCAGCACCATTTGCTGAAAATACTGTTTTTTTCTTCATTGTACTGCCTTTGTTCCTTTGTTAGTGATCAGCTGACTACAGTTAGGCAATTCTATTTCTGGACTCTAATCATTCCACTGATCTGTGTGTCTTTTTTTTTTTTCCATCAATACCATGGGTCTTCATTACTGAGGCTTTATAGTCTTAAAGTTAGAGATTTCTATCTTCCCACTTTGTTCTTCTCTTTCAACATGACATTGGCTATTCTGGGTCTTTTGCTTCTCCATATTAACTGTAGAATCAGTTTATCGATAGCCACAGAATAACTTGCTGGGACTATTTGTGGAATTACACTGGATCTACAGGCCCAGTCAAGAAGAAATGACATCTTGAGAACCCTGAGCCTGCCTGTCCATGAACATGAAATCTCTCCATTTGTTTGTTTTTGTTTTTGATTTTGTTTTTGGATTCCTTATCAGTTTTGTAATTTTCCTCATACAGGTCTTATATGTATTTTGTTAGATTTATACCCAAGTATTTCACTGTGGTATGTTAATGTAAATTGTGTTTCAGTTTTAAATTCTACTTGTTCATTGCTGGTATATTGGAAATGATAAACTTTTGTATATTAACCTTTATGCTGCATCTTGCTACGATTGCTTATTCTAAAATATTATCTACATTTTCATATAAAACAAGAAAGTGTTGAGGTCATAAATGAAAGAATACATGTTTTAACATTTTCTTTCAACTTTCCAGGAGTTTCTGCTCTTGGAGAGTCTAGCTATCTTAACTGCTGGGTTAAAATCAAATAAGATGAATAGATGTACCAATGGTCAATATATTTCTATTAAATTCAATTTTGAGATAAATACATGATACTGATTTCTGAGAAGAGACAGTAACATATATGAATTGCCTACTGAGTGATAAAGTTATCATGTGCTGGAAGTAAGAAAGTATTAGCAATGAACTAGAAGTACTAATAGATAGGATGAGAATAAGGATAAGAAGGTGACAGAGAACAGATCAGTGCTTCCTTCTGCCGCTTCACTAGGGCTTTGGGGCTACTTTCTGTACAATTCCTAACCTAAAATTGATCAAAACCTCTGACCTATGCAGGAGTTCAAAAGCCTTCAGCATTCTGGTGGGTCGCAGAAAACTACAGACACATCCCAACTCCACACTAGCTCATCTGCCTGCTCCTGCTAGAGGGATAAAAGTACATACAGACTACAACACAATCAATGTGTCTCTTCCAAAACTCTGAGACTAGCAGAGTGCCTGGTACACAGAAGGTGCGCAATTCATGTTTAATTAAATAATAAGGCTCTACATATTTTAATAGCCAAGACCTCATTATGTAACTAAAGATAGTTCCTGTAGAAATGTAGAGGTTGCTGAGCAGAGAGGCAGTGGGGTGTGGTATTGTGCAGAATCAGGGGTGAAGCTGGGTGACCAGTATAGACCGTGGAATCCAGTGGATGCTCAGTAAATATTTCCTGAATGCATAAATGAGATCTAAAAACACAAGGACTAAATTGGTGGGCAAAAGGGGTCTGAAGCTCTAAGTCTAGTGATCAGGAATCTACCTGTGTGGCCCTGATGGTGACCGCTTCAGGGTTAGGAAAGGTGGATCTGAGTGTCTCTGAGCAGTTCTACAGCACCCCGTACTGATTACTACAGAGGTCCTGTGCCTCTCCCCTTTCACCATCACAGATTCATCATTAATAAAATCTCACAGCAGTACCTGTCCCTCCCTCAGGGAAGCCAGTGATGAGAGGTGAAAAGCCTGACACCAGTGTCAGTCCAGGGCTGGGTGAACTCCCTGCTGTGTTTGTCTTCCTGAGTGGCCTTGAAAAGCCCCTTAAGCAAGTTAAGCACTGTTTTCAGGATGCAATGAGATGATGTCTGTAAACCGCTTGGCCTTATAAGCGCCAGAAATCCATTCACTCATTCATTCGAAAAATATCTGTCAGGTGCTTCCCTGGGGTGGGCCTTGCTCTAGGCAGGGTGCTTAGGTCGAGCCAGGATGGAACCACTGCTCCTAAGAGACCTTGGGTTCTGACAACAGCCCAGGACCCGAAGAGCTCACAGCACACAGGCTGACCTCCATGAGCACCGAGGATGGCGCCTCTCGTGTGAGATCACCAGATTCCCTGTGAGGATGGGAAGGTCCATCCTAAAGAGAGCCAGGGACAGCTGGGCAGGAAGCGGGAGAGTGAGGCAAGGACCCAACCACGCCGGCCCTTTAGAGCCAGGTTAAAGACAGCAACTGAAGAGTCAGAAGTGATCAGATGCAGGACACCAATGCCGATGATGAGGGAGAGACTATGGCATCACCAGGCGGTCAGGGGTGCCTTCCTATGAAGAGGGCACCGGGAGATCCAATCTGTTATTCGTCACTGGAGGAAGGGTGACAGGTGGGGAAGAGGCTACACACACTGAGTCAAACACAATGTTTTAAACAGTGCACAAAGGGGCAGAATCTCCGCACTCCCTCTGGGCCGGGACACAGAGAAGACACCTGGGCATCTGCAGAAGTCTCTCCTGGTGTGCCACGAAGGGAAGGTGAGACCAAGGAGAAGCAAGCCTGGGGCTAGGACTTGGACTCCCCCTTACACACGTGTAGCTGGAGAGCTGCCTCAGAACAGGACGTCACCGGGGCTGCTTTGATGACCGAGCTCCTCTGTTCGCAAACAGTATTGCTCTAAAAGTCAAGGCCACTGTCGAAGTCAGCTCCAGCTTTGATCGTTCAAGGATTCAGCAGTGGGACATTTGGGAGAGAAAAAAGAACAACAACAACACCACTCTGGTCAAGTCTCGGGACCAGGACCCAAGGTTCTGTGTGACATTTTCAGACAGCACCGATCAGCTCAGGTGCTTCCACCCCACTAAAGAGCGTCAGTCCAGGTGGAAAGAAAGTCCACCCACAAGACTTCCCTTCCTACCACGACTCTACACGAACACAGGAAGGCCTGGCTTCCAAAGTCAATCTCTACCACCACAAAAGTCAGTAAAAAGTTTAAAAACAAAGTAGCAATCATTTAAAACCAAAGTGAATTTCACATTAGCATTATTATTTTTAGGAGTAACCTCTGATAAAAAAAAAAATATCCTAACAAATTATTTTCTACTTCAGGTATGACATGGTCAGGTCACACAAAATCATTTTTAGGTTGTATTATTCCCATGATTAAAGGTTTAGAAAACCAATTTTAATTCAGGCATGATTGACTGAACTAAAACTGATTGTGGCATTGCTTAGATTGGACACCAACAGGTTAGGAATTTGGACATACGCCCAAGTGGTCCCTGACTGCCTTCCCGGCTCCTTCTATTGTCCCCAGCAAGTGGCAGTGGCTGTTGGCATTTAGTGACCACTGGAAGAAATCCCTATGGTGTTTTATTATTTATTCATTAAGGGCAGTAGATGTGCAAATCCCAAAAAGGTGCCATGGCAAACCTAATGGTGATGCCCTTATTACCAAGCACTATAGTGAGCTGAGTCACTGCTACCTCCCTAAATTTAATAAGAGCTATACCATGATAAAGGAGGATTAATAATTGTTTACAGGAAAGATGCTTTTCTACTGTGCCAAACAGCCTTACTCACCCACTTCTTCCTGTATCTTAAGAGATTACAGAATGTAACCAAGGATGCCACAGTGGCCAGACCTGCAGAATGGAATGAACAACGGCAGCTGAGCCACACAATCTCCTCTCTTTCACAGATAAGCAGCCCAATTTTCTCCTGAGCCCCAAGCTCCACATTGCAGCAACTGCAGCAACCATAGCAACCACGCTATTCTTCAAGACCCAGCAGGGTAATGTCTCCGTCTCCCTGGGCACAGCAAAGGAGAGCAGCCCCCTCCCGGGCTGCACCACAATTACAGATGCACAACTGTAGAAAATGCAGCAGGGGCCTCCTCAGAACATAAAGGCTCAGACATCCAAGCAGAAAGGGGGTGGCTGGGAGCGACGGTGCAAAGTCCAGGCAACCCAACACTATGACTCTCCAAATGCAAGCAGCCCTTTTCTGTGCAATACTGGTCTGATTGGCAAGAAATTTTCTTTTCTTCTCTATGTGTTGTGGCAGTTTACCTTCATCTGAATTTTTCTGACACCTACACACTGAAAAGCCAAAGCCTTGTCCTATGTGTTATTCTTGCTTAGAATTAGGCATATATACTGTATTTAATGGCCAGTTCTTTAAATGTGCTTTGTGCTTCCAACACCATAGACAGCCTGTCAGTGGAGGAAATGGCAAGAGATGTGGAAACACAAAGACTTAGGCTCCAGGGCTGGGGATTTAGCTCAGTGGCTTCAGGGCCTGCTTCAGAAGTGCAAGGTCCCGAGTTCGATCCCTGGTACAAAAAAAAACAAAAAAAACCAGGCTCCAATCTCAGTTCCTTTGTCTTCTTATATCACCTTGGCAATTCAGCATTCTGAACTTAGTTTCCACATCTGTCAAATGGGCAGCACCTGCAGCTCATGGGATGCCGTAAAACTGAATGAGCATTAAAGACATGATGGCTGGTATACATTAGGTCACCAAGAATATCATTAGGAGGAGGTTGCTCCATGATCTGTGATGATGACCTTCAACTCTAAAGTAAAGTAAGCAACCCAAAATGATGACATTATACAAAAACCACTATGATAAAGTACAAAAAAGAATACAATATGAAGCTATAGAAACGGAATTAACTCAATCCTGCCAAATGAAATGAAGAGAATCAGGTACAAAGGGGATCATCAGCATTGGCAATGTTCTAGCTCTTAAAACAGGTAAGGGAGACTCAGATATTTAGCATTCCTTAAATTGTACATACATTCTCTATGAGCTTTTGCTGGCATGACAAGTTTCTCTCTCTCTCTCTCTCTCTCTCTCTCTCTCTCTCTCTCTCTCTCTCTCACACACACACACACACACACACACACACAGTCTAAATGGGGGAGCAAAAACACCATATGTCTTATTATTTCTATAAGGAAAGGCTTCAAGTGAAATTGAAGTTGGGACGATGCTACACTGACACGGCTTAGCTATGAGAGGAAAGCTTTCTGCTTCTTAGCCCAGGGCCTCCATCCAGGAGCAAATCTGGCTGCATCCTTGTTCTCTTTTAATTCTGTCATCAGTGTCCACATTCAGGAAGTGGTGGCACTCAGCACACAGAGGTGAAATGTGTCCTTTTCGGTATGGAGGGGAAGGGAAACTAACCTTTGGATAGTTACTATGAACTTGTCCTCTCTGTAACCTTTCTGGAGGCAGCTCTTCCTGGTTCCCATTTTACCAGATCTCAGAAAGGTAAAGCAACTTGCCCAAGAGGTATCTTAGAAAGTAGACTTTTCTGTGCATCTTGAAAGTGCCTTAACTTGCAATGTGCCTTTTTTCAAATGCTACAGCATGGGTGCGTATGTATGATGCTGTGTGTTTAAAGACTGCACAGATAACATGCCACAGTATTAAAAGTGAAAAGAGCTCAGGGAATTTTATTCTCTGCAATACACCTCAACCCTCCAACAGAAAAGCGGGAGAATCTCTCCTCCTAAAGAGTTATTCTGTTTTTGACTGGGGAAAAAGAGGAGGCCCAGCGAATGGGCAACAAGTCTTTTAATACAGTTTACGAACAGATTTGCGGCTGGGGATTTGGCTCAGTGGTTCTGCCGCCTGCCTTGCAAGTGCAAGATCCTGAGTGCAATCCCTGATACCGAAAGAACAGATTTGCTCAGAAGTCTAGGAGTAAAGCTTCTGTGAGGGCTCAGCTGCCTGAGTTCCAGAAGAAGCTGGCATTAAGAAAAAGGCAAGCAACCGAATTCCTGGTGGCAGACATGCACCCTCGTTAGGGCCTGAGCTGGACTCTGAGCGTGGTAAGGGGAGATGGCTTCCCACAGGAAGACTCAGTGATTGTGATATCTGTACTGCTAGCAAATGGAACCTAAAGCTCCTGCCAGGCGGTCAGAACTGAAGCCTTCTCTGATGCCCTGGGAACAGAAGCCCCACCATTACTCCCTGCTCCGTTTTCCTCTACACAAATAGCCAGTGAAGCCAACAGCAAATCCCAGCGCCCATCCCAGATGCACTCAGCTCTACTTCTGTTCATTCTTTGTCCTTCATTCTCTGATCCCACGTCACAGCAGCTCTCCATTTTGGGGTTCTATGTAGGACCCCAAAGATCAAGCAATCAGAACAACCCTCAGAGACATTCCCTCCTGCACTGACTCTGGGTACAGGCTGAGAATGCCAGATCCTGAGCGTGTGAAGAAATACACTGGGTGAGCTCAACTAACAGCTATGTAGTGAGTCAGGTGTCTTTTTTTTTGTTGTTGTTGTTGTTTTGGTACCAGGGATTGAACTGCAAGGCAGGCCACCGAACCGCTGAGCTAAATCCCCTGCCCCTCAGGTGTCTGTTAAACCTAACAAATCATTCACTGAGGGCTTGCTGGGCTTAGGGATTATTTATAAATTTCTCTTTGACCCTGGCTCCCTGATTTTCACTAAAGCTCTTTAGTGTCTGAGGTGAGCCACAAGGTGATCATGGCAATATTTCTATCTCTGCTACAAAAGTGTGACACTCTTGGGCCAGTTTTGGAACTTAAATTTTAATGTTAATGATTGTTGATGTTAATGATTTCTGCCATAGCCCCACAATTTGGCTGTATTCAGTGAAGAATGGATATGAAAACACTCCAAAAATTAAAGCATTATGCAGACACATGGCATTAAGAATAATGAAAATGTACAGACTGTTTCCCCAACCCTGCACTGATAAACAACTGGCCCAGGAGAATGCTGAGGCACATCTCTGTTCTTAATAAGGCTTAGGTGCTCCCAGTGAATCCTGGATCTTTTTCCTGCTGTACACAGGTCTGTGCGCTGGTACAAGGAGTCATGCAGAATCAAGATGAGTACAGTGAGGGCCCCACAGGCTCTCTGGCCTCACTGTTTGGTAAGAGAGAGGGGTAGGTTTCATTTTGCCTCATTCAGAGCTCAAAACTGAAATGGTCAATGACTTCACAGTGCCTTGCTAAGTCTGGTCAGCCAGCTGGGGACTGGGATATGCTGAGTATCTGGGGTTAGAAAAAACACTGTATTCCAGAGTCTCCTCACCAAAGCTGCAGCCGCTGGCAGCACAGCTGTAGTGGGCAGCACACCTGCATGGAAAGTTTCCCAATACCTCAGCAACTCCTAATCCTTGTTAGGAACCTGGTCAAATCGTCCTTTCTTATTTTTCTCTATTACAAATGTACTTCCACATCATTAAATTGTTTTGCATTTCAGTCTACTCCTCAAATAACAACCTCATTTTGGCTTTTGTAATACCCATAAAATTCTTAGCATTGTTCATTGACATTTTTCTCCAAGAGGAAACTTGACTAAGCATCTCTCTCAGCTAGCAGAAGGAGGGGGAGCCCAGCAGGGGACACAAAGTGCCACAATTCTCCCCGGAGAAGCCAGTTCAAAGCAACCCCAAAATGGCTTTGTTCAGTCCTGGGAACAATCGAAAGGCTAAAGCTCAACAATGACTCTGAGTAAAACAAAGCAATGATTATTTTCACTGAAGTGAGTTCGTATTCATAGACTGCAAAAATAATAAAAGAAATGAATCCAGGGCCAGGGATTTAGCTCAGCGGTTTGGTGGCCTGTCTTGCAAGCGCAAGGACCCAAGTTCAATCCCCGGTATTAAAAAAAGAAAAAGAAAGAAAGAAATGAATCCTACATCTTAGCAAAGACTTAAAAAAATCTCTCTGGAAGCAATATTTCAATGAACTATTTTTTACAAAGTAAGTATTGAACATCTGAGATGCTCTGTAGGTTGGCAGAGCTCAGACAACATGGCTTTTGCAGGAAGGCAGCTGCAGCCTCAACATGTTCCAAATCTCAGAGGGAACAGAGCTCGGGGCACAGAGCAGTACTACTGGCCATTAGCAGATGATATCAGGCATGCACAGTGTGGCCGCATCTTGCCTTCCAATCAATGTTACTGAAGTATAAGGTAATATTTTCCAAAATATTCTCAACTATTTTCTAAAATACTGCATGTGCCTGTCCTGTGCTTGGAACAAGTGTGAAGGTGCATACCATTCGTAGCAGAGACTCCTGCGGTCCCCTCCCCTCTTGATGGTAGGCAGGCCCCGTGACATGCCTCTAACCAATAGGGTACGACAAATGGCAGCCCTGGTGCTGCGTGGCTTTGTATAGGACTCCTCCTGCTAGCATCTTGCTTATCTTTCTCCCTCTCCACTCTTGCTATCTTTGAAGAGCAAGCTGCCATGAATTCCGCAGGACCAGGAAACTGAACGCAGCCAACCACACTGGCAGGGACAGAGCCATTTTCCCTCCTGCCAAGAAACCAGCACTACTCAGCACCTTGTCAGCACCCTCAAGAGACCCTAAGTAGAGAGTCCAGCATCAGAAGAGAAATGTGCAAGCTGCTGAGTTCAGGTATCAAAAAGAACACCCTATTACAACAGTCCTCTCGGTACAGGAAACGATCAATTCCTGTGCACAGCTTTTCGAGTTTCGTTCCCTTGAAGGAAGTACTATGCCTAACCCATGGGTGTCTGCTCATAGAAAGGGCCATCTGCTTACGAGCCACTCTGAGGTAAGCATTTCATACACATGCCTTCAACGCTGCCCAATTGGGTCCTCAGGGCAGGGATGGTCATCATACCATTTCATAGATAGGGAATCTTCAGGTCCGACAGTTTAAATAATCCATCCATGTTCCCACAACTACAGCCACGATTCTAGCCCAGGGCCACCTGACTGGGAAATTCTTGTTCCTTCAATGGTTCCACACAGCTTTCATTTATTTCTCTGCTTCAATAACCTGTAAAATAGTATGCCTTAACATTAAGGCACCAGGAACAGTGGCATACACCTGTAATATCAGCACTCAGGAGGCTGAGGCAGGAGGACTGCTGTGATTTTAAGTCCAGCCTGGGCCACATAGCAAATTCAAGACCAGCCTGAACTACAGAGTGAGATCCTGTCTCAAAAGCAAAACAAAACCACCATTAAGGGCATTTTATCAATGCATTAACTCCTGAGCTACCCACTGGGGAGGCTCTTTAAGGAGAAGTCATTAAAGTATTACATTACTTGCAGCTAAGATTTGTGCATACCTATAGTAAGCTTTGCATGATTCAATAATTTTTTTCCTGATTATGGAAGTAATACCGGCTTCTTATTAAAACACAAGAAATTCTGAAAAGTATCTAGAAGAACTATAATTGTTTCACCAGGGATAAATATAATTAATAATAAGCGAATCCCTAAATTTAGATGGATTTATACATTGTATAAGTCTGCTACTTATACAGCATGGAGAGACTTCGTAGACTGAACTTTTAATGGCAAAAACATCCATATACATGTTTATGTCATTTAATCAACCAGTCCCCAATTCCTGGACTGCTGAGCTTTCTCACTTCAGTCAACAATGCAGCTGTAAACATCCCTGGGAGAATGTGCTGACTGCACATGTATCTACTGCCCAGCCATCCTCTGAGAGATGACCTGTCCCCTACGCCCCCACATGACAGTAAGACTAACACCTGTAACCCCGCAGTGGCAACTGTGCTTTCCTTCTCCTCAGTTTCACAGGCAAACCAGGGTGTCTTTCATAGTTGGATTTTCAACGTAGTAAGCACATATGCGAGTTACACATGTTTACCATTTTTTAGTGAGAATTTTCTATTGATTCTATAATTGAAGTAGTAAAACGTGCTCACAGTGTTCTTTCCTTCTTAGAAAGAGTTATCTACATATTAAGGAGATGAATCTCTGCCTTACACATTGCAACTTCCCCCCACCCTATCTTCTTTCTTTCATAGTTGACGTGCAGAAAGATTTATTTATTTATTCAGTATTTGTCTATATCAGGGATGGCACCCTGGGGCCCTCCACCACCGAGCTGCATGACAGCCCTATGTATTTATTTTTATTTCAAGAAGTTTTATTTTTTATTTTTTTACTTCATGACATTGCCAAGGCTGGCCTCAAACTTGGGATCCTCCTGCCTCAGCCTCCTGAGGAGCTGGTACAGGTGTGTGTGCCAGCTATACTTTGTGATGCTCAGAAAATTTTAATGATTTTTTAAAAAATTTAGTAGTACTAGAGACTGAACCCAAGGTCTTCAAGCTAATTGACAACCCTAGCCTTTAAATTGTTTTTTCTTTTTTAAAATTTTGAGACAGGGTCTCTAAATCACTAAGTCACCCAAGCTGGGCTGAAAAATCACAATCTTCCTGCCTCAGCCTCCCAAAGTGCTGGAAGTACAGGTGTATTGAACTTCGTACTAGGCATTATTTTAGGCATCTGTGAATCATCAGTGGATAAAAGGAACCAAGATCCCTGGTTTAAAGAGCCTATGTAAAGGAGGGACAGTGCAGAGAGCGCTCTGATGAGAAATAATAATAAGTAATAATTGATGTCACAAGGGAATTAGTGTCAGTGATAAAATGAGCGATGAGGAGGGTCAGCAGTGAGTGGGGAAGGCAGATGGAGAAGCTGAGATGGGGCAGCGAGGGGCCGGCAGTCCCCTGGGGCTCCCTGGGACTCTGGCTTCTTCTCCAGTGTGACAGAGGCCATCGTGATGTGCCCGGATGAGCAGTAAGCAACACGCTGCCATCTGACCCTGGCAGCCCTGGGACCACAGGGGAAGGTGGCAGCGAGGGCAGTGGCCAGGGCAGAGCTCAAGGGGCCATGCTGGCAGTGCTGCAGTCCGCGCTGCTGCTCTCCGTTACTCAATCCCCATTGCCACCTGATTTTCCTGGGCTCCCATTTTCCCACTGTAGAACACAACTGAGATGGTTTTGGTTTCGAGACCTTGTTCTATTAAGAGACACTACCTAAGTGCCCATAGGTCCCTGCTGTCTGCCAAGGACTCAGCGTTGTCACAAGAGTGAGCGGTGGCCTCCCACTCACAGACACCCCAAGAACCTCCTACCAGTCATCAGAACTCTGCTGCCATCTCTTCCAAGTGGAAAACCCTTCAGACACTCTCCCCAGGTCAGGATAACAGCCAAGCGGCTCACCCTGCTGTCCAGACTCCATGGTGGGCTTCTGGACACCGCGCAGCCTCCCTCCCACTACTTAGTTCTGAACAGGAAGTCTCTGCTCCAAACTTTTGTCCAAACACCTCGCCCCTTCTCAATGTTAATCGCTTCCTATGCTCCTCCTATCCTCCCCCAGCTTACAGAAATATTTATCCCAAGGCAGTGTCCAGGACCACCACCACCACTCCTTACTCCCCTTTCCAGGCCCTGCACACACTAGGCAAGTGACCACTGAGCTTCATCTTTCCTTAGCTATTTTTAAGATTTTTTATTTTGACACAGAATCTTGCTAGGTTAGCCAGGCTGGTCTCAACTTGCAATCTTTCTGCCTCGGCCTTCTGCACAGCGTGTATTACAGGCATATCCCACACCTGGCTGGGCCTGAGCCACCCTTTCAGTCTCTGTAACCAAGATATTAGCCCTCATCCTACCTTCTTCTGTGGACAGGGGGTGCAGGCCTCTCCGGTGACCCAAGTGTGATTGTGTGACTCACCTACAGACCCTCTGCCCAGAAGGACAGCAACCTTTCTGGGGTAAATGCCTTATTCCCCAACCCAAGGGGCAACTATCGAACATCGTGGAAACCCTTTCACAGCCTTAAAACCTTCTTTTATTATTTTTTAATTTTTTTTCAGTTTTGGGGAAATAAATCTAAGACCTTCATAAATGAGCTATATTCCCAATCGCCCTCCCATCTTTTATTCTGAGACAGGGTCTCCCTAAATTGCTAAATTGCTCGGGCTGAACTTCAACTTCTGATCCTCCTGCCTCAGCCTCCCAGAGGGCTGAGATTACAGGCCCAGTCAAGGTTTAACATTGACATCAATTAATATGCACAGGTGGGCATGGAGCCTAATGCTGGTAATTCTGGCACTCTGGGAGCCTGGAGGATTGCGAGTTCCAGCTCAGCCTGGGTAACTCAACAACTTAAGGAGACCTTGTCACAAAATAAAAAATAAAAAGGCCTGGGGATGTAGCTCAGTGCGAAGGTCCTGGGTTCAATCCCCAGCACTGCTCCTACACACACACACACACACACACACACACACACACACACACACTGCTGACCATCTAGAGAAGCATTCACAATGACACAAATAATTCCATCAAGTCTACATGACTGTGACAAACAAAGCACAAGACAGCATCTTCAAGGAACTGAGGAAGTGAGCCAGGCTGGGTGGTAATGCTGTAGTGCCAGCTACTTGCAAAGCTGAGTTCAAGGCTAGCTTGGGCAATTGAGTGAGACTCTATCTCGAAAATAAAAATTTTAAAAAGTGCTGATGATGCAGCTCAACACTCCCTGAATTCAGTTCCCAATTATTACAAACAAAACAAGAATAGAGGAAGTGAGACCATTTTAAAGCACGTGCTAATCATATCACACTGACTATGATATAAACAGGCAATAATGCCATCAAAAGTTTCCAGCTAATAAACTCAAAATCTTAAAAGGCATAAAAATCCTGAATACTACACAGTCTAGATGTTTGAAATGTCATCTTTACTTTAGAGGGCTCTTTTTTTTTTTTTTAGACAGGGTCTCACTATGTAGTGAGACTGACCTGGAACTCATTATGTATCCCAGGCTGGTCTCGAACTCACAGCCATCCTCCTGCCTCAGCCTCCCAAGTGCTGGGATTACAGGCATGGGCCACTATGCCCACTTAGAGGGCTCTCTTGCAGGGTGCTAAGAAATAGACCTTTATGCTTGCATATTGAAAGAGATGAACCCATGAGTACTCAGCCTTTGGTCCTACAGCCTTTGTGTAAACTCTCTGTCCTGAAGAGATCCCACCCCACAGATCCCAGGGTAGTTTTGCAACACAATGACCACGTTTGAAAGTCAGAGTAAGAACAAAGCTGTGTTCAGCTGAAAATTTCTGAAAGGACCTTTAACATATGGAGCACCTTGTTGACTGCTATAAAACGATAAAACAGCTTTTTTCTTACAGCCGCTGTGCTCTCCTGCTTTTGGCCCCATTTTGGCCGAGCTGCCCTACTGAAGCAGTGCTTTTAGGTTTTATACAGATAGGAATGTCTGTTTCCCTCCATGTCATCTCAGGGCTCCTGAGTCTTTGTGCACCAATTTTATTTTTACATTGAAATCATTACTGGATGATTCTTAGGTGGGTGAGGGAACAACTGAAAAGAAAACTGGTCTTCCAGGGTGTGGCGCCTATGCATTCAGACATTAAATCCGCACAGTTATCTTTCATTCCTCAATTCTAGTAATCTCATACCTTTATAGTTCCTGAGCATATTTTACAGTGTTGTTAGATACGCACACTTCTAGAGCAGACCAAGTCTGTCTAAATGAATCATCTTCAACCTTATTATACTAAAAAAAAAAAAAAAAAGCTGTAATGGAGAAAGTTTTTCTCTCCAACACTTGCAATATAAAACCTGTCCTCTTCCTGGGACACCTACAAGAATGAGAGGCAGGACATGGTGATTTACACTTGAATGGAAAGTGCTGCTGCCTGTGGACTGGTATTTCCAGCAGCCCAGCAGCACTCCCAGTCTGCAATCCGGAGACAGGGCGGGCTGGTGGGCTGTCCTCCGGAGCAGAGAATTTCCCTCAGTCCCACTTCAAAGTGACTCATCTGGCAGGGGGCAGTAAATGGTACGGTGTGTGGTTGGGTGCTGGGCGCTGGGTGCATGCGGCAGTGGGTGATCAGGTAATGAGAAATAGGAGTCCCAAGTTTTCCTCATTAAACCATAGCTTAGTTCCAACTTTATCAAGGCAGATGATTCTCTTCCAAAGGTGCACACAGGAGGGAAAGACGAAAAGACACTTTAAGGAATAAAAGATGTTTGCCCTCAAAAAGTTACTTCTTGGCTCGGGAAGTGAGAGAAAACAAAGGAGTCAACTGTAGAAGATAAAACTCAATAATGTCAACACAGGCAGCAGGAGCCAATCTCCACAAGACCAGGTGGTGTCTGGCTGGAAGGGGCCCTTCTGCTCCTCAAGCACAGGCTCCCAAAGGTGGATGCGCTACAGGAAGAGAGGAAGAAGCTGTGCAGCCCAAGCTGGAAAGGAGCTTGGGACTCGGGAAAGAACAAGTAGGTGAGATCATGGCCTCACATCTGGGGTCACCCTTTCCAGTCCCGTGCCCTTCTTCACTGAGCCTCTCAACCGTGACTTCCCACCTGACAGGAAGAACAATACATTATCGGGGGGGACTGGATGCCAAGGCATAAAAACCTGGCTGGGTGCTGGACCTTTAGAGGTATGATACGATAATATATTCTCTCTCATTAGTCCTGCCCAGGCCCACACACCAAGAGAACTTGAAAGCAGACACATCGGCCTCGGTTTCTGGAAGCCAACAGATGGTGATGGGTCAGTCTGGAAGTGACAGAGACAAACCTACAAGCTCTTCCTCTGAGGCCCTGTGTACCTTACTGTCCCCACATCTCCCTCAGGAAGCAAAACCTCATCAGACTGACCAAAGACGCGACTCTTCCATGAACAAGATCAATTTGGGAAAGATGAATGATTCAACCTCAGCTTCTCTGCCTTTTCCCTACCGTGGCTGAGATAATTTTATTCTAGAAAGCTGACTTTACACTTTATGGATATTCAACACCACGGAATCTTTCACTGGGCAATTATTAAGTTATATCCTATACTACCACCCTTGGTCAATCTCAAAAGACAGGAATCTGTTAGGGATTAATATCTGGGGTGGGGGAGAAATCAATAATTCTTTAAAAAAAAACAACTATACATAATCTGCAAAGGAAGAAAGGTCCAACCCTAGCTGTGACTAATAGGCACCAGAGACAAGGGACACAAATACTTTGATGCCAAAAAGCAAATTACACACCAACAAGAATTTCTCCTTGCCTTCTCACATTTATAATAATTTTTTAAATTAGGAAATAAAAAGCTTTAGACTCCAAGTCCCTGAGGAAACCATGTGTAAACTGCTAAAAGTTTTTATATCCATTATTACAACCAGGCCTCACAGCGGTACGGTGACGCCAAGAAAACCACAGTTCAAAGTCATTCAAGTGGAGAAGGGGGGTGGGGTCCCCACTCCCAGATGTGAGTACAGACGCCCACCTTCTCGCATCTGCACTGAGCTCTAAACTCCTTCCCACTGGGCCCGCTACAGCTTCTTCCTCATCCAGCCTCAAGGCTTTCCAACATGGTTCCACCATTTTGAATTCTGAGAGCACGTTCCATGCATTTGGTTACTTAGACACGTCTTTCCAAACCACTGCCTCAGCACAGCTTTGGCTTTTCTGTGCTTGAGAAAAACTGTACCCCACAAATTCATCACCAATTCAGAGTAGGAAACAGAGTACCTAGCCAATGTGGTCCCTATTCTAGAAGATCATGTCCAATGTTATGGAAGGAAGAGATCCTACTTTCTGTTCTCCAACCCCAATGCAGAGAAAGCCTGCCAGGGTGGAAATGTGCTTAGAGAAGTAGGACGAGGGAAGTTGCCACGTGACCAAAGGTTAAAAGGACTTGAAGGCCCTCTTCAAAACATACTCAAACATTTACATACCATATATATATATATAAAACCCAGCTTCAATCAATAAATGACATCAAAAAGCTCAGTGAGCACAAACAGCACTATTGTATTTAGGGTGCCTAAGACAGTGTTTGATATGGAGCAGTTATGATAAATGCAGTGACTAAATATAAACAATTAAATAGATCCCTAAACCTCCAGGTAAGAAAGTGCTCTTTAGGACAGGTATGAAGAGGAAAGGCAGAAGAAATAACTCACTTATCACCAAGCTTATAAGCTTATAAGTTCACTCAACCCCAAGCTCCTGTGGCAAAAGAACTTTGGAGGAAGTTTAAATTCAGTCACCTTTTTTATTGTATTCAAATATATAATCAATTTCTTTTAAATAGGTGCTCTCACTTTCAAGGATGTGATACCAGCCATTCTATTAAAGGAATGCTTGTTTTTTTAAAAAATTACTGAACTGCAATATTCCTCTGTGCTTCCAAGACCAATGATACATCAAAATTCTATATAATCAGCAAAGTAATTTATATTCATTCAGAATCTTCCACTGGATCAGTGTGTGGGCCTTAAGCAACACTTAGCCAAAGTCAGACAGGTTTGGCCAACAGTTGTACCACAAGGCCTAAAACTGATGAGATTTTATTTTCCTAGGAAGAAAATGAGTTTATTTTAACATAAGTTGGTATATTAATATAAGCCTGAAATATAACAAGTTAATCTAAGGGTAAAATCATATGGGAGTAGGGGAAGATAACCAAGGTAGAATTTTAAATCCATGTTCGGTAGACCCAAGTAAAATCTGGGCTGATAGTATTTATGTAACCAAATGAATTTATTTTATTTAAAAGATGGCTAAAAATTCCCATAATTATACAAGCTATAAACCTTTTACATTTTTAGTCTTTGGCAATTTTTTTTATAAAGGTTCAGTTGAATATCTTTATATCAAACTTAATTCTTCCTCCAAATTTTAAATGAAATCTACTGTTCAAACATATCTGAACATATTTGCATTAGTACACATTCTCAATTTTCCCAAAGTTTCCATAGCAACTTTCACTAATTGGATTTCTAAGGAGATAAAAAGGTGAATCTAGACATGAAGGACCAAGTTTTCATAAAAATTAAAACCAAAACAAGTGTTCTATGCTGAGGGAGTCACTGACAAGTCTCCTTACTAGGCTGGAAGAAACTCCTAGTTAAGACTCAAAGTTAGAATGGACTTTAAATACGTCAAATGTCTAAGAGGTAGAAATGTTCTTTCCTCCCATCCCTCCAGAAGCCAGAGACCACTGACAGCACACCCCTACTTACACATCTGGAGGACAGTGTACCCTTACCTGCACTTCTGAGGGGCTATGGAGGGAGCACCTGGTGCAGAGGGACGGGGATCCACCCACAACTCAAGTGGCAGCTCTGCCACCCAGCTCCAGCCATTCCTCCAATTCTACTGGGACACTTGATCCCCATGGGACTCAACTATCTAGGGAGGTGATTCCTATAAAAAAAAACCCCAGACATGAGCTTCCACTCAGGACTTTAAGAACTGACCCCTGCAAATACAAACACTAGGCATTTTGTTTTGTTTTTTTGATATAAGCGATTTATTTATTCCGAGATAATTAAGCTGTAGCCAAAGAAAAATTCTCACCACAGAAAAACAGAGCCTACAACTAAAGCAAAAGCATCCTGCAGAGAGTACAGATCTTATTTCATCATGGATATGTGTTTAATGCATTTTTACATATCAAAAAGGCTCACAATATTCCACAAAAAGACATTTACTCAGGAAATATCGTCTCTCATAGAACTAGAGTTGGTCCTGGGCTCTGAAACTTGCCTGTTTGTCCTCTGTCACCTGGACTCAGGTGTGAAGGAAAAGCAGATCTGAAAACGAACTTCAACATAACAAGGGCTTCATAAACTCATCAGTGAGTGACTGCTTCTAGATGGAGCAGAAGAAACCCCTCCACATTCTGATGCCTGAAGATGAGCCAAAGAGAGTCAGTGCAGGTGGGGGCTCCCCAGAGAGGAGATATCCATACTTGGTGCCCAGAACCAGGAGGAAGGACACCAGCAGGTGGGCAGAAACTACCAGCACTCGGACGCCTCCCACCAAGATGCCTTTCCAGAGCCACCTGTCACAGCCAGAGCCGAGGCAGCTCCCTAGGCATCCTCTCAGTTGGACAAGGTGTAGGCATTGGGTGAGGTGACCCTCATGGCCTTTCCAGAGTGTGACACTGCAGGGTCTGTCTGGGTTCTTTGAAAACTCACAGCCTTCAGCACACCTGCCATAAGGAAGCCTCTTTTACCTGCTCCCCGCATCACCTGCAAGAGCTGGTGACCAACTTCCAGCACTACCCAAGATGGCAGGCCAAAGAGCCACCACTAACTCTGTCCCTTCCACTCCTTCCTGAGGGAGACAACCATCTTGCCAACATGAGCTGTATTCAAGAGCTATATCTGCTATGCCCAAACAGGCCCGCTTCTTTTCCTCAGAAAGGTATGACTAACCACATGCACGTGTTTCCAGGTTTAAAAGTGATTTCCTACTTCTGGAACTACAATCCAGGCTCCTGGAACTGGTGTTGAAAGAACTACTATATTTTCCCGAAAATAAGACCTAACCAGAAAATAAGCCCCAATTGGTCCTTACCATGGCAATAGCCAGTCTCGAAGATTACACCTCACTACCGTCTTGGTTGGTGGCTACTCTTCAAGGCAGCTAAGGCAAAGATAGGGTGTTCAGGGCTGGCACTTTCGATCTCTAGTTTTCAAGACTGATTATTTTTCTGGTTAGGTCTTATTCTCAGGGAAACATGGTACTTCTAGAAGGCAGATTCCCCCTGGAATGTTCAGAGTTCTCATTCACCCCTACATAAACCTATTCCACCTCTGTTTAGGCTAGACAGAACGTAAATGTGCCAACAGCATCAATAAAAAGCAGCTGAAGGTGCACATTCTTTGACTCTAATTAAGTCGGGATGCCTGATTCACAGCTGTTCCTACTACTGAAAATGTTTTTGTAATAAACAATGGCATTAGAGAGGCATTTTTGTTCTCTGTTTCAATACATTACAACTCACACCAATACAGTGCTTGCTTCTCCAACCATTACACTGCTCTGTAGCTGTGGAAAGTATTCCTGAGCCCATTTCACAAACACAGAAACTGAGGCATTGAGACAGTGTCCTGCTCATGGTTACTCAGCTATTGACAGAGCCAGGACCAAGGAAAAGAAACGAACTACGATTTAAACACTGTTTGAGAAGAACAAAGCCAGCATGCTTCCTCCTTTCAGTCAAAGCCAAACCCGATCACTTCATTTATGTAACACTGCTCTGATAAGCAAGAGGCTGTATGCTCTATTGTTTCTGCAACTCTGCACAATGAGTAACTGAGCCTTGATCTTTCTGTGAATAAAACTAAGAAATTGCTTGGCTGGGTAGAAAGAGAGCATCTGTGCTGGCCTTTATAACAGTTGGGTTTTGTTTTTAGCCCTGGGTATTAAAATATCAATATTGGGCCCCCTTTCTTCTTCTGTGGGTTCATACTACCCTCTACTTCCTCCCTCCATCACAACCCTTACAACATTAAGGAGTGTGGATATATCTCCATTTAACTCCACTGACATGTTCAGCCTCATCAGAGTCCACCACCTCAGTCCTTCCCAAAGAGGAAAGATAAAAGCACATAGGTTTACTGCCAACAGCGATGCCTGTGGGCCAAAGGTGAGGGGATCCCGTCCTCCTCCTCATCGCTGTCATCTTGGAAGCAGAGGTGGGCTCCCACCTGTCAGCACCCTGATCTTGGGCTTTCCATCTGCAAAAATGTGAGAAACTTCTGCTCAGAATAAGCAACTCAGTTTTAGACATTTTGGTATAGCAGCACAGCCGACTCATAAAGACTTCGCGAGCTCCTCAGGTAAAGTACACCATGACTTTGCTCACGTGGTAACTCGCTTGTTTTCCCAAGCAAAATCCCCCAGGGCTGTAGGTAATCTGGGAAGAGCTGATCCTTGGGTTTGTGTCTGGGGAGATGCGATAAAGCAGAGAAGTACAAACGGTAATAATGAAGCTGCCTGCAGTGTGTGAGATACAGGAAAACTGAGGTTCCTCCACCCACTGTTCTACCGCAAAATAACGCAGGACTCACGTGGCCAGGGTGTGCTATGGGTGTTCAGAGGAGACAGCACTATTTGGGTGGTCAAGAAAAGCTGCTGAGAAAAGGTGAGTTCTGAGTTCAAGCTGGAAGTCCAAGGAGACATTCAAAGAAGGGGGAGAAAAATGGAGAGCTATCCTAGGAAGAGAGGATGAGCAAATGCCTTTAAAAGAACATCTGTCCTTTGAGCCCAATCATTCTAGGTAGCTTGTCACCCAAGGACAAGACTGACTGATATCAGTCCCCTCCCACCACACCCAGGTACCACTGAGTGACATTCTGAGGTAGACACAAACCGTGCCCCAGTCTGCTGGCACAGAAAATGGCACAGAGTTCCTTCCTTTCTCTTCCCCCACACTTACACCAGGATGATCTTCCCCTCCCCTGGGCGGAGCCTGAGCCATGCCCTTTTGTTCCCTGTCCTTTGCACCTTGGGAGGCACATCAGGAAGAAGAGAACAATATTCCACCTATTCATTTTGTCTGTCTCATTCCTCAAAACAATACACACAGGTCTACGCCATGCGAGGTATGACTGAGAAATGCAATGAATGGCGGAAGCTTTTAAAATTTTATCACAGCACAAGACGCATTCCCATGAACGCCTCTCAGAATCCTCCCTTTGAACAGACTTAGCCCACTGTTCTTGCCACTTTCTGATGCAGTTCTGGAAGCCCTCATTCAAGAGTGTCTTCAGTTACACTGTTGTGGTGCTCTGATGTTCTGAACTGATTCAAAATATTTCTCTCTCATGGGCATTTTGACTTCGGGAGAAAGCCAGAAGTCCCATGATGCCAGATCTGGCAAATAAGTCAAAGCTTTTATGAGCCTGCCCTTACTGTCGGGTGGCCCTTAGCAACAGCACTCAACATATTTATGGGTATACCTCATACGTACACTCAGGAAGGAGGTTTTCTAGAACTACTAGAAGAAATGAACAAGGGATAAGTGTATTCAAAGCAGGAGAAGGGAGAGTATTTTGAAGGGGATTCTTGGCAATCTGTCTTTCACTGTAATGTATTTTTAAAATTAAAACATTCACTATATAGTTTGATGACAAATGCTAAGTAAATTTGTTGTTTGACTTAGCTGCTGGAATTTTGGGTGTCCTCATTTGTTTAAGTTTGCTGAACCTTTTTATCCTCTAGTGTTGGGGACTGAAACAAGGGGGAAGGGCTGAGCTGCATCCTCTGCCCTTTTTATTTGCATCTTGAGACTACTCACTGTCTTACTAAATTATCTAGGCTAGACTCAAACTTGTGAGCCTCCTGCTGCAGCCTCCTTGACTGCTGGGATTACAGGTATGTACCATCACAGGTGGTTTGAACCTTTGTTAATTCTTCTTGGAATCTTACTGGTATGCTTTAGGTTCTAGGTGGTTTTGATTCCAAAATTTAAAAAAACCTATTTAAAAACTACTAGTGTAATACACATCTCTTGGGAGTGCGAAGAGGTCCTTCAAAATCCCTATTTTATTGGGAGATGATGACTACTGGGTAGAGTTTTTTTGTTTGTTTGTTTTAGGATAACAAAAATGATGTAAATTTGGTTGTGGTTATGCTTATAAAACTCTGTCAATGTGCTCTGAGTTATATGGACACTTTACTTCGATACAGATGTAATTTCTTAAAAAATTAAATACAATTCCTATTTTATAACAACATGCTCACAGAGCAGCCACTATACCAACTGTCAAGAGAACTGGAAAGGTGTGGGGCACCCAGACCCGGGGACATTCAAGACCAGGCGAGGTGTGGCACATTGCTAGGGTTTGAGTGCGCCCCCATCACACGGGCTCAGACTTAGTCCCCTATGAGGCAGTATTGGAAAGGCAGGACTTTAAGAGGTGGCTGCGTCTTGGTGAACAGTCAGAGGGGTATCCAATAGGGAGAATCAGCAGCCTGGACAAGGAATGGGAGGCTAGGCCTTGGGAGATTACTACAGCGTCTGCTTCGGCAGACCAGTGTGGTGCCCACTCTGCGCCAGGCCCTGTGCAGGGCATGAGGGCACAGAGAGCAAGAGAGTCTTCTTGGGAGATGTCTGACTGCCAGGAAAGGACACTGAATGGTGAAGAGGGGAAGGGAAGGGGTACAGTGGAAGCATCACAGGACATAAAGCAAAACCAAGGAAGGCAGGATTGTCAAGGACAGGTCACTAAAAAAGAGTGGGAACATGGGGCGCTGTGCCAGCTGGAGGTGGCGTCTGGCGATCCTTCAGGCAAAGGGAGCTGATGAAGGTTTTTAGCAAAGGTTCGATCAAATATGACTTCCTAATTTCCCCCCATCATACAACAAGCTCTAAGTATGAACTAGAAAGTTAATATTTTCATCCAAGAGATGCCCAGAAAGCAGTACCTAGTATTCCCAACAGGCTCAAGACAAGGTAAAGCACCTTGCTCTACCTGCAGGCTGTAACCTGTGATGTCAACACAGCCATCATGACCAGCATTGTCTTAGAGAATTAGGACAGAAGAGTAAGTACCAGGGAATGTTGCACATGGTCAAGGCTACAGGTTTCGTGAGTCTCTGTTCTGTTTAGTCTAAACACCATGCATGCACTTATACACATCATCACATGGGTACCTTGGGTTATGATACAAAACTCCTGGTCACAAGATTTTGAGGTCACTTGCTAAAAGTGTTCATCTCAGTTAATAAATCAGTGATAAATTAGTAACAGAAGGTTATAACAGTGAAATAAATCTAAACTTGGTTTTACAGTGGTCTCAGTCTCCAATTTAAGTATGGGGAAAGGGCAGAGCTACAGCATTTCTAGATACACTCATGGGCCTCACTCGGTCCTTTGACTCCATCCTCCTTGTACGCACCCCAGAATCCCCAGTCCTGCTCACATGCCTCAGGAACTCCTGACCCAGTGTGAACCCATAATCCTATGTTCTCAACTTTCTGTTCCAGCTTTCTCCACCTGCTTGCCTTGGTTTTCCCTGCACAACTCCACCCTGCTTCATTCAACCCACTGGAGAGATGGTTGTTCCCCAAATCTCCCTGATTCACAGGACCAAAGAAGGTTCTCGGTCATCACTGTACCCTCTGAACTTTTTTTCCAGGCCACACCCTGTCCTGTCTCCTTCAATGCAGTGTCCCTCAGTTCCCAATCTTATCACTCACCTCCTGACCTCCAGGACTTTTCTTTCTTGCCGCAGTCAATAAGTTCCTCCCACACCTGCCTCTGCCCTGTGGCTACACAAAGGTGGATGACCTTGGGAACACCCAAAGGAGAGCTCAGAGACTTCCTCCTCTATCTCAAGGTTTCACCTCCATTATACTCCAACCACACACACAAGCCTTGCCGCACCTAGGACCTTATCTCTTCCCAGAAAAACTCCACCTTCAAAAGCAAGGCTTCCAAATCTGTGACTAAAGCTTTCTATTTATCCAATTCTCTGCTTTCTTTGAAGCCAGGGCCTCGCACACACTAAGTAAGTGATCTACCAATGAGTGACAACCCCAGCCCTCCACCTCCTCCTTCTCACAGATCCTGCCGTTCACCCTCATTATTGGGCTCTCTGACTCTCTTCCCCTCCATCTCACTCACCTTACCTCTCTATCTAGCCTCACAGCCAGAAGGGTCCTCAAGGCCACCTGATTCTGTGCAGGTGACCTAATTCACCTGGGGTCCCTGTTTCCCATGACTTGGTCAGAGCCAATAAACCAATCCTGAAGCCTAATGATCCCATTCATTTTTCTCTCATCTTGCTTGGAAAGTTCACATGCACTTGCTGACTGGTTCCACGAACCACACATACAACTTTAGCTGGCTCCACAAACCTGCTGCCTTTCTACCCAATTCTGACTAACACTACTGCTTCTTCATGCCTCAAGCCTCCCTTCTTCCTTATTTCTGCATATCTATACCCCTCCTCTCCCTCCTCTCATCCCAACAGAAGTCCTTTACATTCTTTTTGGCTAAGCTGGGTAGGGACACTGAGAGCACATCAGCCACAGATCTGGTCTCATCCCTCTTGAGATTGTAATTCTCAAACTTTCCTGTGCACAGAAGTTCACCAGGGCAATCTGTTAAAATGTAGACCGACTGGCCCCAGTCCCAAGAGATGCACTCATGTGGTCTAGAGTGACCCCTAAAATCTTGCATTCACTCAAGCACCTGTGTGATCCGATCCAGGTGGGGCGTGAATTTGGGGGCTGGCGCCCCGAGTCAGTCTCCGAAATGACGTAGCTTCCTCAGCTTTGCCCTCTGCAATAGCAGAGGCAGGAAAAGCTGTATGCTACAAATTACGTGATGAAAAACATCAAGCAACATTTAAGGCAAGAAAGGCTGAGTGGGGAAAGTGCAGAAATAACGAGAAACGTTACTTCCTGAATTCCTGTCCTAACACCTAAATGGGGTCAAGGTTTCTCAGCAAAAATCAAAGACAGATGACAAAGATATACACATATTTAACTCCCCACACACTACAAATTCTGCATTTAAGTAAATTTTAATTGAATTTACCGAATAAATTTCATATTCATTTTTATTTTTACATATTTTCACTGTTGAACTTTTTTTTTTTCTGGTACCAGGGATTGAACTCAGGATCTTACACTTTCGAGGCAGGCACAGCGCCACTGAGCTAAATCCCTGGCCCTTGAACTTTTTAACTAATGCTGCTTCTAATTGACATGACTCATTGGGCAAAGGTACATTGCCAAACAGTAGGAGGCTTTTGTCCTAATCCCAAATCCATCAGTAACTCCACGCACAGGAGAGAATCAATGAACCTCTCTGTACATGTCCGCATATACGCGTTAGGGATTTGACTCTGTTTCAGGGGAGAAGAGGTGTTCAGACCGAAACAGCAAAAGAAGACTCTTCCACATTCTTTAACCATTCCAAACACAAGATCTGAAGCAGTCAGTCTATGACAACCTCCTACAAACATTCTCCCTCACCGGCTCCCTCAGCCTCTCTACGCCTTGAATAATAACATTGTTCTATGAGTTTTAAGCATCACAGCGTGAGACAGCATCTGGTGGGGAGGTGCACACAGGAAGGAAGAGACCTTGGTGGTGTTTACTTTTCAAACTTTTTGATGTTTCAACAAAAAGCCATGCGTTCTTTGACACCAGTCATAACACTGGCAGAACCAAAAAGACAATTGAGGGATTGAGTGTAGAATCCAGATCCAACCAAGAATAAGGATATGCCAAAACTCTCTTAGGAGCAGAGCAGAGAATATAGTTCACATCACAGAAAACTGCAATTTCCAATTAAAACTGGAAAAAGAACAAGAGGTGGATGGAGGCAAGAAGAAAGAGAGGAAGGGAAGCAGAAAGAATCAAAGGTAAATACGTGGTAAATATGTCCCATAGCAACTACTCCTAGTAGTACCAGTTAACAAGCAAGCAACAACAAGGAAAAGGTGAAAGAGAGAACTAGAAATAGACAATGGCTGGTCACATGGTACCAAAATTCAAGAAGAAGAGATCAAGAGCCATCACAGAGCTGCCCATAATGAACTGAAAAATCAAGCCATGTTTTGAATCCACAGTGAAGACATGACCATAATGCATTAAGAAATAAAGAAGTCCAGCAACAGTGCGTTCATTTGTAAGCACAAAGCCTTTGAAGTCAGATGACCTGGGTTGTAATATAGCTTCTGTGGCCTGTTGGTAATAACACTGAACAAATTACCTAAGGTTTTCAAGACTCAGTTTCTCCATCTATCAGGATGATCATGAGCTCCCTTTGGCAGCACATATACTAAATATCAGGGTGGTTATGAGAATTGAGATCCTGTGTATTAGAGCTCAGGGGACTGTGCCTGCTGAGTAGATACATGACTACCCTTGTTAGTAAAGTACATTTGAGACCATGGAAAATTCCAGTCCTCTCCTAGGCTTCTGACTTTGAAGGGCCTGAGAAACAAATATAAACTCTAGGATCAAATATCAGTTGCTCAACTTGTCTTTGGCTAAGACGATTAATGCCAATTATTTGTATTTTAAAATACCAGCACTCTGAGAAGTTACATTGTCATTGGCCAGAACACACCTGATTGGCATCTGTCCAACATATAGTCAAGGCTAGAACACACAGCACCTGACTCTAAGAACACAAAACTCTCCCAAAGATGTGTCCCCAGCCCAGGTTCACCTGGGAAACTACAGCAAGTACAAGTTCTGAGGAACCCACCCCTACACAGGGTCCTCAGTTGCCCAAATCCCACCCCCAAACCAAGCCTTGTGACTTCCTCCTTCACATTCTTAAAATCTATCTCTCCCTCTGTAACCCCACAGCACAATCCAGTTGTACCCCAGCCCAGACATCTCCCCAGGGCTGGCCAGTGTTGTGTCTCTTCTTGTGCCAAGCAGATACTCCAGTCAGACCCCATCTTACCCTCTCCCAAGCTACTCCTCAGGAGCCCTTTCTCCTCACATGACTCCCGACTGCTGGATGTGCTACACTGGCTCTGCCTAAAAGGCTGGGGCCTCACTAGCATAGGTTCCTGAGGCGTGTTGGTTGGAAGCAGCCCCTAACAGGCCGGTCCCCAAATATAGGCCTTATGTAAGGCCAGGCCTGAGAGTGAGCCCTGCCTGCAGAGCAACCCTGCAATTCATCTGACTCTCCTTGGACAGCGGGGCGGGGGTGGGGGATATAACACAGTTGCCACAAAAACATAAAAGCTGTTTATGTTTTGAAAATACAATTTAAAAATTCCTTAAAATGTAGTATGTTGCCTGGAGCAACAACGGGTCTCTCAATGGGTTGATTACCAAGAAAGGTAAGGCACAGCAGGAAGAGAAAAAGCAATGGGTTCTGTAAGCTTCCCAGGCATACATTTTCTTTCACTTTTTTTCTTTTTAATAATCACTATTCATTGTTAAGCCAAACTATACTCATGGCTTTCCCTTGCTTAAACACTTGAAGCAATTCTCCTTTTAAACCTGATTCCTCACTCTCTATTAAGCTAGGACTGAGCTTGAGATTCAATTTAACCAAGGTGTCCTTTTGGTATCAGAGTTGTAAACATGGACACAAAAGGCAATCACTCCCATGTTTTGTTTTCTTTCCAGGGCACACACAAAACTGTCCCAGACATACCCATACAAAGAGCAATTGGCACATATAAAGTTCTTTAAAGGTAATATTTCTAGACAAGCCCATCACCAAGGGAAGCGTTTTCTACTTTGTTTATTTTCAAAGTTAGGACAGAAAAAGTAAGCACAGCTAAAGATCTGTATGTATTTTCTCTTTCCTTAAAAAAGGGAATATAATGTTACAGGAACTTTCCTTGGGAGACACAATAGCAGCCCCATTCATAACTACTTGCTCAACTGCAATTTGCAAACTTTAGTTCTTGCCAAGACTCCCTCTCTCTGACCTTCACAACACTTCCAGGTGGATTCAGTTCCTCAACCCAGAGTTTTCTCGAAGAGAACTCTATCTTAAACTTTTTGCACAATTGTCTCCTGAAACTAGACAGCTGAATTTCTTAAAATAGAGTCATTTGCATTATTCAATATATTATTCAAATATATTTTACCCGGATTAGTAAAAAAACTACTCAATGGTACTAATTCTTTAAATTAAAGGAGTAATTTTTCCAAAACAGTGGAATTTCTGCCATCCAGGTTCTCTCAGAGCTCCCTAGCAGCAAGCACACTTGTCTGAAAATAGCCCCATTTCAGCAAAATTTCCAAAGCAATGAAGCTAGAAAGCTAGTTCCCAGGGATATCTGAAAAAAAAAAAAACATTACAAGATCATTTAGTATTACTGCAAATGACAGAAGACTGGAAAGCTTAAAGTAGCTCAGGGCTGAAAGTGCAGCTCCAAGCACCTAACATGCATAAAGTCCTGTGTTCAATCCCCAGCCCACCCAAAATAGGACAAAAACCACAATTAGACAATCAAGGCAGCAATAATCTTATTACCGCAACTATTCAGCTGAGGACATCATTCAATTTCTGGTTGGGTTTCGGACAGCAACAAAAAGGATTTTCCCACCAAAGCACCTTTTCTGGGGTCAATTTCAAAAGGGTATGGAAGCATCACATAGAAGGCGGTTTCCAATGATTTACCCTTTTGAATTCTTACCCTTGCATAATCCCCTCCCCTTGGGCATAGCCCAGATTTAGTAACCTGATTCCAATGAATAAAAGACAGCAAACATAAAGCACATTCCTGAAACTAGGTTACAAAATCACTCTGGCTTCCATCTTGCCCTCACTCACTTGCTCACTCTGCTGGAAGCTGGCCACCATGCTGGGAGATGCCCTAGGGAGAGACCCTATGGCAAGCAACTGAGGAAAAACTCTCCTCACAGTATCAAAGATCTAGGTCCTCAGTTCAAAAGCTTATGCGGAATTGGACTCTGCCAACACCACTGAGAAAGCTTGAAGGAGATGTGGCCCAGCTGGTCCCCTGCCTGTGGCAATACCAGAATGTGGCAAAACCTTTGAGAGGTAATGGCCTCGTGAGAGGAAGTTACATCATCAGGGTGCACTCCTGAAGGAGCTATCAGGGCCCCATCCCTTCCTTTCTCTTTTTCTTTGCTTCCTGGCCACCCTGAAGTGAAGAGTTCTTCCCTGCCAGGCACTCCTGTCATGACATTCTGTGCCACCACAGGCCCCATGCACTGAAATTTCTGAAACCATGAGCCAAAGTAAATACCTCTGACTTTAAGTTGATTACTTATGTATTTTGTTACAAAAACAAAAGGCTGACTAGGCACATATTGGCATTAATGTCAGTACTGTGACATATACCCACACTCCATAATTCTATAAAGTTGAAGCAATAATTTTAGATTAAAAGTCATCCTAATACACAGGCTGCCTCTTTCTTCATTGATTCATTTATTAAGCAATGTATTTTCTAATTCTCTATGGGTTTAATGAGGTGTCAACAATTTCCAGCTTCATAATACACTGGGTCACAAATAAAGGACTTGCATAATACAACTGCAATATAAAATTTTCCAATACGACAAACTTTATTTCCCAGTAAATTTTACTTCTAGGTTGGCCAAGTTTTTAGAATCTTGTCTTCTAGAATCTACTTCATATCTTACTCTTTACCCTCAATAGCCAAAACATATCAGATACAACAAATTGTCAACTACCTTTAATGACAAATGATAGAAATCCTGTGCTGAACATTTAGTTGTTCTTTTAAATATGCAACATGGGCCGGAGTTTAGCTCAGTGGTTCTGCCATCTGCCTTGCAAGCACAAGGACCAGAGTTCGATCCCTGGTACCAAAAAAACAAAAAACAAAAAAAACAAATCAAATATGCAACAGATACAATGCCACAAAACCTTCTAAAAGATGAAATTGACCTGCATGGGGAGGCCGAAGGATTCTCTGAAACAGTAAGCTATGATTGGAAGAAGGAATAGGTTTGAATGGAAGAAAGAGGTTTGCATAGCCATATAATTCAGCTTTTAAAATATACAATTCAATGTTTTTTAGGGTTGTGCAACCATCGCCACCATCAATTTTATGACATTTTTGTTAGCTCAAAAAGAAACCCCATACCCACAGCAGCTATACACCATCCTCCCCTCCACCAGCCTAACTAATCTACTTCACCTCAACAGATTAGCATATTCTGGATATTTCATATGATATGTGGCCTTTGTGTGATTGCCTTCTTTTATCTAGCATAGTATCTTTAATGTTCATCCATGTTGGAATATGCATTTCATCTTTTACAGCTGAATAACGTTCCTTTGTGTAGATGTATCACGTTTAACTTATCTACTAATTCATTAGTGATAGATGTTTGGGTTGTTGTCATTTCTCCTTACTCATACGAAGAATGCCTCTTTAAACATTCGTGCACAAGTTTTGTGAACACAGGTTTTCAATGTTCCCGAGTACGGACTGCGAGTGAAATTGCTGGTTAATGTGTCAATTCTATGTTTAATTTTTTGAAAAGCTTCCAGGCTATTTCCAAATTAGCTGCACCATTTTACAATCCAAGCTTCAACATAAGAGGTTTCCAGTTTCTCCACATCTTTAGCAACACTCATTATAATTCGTCTTTTAGATCATAGCTATCCTAGTGGGTGTGAAATGGTATCTTATTGTGGTTTTAATTTGTAGTGACTTAACGGCTAATGATCTTGAGTCTCTTGTCATGTGTTTATTGGTCATTTGTTTATCTTCTTTGGAGAAATCTAGTCAGAACTTTTGCCTGATTTAAAGTGAGGCTATTAATGTGAATTTTAAGAATTCTTCAGGTATCCTGGATGTTGATCTTTTTTCAGTTATATGAATTGCCTTTCCACTTTCTGCCTTCTACAGTAGTGCCTCAGTTCATCAACACTTCTGTTTGCAACAATCTGGTTTGCAAACAAAAACATTCAGCTTTTGCTTCCATTTGCAAATTCCACATCTGGTGACAAACATGACCATGGCCATCTTCCCCACGCAAGCACAAACGCAGTGATCTTTCCCAAATCGTAAAACAGATTAAGTTCATAAACCAAGGAACCACTGCATCTTTTAAATCAAAAAAAGTTTTAAACCAGGTATGGTGGCCCACGCTTATAATCCCGGCAACTTGGGAGGCTGAGGCAGGAGGATCAAGTTTGAGGCCAGTCTAGATAACTCAGCAAAATCCCGTCTCAACACAAAATAAAAAGAGCTGGAAGCACTGCTCAGTGGTAGAGCTCTTTCCTAGCATGTACAAGGCCCTGGGTTTGACAGTTCATACCAAAAAAAAGTAATTTTTATGATGTCCAATTTACCTATTTTTCTCTTTTCATTTTTGCTTTGGGTGTTGTATCTCAGAAATCACTGCCTACACCACATTCACAAAGGTTTATCATGTTTTCTTCTAAGAGATTTATAGTTGTAGCTCTCAGATTGAAGTTAACAGTCCATTCTAATCACTTACCAGTGCAATTATTCAAACACAGGATGACTGAAAATGATATTTTTCATTAATTTTTATGAGATAATATAACAGAAAATATAAAAAAAACCAATTTTATGTAATTTATCCAATACAAGAATTGACTGATTGAAATGACACCTGACTGAGCAACACTCAGGAGACTCAGTATGTAAACAAATGTACTGCTCAAGTGACACCCAGGATAAACCATTAAGTGGTTACAACAACTTCTGTCTATGTTGTCAAGTGGAATCCAAATTTATTTTTATCCCCATGGACAATCAGGTCTTTCAGTGTCTTTTGGTGAAATGACTATATTTTTCCCATTGGGTTGCCTCAATTCCCCTGCTGAAAATCAATTAACCATAGTGTCAGATGCCATTTTTGGAGCCCCAACTCTCTCCCATTTATCTTATGTATATGCTCCTTTCAGCACCATCCTGTCTTGATTAGGGTGGCTTTGCTAAGTGTTGAAATTAGGAAATATGAGCCGTCTAATTGGAGTCTTCCTTTTCAAGACTGTTTTGACTGTTCTATATCCCGTGCATTTCCATAGGAATTTTTGGATTACCTTCTCACTTTTGCATTAAAAAAAACAAAACAGCTGTAATTCTGCTAGACTGCACTGAATCTAGAGATCAATTCAGAGAGCATTACTTTCTTAATACTGTCTTCCAAACCATGAAAATGGGATGTCTTTCCATTCTTTTAGCTGACTTTAAATTTTCAGCACTGTTTTATAGTTTTCGGTATCTAGTCTTTACTTCTTTGCATTGTAATCCTGAGCTTTTTTTTTTTTTTTTAAGAAAGCATCTCGCAAATGATTGTTTACAGTATTCCACTGTAATCTTTTCTATTTCTGTAATGTTGGTAGTTATATCCACACTGAATAAGGAACTTTTAAATAGTCTATTATCCTAGAATCTTAAAAGTAATAAAACCAAAATTAAAGATATAATGGAATACTATAGTTCTAAACTTTTGAAAATTCTGTGTTACAGAGTACATTAACTAGATGCTTCCTAGCTCTCACTTCCAGAAACAAAAAGAGAGGCATAAATGTAGAAGGAATGAATGGCTAGTCAAAGTGCACCAAAGTCATTTCAACTGAAATCAGAAGCAAGGACGAGTTTCTGGATGAACACACACATTAAATGTGTACCATTTTGCAGAAATGCAGCATGCTAGGCAACTATACCCATGAATACAAACCCATAAGTTGATTATAAAACCCACATGATAAATCCCAAAGGCAATAAAATTGTGTAAGACTCATGGGATAAATCTTGTACTAATATTCTGAACAGAGCAAACTCACTCCTTAAAATACAGTATTTCTTGAGTTCTGAACTTCTTTACACTGTGCTTTCTTAACACAGTACACTATAAATCTAGTAGTTGTAATATAATTATGTACTCAGTGACCAAAAAGTGCTTAGATCTTAATAAATGATTCACAGATACACATTACATTTAATCTATTCTTATGAATTATGAAAAGCCATCTTAGAGGGAAAACCTTCTATTCTTATAGTTTATTCTTTTAAAGAGACTATTCCAAGGGAGCCTTCTTAAAAGAACCTGGGGTCACTGTTATGATGATTTCTAAAGTAAAATTCAAATACAGCACCAAATTTCAAAAATGCTACAAAAGATGGCAAGCTTTCAGGCTACATTTATACCACCTCGATATACTGGAAACAAAATTGTGCTTATATTATCACCATAGAGCTGACTAACACTATAGTTTGCAGGATACTTTCACCTTTTTTTCTTCCTTCTTTTCGTTTTTCCTTTCCTTTCCTCCCTTCCTTCCTCCCTTCTCTTCTTGTCCTCCCCCCACCCCTCAATAGAACTCACCACCTCATACATGCTGGGAAATTGCTTTACCACTGAACGACATCTCCAGCCAGTTATTTTATTTTGAGACAGGGTCTCACTAAGTTGCCCACTCCTGCCTCAAACTTGCAATCCTTCTGCCCCCTCCTCCTGAGTAGCTGGAATTACAAGCCTGTGCCACCATGCCCATCTCATGCTTTCACTTTCTTTAGCTGATGTTTAGAAAAAGAAAAAGTCTATGAAGTCAGTAGAGTGGGTGGTGGTAGTGTCTTTATCATTCCATTTACAGAGGTGACAAACCTGGACTTCCTCATGGGTCCAGTGACCTGTCCAAGGTCACCACACAGCTCACAAGCGGTGGTGGAGGTGGGAATAAGAAATCTGTTCTACCAACTCCCAATCATACCTGCCCCCTACATGATACATTTTCCCACTTCGAAAGAAAGAAAGAAAAGAGTGAGAGAGGGAGGGAGGGAGAAGAAAAGAAATGAAGAAAGGGAAAGAAAGAGACACAGGTTTCCATGTGAAGTGTATGGCAAAGGAAGTTTCCACTAACAAACTTTTTCATTCAAAGTACAATTCTCTCAAATGTCTATGAATCACTCTCTTTATCAAACTTTTTTTTCCAATAATTTAACTAAAGACATGTTTTCAACAGTAATAGATTCGTAAGGAATCTTTAGCATCCTGCAACTTAACTGTAGGCTTTACAGATATTTAAACAACCATTAAAACTTGATCGCTAGAGTTACAGGAAGTTACAACTCTGAGAATAGTAAACAATACGAGAAACCCCCTATAGAGCAGTTCTGATGTCAAATTAGGGCATGTATCAGTGAGCAGTGATCTACCAAATATTTACTAAAATCCTCATAATTCTAACTCTGGAGAGAGTCATTTATCAGTGATCAGAGATAATTAACCCCAATGACCATGTAAGTGTTTATTTTCTGTGTGGGTTAAGAGCACTGGGAAATGTCATCTGCCCAGGAAATGATACGGTTGCACCCCATGGAGCCCCATCTCACACAAAGCACCGACTCAAACTGTAACACATCTTGACAGGGACAAAGTTTTCTGGAGTCACTTGATAAAGAAAGTATTTGCACTTAGGATTCTTTATCTTTACTTTCTCCTTGGAGAACCCAACACTTACTTAATCAGAAGAGTCTGAAAGTGTCAATGCCACTGTAGAGAAAAGATACCCTAAGTGACCACACACCCACAGGTTAAGGAGGAGACTGCTGTCATAAACCCACATCAGCTTAGTGACCCATGGACTTCAGCCCGATCTGCTACTGTCTTACAGGGCTTTTATCATCATTGCAGTGAAGGTGAGCAGCTGACCTGAGGAGGCCCTTGGGGCAAAGGAGCCCAACTCCAGTCGTTGCTGCTCCCCTATATCCAAGCAAGTAAGATGAAGAGTTTGACACAATCTGGAATTTCCTCAGCAGTTTCCTGGGAGACTCTGGGACATGAACATTTCTTCCCTCATGCTTTGACCTTGACTATGTTGGCAATTTTTTCTCAATTTTGCCTGGCCATTTGCATGAAATGTTCTTCTCTTTTCTCATAAACCTGCTACCAATAAGAGTGTAAATGAATTATTAAAAGTACAGTCACAGAGTGAGTGCAGTTGTACCCAAGTGGGGTGTGAATGGAGCAGAGTGTAGAGGGGTCACCTTGTGCCCACTGGCCTGGCATGGGAGCTTCCAAATAGAAATCACTAACTGCGGGCAAGAGTCCCTCCTCAGCCACCGTAACTCTGATGACTCTTTAGAATTGCTGGTCCATTCGAGGACGTTCTGGCCATACAACTCACACCCTTACCCCCTAGCTCAGCCCCAAGAAGATGTCACCAAGTTGATCCTACCTCTTGGCTTCTTCCAGGTGGCAAAGATATTCATAAGCGATGTTCTGCCGTCTCCTCTCGTCCATCTCTTCTGCAGAAAGCCTTTCATCATCCACAATAGCTAGAAACAGAGGACACAACACATTACTACAGGGCAGTGTCATCCAATAAACACCGAGACCGAGACACCAAGCTGAAAAAATTTGGGTGAGGGTGTAGCCAAACAGTGTAGTGCATGATTTACTGTGTGAGGCTCTAGTTTCCATCCCCAGCACCACAAAAAAAAAAGAAAGAAAGAAAGAAAGAAAGAAAGAAAGAAAGAAAGAAAGAAAGAAAGAAAGAAAGAAAGAAAAGAAAAGTTAAGTTCATATGCAGTTCAACTCTGAACATCCAGAAACAGGGATATTGAAATATTGAGTGTAGCAAGAGATTTGCGTTTGCATTTTGCATTATAGTATTTCTAACAAACAAACAAACAAACAAAGCAAAACCGGAGAAAGGGTTGAAGATACAAAATGACAGAGTGAGGGCAGTGACCAGGTTTCACAAAGGTTACACCAGAGGATTTGAGCAGCATCAAACCTACTAAAGCCCAGTCTACCAGCGACAACTGTTCTTAACTTACCACGACTGCAGACTTGCTGAGTGGCTGAGCTCAGGTGTGGCACCCCATAAACTCTAGGATGCGCAAAAACCCAGAAGTACTTATCTTTTCCCAGCCCTTGAAGCGCTCAATTACCTTCCTCCACGTCAAGAGACTGATCAAGCCCACTACAGAGCTGCCAAAGTGTCTAGGACTTTTCTACTCACATGGCCAACCTTTCTGGTCAGCGAGCACCCTTGAGACAAATGCAATGGAGACAGGACATGGGCTGAGCTGTCACACCCGCACCCCTTTCCCCTGTACAAACCCAGGCTGTAAACTTCAACACTTGAGCCTCGCTCTTCGGTGGAGAGCGCAGCCCCTGTTTCCTGACTGCACTTTCTCTAACTCTCATCCTTCCTAGCATCCAGCTGTCTCTCAGCCAGCTCTGCCTTTCTCATAAAAAGGACTCCTTTCTCACCTCAGTTCCAAACTTTAATTCTGACAGTTATAAAACCAGTTTTGTGTCTAGCTAGTTAGATCACTCAACTAATGAAAATGGCGGGGGGTGGGGGTCAATGCTTGCTTTTGTTTTCCAGTTGCCAGCTCCAGCCAGCCACTATGACAAGTGGGACCCTGTCCCAAGCAGAAGAGATAAGGATGGGAGGTCACCTGTTTATCTCCAGGAATGCCACACTAAGTGTCCTGAGGATGAGAAGCCAACCACAGCACCATGGCAGACAAAGGGAATGGAGGGAATATTTTGAACTCTTACTGAAGCAAGCACAATGCTACATGTTCAAGAGCTAAAACCAATACTGAACTCTCAGAGAACTCAAAAGAGAGGGTAGAGTGAAATCACAGCTGTATAAAATATAGCAGAATGCCATCCACACAGAAACACAGCCTGGATTCTTTCTCAGTAAGTACTGTCTTTATTTCAATGCCTTGGGCAGCAGGTCTACTGTGCATTTCTTATTTAGGCCTCATGTCTCTCTGAGGCAAGTTATTTGCCCAACTTTCCAGTCAGACACAGAGGGCAAGCGGCCATTTGCGTGGCAAAGAGCAGAAACACTGAGACCAGGCACATTTGAACAGAGTGGAGTAGAGTGTAGAAGAATCTGGAAAATGTCTCTGTATGTGGGTGAGGAGGAAGGGGAAATGGCAAGGAGGAGGGAGGAAGCCTGGAGGAGCGGGTGCAGAGGCTGCTTTGTGACAGAAATGGTACCCATAGAAGCAGGGGGGCTCTACCCCACTGCCCATCTGTGTCCCCACTGCCTTCCTACCACTTCCAGTTTCCACTGTAACTGCATTTCTTCAACAGGGGACTTCATTCCAGACCAATGATACCAATAGAGGAAAACACAGATTTATATTTGTCAAAACCATCTTCCTTTTCTTTAAAAAACTCAACTGGATCTAGACTTTAAGAGAGTCATCTCATTTCGGCAAGCTGCAGAAGCTCTCAGACAATTAACCTCTGACCTCCACTGCGAGAGAGTCCAGGTGCTTGTGTCTTTTTTCCCAACTCTGTGATAGGGGTCTGTGCTCAGGCTTCTCCCCACATCCTCCCCTGCCACCAGACACATCTTTCCGACACACGGTCCCACTGCTGCTGCCATTCTCCCACTCCAAACTGGCAGTTCTTTGGAGAAGGGACTCTATTTTGATTCAACCTCACATCTCCCTCACACCTGTCATGGCTCCTTAACATATATAGCACTCAAATATTTGGGGAAAAACTATGTTCCAGTAAATCCTTTCAAAATGAGCTAACCATTACCCCATAATACATGTAATTTAAATCAAACTATGATTTTCTATCCAAGCTTTTAAAAGACACCCAGGATGTTATGTCAGCTTTCTGTTACTATAACAAAATACCTGAGATAAATCAACTTATAAGGAGGAAAAGTTTATCATGGCTCACAAATTCACAGGTTTCAGTCCAGGGTCAGTTGGCCCTGCTGCTTTGGGACTAAGGAAGCACAGAATATCACAGTGGAGTCATATGAGAGAGGAAGGAATCCTGGTCACCACATGGCAGGCAAGAAACAAAGAGAGACTGAAGGGACCTGGGTCTCAATACCACAGCTCAAACTTTCTCACTAAAATGCCCTCTCTTGTGGTTCTGTTATACTTTAACAGCAAACCCTTCATAGGCACATCTGTGTCCTCAGGATATTCCAGCATTCTTCTATGAAAAAGCTATATGGCCTATAAAAATAATTTGTAAACAAACAATCTCTTAACAAAAAAGGCCAGCACAAGGGCCCTAAAATATCTATGTGGAGCAATTTTAGTTGCCTATTTATACTGAATAAAAAAGGCTGTGGTCATCAGTGGAACTGATTAGGGTCCACCACACAGACATTACTAACTGATGTTCAGTTCCTAGGTTCTCTGCAGCAGGTATGAGTCAAAGCACCACAGAGAGGGAAATGAACTCAGAGAACACTCTTCCCCCTTCCAGGCTCCATGGACCTAGCTCTTCCTTCCCTTCTGACCTTCCACACCTGCCATGGTCCGTCCCACTTCAGATTGCAGTCTCCCCCGCCTTTCTTCCAAGACAAAGACACCTTCCAGCCCCACAGTCAAAGTGCAAGCCAAGGTTTTGAGTTTGAGAAAGTCTAAGTGAGAGCAGGTACTTCTGGGCCTCAGAGGTGCCTGCAAATATTGCTGTATTACTCAACATTTACTATGTAATGACTTCTGATAAGAACCTTGGTATGGATAACAGCCCTGCCATTTCAAGAGCCATCAAGGAACTAATAATTCATCTGACACATGGCTTTACTGCCTATGAAGTACTTTTCCATATGTTATTATGTGGTTCCCATAATCACCCTGAAAGACAGGCATAAGCTCTTTCTTACAAATGAGGAAACAAGGTCAAGTTAGAGAAAGGGACCACCCGTGGCTACTCCATCACAGCCCATTGCTATGCTGTTCCAAACCAACACTCACCACCAAACTCAAGGAATGGGTGATTCAAGTGGCTCAAGAATTCCTTTGATTTTATAACAACTTGGTTAATCATGATTTCCTCTACATTTCATTTGTATTTGCTGCCTCGAATGCTAAGATGCATGCGGACATGGTGAAGAAGAGCTTTCTGCAGTAGCAGCAATTCACAAAATGCCATTTACACAATCTGAATGTGCCAAAAGATGGTGTTTTAAAACAATTACAGTCTATGGAAATCTCATGGTAGAGCATATTCAGAGACTCAAGGAGCAGAACAAAAGTGAGTTGGCAGAGGAAGTTTAGAAACAGAAGCTTGGGTTAAGATGGAAGGAAATGTGAGTTCATTCCCCAAAGAACACCCACAATACCTAATCAAAATGGCCCAAGGACCACACCCTTGGGTGATAAAGCATTGACACAGTCACATTTCACCTCTGCTATGTGCTACTTTCACACATGGACACCAGGGCCACCATATCCTGTGTGATGAATTCATTCACTGGTTCACAAATATTTGAGTAGTTCCTTGGTGCCAGTCCACTCTAGGGGCTGGGCACAAGGGACAAGGGTGACTCATAAGGTCTCTCAGAGTCTCCATCATTGCTTAATAATTGAAAAGTTCATAGAATTAGAAAAGTCTTATATATGAGGGATATATTAGAGGGAAGATTGGCAAGAGTCACTAAAACCAAGGGTGGGAATCTGGTTTTATAAAATACTATCCCTTTTTAAGGAAAAGATAGAAATAGGATAGGAATTATCAATTCACAGAAATACACTCACAGTTTAGTATTTTAAATACACATCATTCTGTGTGACTCAAAATTTCTACAAGGAATCCTGAATATCCTCCGGTAAAGAATTTACTCCAGTTGTGGAATGAGCCCTCTTGGGGAGCCAAAAACTACTTAGCCTGGCAAACATCTAAGGGACTACATACTATTATCTGAGCTTGAAGAACAATTACCAGAGACAACATTTATACTCTAAGGAAGGCACCAGAAGGATGAGAACTGATTCCAAGACACCAAAACCTGGGCAGAGGTAGGGGAATGGGATAGAAAGATGACAGAACTTGTGACCCTCCTGCCTCAGCCTCCTCTCAGAGTGCAGGGATTAGGGGCATGCACCACCACTCCTCACTGAACATCTATTTAAGCACTGAAGTGCCGTCTGTTTCTACCAAGCAAAGAAGGTTAAAGGGCAGCTTTTCAGAGGAAGACCTCATTTCTGATTCTCAAAAACCAAAGGGAAATTAGTAACTATCCACTGTGAAAATCTGAACAAGAATGTCTAACTACTCTTCCTAATCGGGAAGCCCGGAGTGGACCATAGTGATGCTATGGCTGGGATGCAGGCCAGAATGGGGGAAGCTGTCAGTCTAGGACTCTGTCCAGTTTGGAAGAAGAATTAAAGGTAATGGTTTCTAAATTTTGGGATTTCTTAGATAATTAGAATTTCAAGACACATACTGGAAACCAAACTGCTTCTTGCTACCAGAAAAGCAGAGGAAGAATTCCATCTGACTACTGCCTGCTCCTACACACACACACACACGCACACACACACACGCACATGCACACACACACACACACACACACAAGCTCTGTCAGGAAGGAGGGAGTGTTGAGTTCCCAAGGCCAATTTTCAAGTTTCAACTCCAAGAACAGAAGGTAATTTTAAAATTTTCAGTCTCAGTGAGCTAATACTCTTTTCACAGGAAGGGTCAGGAACTCAGCTCATCAATACTCAGGTATGAACTATGTATGCTTAAGATGATCTGTGTAAAATGTACCAAATTATTTAGAACCAGTCCTAAAAGGATTCCCACTGTTCTTTATAAATAATGAGTACTTTAAAGACCTAGATGTTTACCGAACTTTAATATCCCATAGGAATAATGATATTTTACAACTGTTAAATAGATTAAGTTTAATAGCAACCATCCGCTGGCTTATTCCTAAGGAGTAGAAGTGACTGTTAAATTTCTTTCACTCTCTCAAAAATTACTCCAAAAGAACAGTCAGAGGATATTTCTATAAAGCTGGGAATTTAGAAGACAAAAGAATAATGAGTCGTAGGCTGATTTTTCCTTGACTGTTAAGAGAAAAGAAAAAATCATAAATGGCTCAAACATAAGTACAAAAGAACAAATCAACTTGTTGGATGTGACTGGACTTTGTTTCCATTGTATATGTTTCACAGTTCATATGTCTTATTCCTCTCATCAATGTAAGCTTTTTGTGATACACATGTGGAATACCAGACAGAAAGGATCAACACTTGGTAAGCACTAGGTAAGGGCCAATGTTTTATATAGGTCATCGCTGTCCCTGCACCCCTTTGAGACAGTAACTGCATTACCCGCTTTTCTGATGGGACCAAACTTAAGTGAAGCCAGGTCCATACAGGATAAGGTCATCGCAAGGTCAGAAAGGCAGTTAAATGGAAGAACTGGGATTTGAAACAACTGATTCCAAAGTTCATGATCTTTCTACATTACAGGGCCACAGCCTCTCACACATAAATGCTTGCTGACTGGCCCTGCTGCCATCCGTCTCTTCTGAGAGTGCTGTTAATGTATTACTGATAGGTTTCTCCTTAATCAGCAGATAGATTTATGTGACTTTATTTTCCCTGCTGGAAACTCTACAAAATCAATGATACTATCTTGAGAAAATTCTGAATGCAAAATTAAAGGCTAATTTCTCGGAGATAGAGAAATCTCCAATACAATCCGGCAAAGGAAAAAAATACTACAATATTTAGTATTGCCAAATTAGACTATACCAAGAATGCAAGCATTGTAACAAAATCAAAACAAATCAAAACAAAAAGCTATTTACATGATATACGACATCAGTAAAAGTCATATGATCAATAAATGCTGAGAACATACTTGGTAAAATTTAACATTTTTTTGTTTGTTTGTTTGTAGTACCAGGGATTGAACTCAGGACCTTCCACCTTGCTGAGCTAAATCCCAGGCCCAAAATTTAACATTTTAAAAAAATCTCAGATGCTTCCTCCATCCTATACCCTCTTCCTTCTAAAAGGTGAATTTCCGCCTAATCTGATAAAGATCATCTGTTAGAAAAGAGCGAGGATAGGGCCAGGGATTTAGCTCGGTGGTTCTGCCGCCTGCTTCAAACGGGCAAGGTCTGGAGTTATATCCTCAGTACAAAAAAAAAAAAGGAAAGAAAGAAAGGAAGGGAGGAAGGGAGGGAGGAAGAAAAGGGCGTGGCTGAACAGAAAATAGTGTGGCTTTGAGTTAAGTGTGCTTGAAACAGTGTTACACTCAGACACTAGTTAACTAGACAGTTTCCTCGCTTGTAAAATGGGTACCATATGAATATTTTTTCTAAAAACATAATTTTAAATCACACATATTTTAAATTATTTAATAATGACATGGTATAACCAACTATGAAATAAGCAAGTTATAAAATGCAAAATATAGTATAGATATGTATAATTAGGAAAATAAAGTTGGCTGTTGTGGTGCACAGCTGTAATTCCAGCATTCTGGGAGGCTGAGGCAGGAGGATCACAAGTTGGAGCCCAACCTGGGAAGTTTAGCAACTTAGTGAGTCCCATCTCAAAATTAAAAAAAAAAAAGACGAGTGATCTAGCTTAGTGTAAATGCCTTGGGGTTCAATCTACGGTACCAAAAGAAGGAAGAAGAGGAAGATGCTGGTAGTGGAGGAGGGGGAGAAGAGGAAGAAGAACAAAGAAGAAAACAATTACCTCAGCTAATTTTTCAAGGATAATCAATTACGTTCAATGATCCCTTCACTCAGTTGCTTTATATGCCGTACAGCTTGCAAATTGAATGCACTTACAATCATATTAAGTTGAAAAAAGCACAACTTTAATCCCACGCACATATGTACTGGCTAAACTTGTTTTTGTATACACATATGTATATATTCTTAATTATAATAAGTACGTGATTTTATATTAGATGCACTATAATTAAGGAGGGAAAGCCAAAAAGAGAATACCAAATAGGAACAATTTTTTTCCAAGAGGTCATCTCTGGGGTCTCCTCCTCATTAGTCTCACACGTTTTCCAAATACTCTGTACTATTGATATATTCCTTTTGTGTATATCAGAAATGACTAAGGTATCAGCTGGACATGTCAGCACATGCCTGCGTTCCCAGCTACTCAGGAGGCGGAGGTGGGAGGCTGGCAAGTTCAAGACCAGCCTGGACCCTTTCTCAAAATAAATCTATCAAGACCTAACTCAAAATAAATCAACAAAACAGAAAAAATAACAGTAGTTTAAATTTGTTAATGTTCATTTCCAAAAAAATAAAATCTAATCAGAGAAAGCCTTTACGGCCTGTGCAGTGCAAAAGATAACCTTCACGCATCTAGATGATCCATCTGAACTTCTAGAAGATGATCGTGATCACTCAGAAGGGCCAATGACTATTTTAGTCAGCCTCACTGTCGAAAAAAAGAAAATCACAGAAGTTCAGGACAGCAGAGAGGATGTGATCAGAAGATGACTAATACCAGGATGTTGTCATCAAAGGCCCAGCTGCCTAACTGACAGCTTGGAATGATACACTCAGAGCAAGAAGGCAGAGGAAGAGGTGACAAGGCAGAATGTAGGGCATTTAATCCGGCCAGGGGAACAGGAAACCTCCCATGTCTGAAGGGAGAGAAAGGAGAGGAGATCATGGTAACACTCTGCAAGGACAGTCTTTGGCAAAAAAACGAACAGGATGAAGGGGAGCATGGCTGGGTGGAAGCGAGAGGGAGCCAGCTAGTCCCAACTCACTTTGGGACTTCAGATAGTGGTGGTAGGAGCCACACACGGATGAGCACCAGGAAGTCATCCAAATGCTGACTTACACAAAGACAAGCTTGTGTGAGGAAAGGGAAAGGCAGGCTCGCAGCCGGCTGCTCCAGGGTCACATTCAGGAGCTGATACACATTGAAACTTCTTTTTCGGAAGAGAAGCTTAATATAACATACGCAAATAGAAGGCTCTGCTGGAGAACAGAAGGGTGCCACGAATGCAAGCATATGCTGTTTGCTACTGAGTGTGAACTAACACATGACTCAGGATAGTCAGTTTTTAAAATACCACCAAAAACCCTGCTCCCAAATGGGTCATACTATGCAGATGGGGACATGGTGACAATACAGTCATGCATCAAGAATATATTTCCACATGATTCTATCCCGGACCAAAGTGTATCAGGCTACTTCTCATGAGCAAGAAGCTTCCCTGGTTTTAAGCAGGTTGGGAAAATCAACATCAGTCCATATGTAGGGTTTGCAAGAAACTGGAAGAAGTCATACAGGACAGCATGTGGGGCCAACCCCAAGCCACAGGACTAAACATGCTGAGCCCTTTGGTCTCACAGAGGTCACGTGCATCTATGAAACACGACACCATCAGTGATCTCGGATGACCAACAAGCCCTGGTCAGAGATGGGCGAGTATTAATGCCGACACCTGACCATGATGAAGATGGGCGAAGTAGGCTACAGAGCTGGGTTGTACCTAAAAACCTCTCCTGGCTTTCGTTTCGCCTTCAATGACCTTTGTGTGTTGGAGATCCCCTATTACATTAGAGTAAAGAATATGTTTATTCTTTTTGTTCACTACACAGGGTTCGGGAAGTAAGAGAACGGCTGATGTGGGGAGGGAGGTGAACTGGCAAGTGTGTGAGGTGCACAAGGACTCTTACAGGATAAAGAACGCACACAGCCTATGATTTTGTAAAAGACTTGGAAAGTGTACAAAATACACCGAGAACGTACTCTCGTGGGAAAGAATTTACCCCACCAGAAGAACAAAGCTGCAAACAGTTTGGTTTTGGCTTGTGTGCTTTTTGTTCTAACACGCCGAACCTCTCCACTGCTCTCAGAAAATAGAGAGTCCCGAATTTAGGAAAATGAATATTTCTGTAAATACAAGATAGACAGGAAGGTTGCAGATTCTGATATCAAAGTCCAGGGAACTGTGCATAACACCCAAGACAGCAACCTCCTGGAGTATAATGCATGCTTCTTGGCCCCACGCTTACGGTAGGGAGACCCAGCTAATCTCCCACAAGGATCTCTTTCTTGGCTGGGTACCGAACCACAGTACTGTACGAAAATCCCTGCGCAACACGTATCAACTGCAAACCACAGCACACAGCCATTTTCTCTGTGTATCAGCCACTCCTTCCTTAGAGGACTGGAAGACAATTTCAGAATTAAGTCATTGTTTCTATGCCAGATGCAAGAGCCTGCCAGCATTTGTGCAGCAGAAGTATCCGTAGTTATGAAGCCAAGAAAAGACGAAAATTTCCTCCTTTGGATGGACCCTAGCTAGGTACAAAAAGCTGGCAGAGAATCATGGAAATACAGAACCCTAAAATGTATTCCAAGTGCTTTACAATTAACACCAATAAGTACAGCTACAGAATGTGCTTCTTTTGGTTTGTTTGTGGCAAAGTCTCTAACTAATGGCTAAGTAGTTACAGAACACTGCCAGGGTAGAGGGGAGGGATGGAGAGGAGGACTTTGTGATCCACGAGTTTACAATTTAGTATGGGAAGGCACATTTAACTTTGCAGAAAAGCTGTAAAGCTCCTTCAGAAAAGTACAGAGAACAGGAAAGCCAGTGGGGGAAACAAGCAACTGTGCAATGATAGGATTAATCAGAACCAGTTTTCTAGTTGAACAAAGTCTGAAATCAGGCTTGAAGGAGAGAAGACAAAGGGAGATGAGTGGGAAAACATATGTGGAGACAAGAAATAAACCAGGCTTTTAAGGTCATCTGGGTTCAGATGTTTGTGCCTGTAGCCCCAGGTGCTTAGGAGGCAGAGGCAGGAGAATCGCTTGAATGAGTTAGAGGTCAATCTGGACAATAAAACAAGACTCTGTCTCAAAAAAAAAAGTATAAAGAAATGGTAGTTATATTTCTTTTTAAGTTTTTCTTAGTGCCTATTAGTTTTATAAAATATTAGGCTTCATTGCTTTTATACATGCATATAACATATATCAGTCATACTCATTTCCCCTATTAACTTGCCGCTACATCCATTCCCTTCCTCTTGCCAAACAATACCATGATCTTTTTTCCTCCCCATATTAAGGGAAATATGCAATACTTTCTGAGTGTAGTTTACTTTGCTTAATATAATGAGCTCTAGGTCCATCCATTTTCATTTCATTCTTCTTTATAGCTAAATAATACTCCATGGTACACATGCAAGCGTGAGCACACGCACACCACGTGTGCTTTACCTATTCATCTGTCGATGTGCCCCTAGGCTGGTTCTATGCTGTGGCTATGGCAATCTGGGCCACAAGAAGCACGAGTGCAAGTAACCCTACAGGAAACTGAAGGTATTTTTTTCCGTTCTAGCTGTAGTTTTTGAGGAATCACCAAGCTGATTCCCCAAGTGGTGTACTAATCCACATTCTCACCAGCAGTGTAGAGGGTTCTTCTCCCCTACATCCTTACATTTTTTATGTTTTGTATTTTTGATGATAAATCTTGTAGTTTTGATTTGTATTTCTTTAGTGGCTGGAAATGTCGAACATGCTTTGAAGTACATATTGGCCATTTGTATGAGTCTGTTCAGTTCCTTTGTGCATTTATTGATTGGGCTACTTTATTTTCTTTTGACATTACATTTTTTAAGTTCTTTGTTTTAGACTTTAGTCCTTTGTTGGAAGAGCAGCAGACAAGATTTCCCCTCATCCTGTATGTTGTGTCTTCACTGTTAGTTGTTTCCCTTGCTGTGCAGGAAGTTTTTAATTTGATGTCATCCCATGTGTTAATTCTTGCTATTTTTTCCTGTCCTTTAATGGATGTGTGTGTATGGCTTCAAATGTTTTCCCTATGCTTTCCTATAGCAGTTTCAGAGTTTCTGGTCTTTACTCTAGGTCTTTGATCCATTCTGAATTAATTTTTATACTGGGTGAGAGATAAGGATCTAGTTTCAACCTTCTACATATGGATATCTAGTTTTCCCACAACACTTGTTAAAGAGGCTGTGTTTTTAGCAACATATTTTTGTTGATCTTGTCAAGGTTCAGATGGCTATAATTATGAAGGCTTGTATCTGTGTCCTTTATTCTAATCCACTGGCCATGTCTATTTTTGTGCCAGTGCCACACCGTTTTTGTTACAATGGCTTTGTAGTATAATTTGAAATCAGGTCTTTAAAATTTGAAATCTTGCTATTTTTGCCCAGATTGCTTTGGTTATTCTGGGTCTTTTGTGATGCCACAGGAATTTTAGAATTATTTTCCAATTTCTTTCTCAGCTAATTCATTCTAATACACAGAAAAACTATCAATTTTTTTAATACTTATTTTGTATTCTAAGTACACAATTTCAGGGTGCACTTTTGCTCTTTGTCTTTGGTTCTATTTCCCAGCTTTCAGTCTCTGTTTTATGAAAAACCTCTCCTGGCTTTCGTTTCACTTTCAATGACCTTCGTGTGTTGGAGATCCCCTATTACATTAGAGTAAATAATACATGTTAATTCTTTTTGGTCACTACACATGAGTTATTCACTGATACCATGGCTCACCACAAGGACACTGCACCAAATTCACAATCTGTAGCCTGTCTTGCAGAACCAGTGTCAAATCAGAAACAGCACCTCTCTGGTATAACTCTCCTTTCAAGATAGAACTATTGTTACATTGCCCCATAGATTAGAGTTTGCTTTCATATACTTCCTGTATTTATATCTTATATTTCTGAAAAAGACGTGTTATATATAAAATATATAATTTTTTCAGTGCTGGAAATTGAATCCAGGGTCACTACATGGAGTTACATCCCCAGATTATTTTTTTCTTTTGAGATAGCGTCTTAATAAGCTGCCTCTGCTGCATTCAAACTTGTGACCCTCCTGTCTCAGCCTTCCAGAGTGCTGTGATCAAAGGTACGCACCACCAAACCTGGGATTTCCAACTTTCTTTCTGTCCCTTTCACTTAGCTCTCATGGCCTCTAGGACCCTTTGATGTGTAACTGTTTGTCGGCCTTTAACTAGTGATTTCATCACAGAACAGCCACAAATTTAGGTCTGTCAGATATGATCCAGATTATGGCAATGAGATCCAGGTGATGGTGATGCAATCCATCTTACACACTTCAGTACACAACACACAACCTGTGCCATGTGCTCTGCACAGCAGCGAGACCATTTGTCTCAAGAAAACCATGCTAAGTGCAATTTCCTGGTCAAGATGATGTGATGTGTGCAGGTTTCTCCACTTGTGAGGAGATCCTTTGAAACTATATAAATATCCTCTTCCCCATAAGGTTGTATCTGCTATAGATAAAATAGATGTTAACATCTACTGTAAGTCCATCATTCCTCCCACTATTGTAAGGAAGAACCTTCCTTCTGCCTCATTTATTTCCATCAGTTTAGATTTGTGCATTCTATATTCAATCCTCATTCAAATTATAGGGGGGAAAAACTACCACAGTGGCTTTGAAATAGAAAAAAAATGTGTCAAGAAAGCATTGAAATTTTAAACAAATGTCTCAGAAAACTAGTCTAGAATGTGACTGGTGGCTGTGCTCACGTGTCCACGGTCACGGCTGAACACTTGCTCTTCCACAGCACCTGGTGTGAAATGCCCTGTCCCCCAGCAGCTGTTCATGTGATCACAGCCTGCCTCGGAACTCCTGATCTTCCCGAGAGCCTTGCTGGTGAGACCACTCTATTTAGAGAAGAGGAAAACTGCTTGGAGAGCCAAGAACCTGCTCAGGGCTTGGAGCCAGGTGGCCCGGAGTGTAGCACGTGGATTCTAAGACCTGTGCTCTTTGCACACACAGCCCTGTCCTCCCAGATAGCTATGATGGAACACGGTCTACAGATCCAATGAGACCTTTGTTCCCACCCCTTTCATACGCCAGATAACTATTCTATCGAAATCAGCTTCTCCAATGAGCGTAGGATCTAAAGCTCTGGAGATTATTAATTTGTATGTGTGCTTTCTCACGCTAATTTACCGCCCTGCCCTTCCTTTCTATGGGGCAATGTCTGTCAGCCCCTCCCAGAGGCAATTTTCCACCAGGACACAACCTGTGTGTTTCCACTGCAGGTCTCCTAAGATTCAAAAAGAATAAACATGATCTTCCTTCCTGGTGACACATTCTTGGATGCATCGAGGAGAGTGCAGAAAGAAGAGGGGCTACAGCTGAGCGGGGACTTGGGGTCACTGCTCCCAACCCTCCCTGTGCAGCTTGAACAGGGGCTTAGGTGGCCAGGTGCATCCTACACCTGCCCTGTGGCCCACAGTGTACTGCGTTCCTTTGGTGTAATAAAGGTCAGGGTTTCCTTTCCTCCCCGAGCATACACAGCTTACTTATCCACAACTACAGCTCTTTGAGGTTAAGTCAATTCAACTGTATTATGACCATGACTATAAACATTATAACCTAGTTTTACTACTGCGATAGCATTTCCATTCGAAGAAATGAGATCAGACTACAACTGGATGTTTTAAAAAGCCTCTCATAAGCATATCATGGATTTTTCAACTTAACTGGAGGGACAGAAAGAAATTATAACATTTTCTATTTTAAAAATTAAGAAGTACAGTAGCTTTATCATCAGCGGAAGCCCTATAGCCCTCTTTTATGTGTATGGGGGGATGACTGAGGATTGAACCCAGGAGCACTCTGCCACTGCACTATACCCCATTGTTTTATTTTTTGAGTCAGGTTCTCCATAAATTGCTTAGGCTGGCCTTAATCTTGCAATCCTCCTGCCTCAGGAGACTACTCCTGCTGGGACTACAGGAACATGCCACAGTGCCAGGCTTCAGTCAGTTTTTATAGCTCCCTAAACCTTCTCCATGGGCTTTAGACAACTTAGCATTAATGACTCACCTAGAAGTGTGGGTCTCTCACAGATAAGAATCTAACTACCCCATCTCTGAGGGATTCAGACTCTGGGTCCCAGTTCCTTACTTCCACCCACGGCTCTTCCCTAGCCAGTGGTTTTCTTTTCACGCCATTTTCAGCCCACAAATGGATGGTGGCATTACCACAGGGAGAGCTCAGCTCCGCTGTTACTGCTGCAGGCCTGACTTCAATGCCACCTGCACCATATCCTGCTGCAGCTCCCACTCAAATCCCCAGCTCTGAATGCCGTCTTGGATGATGACACACATCCCTACTTTTTAGCAAGGTAACGTTTCTTTTTTCTCTCCTTTTTGTTTTGGTAGTGGGAATTGAGCCCCTGGCCCTCACACTGAGCTACCTCCCTATCTCTTCTCATTTTTTAATTTTTACTTTGAGACAAGGTGTTACTAAGTCACTAGGTTGTGGCCAGGATGGGCTCAAACTTGCAATCTTTCTGACTCAACCTCCCAGAGTACTGGGATCACAGGTGTGTGCCACCATGCTGGGCCTAAAGCACCGTTTCTTTAACACTGATAACTTACATGCCTCTGATGTCAATAGGGATGCACATCTGCACCAACTCAACTCAAGGCCACTGGGAGGCCAGGAAGTCATGTGCAATGCAGAAGACAGGAGATTCGACAAATGGAGACTAAGCAGGGAGGGTCCCCAGCTGGCGCATAGCCTTGTGGCAAGCAGCAGTACCAGGGTCATTTATTCTCTCCCAGCATTCACTCCCCAGGCTCTTCATCCTTTCCTGTGCCTTTGATTATTTTTATCATATTCCACAGCAAACCTGACTTCTTGAAGAGGAGGTATTTTGGGGAGTTAGAGTATGTGTTCTTTCCCAGGGGAGGGGCTTCACAGACATGCGACAGGCAAGACCTAGGGGGAAGGGGACCCCCCCAAAGGGACAAGTTGCCCAGGGAGCCCCAGACTGTGACAAAGAGCAGGAGGAGGGCATGATGAAAACCACAGGTTCAGCAACTTAGCAAGACCCTGCCTCAAAATAAAAAAATTAAAAAGGGCTGGGGATGCAACTCAGTGCAAAAGGACCTGGGTTCCATCCCCTGTAGCAAAAGGAAAAAAAAAGAAAAAGCTTATCATTCCCAAGCATTTATGGTGCTGTGACACTCTTAAGCTTTTGCATGACTAATTTAATCCTCACAAACCACGGTAGGTACTGTTATTTCCATTTCTGAAAGGAGGGGAGCACAGTGCAGAGCCCAAAGACCTGAGCCATCATCTATGGAGTGTGGATCAGCACATGCCAGAGTGGCTCCAGGACTTGGCTTTCAACCCCAAGCCTGTGTGGCCTCAAGCTCTGGTCAGAAGACAACCTCAGGCCAGGAGTCATGCCTGGAATCCCAGCACGCTGGGAGGCTGAAGCAAGAGGACTGAAAGTTCAAATCCAGCCTGGGCAATTTAGCAACATTGTGAGACCTTTACTCAAAATTTAAAGTTTTGTTAAAAGGCTTGGGATGTAGCTCAGTGCAAAAGCCCTGGGTTCAATCTACCATTACCCCCTCCAAAAGGCCTTGCTGGGCAACATGACTCAGGTGACATCCTCCTAGCTATTCTGAGAATCCTGCAGGTCAAGAAAATGGATACCACATCAGTGTGCACTGAGGTGAGACTCAAGTAACACGAGCAAGTTCTGGTATTTATAAATCAAGAGAACACAGAAAAAAATATATCTTCTTTCAAAAGAGCCCCCAACAGCCATCTATTTCAACTTGGTGGCAGTCACAGAGCAGCACACTTCTAGATGCATCTTCTAGAAAGCACTTCTACTCAATTATATCTTGCTATATTGTCAGAGCTGGACTCAAACTTGAGATCTTCCTACCTCAGTCTCCCCAGCATGAAACACTGTGCCTGGCTAGTGTACTTCTTTTAAATATTCTGAGCAATGCATGGTGGAATGCACCTGTATCCTAGCACTCAGGAGGCTGGCAAATTCAAGGGCAACCTGAGCTACACAGGGAGACCCTCTCTCTCAAAACAAAACAAAACAAAAAAACAAACCCAAATAGTTAGATAGCAAATAAATAAATACTCTTCAACTCCATCCTCCAAGATGGATCAGATGTTTGCAAACAACTAATAGGCAATCTCAGCCTCGCCTGGAGAGTAAGGTCTCATTCCTTCATTCTATTATTTTGTCCTTAGCTCATAAAATGATTCTGGTTGGCAAACCCAAAAGAAAGTAACATTTAAAAATCTGAACTACTGTAATTGATGATCAAGATGTTACATATTTACATATTTAAGAGCTACTTTGTATTCTAGCCTCAGAACCTCATAGTTTTATCTAATAGGTAAGAAACATTTCCCTTAGATTTCTCTGCAATTTGAAAATGATGGTGAGAATCTGCCAGACCAGACAGGCAAACAGAAAAGCACTGAGGGAGGAATCAGGATTGAACATCAAATATTTGGATCCTAATCCCTGTAATGATACACATCAATCTAACTCAGGTAGAATAGTGATGGTGAACCTTTTAGAGATGGAACATCCCAAATGCAATCCAAAATGCACATATTTATTGCAAAGTGCCAACACTGCCCCATGTGTTCTGTTATCCAGTGCTCAGCTGATGGGGCATTGCTGGGGCAACTTTGTGCCACATGTTCGCCACCACTGAGGTAGAACAATGGCACAAGGGAAATCATCCCCTCCACACATTTGAGTTTAGACAGCAAACAAGGCCTATTCCTCCTTCCACTGTTCTAAGACAGGTAGAGAGGAGCATAATAAAAACCAGGAAATCTTTCAAGCTCTAGGTGACAGCACACATGAGCTCCATCTCCTGGCCTGACCTTCAGTCACCTTCACCCTACTCAAACCTTATTATGGGTTCATGAATATGCACTGCATCTCACACATGTAGTTAAGATTAGAGTGAATTCTGGGACAGGCATGCATGTTGAGAGACCCTGGCATGACTCAGCACCTTGTCAATCTTTCCTGTCATGCATACCTAGAGTCTCAGGCAAGACACCTGGGCTGCGTACATATCCCTTAAATTCCAAAAGCCTGATTTATCTGTGCACAGTACAGCATAGGGCTTTTTACTTTCCTATCGTCCCAGCACCACTTTTATGTTCATACCATTTTTTTTGTCTGCACAGACTTGTCCTGAACACATCTTCCCATGATCTTCAATAAATGTAGCTGCTTTTCATTTACCATTGGGTATACACTTGCCATTCATTGCTTGCTGTACACAAGAGACTATCTGCTGAATCCACTCCAAGGTAACAAATCTTTAAGCCCAACTTCCATATAGTTTTAAAAAAATCATCTAAGTAGGGAGGGTGGAGAGGGGAAAGAAGTGGTGCTCAAGCAGGCTAACTGAATAGTTTCAAGAAAACTACAAAGACGTGAACAAGTTAAGGGTAATTAGGAAGAAATGCCTCCCCAGGTCTGAAGGGACCACAGGAGGGATCAGTTACCAGACTTCAGCAATAATTTAGCATCCCCCACTGCCCAGTCACCCAACACCTTCCTGTGGAGGGCCACACCCTTGGCCCAGGAGTATCTGGATTTGCACAGCTGAAACCCCCAAGCCATAAAGGCCATGGTTATAAGATCCAGAAGAGAGAGCAGAAGTGAACAACAGAGAAAGGGCCTTTCTGAGGCTCCTTGATGAAAACTGAAGCCCACTGGGAAAGTGAAGACAATCTCTGCAATAAAGGTGCACTAGACCACTACACTTGGTAAGTTGGTGGGATCAGCACCTCCTACTGGAACCCAAACTTTCTTCAAGGGAAGGGCAGCTGAAACCTGCAGTAGAACCTTGCAGAGTTCAATCCTGCAGGAGGTCAGGGAGCTCAACTTGGGCCTTGCAGCCAGAAATCAGCTTGAGTCTCAGCAGACTATGGCTGGCTTGCTGAGACTAATCAACTTAGACCTGGACACTGCTGCCCACATTGTCTATTGTGACCACAGAGACATTCCCTTAAGGAGCCACTTTTTCTTTTTTTTCCTCTCTCTCTCCCTTCTTATTCTTTAATTCTCTCCCTTTTTGTTCCTATACCTGTCCTATTTCTGATTTTTTTTCTTCCTCTTTCCTTCTCTCAATTGTCATTTTTATAGGAAGGTGAATACAGCATCTAGCTTCCCTATTGCTATTAGTTTGTTCTGATCTTGTCTTTGTTCCTTCACCCTGTCTTTTGCTCTCACCTTCAACAGTTTCCCCAACTTTGCAAAATTTCCTGTGTCTTTTAGCCTCACTTCTTTCTAATCAATCCTTTTCCTTCTATCTCTCTATCCCTCCCTCCCCAACTCTTTCTACATCCTCATCCCAAAGGGTATATTTGCTATATTGAAGAGTTTATTCACTACAAACATATTTTGGTCTGGTCCCCGATTTTGATATAGTTCACAAAGTCAAAGATGACAGATGAATAGCTACCACAAATTGTCATTTTCTAACCTCTGTTTGATGCTTTTATTGATGCTGATTGTATCACTTGGGCTAAGGTATCATGATTGACATAATCAGATATTCTCCCTGGTATACTGAAAATAAGATTGGCTAAGAGTCACTACAGACTCAAAATCTAAAGACCAGCTACATATAGAAGACACCTCTGAGAAGTAATCATTTCACAAGGGTTCTAAATACAAAGAAAAGAAACAAATCACATACAAAGTAAAGCCCATAAATATACTCACAATAAACAATACTGAAGTATCAACCCAGGAATTAAACCAAAAACAGCACCAAAAACAAAAATAGAAATGAAAAAACACCTAACCAAGGCAGAGACCCAGACTTCCAGCTCACCAAAGGTAAATTCTGGAGGCAGTGAGATGGAAAAATCTGTTATCAACCACATGGACACTCTGAACCGATACCATGGGAAGAAGTAACAAAACAGATGAATGAGGCTCTAGAAAAATTCAAAACAAAAATAATTTCTCAGCTAACTACAGAGATGGTGAGCAGAATAAAAGACAAGATTAGAGACTCTACAACAGAACACAGATTATAAAAAAAAAAATGGATGTGCTCAGGGCCATTGCGGAAGCCATGAATGCACAGTATAGGAAAGAAATGGAATCCATAAAACAGATTCGAACAGATATCCAGGAGATTAAAAATGCTATTGAAAGTATTTGCAGCAGAATGAGCTAATATGAAGACAGAATATCAGATATAGAAGACAGGATTTCAGTTAGTGACCAAGAAAAGAGAGACTTCTTGAAAGTAGTAAGGGACCATGAGAAATCGATCCAGCAGCTGTAACATGACACAAAGAACAATAACATAAAACTGATAGGAATCCATGAAAAAAACAGGAGAAAGTACAAGTGACACATTAAAAAAAAAAATCTGTTCACAGAAGTAATGGCAGAGCACTTTCCAAGTAGAGGAAAAGAGTTTGACATACAGATAAGTGAGGCATATAGAACTCCAACAAGCCATGATAAAGAAAAAAAATCTACACCTAGACGTATAATAGTCAAGATCCCAGAAACCCAACAGAAGAACAGAATCCTACAAGCAGTTAGAGAAAAGAAACAAATCACATACAAAGTAAAGCCCATCAGAATCACAGCAAAGTTTTCAATACAAACTTCATGTCAAGGAGAGCCTGGAGTGAAGTATTTAAAGCCCTAAAAGTAAACAACCTACAACCTAGATTGACGTATCCTGAAAAACTATCGTTCAAAATTAATGGGGAAATAAGATACTTTCACAACAACAAACATCTGAGAAACTTTATGAATACCAAGGCAGCACTCCAATCAAGTCTAAACAATATCCTAGAAAATAAACAATGAGGGTCACGACTCCATGAGGCCTAATATAGTGAAGCCATGAGATGAGACAAGAAGTTAAAGGAAAAGGTGGGAAAATAAAAAATAAAAGAGCCAACAACAGGAAAATATAATGACAAGAATAAGTCAATACACATCAGTTATAACCATCAATGTTAATGGCCTCAATTCACCAATCAAAAGAAATAGACTTGGCCAGGGATGTAGCTCAGTGGCGCCACACCTGCCTCATAAGCCCAAGGCCCTGAGTTCAATCCTTGGTACCAGAAAAGAAAAAAAAAGAGAAAAGAAATAGACTGGCAGAATGGATTAAGAAGCAAAATCCAACAATATGCTATATACAAGAAACACACTTAATTCAAAAAGAAATTCATAGATTGAACGTAAAATGATGGAAAACAATTCTCCATATGGCAGGCACCCAGAAAAAAGAAGGGGTAGCTATCTTATTTACAGTCAAAGTAGATTTCAAACCAAAACTAATTAAGTTTTCTATGACAAGAAGGTCAATACATCCTTGTAAAGGGAGCAATCCAAGAGGAAAAGATGCAAATCATAAATACATATGCACCACATATTAGTGCAATTATATACAACAAATATTAATGGACATGAAAAACCAAATAACCACTAATACAATTATAGTGGGAGACCTTAGTACTCCACTGTCAAAAACAGACAGGCCATCGAGACAGAAAATCAACAACACTAGAATTGAACCAAACTTTTGAACAAACAGATTTAACAGATGTTTACAGAGTGTTCCACCACACACTGTGCACATGGGTCATTCTCAAAACTAGACCACATGCTAGCTCATAGAACATGTCTAAATAAATGCAAAGGAATTGAAGTTATCCCCTATATATTATCAAACTATAGTGCTATTAAATTGGAAATCAATAGCATAGGAAACCACAAGAGCTTCACAAAAATGTGGAAATCGAATAACACTCTCCTGAATAACCAACGGGTCACAGATCAAGTGGATCAAAGATCTAAATATTAAAACAGAAACACTAAACTTGCTGGAAGATAGGTTAGGTAGAACTTTTGAAGACACTGGAATAGGAAAAGACTTTATAAACAAAACCCCAATAGCACAAGAACTGGCACAAAGAATGAACTGGGATCTCATCTTATCAGAAAGCTTCTATACTGCAAGAGAAACCACCCACAGAGTGAAGAGACAACCTAAAATGTGAGGAAGAAATTTTACCAGCTGCTACTCAGACAAAGGACTACTATCTAGAATATATAAAGAATTTTTAAAAATCAGATTGCCCAAATATAAAGACCCAATCCAAAATGGGCATCTGAAATGTACAGACATTTCTCAGACAAAGAAGTAAAAGCAGCAAATAAACATTTGAAAAAATGTTCAACATCACTGGTCATTCAAGAGATGCAGATGAAAACAACACTGAGATTGAGATCCCACCTCACCACAGAAAGAATGGCTGCTGTCAAGATTTCAACCAACAACAAATGCTGGCAGGGTTGTGGGGAGAAAGGAACCCTTTTCTGCTGTTGGTGGGACTGCAGACTTGTGCAGCCACTGTGGAAATCAATATGGAGATACCTCAAACAACTGGGATTAGAGGTCCTATTTGACCCAGCTATTCCCCTGCTGGGTGTCTTCCCAAAAGATTTAAAAGAATCATACCACAGCAATATATGCACACCCATGTTCATAGCAGCACAGTTTGTAATAGCTAAAACTTGGAAACAGCCCAATTGCCCATCAACTAGAGACTGGATAAAAAAGATGAGCTTTTTTTTAAAAACAATAAAGAGGTATACTACTCAGCTGTGAAGAGTGAGAAACTACATACATTTATAGCTAAATGGATGCATATTGAGGCCATACTCTTAAGTGAAATAAATAGGACACACATGTGTTAATACCAAATAGTCTCTCTGGTGTGAGAAACTTAAAGTGTAAATGAGGATGAAAATATATAGTAGATAATGTGAAAAAGGAAGAAAAGGCTTAAAGGGGAAGGGGAGGGGAGGGGAAAGGGAAGATGTGAAATGAAAAAATATGAGAAAAGGAAAAAATGTAAACAAAGTCTTTGTAAATAGGGAAGGCTTGGAGGGGTTGAAGGGAGGACAGGAGAATGGGGATAAAATGAGAAATCATGTTATATCATGTACAGGTACAAAGTCCCAGTGATGAATGTCATCGTATTGTATACCCAAAACGTACCGATAAACTTAATGAATAAAAAAAAAAAAGAAAAAGAACTTAGCTGTAGCAACAGCTAAAGGAGAAGGCCATCCCATAGGAGCTGTGGCTCCCAGCAGAGGAGCTCACCACCACAACCATCCTACAGCCTGGTGAGCGGATGTGCCCTCAGTTCTCTTTCCAAGGCCAGAGGGCCAGGAGTCCGTCGGACTCCATGCCAGTGAGCCTCCCAGGACACACAGCACTGCAGGTCAGGAAGGACAAACAGAATGAGACAACCCCTTATAATCACTTATTTTATGTTTCTGTCCATCCTATTAAGTGGTAAATGCCATATGGACAGGAAATATCCAGCTAATTCTCTGTCAGGGCAAAAATATAGCTCTGTCCCTGGCACAGGGTGAGCTACTCTTGCAAGCTCTTATTATGATACTATTTAAATAATGTAATTGTTTGAAAAAATGAGCTGTGATCAGGTTGCTATAAACACAGGAAATAAGCAGAGGGCTAGTACCTTTTCAATACTTATGGAGGGCTCCACCCCAGCTCCACCTGTTCCAGTAGCTTGAGATGATGGGATGCTCCAAAAACCCAACCCAAAATACTCACTCAGAAACACACTGGTTTGCTTCTGATTAAAGCCATACATCTTTTCTGTTGCTACTGGATTTTTCTCAATTTAATTATATGTATACAGTTAATTCCATTTGCCAGATAGTGGAAGCTTAAATAGTTCAATCCAACATGAATATGTCTACTCTTAACTTCTACTAAAGGCACTATAAAAAGACCATTTGGAATCACCACACATTCCAAAAACTGTGCTGCCACCAAGGATACTGAGGAAGCAGTAAGGCAAGCCAAATGAAACAAGAAGACTAGTGCATTGCTATAAACAGCCTAGTGCCTATCTGGACCAAACCTACTGCACCCATATTTTGTACTCTAATACAAAATATTGTCTATTTAAGATAAAAGTTACATTTTAACAGGCATACTTCACATTTTTATAAAGTAATAAAACTAACTTTAATGTATTTTAAATGTTAAAATTATACATAATAAGTCATCATAAGAGCAATATAGGAATATTTAATTCATTAAAAAATGTAGACAGTAGTGAACTATACGTTAAAAGTAAATTCTCCTTCATTCTTTACCCTGAACCTACATGCTACTCTCATCTCCATCAGACAGATTCCGACTAACAGTTTGGTACAGTTCCTTCAAAACTATCTCCTTTTTTTTTTTTTGGGTAATGGGATCGAACTAAGGTCCTTGCTCTTACGAGGCAGGGAGCGGCACCACTGAGCTAAATCCTGAGCCCTATCTCATTTTACAAATGTATGTATATGTTATATTAAAAATACTAGTTTGCATACATGTTTTTATGTAAGTAATCTTATCACTTAATACATCTTGGGTCAATTTCCCATAACCAGATATCTAGAGCTACCTCATTTTTAATCCAGGCTACATGGCATAATCCTAGTAATTTACTTAAGCCACTCCTCAACTGCTAGGCATTTAAGTTAATTTCAATTTTTCTACCCACTTCCATTTTTTCTACTAATCCTTCACAATATACACAACTCATGATTCATTCCTATTACAATTAACTCACAGCTCTGCGGACTTTAACTCAAGGTATTTCCTGTCAAATCAGTGCTGCATGCAGTGTGGGCTGAATAGGTTGTGTGCCTTTTGTTTTTGTTATTTCTTACATGGTCTCAAATTTTTGCTCCCTTCCCATGAGAGGGGACACCAACAGCTAAAGGATTCCTTGACTCTGGGCAGACCTGCAATGGCTTCCACTAATAGGAGATGGCAGAAATGATGAGATATGACTTCCAAAGCTGGGTCACAAAACTCCAGGCAGCATCTGCTCAGTCTCCTGAACACTGCTCTCCTAGCTTGCAGCCCTCTTGGAACCCCTCTTTGAAAGCAACATGCTGGAGGATGCCCTCACCACACTGCACAGCCCACTGGAAGATGCTCTGGTGCCAGCCCAGTTGAGAAAGCCTTTGAGTCATCCTACCCCGGGTATAGGACATAGAGGAAGCCTTCAGGTGATGCCATCTCCAGCAACTTGAGTCTTCCCAGCCAAGGCTCATCTACTGGTTCAGTAAATGGAGCAAAAACAAGTCATCCCCACTGTACACAGTCTGGTGTCCTGACACAGAGAATCTGTGAGCATAAGAAGATGCTAGTGGTTTTATTTGCTACATCGTGGGCTAATTTTCTATGCAACACTGTATAACTAAACAGTGTACACAAGTCTGGCAGTCACATTTCTCTCACCCAAATCTTATTACTCTGGCTATAAAGATGAGTCCAAGAATTTGAGATCTACATTAAAACTTCAAATTAGTCTTTAAACCACTTGTCTCCCACCTTCACCCATAAACTAGAGATAGCTACGCTCCCTACCTAAAGGGATGGCGTGAGAGAACTAAAATATGTGTCAACACCCTTTACAAATGAAACTCTGTGTGTGTGTGTGTGTGTGTGTGTGTGTGTGTGTGTGCGCGCGCACGCGCATGAGTTCCTTTTCATTTCACTGGAGCAAAGATATTCAAATGCAAATCCTTCCTGAACTTGGGGTTTAAGATTCAGGCATGATCTCTGGAGTTCAGTCTCCCACGAAGACTCTGGTCGTTGAACAGTCTTCGAATTTCAACAAATTATGATTAACACAAATTTACTGTAACACCCTTGTCTAGGGGGATAGGAATGTGAACAAATTTTAACACCGACCAAGAGATTAAAAGAAGAGAAAGAAACAAATACTGAAAAGAATAGAAATGAGAAAGAAATATACCTCGTGCTATAATGACTACAGCTAGGTAATACAATTAAAGATTATTCACAATTTTTCATTTCCGGTATTTTTATCTAGGATGATTACTCATTCTAAAATCCTTTTTGTTACAAAAATTAGCTTAATAAGCAAGGGCACTTGCAGACTAATACCCAAAGCCAACAGCTAGCGCAGAGCGGTAGGTAACTGGGCTCCAGCCACTCCTCTATGCCACCACTCCCAGATTCTACACACTTTACACGCTACTTCACACAATGTGCAGTACCCCCTCCCCTCCCTGTCCTTTCCGGGTACCCCACAAGCCCACAGAAATAAAAGCCCAGACTAACAGGAGCAAGACAACTGCTCTTCACATCGTCCACAACTCTGGCAGGGCTTTCCAAGCTAGGAGAGCAGGAACCTGGCTGCCCATCACCCTCTGGAGCTGAGCAACTCAAAGTTGGCCCAGCAGCCTGCTAAGGGAGTGCTCCTCTGCTCAGAGCAAACCCAGGGAGCCAGCAAACAGCTCAGAGTCTCAAACAGTGCAACCTGCTGCCTCAGAGACCTGCCTTGCCCACTCAAAGGGTGCAGCCATCTGTCTCCAACTGTCCTGTTAAACTGCTCCTCCCCAGCTCCAGGCAAGTCACCGCAAGCACTGATTCTCCTGCTGCCCAACAGATGGGCAAGGAAACCCCTCCAGCAGCCCTGTGCCCAAAAGACTGCCCAAAGCCTCCTGCTGCCACTAGTCTGAGGGTTACACCTCCTTCTGAACCGACACACCGATCTCGCTTTCACTGCCTGGAGTCAGGCCTCCTCAGAGGCTTACCCTGAAGTGTGCCCTACAGACCATAGTGCAGGCACCTGGGGAATGCAGAGCCCCAGGCCGCAGCCCAGGCCCTCAGGAGCAGACTCTGCAGCAGACTCACATTCTTCCCTGACTGCCTGCACCTCTGAGTGTGGGCAGCACAGTGTTACAGATCCCTCATTTGAAACTGAACAATTTTGGCAAAATAAAAACCTGTGATACTAGGCATAGCAGACACTTTGAAGAAATAGTTTTAAAGGTTGGGAAAAAGCATAATCCCATTCCCACCAGTAAGACCTCATTATTCATGCACTCTTGAAAAGGGAGCAGGGAGCTCAATGCATTTTATCTCAATGCCAAAATTGAAAGGCACAAAAGTGGAGTGTTCCATTTTCAATCCTTATCCACTGTCACAAGCACTAATTGGTCCAGGAGAGAGCACTGTAAATGCCGAAGGTGGGAGCTTGGCCTGAGAAACTACAGCCATATAAAAAGAAATGTCCATAAAGCAACTCTGTTCCATTACCAATAGTGACTCTCCACCATGGACGTGGCAATGTCTGGAGTCGCACTGGTTGTCACACATGAGGAGGGTGTGTGTTAGCAACGGTGCCGAACATCCTACCAGGTGCAGGTCAGTCCCCCATGGCCAAGAACTGTCCAGTCCAAAACAACAGCCTGGCTGAGGCTGGGGAACCCTGCTTGCAGGATTAGCTAGACTGTGGTGAATTCTGTGCTCGCTTCCCTTCCAGCAACCCCTCCCCTTGCATAGTGAGCACCCCTCAAGCAATTCACTTTCCAATAACAGCTTGTGCTCCCCTTCCTCCATGGTTTCCCTCCTTGGCTCAGAGAGCAGCCTGCTTTGGAGCATGTAACAATCATGGACAGACAGCCAGGACCTGGCCTCTCAACAGGGAGGGCCCCCATTGTCCCCTCCTCATTACCCATGCAGTGCAGGCCTTGCATTACCTACTATGAAATTGTGTGTGTGTGTGTGTGTGTGTGTGTGTGTACCTGCACACACACTGGAAGGGGCCTCAGGGATCTCTGGATGCTCCTGTCCAGCTCCCTCGATGAGGAGGAACTGCATCTTAGCACACAAACCATTTCCTTCAGGACAGAAGAAAAGGAGCTGGGGACTCCTAGGAAAACAGAGAGCATGAACAATGGTCCAAGCCACAGCCTTTGCAGCATGCCAGGCACTGAAGCACAGCACCTCACTAGCTTTAGTTCAACCTTCCTGAAAAGTCAACCTGCCTCCCCTTGCTGGAAAGCACCAGCATCCTCGCCAACTGTTGTGGCTTCAGAAGCAAAGCCAATGTCCAGGAACAAGGATCTCACCTAACACAACAGAGAAAGGTCCATCCTTAAGGGTAGGATGAAAAATTCCCCAGTTTGTCCAGATTCTGCCCACTTTACAGTGTTGTCTTGGCATGACCAACAGAAGCCCCCCACCCAGGTGTCTCGGTTTGGGCAATGAACCATCCCGTAACCTTTCTACCAGGGCATTCTGTTCCCAGGGAGAACAAAGCTGCAGGCCTGGCATGCTTTCGCAGAGTATATTAAACCACAGACCTTAAAGTTAAACTCATGTGCAATTACATCTAATTTGGCCCTGGCTGGTGACGTGCCAGCTGACCGAAATTCTGCTCCCTGGAAATGAGACTGGACGCCAATGAAGGGAAACCCAGGACTGAGAAAACACATTCTAACCTTGTGACTTGAGAGCTCAAGAGAGAGCACATTGGCACTGAGCATGGGAAAACCTGCTCAGAACTGAACCCACGAAGTTAGCCACCCAAGAATTTCCAGTTCAAATTCAGTCCATCCTTCCAAGTGCTGATGCAGCACACGTGAAAGCCTCACATCTCTACCTGGTGCGCAGGTACTGTCCTGTGAACAGATGGGCTTCAGGAACTCACAGGCTTGTGTAAAAGCAGCAGAGAAGCCAGGCCAGCAAGCTGATCTCAGTGATTCACCCCATCACACCACCCACTGCTACCTGAGAGTCTATAAGCCTAAGAAGCCAAATCCAGCCAGGAGAGAACATCTCTCACAACTGGAAGGAATAACATGAAAACTAACATGCTTTTGTCTTTCAATGATTACCAGTCTCCCTGGGAAAAATGAAGACTGCAGAACAGGAAACATCATTCTCTCCAGAACAACTGTTAACAATGCAGTGCATTTCCTTCCAGGCTTCCTCCCGCTCAATTTAAGTTCTAACTTCCCCACAGAGTATCCTGCTTTTTCACTTTATTATATAAGCATTTCTCCATATCATTATAAACCAATCTGTTTCTTTTAACTTGTGACTGCGGTTCTCCAACAGGAACATTCACAGCTGGTTGACATTGAGACTTCAAAAGTTTATGTTTAGCAGAGGGTAGTAAATAAAAAGAATGGAGGAGAAAAAGGAAACTGAGCAATAAATTTTTAATGAACAGTCCATCTCCCAAAATAGTGTCAGTCACCACCATGGTTAAGAATTTTGAGGCCCTCCTGCAATTGTGCTGAAGTGAGCATGGTGAGCCGCCCGCCCAGCCTGTGAAGCTGGCCTTGGCTGCAGACCCATAAGCCAGTGCAGGGAAAGAAATGGCTGGGAAGGCTGGTGCTCAGCCACTGCAGCTGAGAAGCAAGCTAAGGAAGAAGGAGCAAGCCACATGTGACTGGCGGTGCCTCTTTGGGGTCTACAGAGTCCTCATCCTCGGTGGCACTCAAGGTCACCAGGCTCATCAGTCCCACACACATGCAACTCAGGCCTCCGCCCCTGCCCCTGCTGTCCCCTCTGCACAGACTGCCTCCCTGTCCACCACCTAGCACTAGCACGGTTCCAGGTAGAGCTAGGTGCCCTGCAGTCACCACTTGGTCACTTCGGCTCACAGGAGAGGAAGTCAGAGCATAGTGGCAGTAAATGACAGTGGCTGTGGCCACCATGCACGTCCCTTCCTGGAAGGCTGGCTTCTCCCGGGAGCAGCCTGAGCCACACATTCACACAGTCAACATCATAATGTCTCACTTCTTTCCTACAAAGCATTGAAGAGGTTTACAAAGACATCTACCTTTTAGAAGAAAAGATTTATAAAAATAAGCAATTAGGTAAAGGGAGAAAATAGACTAGAAAAATGAAGATAGAGGGGATAAATACACTGAAAGCTACATTCTTGACTTTCAGATTCTACATTTAAGCTCCAAATTTGGTTCTGTACTTCGTATCAGCCAAAGGAAAACACTTTAAAAAGCGGATGTTCATAAACATGAGATACAGATTTATTTCTGAAAGTCCTGTTGCTACTGTGTTGGAAAAGTCTGTCTCCCTCATCCAGCCTGATCTAAATCAGTCTATTTTCTACTGTGCTGTTGGCTAAACCTGCTGACGCTGCAATGTAAATGTGACAGAAACTGCTCTAGAAGTGTGCTCCACACACTTCCCAGCCCCCCAGTGTGCTGCAGTCACTGAGAGAGGGTAGGTCCTCACTCTGAGGTACTTGCCCGAGGCCTCAATGCTATGACAATGCACCCATGTGCGCTCTCTCTCTCTCTCTCTCTCTCTTACTCTCTCCTCTCTCACCAGAACCCGTCAAGGCTCCACCTATCTGCTGATGTTTCCAGATCCTTACTTTGCTATCTCCTGCTAGGCACCTTCCTTGCCACGCTTTCTTCTTTTTTGTGTCTCTATGATGATTTCTCAGTTTTGATAATGACGGAGCTCTGATTTAATAGCAATCCTGTGAACTCAAAGCTGTTCGTGATTAGCCAATGTTCCGGGAGCAAGAAATATATAAATCAAGAATTTTCCTTTTCCCAAACTTAATGGCCATCCTGGATGGAAGAGTAGTAAACCATCACGACAGGAAACTAATACAATGGCTCAATGCTTTACCCAAGAGACTGAGTTCCAAGTACACAAGGTTGGCATTTTAACTTGTATTCAATACAGTAGGCACAAAACCCGGCATCACCCTGGCTGGGTTCAAATCCTCACCCTACCACTCATTAGCTGTTCCTTGGGCGAGTGACCTAACCTGTCTATGCCTTGGTTTTCCCAGCTATAAAATGGGCATAAAGTTACCAATTTCAGAGGATTAAAATGGGTGATTCATAGAAAGTGCTTAAGCATATGTTGTACAAGCATTAAATGTGGTTTTTTTTTGGTTTTTTTTGGTACCGGGGATTGAACTCAGGTCCTTGCGCTTGCAAGGCAGGCCACCAAACCACTGAGCTAAATCCCCCTCCTAAATGTGTTTGTTATTATCAGCAACATTAGAGATTCAAATCACAGAGAAGGGTAGAAACCAGTCTCACCTTTTTAGAGTATACAATGACACTTCTGACAGTCCTGTTTCCTCCTAACAGACATAAAACAGCACACTGTCCCAGCAACAGACCTGGGACCCAGGAATAAATTCAGGGTTTCCGCTGAAGTAGCATTTTGAGTTGCAAAATTATTTGGCTTTTCTGCAGGGCCATTTTTTTTTTTTTTTTGCTAAGTAACCCTGGAAACTCCACACATCGTACTCAGTACATGCTCCAAACTAATCATTAAGAGACAATAACTTGGTTACATGGAGTCGGACTATGGATCTTGTAATTCTCAGATCACTTCTAACCAGGCTGTGGAAGACTGATCAGCCTTCAAAATCAGCAGGTTTCCCAGTCCTGGATTCTCTTTAGTCAAAGCATAACAAAGCCTGGCTTCTCGCAACACCTTTGCTTAACCAGCACCCTGTAGCCTTGTCAATATATAAAAACTACAGACACTCACCTTAGGAAGTAGTTCCCCCTTCCCTTCAGTCCACAGTTACTCCACAGCCCTGGTTCTCACACACTCCTACTGCCTTTTGCTCTGATTAACAACCCCCCTTCTAGCTGGACCTGGTGGGACACACCTGTAATTCCAGCATCTGGGTGCCTGAGGTGGAAGGATCAAAATTTTGAGCGCAGCCTGGGCAACTGAGTGACATAGCAAGATCCTGTCTTAAAGTAAAAAAGGGCTAGGGACAGCTCAGTACAAAGGCCCTTGGTTCAAGCCCCCATACTGAAGGAAAAAAAATACAAAAAATAAAAGCCTATTTTAGAGGCCTTAGGATGCCAGACCCAAGACAGCCAAATAGAAGGGTTAGGTCCAGTAAAACAATAATAACTCATTATAAAAAGCAGCTTCTGGAGATAACTGGGATTACCCAAATGTCTTTAAAACCCATAGGCAACATGAAGTCATTAAAAGCTTACAATGCACAAATGCCCTCCATGTACAAAACACTTAACATAGACTAATTCAATTTTGATTACAATTACTATAGAACATGTTAATGGCTTGCCCAAGGTCACACAACTAAGATGTGGAGGACCCAGGTAAACAAACTAAAATAATATTCTATTTTTAAAATCCTACACATCCCGAGGAGGCAGTCCATTACTTTATTTTACATTAGTGTTTGTAGTATTAGTATTAGTATTTGTAGAGACCAAAGGCAACTTTTTGACCATATACTAGTACTAAACTCACGAAAGAAAAACTAAACTCCTTAAAAAGTTATACATAATGTAAATGAAAAACTGGACTGTTAGCCTTGTTCTCACCACCAGCAAAGGTCACAAAGAAGTCAGTTTTGCCACAGCTAGATTTATACCCACTGCTCTTTATCCCTTGTGGAGAAAAGATGGAGCCAGATACAGCCTCCCAGGAGGTGATCTGAACAGAGCATAACAGCCTGCATCACAATCCAATCTTCCCTGAATTCAGAGATATTCCCTCCTTTTAAGTATTCTTCAATTCGCTCTATTAAAAAGGGGACATGGTGATTCCCCAAAAACTTGCCCATCAATAGATAAATGGACAATCACAATGTGGCATGCTACACGGCACCCATACAAAGGAATACTAATCTGCCTCTCACAGGAAGGAAATACTGACACATGCTACAGCTTGGATGAACCTCAATGTTAACTGAAATAAGCCAGACACAGTAGGACAAATGCCACATGGTCAAATCCATCCAGATGGAAAGTAGCAAGTCCTGGGGGGAGGAGGCCACAGGGAGGGATGATTTAATGAGTATGGAGTTTCAGTTTGAGAAAATGAGGAGGTCCCAGAGACGGATGACGACGGTATCACCCAACAATGCACTGCTAGTGTCACAGGGCTGTCCAATGCAAAATGGTCCAAAGGGTCATTTTATGTTACGCATATTTCACCACAGTAAGACAGATACACAGACTGGGGGATTTTAATTAAGCCAATAAATTGCAAACCTTGGCTGCACATTGGAATCTCCCAGGTAAGTTTTTAAAAATACCTACTCATCACTGGTAGTGGGAGGCTGGACATTGTGGCCCTGCTGTAGCACACCCCGAGGGACCAGGGCTACCAAGAGACAGGCACTCCTGCCAGGACATGGCCACCACAATCACAGAGAGGCAGCAGCCCCATCCTCTCACCTGGGAAAGACGAAAAGGCACAGCAGCCACAGGTGATGTCACAACCTAAGAGGAGCTCTCAAGTGCAGTGGGGGAAATCTCAGTGCAGAACCCACGCGGAGGCAGGCCCAGGACCCTGGCATTCAGGAGGTGGCTGCAGAGGAGTCCTGGCTCTTGGCCTGGGGTGCTGCTGAAGAATGTTGGAACCGGCTGTGAAACTGTGCAGGAGGAACACTGTGGCAACATGCTGCAGTCGCAGTGCAGAGTGAGATGAATGCATGCTCACTGCCTTCTTCCTGGAGGTTCTAAAGGGTCAAATGTTTTTAAAAGAAAAAAAAGCAGAATACAAATACCTATGCCAGAGCTGTCCCCCAAAACAAATGAAGATCTGGGGGATAGTGGCCTGGAAACCAGTGATTTCTCTGTAAAGTTGCCCTGGAGTTCTAATGTGCCGACAGGTTAACAAGGATGAGTCAGGTGGTCTCTAAACCCAGACCTGATTCACCGCCGCATGAACAACAGTCCAAGACAGGCACTTAACCAGGACATCATCGGCCTGCTGTTCTTATCCACCCAGAAGCCCTGGGAAATCTCAAGCCACAGCTGCCCTGCCTTCTAGCCACCCTCTAGCTCTTCTGAGAGAATACACTGCATCTAAGCTTTATAAAGGAAAATTCTCCTATAATCCTAAAACAGTGGAGTCTCAAATTCAAGTCCAGCATGGGCAACTTAGCAAGACTCTGTCTTAAAAACTAAAAATTGAAAAAATACAGGGATGTAGCTCAATGCAGAGGAAGGAAAGGAGGGAGGAAAGGGATAGGGGAAGGCAGGAGGGAGCATCTACCAACAGAACAAGAGATAGAATGGCCTTCCCAAGTTCACTCCCAGTTCACGTAGTGCTCCTTTATGAGACATTATCCTACAGCACAGAATCAAAGAAACGACTCTGGAAAGGCTTTTCAATGTTCAGACCCTTAATTTGTATACTTCCCAGTAAGAAATGCTCTGATGGACAAGGAGATGCACGTCATCTCCCATCTCTTGCAGAACAAACGAACAGCCCTGCCCTGGGTCTTGAAGTCCTGGGTCCTGGAGTGCTCTCTCTCTCTCTGAGGCCAGGCAGCGTCCCCTCCATCCATGTCAGCAGCCTCCATTTCCCTGGAGATAGCACCTAACTCCGATTCATTACTGCTCTTTATAGATCAGCTTCTTCCACACTTTCTCTTAACAAATTCTAAAAATGTTGAATACCGACAACCTCCACAGATTTTTCTGTCACCACTTCTAGCTTCACTTCTTATGTTTTGAATGAAACCTTCAATCATTTCCAGCCCAAATACAACTCTGTCCATCTCCACCACAGACTCCTGGACCTCTCAACGCTCCTGTTGCTCACCTGCGAAAGTGGATCTCCACCAACACCCCCTGCAACAGAGCTGCTTTTTAAGCTCCGACTTTCTCAAGGCAGAATTGGTAGCTAAAAGGAATTCTGAATCTTAAGCATCAAATATTATAAATTTTCTAGCCACAAAAATGTGTGTATAGTAGAAAGTTTGGAGAAAAGAAAAAAATGTTATTAATCTTGCATCTTATCATGTGTTCTTATTACCTAGAAAGAGCCACTGTTGACATGATCACCTTCTTACATGGCACTGAGAATTCAGCACAGGCCAAAAGACACAGTACTGACACTCATTAATTTTATTATTGTTTTATGGATGTTATTGTCACATTAATCAATATGGCACAGTATTTTAAAAATTCACATTTGCTTTATTTTTGAAAGGTAATAAATAGTTTGGAAAGAGCTATTTTAAATACTATTTCCACCCTTGCCCCCAGTCCCTCTCCCCAAAGGCATTCTGTAAAAACTATTTGCATTAACCTTCTAGAAATATTCCCACATACACATTTTAAATATGTCATTTCCCATTGGTGGCTAGATCTTGTTTGTTCTATTTAGATCAAAGGTAGACATTTTCAGAGATTGCAAAACTATTACATAGAAGCACACAATAAGTTTCATTTCTTTCTCAGAGTTCAACCTTCAAACATGAAGTTACAGCCAGAGTTAGAATGAAGAGGACTGTATCAGCGCAATGCTCCAACTGTGGGCCAAGTCAAACTAACAACAGCCAATCTCTGAAGAACTGAGGAAGAGAGGTTCAACCCTATCCCCAGAATCAGCGCCAAAGCAAGGACAAGACTCCCGTGACTTGGTTTTCATAGAGAGAGCTGTATCTTTATATATTCTTTTTAAATAAATACTGTTTTCTTTCGGAAAATAAAATTCATTAGTAAATACAAAATAAAAGCAAGAATATATTTGTACTGGCTCTATGACCATCTCTTGAACAAACTTTCCAAAAATTCAAAATGCAACAGGGTTCTGGCTGCCTGTTATGGTTTAGATCTGAAATGTCCTCCAAAAGTCTCATGTGTTCAGAGCTAGGGCTTTGGGAAGTGACTAGATCATGAGGCATGGTACTCCTCGGGATATTTACCCACTGGTGGTTCATAGCTGCCTGTGCTGTTGGAAGGCTGGGCCTGGTCAGAACCGTGGCTGCCCCCTACCCCACCTCCATGGTCACCAACTTCCTCCTCCAGGCCTCTCCACTATGCCATTTGTGCTTTGGAGCCAGCAGACCACAGTCTAAACCCTCTGAAACAGAGTAAACCTCTCCTTTCTTGTGGGTGTCAAGTATTTTGTCCCAGTGATAAGAAGCGGACTAATACATTGCCTCACTGGGACTTACCAAGGAAGCCTTGCTCAAGGATGATGAACAGAGAATTCACATCCCATAAGGCTCCAGAACATCCCATCAGGCCTCTCTCCTCAACATGCACAGCCTGCTCAGTCAGCCCAGGGCCCAAGCAGAGAACAGTGGGAGCCAGCAAGGGCCCCCTTTGGGGAAGAGAAGAGTAGGGGAAGTCACAAACGATTACATGAAATCACTGGAATAAAAAATTTTTTGGTAAAAAGGGTAAGGTAGCAGAATGAAGGCATGATGTACACTTCCTACTTCTAATGGCTCCCAAGTTCCAGTTGCCCCTCACTTGAGCTTCACTGGGCATGAGCCTCACCCAAGCTTTGCTAATTTTCTAGGGCTATAAGTCCTGAGAGGGATCAGATGAACCCCAGCACCTCCTCCTCCCTCGGCTCCCTCTCGCCTCCCTTCTAAACTCCCACAGGACCAGGCCAACCAGGCAGCTGGCCAATTCAAATGGCAAAGTCACACTGTACTGACTGAGACAGGCATACATATGGGTAAGACACCTTTCAAGTAGCTCCTTTCCTTCCAAGTGGTCTTCAACTCAGTAGCAGTGATCAATATAACCTTCGAGGCCTTCATGAGATGAGAGAATGCACCGGGAACTCCTGAGAAACTACTCCTCACCCAGGTGCACTGGTGACAACCCCTGGACCACTTGGAAAATGACACACAACACAGAAATCCAAACTCTCCTCAACTTTGCTTGGACACAGTAGGGAATATGCTAGGTTCTTGAAAGAGTCACGTGTACACACACAGGATTAACTTTATCTCCACTCTAATTAGAAGATTGAACTCTAGCTCCCTAACAATAACCAAAGAAGTTTCTCATTCACCAGGGAGAATGGGGCTAGGATTTGAAAGCCACCTTCTGTGAAAGAGGGAAAGAAAGAGTGAGGAGTTGGAGAGACACACAGGGGTGGTAGTAGAAGCCCAGTTGGCGGAGGCACACTGAGTCCATGTGTTCCCACAGAGGAGGAAACTTAGGCATATTAAAAAAACTTGCTCAGGTTCCACAGGGCAAAGCAGACTGAAAATTCAACATTAAATATGTGTGTGTGGTACTTGAAAGCTGCAGATATTATCTTTAATTTGGCAGATAATGGAAATAAATCCCTTGCTTAGATAAGCAGTACAGTATGGACACATTAAGCCAGCACTGTGACAGCAAATAGTTATTGGGTATCCTTTGGGCTACCACCTAGATGCTTAAATATTTGAAATGTATGTGACTTCACTCACATGCAAATCAAGTCTACTTATATAAAGATGACTACACAAAATGCATTAGCATTACTTAAGGTTGAATTAAGATTACCTGTGAAATATAAAAATTGAAACAAAATTATTTTTTTTTCCCTTTTTAAAAAAATGTGTTTTGATGCTGGAAATTGAACCCAGTGCAGCATATATGCTAAGCAGTGCTGTATCACTCAGCTCTACTACTCCCTGGCTTCGTTTTTTAAAAAATGGTATAAAAGTGTCTTCCATCAGAAATTCAGTAGGAATGGAGAAATGGCAATTGAAAGTCTTCTCCTTTGAAGATTCTCATACAAAAATCTTATAAGAATGCTCCCCTGTCTTTCATCAGTAGCGAAACAGGTCTGTGGTTTCCCTGCAACACAGGGATGACATGGGTTAAGTCTGTCAAATATCATCTCTGCTAATACATTCTCTAGTTACAACTGCTGGGAGCACGTGAATAAATGAAAAACACTGCCAACTGTCCTGGAAGAGAAGGAACATATCCTTCAATTCTTCCAAGCTCAGCCCTGAGCATTAGAAACCCAGAATGAGCAGGCATGGGGCTTCCATTTTATTCAAAAATTTCATCAAGCCAGACATGGTGCTGCTCATTGGAAGCCCAAGCCAGGAGGATCTTATATTTCAGCCTAGCAACACTGTGACCTAGAGAGGCTCCAACTCAAAATATAATAAAGAGTAAAGGATGTAACTCAGTGAAAAGGTCCTGGGTTCAATCCTCAATTCCACAGATAAAAGAAGTTTCTTTAGCTCACTGAGCCTCCCCCCGCCTGCCCCGTAAAAGCACCATCTCCTCCTGAAATCCCTGAACAGCCAACTTTCTCCAAGCCTCAGCCCATGTAGGCTTTAGGCTTTTTCCTTCCACATCAAGTTTGTCTCTCAAAAGAGAGAAAAGCAACCTTAAAACCACACCCAAATAGATTTTATGAAATAACACAATTTGAATGGAAGTCAGTGCCTGGTTCTGTACACAGTACACACGTGTGCTCAAATCAAACACATAGGAACACTGTAAAGAAAGTAAGCTATGGCACACCCGTGTTTCCACTTGACAGAATCTGTACCCACAGTGAGGGGGAACTTTATGTTTTGCTCTTGTGCACATGTCACCTAAAGACTAGAAACTTGTGTGGGTGCGGTGGCTTATGCTTGTAATCCCAGCACTCTAGGAGGCTGAGACAGGAAGAGCACAAGTCCAAGACTAGTGTGAGCAACTTGTCAAGACTCATCTCAAAAGAGGACAGGACAGGAGAGGAGAGGATTAAAAAGAGGCTGGGGGTGTAGCTCAGTGCAAAGGCCCTGAGGCATGGGGCCTCCCCTTTATTGCAGAATGTTTTCTGGTGGCGGACACCTGTAATCCCAGCACTTGGGAGGCTGAGGCAGGAGGATCGCTGTGAGTTCGAGACCAGCCTGGGCTACATAGTGAGTTCCAGGTCAGTCTCAACTACATAGTGAGACCCTCTCTCAAAAAACCAAAAAAAACCACAACAACAACAACAACAACAACAAAAACAAACAAACAAAAACCTCCCATTGGGAGAGGGATGTGGGGCAGAGCTTCTGATTCTACATGTCTGAACGATAAGTCCTCTGCTACTGCTGCTCTAGCCACCACACCGACAGAGAAACAGGAATCCACTCTTTAGCAGCTGGACAAGAAGGACCATATGTAACAGGTGTTACAAAATTATACTTGATCTCAATCAGAGAAGGCCAAGGAGTGATCCTGATGATAAAATTAAAGGTGAGTCCAGTTACCTAATCCGTGGAGACCTAAGAATTACACAGCTCCTCAGGTGACTGCCCATAACCTGGACATGCAGCACTGGTCATCTCCAGCACACCTGCATGTGGGTCGTGTCTGGGAATCTGAGAGGTGAAAACTGCCACACATAATGGAGACAGTGAGGAAAGTAAATGAGAGAAACCTCGTCTCCTGATTATTTATCGTCAAGCTGCTTGCCCCACTCTAACTGTACCTGGTTTTCTGATCTGGCCTCAGAGAAGTCACCTATCCTCAGCAAATCCATCTGGAAGAGCAGCCCATCCTAAAGACACTCCCAAGCCCAGAGGGTGGCCAGGGAATAGGACACAGAAAGCACAAGGGCAGCCTCCCACACCTAGATGACTGCCTTCCTCCCCACCGACTGCCCTCACCCTTGAATGTCCAATGGAAGCATTTTGTTTTTGTTTTTAACAAGAATAAAAGCATACATTTCTGAGGGTTGGCTCAAGCTACTCAAGACAGCTCAAACTGACCTTTGCTGCCTGACAGTAAAGAACTCCAGGAGGCACCTGCTCCCTTCCAGTTACCCCTGTCCTGGTATCTAGCCATAGATAGTCAGCCCAGGGGCTGGGGTGTGGCTGGGGGTAGAGCTCTTGCCCAGGCTGCAGGCCCTGGGTTTCAACCCCAGAACACAAAAAGGGGAGACAAAATCAACCCCAGCACACTACAGACAAAACAAATATATTAGGATGTCTTCCCAACTTTCTTCAAGGTCGTGCTCAAATCTAGAACCTTCACAAAGCCTTTGTATTGTCCCCGTTCCACGGCTTTCACACATTCCCTTCTAAGAGCTTCCAAGCGCACCAGGGGGCCTTTCGGCATTACGCCTTATCCCCCAGTCCTCTACTAGGTTGTGACTGGCTTCAGTGTTTCCTTCAACAGGCGAGCTTCGTATATATTAAATGCTCAGTGAACTGCAAGAATTTTTATCCCTGTAGCATTGCAGGCCAGGGACCACACAGTTATCTCTAGAGTTCTGGCCCTCTCACAGGACAGGACGAAAGCCCAAGCCTACTCAGAATTCAAACCCACGTCTGTTCAACTGCACAGCTTTTGCCATTTCCTCAATCCCAGGCTTCCCCTCCCCAGGGAAAAAAATAAAACAGCAATAAAATGAAGAAGCATCAGCTCACGGGTCAGTTACCCCACTACAAGTTTCGGTCTGATTGGCCATCAAACCCAGAATTTAAGGCATGGCTGGTGGATACACACACACACACACACACACACACACATACACACACACACACACACACACACACGTATATAAAGTGTATTTTTCAAATTATCTTATTTGAAATCATCAGTGCTTACCACTGTATTATGGAAATGGCTCCCTTTCATGTTAGTGCCTCAGAGACAGAAAGAGAATGTCTTTATGCAAGCATCTGATAAAGCTTGAATATGTTCTATTAAAAACCCAAGTATTTGTCTATGCTTCTGCTTAGGGGGAAATAAGGCAGCAAAATGGACTTTAAAGAATACCATGCACCTATTTTTTAATAGCACCCTATCCAAATGGGATCCAGAACCTTGAGAACACTAAATGTACTCTGTAAAAAGCTGGTGTATTTGTTTGTCTGTGCTTTTTCTTGGGGAAAAAGAAAACAGCAATATTGGCTTTAAAGCATACCATGCATTCTTTTTTTCATTTATTTGCGTGTGTGTGAGTGTGTGTGTGTGGTATTAGTATTGAACCCAGGAAGCAATGAGCTACTTCCTCAGCCCTTTCAATTTTATTTTGAGAAAAGGTCTTGCCAAGTTGTCCAGGCTAGTCTCAAACTTCCAATCCTCCTGCCTCAGCCTTCTGAGTAACTAGAATTATAGGCATGTGCCAACACACTGGATCATACAAAGCACATAGTCCAAATATCTGCAGGAGTCTCCCCTTGACAAAATCATGACAAACTGCTAAAAGAGAAAGAAAAGAGGAGGTGAACCCCCATGACTCAGGTGCAGAAAACTGGCACCAGCCAATGAGGTAGAAAAGGTTTCAGGGTCTGACCATAGTTTCAAGACCCGATCACCAGCTACACAGCTGGGTGGCCTTGACCCAGTATCACGGAGTTCAGCTCTCAAAGGTCAGTATGATTAAATGCCAATAATAACAAATGAAAAATCCCAGGCCTTGGTAAGGTGGCAAATCCAAATTCCTCATCCCAGGCTGAAGTACCTGCCGGCAGGATCTACCTCACCCTATCAAGTCAGAAACTGAATGGTCTTCACTTCTTTTTTGGTTACCAAGAAGATTGGGCAAGCATTAGCTCTCTTTGTACGAGTCTTTTAAAAACAAACAAACAAACAAACAAACAAAAAACATGTCTTTTAAATAATTTTTTTAAAAAGTGGTCAAAAGCTTTTGGAGAGCTGGACTAGTGGTACATGCTTGTGATCTGGGCCCGCAGAGAGGCTGAGGCAGGAGGATCACCATAAGTTCAAGACTGTGTAGTCTGGGCTACTTCATGAGTTTAGGCCAGCCTGAACAACACAGCAAAACCGAATCCCAAAAAACACCCCCAAAAATGCTTATGGAAGCCTAGGGGTACAGACGCTGAGTTTGATCCCTAGCCCTGCAAAAGTAAAAAAGGGAGAGAAAGAGAAACAGAGAGAGAAAGAGAGACAGAGAGAGAAAGAGGGCAAGAGAGAGTTTGTTGAGTCGGACAGTAAGAGCCAACAGCAAATCAAGGGTTCTCCAGTTAAAAAGGGGTTAGCTAACACCTTAAATAACACTAAGTCTTAAAACAAACTTGATATTACAAGTTTAAACTCTCCCAAACAAGTCGTTTTGGCTAACAACGTGTGTAATTAAACTTAAAAGCATACTAAAATAACACTTTAGCTATTGACCTTAGAGATTCTTTTGAAAAGCTCAACCCAAACACCAGCGCACAGGGAGTGGACTCTGCTACTACAGACAGCAGGACTGGGCAGCACAGCACTCCAGATATCTCTCCAGGGTTCCCAGAGAGCGCTGAGGGGATGGAAGAGCCCCACTAGCTACACGCAGGAAAAATGCACTACCCAGTCCTGTTCTACACAACTGCAATAAAATAGGTCAAAACTTACACTTTGCCTCAGGCTGGAAGAACTAAAGTTCAGTTGCTTGACTAACTCAATACTTCAGTTACCGGGTGATTTAGAGACCATAGTTATTGAGGCAAGAATACAACTCAAAAACTGATAGCAGGAACTAGACCCTTCCCCCAACACACATAAACACACATCTGCGCTCGCGCGCACACACACACACACACACACACACACACACACACACACACTGCAGTTTTTCAAAGATGCAAACAGTGAAACACTGCCCACTACAACGTTTTTAATAGTCCAGGTGTGATCAACAAATACAATGAATGCTTACAAACACCGCTCCCCGCCCCACGGCCCCACCTCCACCCCTCGCTTCGAACACACTCATCCCGTCCTCATTCTTGCCACTCTCTGAAGCACTTCCGGAAGTCCTCTTTCAGAAGTGTCTTTAGCTGCAGGGTCCCGGCTGCCTTGGTGTCCAGAATCGGTTTAAAACATTTGCTTTTCACAGTCATTTTGACTACGGGGAAGAGTCAGAAGTCACTCTGTGCCAGACCTGGTTAATAAGGTAGATGAAGATGCACTATAACGATTTTACAAGCCTCTCCTTCCAATTGGTGCTCAGCGGCACTGTTCCCTGTACCAGGGATAGAACTCAGAGACCTTGTGCTTATAAGGCAGGCAGTGGCATCACTGAGCTAAATTGTTGGTCCCTGGTTCCCTGTACTTTTGATCACATCACATAAACACATTCACAAAAGAGCACATCCAGGGGCAACCCACTTTCTGGTCTCCCTTCTGTCTCTCTTAGAAGCTATCTTTCTTTCAGTAAATTCTTCCTACTCAAAAAAAACAAAACAACAACAACAAAAAAGCAAATCCAGTCCTGCTTGGGAAAGTAGTGTGGAATAAATTTGTTTAAATCAAGCAGGGAGTGTTTTGAGGCAGAATAATGGTCATGAGGATTTTACTGTTTTTTTTTTTTTTTTTTTTTTTTATTTTTTTGAGACAGGGTCTCACTATGTAGTTGAGACTGACCTGGAACTCACTATGTAGCCCAGGCTGGTCTCAAACTCACAGCGATCCTCCTGCCTCAGCCTTCTGAGTGCTGGGAATACAGGTGTAGGCCACCACACTGGCATGTAATAATTTTTTTTAATTGTTAAAGATTCACTGTATTTTTTACCATACCTTGTAACTCATGAGGTTTTTCTATTTTGCAAGATAGAAATCCATGGTTTTTGTCATATGCACCACCATTAGCAATTCACAGTGACACTTAAAATCTTGACTGGATTACCTGAAGCGAATAAATCATCTGTCTGGTCACAAAGGCCTTTTGGTCGTTTTTCCCCCTTGTGATAGGTACAAAACCCAGTGCACACACATTCTACACAAGTGCTGTGAAACTGCAGTGCTCCTGCTTCAGTTTTCTGAGTAGAGTTACTAGACTTTCAGTCACACCTGCCTCCCACCCCTGGCCTCACAAGTCTTTTAACTCTCAAGTCATTCAAACTAAACTTTTGCTATATCTTGGCAGCAACATGTTTCCAGAACTAACTGGGCACATACATCATAGTTCAACAGAACGGTGCAGAAGTTCTTTGTAAGTCATACCTAAGCAGAAGTGTCATTTAAATTAGGTTTTGAAGACCAAGGAATAGTGGAGCACGCTTGGAATTCCAGAACTCAGGAGGCTGAGGCACGAGGACAGCGAGATCAAAGCCAGCCTGAGCTACAAAGCAAGAACCTGTCTCAAAAGTAAATAAATAAATGCACTAGGTTTTGAGTGTAGAAAACCCATTCTAGGTCTCCATAACAGCTACCAAGTCTTCCTTCTTCCACTTCTCTCAGCACTGCATTACTGAAGTGGCAGGATATTGATATTATACCAATATCACACTGCATATCTTCACAGGTTGCAGGATGATGACACGGCCAACAATAGCAAGAATTAAATGGAAAGCAGCCTATGTAATATTAATTCAATGCTCTCATGTACAAATTGGGATACCTGCAGCAATCTGTCAGAAATCTGAGAAGGCTTGCGGTTTTCGCACAGAACTCATTGAGAAGTCCCTCAAGGACAACTTCTTATATGGTATTTTATAGACACCCCACCTGGCAGGGAGAGGAGAGACCATGACAGCCCTGAGCCATGTTAATTCAGTTACTTCCTGTGAGAATCAGTGAATGCAAGGATCATTCAAGGGGTAAGGGAGAGGGCAGGCCCAAAGCCTACACCAGGAGCAAGCACAGTAGCTTAATTTAAACCACCGAAAAGTTGTTTTAAAAGCTCTGTCTCAAACATGCTCAGAACACTCAGCAATGGAACCAAAATGGTGATTTTTCAGTGCTTTAAGTGTTGAGGATAAAAAGCCTGTTTGGTATAGTTAGAGGTTTTACTGAACCTGCACTTATTGACCAAACTAATAAACAAGAAGCACAGCCTTGTGATGTAACAGGGCAAGGATACTCACTGTCATCCTTCCAAGGCTTCAAGCACGTTGACAGAAGGCCCAGCAGGCCAACAACAAGCAGAAAAACTAAGACAGGCCACACAAACCCCTTTAGTGTGACTAGTCCATGCGAGGCTCTGTCCATCCATGCTACATATGTTTCGTCAAAGATCATTTTTAAGTACATTGACAAGACACAGCATTCATGAACCTGACATCAAAATGCTAAGAATGCTCATTCTCACCATAACAGGCTATTGATTGTATTCAGGTCTTCATATTTCAGTGCAGTGATGGAGCCTGGAAACATAAGCACATACTTTCCCTGTGTGACAATGTGAAGGGGCCGATGAATGCCAGCCTTTGATGAGTGAGGGAAGGGAAGTATTCATTCTCTCAAGGACGTGAAGCCCTCTACCCCAGGCTGGCCAGGAGAGACATATGAAGATTTCCAAAGAAAGTGGCCCCGTGCAGCGGGGTTTGGGCTTGCCGGATTTGCACCTCTTTGATTCCTTCTTCTGGATGGCACTAGCCAAGGTTGATTCAATAAAAACCAGGCGGTGTCTCAGGTGTGCACAGGGCCAAAGGGAAATGCTACACTCGTTCATGCACCCTGCTCACTGCAAGTCTGCACTTTGCCTTGCTAGTTGGGGAATCATGCCAACCATTCCATAGCGACAAACCATTTCTTAATGATTTGCCTAGTTTCCGGCCTCTGTGGTCATCAGTTTGTGCAGGGAAGCGACCCTGTGATCTGACAGCGTCACACTGAAGGACTTCCACCCACTGTGGGTAACACTGCAACCTCCACATGAGCCCCAAGCTCCTCCCTGAGTCTCGGTAGTTCTGCTGTCTGCGCGGTTTACCAAACTGCAAACTGAAGCTGCAAAACGTTGGGTCTTGGTCAACTGCTGAGCGCACTTATTTAGAACAGGAGGTTGTGGCTGGCTCCTCCTCACTGCCTGGCACAAAACGGGTCACATGGGAAAACGAACTCCCACCTCTGACACTCGTCCCAAGGCTGGGGGAGGGGAAAGAAGGCGGCACACAAGTTGAGCACTCTCTTTTGCAAATGTAGTCTACTGCCCTACCAAGAATCCCAAACAACACATAAACCCCTGCTGAAAGTATCACAACTTTAACCCAAACCTGGCACCTCTACTACCAAGGCCAGACAGGGCAAAAGATTAACCTGTGGTCCTGTGTCATAGGTTTGCGGACAGGACCAAGCCTAGAGAAAGAGAGCCAACTTTCTGTTTGTTTTAAAGGAAATACTTCCTGGCACATGTTTAGGACTCTGAACTCTGAGCATGAAGCCACGTGGTTGTGCTAATCTGGCTTCTTCCACTCATGACCAGCCAAAGCAACCTCCCTCCGAGGGCAGCTCCTGGCTAGGTAATCGGCACCATCTCGTCCAAGTCACGCGGGCCACAGGGCCGCTCACCAAGCACGGGGTGGGGGTGGGGGTGTCCTTTTTCGGTTGTTGCAGGAAGGGACGCTCACCTGTGGGACCTGAACTGGCTCTGGCTGGCCAGGTGAAACCCGGAGAGCCGAACAGGAGGAAACTCCCCCCTTTCCGGGACATCCGCCCTCGCCATTCGCAGAACGCGCTGGCACATAACCAGCGGTGCCCACCTGTAGCCACAGCAAACTTTCCGCCCCTTCTGGGTTGAAAGCACCGGGGCCCTGACGCCACCCCCTGGTCCGAGCCGGCAGCTGCCGGAGCTCCGCAGGCTCCTCACCTGATACCCCTGAAACCCCAGCCTGGTCCACCCAGGATTCCACGCCCGCTGGGGTTTACGAGGTGGCGGGTCCGGGCTGCCAGCGAGGGACTAGCGATCTGCAGAGAAGCGCGGGAAGACGCCGCGCTCTGCCCTCCGAAACTCCAGCCCCCAACTTTGCCAGATACGCCGCCGCGGCCGCCGCTGCCCTCCAGCTCC
>NW_022900913.1:58812965-58825040 GCF_012274545.1 Fukomys damarensis | reverse complement strand
GGAGGAAGGGGCTGCGCCGGCCCGGGACGATCGACCTGCTGTGAGGGCCCAGCACTGGGCGGTCCGGACCTAGGCGGACTGGCTGTCCGGGCCTGCGCTGGGGAAGAGCTTCAAGGGTGGAAGTGAACCAACGCGGGGACGAGCAAGAAAACCGCAGAGAACACAGGCAACCCCAGTCGCCTGGGTGTTGCTCAGTGACCGGGGACAAACAGCGTGGTTCCTTTTTTTTCCTCTGGGGAGATAGAGCATTGCTTTTTTTTTTTTTTTTTGCCTCAAAAGTTGCTTCTGTGACTTTTTCTTTTCCTACCAAATCCAAGCTTCTGTCGTGACCCACACGAAGCTATACGTGTGTGCGTGAGTGCTTGCTGAAGGCGCAAGATAAACATCACCCCACTACCACTGGAGCACTGCCCAACTGGGCCTGCTGCAAGGCCCCAGCCCCCAGCCCCAGGTCACAGCCCTCTCAGCTCCAGTTGGGGTCACACAACCACAAAAACCTTTTCCGGCGCAGCTTTTAAGGAAATTCAAAAGCATGTAGTTGTTTCTTTAAAAGCCAGAGTTTTGTGTGGTCACTGGAAGCTGTTTCTCTCTATGCAGTTCAGGAGCCAGGTGGGTCCTTCTATGCCCATTCCTCATTTTTTAACAAATGAGGCTGTAGGGGTGATTAAATGACAAACGAACTGAGACAGGGCTAAAGAGATCATTTAGTTGAAGACCACTGCCCCGTTCTAGGGGTTGAATCCAGGGCCTTTGCATTGAACTACCACACAACCTCGGCCCTTTTAAATTTGTTTTTTAAGTATTGAGACAGAATCTTGGCTAAGTTGCCCAGGCTGGACTTAGACTTGAGATCCTCCTGCCTCAGCCTCTCAGAGTGCTAGCCTGGTTGAATCTGCACTTCTAACAGACCACCCTGTGAGACTGACATTCAAGTCTGCCTGCCAGGCTTGGGGTGGTTAGGAGAGTAGATGGCATGGGGGATTGAACTGGACCAGAAAATCTCATTCAGAGGAAACAGTAAGGTGATTCTTTGTTCTTTACTTCTTCCTGGAGATAGTTTCTCATCCTGTTGGGATGGGATGGAAAGAGGCCTTCCTCAAAAAAGCAGATACCTCGAATTATAAGAGCAAGTCAGAGATGAAATGGCTGCATGTTGAAAGAGAGCACTGGGTCAGTTGATGTTCATGCAGAGGAGGGCCTGCTGAGGAGGTTTGTCTGTGCCCAAGGTGCCCAACTAGACTCCATGTAAAGTCTGCTCCATCTCTTACTCCATTAGCAAGTTTGAGCGAGGAAGTCCTTCCTTGCACACACCGGTGCTTAGTATGAGTACATGAAGTCTACCAGCATGCACAAAATGTGTGTGTGTGTGTGTGTGTGTGTGTGTGTGTGTGTGTGTAAACCACAATGGCTAGGAAAGGTGGAAGACTTGAGGTCAGAGTGAATACAGGGTAGGAGATGGGAAAACAGAGCTCTTTCCCAGGCAGGGGTGGAAGACCTGGGAGGGGCTAGAGCCTGAGAAGTGTTCTCAGATGTAGGGGCTGCAGACATTGGTGCTCCTACAGTTCTGCACTGGGAGCCTCGGGATACTGAGGAGTTTAGGGAAGGTGAATCCTGGAGCAGGCTATAGGAGGGAGAGGAGAAGTTTGGGGGTAGAGATGCTTGGAGGGAGAATGAATAACTGCTGGGACTAGAAAGTGAAGGTTAGAGCCCAAAGAGAAAAGCAGGAGGACAGTAGTTGTAAATTCTGTCTCTAGCTGATCATCCCTTTGGAGGAGCTGGGGAGGTTTCAGAGCTTTGTCACGGCCAATGTCACTGTGAGAATCGAACATGCAGAGGTGAGTGTAAAGGCCATTGTGCTGATTTCTCCAGTGCTGAGATCCATCTTTGTCTTTTGGCCTCCATTCCTTGGGAAATTGTGCTATCATACCTAAGCATCTCAGAAGAAACACATCTGCAGAAGTTGGGTCTATTTTAGAGTTTGACACCTGAGAATGATTCAAATAAATACAAGGCAATATGCCAGCTTACTTTGTCATCTGACTGCTTGGAAGAATATTAAAAATTTGTTGTTTCGGTTTTAGTATTCAGATCTTTGATCCATTTTTATTTTAGTTTAGTGCATGGTGAAAGTTGGTTGTAGTTTTTTGGTTTTTTTTATATTGGGGATCAAACTTGGGACCTTGCACTTACAAGGCAGACGGCAACACCACTGAGCTAAATCCCTGGCCCTGGTTATAGTGTTAATCTTTAATCTTTGGCATGTGGAAAGCCAGTTTTCCAGCATCATTTGTTAAAGAGGCTATCTTTCTTCCAGTGAGGGTGTTTGTCTCCTTTGTCAAAGATAGGGTGGGTGAGTATGTCCGGAGTTGTTTCTGCATCCTCTAATTTGTTCCACTAATCTTCAGATCTGGTTTTTCCCAGTACCGTACTATTTATATCGCAGTTGCTTTGTAGTATAATTTTAAGCTGGGAATTGTGATGCCTCCTATCTTGACTTTGTTGCCCAAAATTGCTTTTGCTAGTCTAGGTCTCTTCTGGTTCCAAATGAATTTTAGGATTGTTTTCTCTAATTCTGTAAGATATACTATTGGTATTTTGATCAGGACTGCATTAAATCTGTATAACAATTTTGGCAGTATGGCCATTTTTACTCTATTGGTTCTTCCTACCCAAGGGGTATATTTCCATTTCCTGATATCCTTTATTATCTCATTTTTCAGAGCACAGTAGTTTTCCATGTAAAGGTATTTTACTTCCTTTGTTATATTGATTCCTAGGTATTTAGTTATTTTAGATACTATTGTTTCTTGTTTGTTTGTTTGTTTGTTTTTATAGCAGGGGTTGAACTCAGGACCTTGTGCTTGCAAGACAGGTGCAGAGACACTGAGCTAGATACTATTGTTAATGGTGTTGTTTTCCTAATTTCTCACTCAGTAAGCTTGTTGGTTGTGTTCAGGAAGGCTGTTGATTTTTGAGTGTGGACCTTATATCCAGCTACATTTCTGAATTTGGTTATTAAATCTAGAAGTCTTTTGGTGGAGCTTTGGGGTCTTCTGCATAGAATATCACATCATCTACAAATAATGACAATTTAACTTCTTCCTTTCCTAGCCTTATACCTTTATTTCTTTCTCTTGTCTAATTGCTGTGGCTAATGTTTCCAGAATTATATGGATTAAGAGTGGTGATAGTGGACATCCTTGTTTTGCTCCTAATTTTATAGTGAAAGCTTTTGGGTTTTGCCCATATAGTATGATGTTGGTTCTTGGTTTGTAATAGATGGCTTTTATCAGATTTAAATAAAGACTATCTATTCCATTTTCTGTAAGGTTTTTATCATGAATGAATGTTGGACTTTGTTAAATACTTTTTCTGTATCTACTTATATGATCATATGATTTTGTCCTTGGCTCTGTTATTATGGTGTATTTCTTGATTTGCATACATTGAACGATCCCTGGATCCCTGGGATGAATCCCTCTTGGTCATGGTATATAATCTTGATGATTTGCTACATTCTATTTGCCAGTATCTTATTGAGGATTTTTGCATCTATGTTCATTCAGGAGATTGGCCTGTAGTTCTCCTTTTTAGATGGATCCTTCTCAGGTTTTGGAATCAGGGTAATGCTTTGCTTCCAGGAATGAATTTGGGAGTATTATTTCCCTTTCAATTTCCTTAAAGCGTTTGAGTAATAGCAGCATTAGGTTTTCTCTAAATTTCTTATAGAATTCAGCAGTGAATCCATCAGGGCCAGCCAGGGCTTTTCTTTGTTAGTAGTTTTTAAATTACATATCCAATTTCATTGGCTGATATTGCTTTATTTAGAATTTCTGTATTTTCTTGTAAGCTTTGGTAATTCATATATATCTAGGAATCTGTCCATTTCTTCTATACTTTCCATCTCATTAGAATATAGGTTCTTGAAGTAGATATTGATGATCTTCTGGATCTCTGCAAGATCTGTTGTGATTAAACCCTTTTCATTCCTAATTGCATGGATTTGAGTCTTTCTTTCTTTTTTTTTTTTAATAAGGTTGCCTAAGAATTTGTCAGTTTTATTTAATCTTTCAAAGAACCAACTCTTCAATTCATTGATTCTTTGTATTGTTTTCCTAGTCTCCATCGCATTAATTTCTGCTATGATTTTTGTAATTTCCTTCCTTGTACAAGCTTTGGACTTGATTTGGTCTTCTTTTCTAGAAGCTTGAGGTTCACCATTACGTTGTTTATTTGAGCCTGCTCTATTTTCCTGATATGGGAATTCACCACAGTAAATGGTAGGACTGTTTTCATTGCATCCCATAAGTTCCGGTATGTTGTATGGTCATTATCATTTAATTATAGAAATTGTCTGACTTTTTCTTTGATTTCATTTCTGACCCATTATTTGGAGAAAAAGAAACAAAAAATAAAAAGAAATAAATGTTGACTTGAGAGTGTCTTTGCTGTCACTGGTAGATAAGATGGGCCGTCAGACCCCAGGTCCATGTTGATTAGTCCCAGCAAGCTAACCATAGATTTACACTACGGTAGCCAATAATCTTAGTAAGCCTGGACCTTTAGTTCCACTGAAGTTCAGGCTGGTTTCTGCCTATGAGGTTGGAACCTGATTTGTTCAGCCTGAAACACTCTGTGTGCCTCCTGTTGGCTTGAACTCTGCTCCTTGACCTCCTGCTAAATTGAACTCATTTCTACTTCACCCTGACAATGGGAGCCACTAGAGGGAGCCAGCCTGCAGCTGCTCTGAGTTCTGAGCTGAGTTCACCCCTCTCCAAGGTGGCTACAGGCCAATCACCTTCTCCTGGGGGATGTCTTAACCCAAATAACTCACTACCTATTGCAGTCCACTGCATCCACTGCTCTGTCCCACTGGTGTGTTTCTCCTGGGAGGCCTCTGGGGTCACCAAAAGTCACTATATGTCTACAGGTTCGAGCTGCACCTCCCATGCAGTGAGTCAGAGTTCAGGAAGAAAGTGCTACTTGCCACTTCCTTCTTCTGTGTTGTGGTCTCACACTCTGCTCTCCCTGTGGGGGCTTAAAGTCTTGCTGCAGATCCTTGCTGTGTCCTGGGGACCTATTTCCCTCCTATTGCTATATTCTAGCATCTGGACACCAAATCTCAGAGAGGCTATTTCTCTCCTGTTCACTGCTCTGCCATCTTCCTGGAAGTCTAAAAGATTATTTATTTTGAGGGCATCAAAAGAGGTAAAAATAATAATTTGAGTAAAATCTTAAGGCCAGATGTGGTGGCACACGCCTGTAATCCCAGCTATTCAGAAGGCTGAGGCAGGAAGATTGTAAATTTTGAGGCCAGCCTGGTCAGTTTAGTAAGGCAATCTCAAAAGCAAAAACAAAACAAAATAAATAAGAGCTAGGGGTGTAGCTCAGTGATAGAGAGCCCCTGGGTTCAATCCCCAATACTGAAAAAAGGAAAAAAAAGCCCTCAATTTTAATTTCACTCATCTTTAAAGTGATTTGATTTTTCAATAGTAATTCTGATCATTTTAATATCTAAACTCAAAAGAGTGATGAATACCTTTCTAAGCATCACCAGTTGGTGAGGCATGAAGAAATTCCAGGCTTTTTCTAAGGACTGCAAGCCTTAAATTGTTAAAAAAAAAAAAAAAAACCCTGACTTGTCACCTGTCCCCAGAAAAAGAGACTGAGAAGGAACTAGAACAGTCCTTTATTGAAAGGAAATTTCTGTATCTGAAGAGGAATTTGTTACAGTTCAACATCTGATTTGAAAAAAAGGGGGGGGTAGAAATAAATGAAATAACCAGTGTTTCAATTCTCACATACAAAAGTGGAAGGAATGTGTCAGAAGAGACAAAACTGTAAAATTGGATTCTTCTTAGCATCATTTTATTAGCAAGGAAACAGGCATAAGGAAGCTGCTTAATTTTCACAGCTGCAGAAGAACAGAGCCCAAACTATACTTCAAGCCTTCTAGAGTCTCTGCTTATTGTTTTTTCTCTGTACATATTTTTTTATAAATGCTTTTGTTTGTTTGTTTGTTTTTTGTTTTTATGGTACCGGGGATCAAACTCGGGACCTTACGCTTGCGAGGCAGGCAGCGGAACCACTGAGCTAAATCCCGGGCCCCTACAAATGCTTTTTTAAAAATGAAATCCTTTTCCACTTCACTCAAGCCTGAAATTTTGAGCAACTTGCAAATGTTTTGAAAATTTTAGTCAGTGAAACCTTACAGCAATCCTGCCTTTTTTTCCCCTCTTTCCTTTAAGGTTCAAGTTGCAAGCCAATCAATGTTTGGAAAGACTGGATAAACTTTAATTTTAGCAAATTAAATAAAACCACACATAATTCCATGATTATGCTCCTCTTTCATAGTTTAAGAAAGTTAGATTCCAAATAACTGAGAGGAAAGTCTCGTGGGTACTGCAAGTGTGCAGACAGAGAAAGCATTGTGTTTGCCAGTGGCTCACACAGAACTCCCAAGAGCTACCCTTCCACCCCCTGACCCAGCCTTCTCCTCTTCCCCTGCACCAACTTCCCATTTGGAATTATCACCAACATACATTCAGGTCTTTTTATTCATTTATTTTGAGACATGATCTTGTTAAGTTGCCCAGGCTGGCCTTGAACTTGTGATCCTCCTATCTTAGTCCCCAGACACTACCTTGCCTGTAGATTATTTATTGATTGATTGCTGGTCACCTCCCTTTACAGTGTGACCGTCTTAAGAGGTGGCTGTTGGTCCAATTCTTCTGTGTGTGCAGGACTTGCAGTGATGCTGAACATGTAGCAACTACTCAGTGTTTCGTTGCAGAAATAATTGCATTAAATACCTACACCCTCCCTTCCTTATTCCCTTCCTGTCTTCCCTCTCTCCCTCTTCTCCCCCTCCCCCCTTCCTTCTTTCTTTTTTTGTGGTGCTGGGGATTAAACCCAGGGCCTTGGGCAAGCTAGGCAAGCATTCCACCACCGAATTACACTCTCAGCCCTACACTATTTTTTAAAAATTTTAAAGAAATAAAACACCTCTACCCACCAGTCCTTATACTCAGAATAGTGGTTCTTTTGGATCCTCCGAGAGCATCATAGGTAGTAAGTAGCAGAGCTGGGTGTACCCTAGTGTATAATTTCCCTGTCCTGTTCTGGACACTGATGAATTGAACTCTAAGTTTCAGCATGTCCATCTTCTCCTACACGTGCACGTTCCCTTTCCTAGGTGAGCATTGGTGGACCTGCTACCAGTGTCCCAAGTTCCCATCATCTTGTTGCTATCACAAAGAGCTCAGGACCTGGGGTCTCCTGCAGATCCAGGCATCAATTATTGGTATGGTTTTCTAACCATCCCTCACAGCTCCTTGTTAGTCATAGTACCAGTGAAATGAAATCTGAAAGGTGCCTAACACACTACTGCACCACATACCGGCAAAGTTGTTCGAATCAAATTTTAAAAATTAGTCACACTTTCCCATTGACTACTACTGCAATGCTTCATCTTAATCTCAGCTTGATCTATCCTTCACAGTAGTTCTTCTTGGTCTTAGCTTTAATAATCCTTGATTTTTTTTTTTAGTACTGAGGATTAAACCCAGGATCTCCGTACTAAGCCGTATCCTCAGTCTTTAAAAATTTTTTTTTCAAAATAGGATCTTGCTAAATTGTTAAATTGCCCAGGCTGGTGTTGAACGAGTGACCTTCCTGCCTCAGCCTCCCAGCGTGCTGGGATTACAGATATGCACCACCACTCCCAGCTTCCTGCCTAATTTTTACACTCCCCCTCTGGGAGACACTGTCATCATTGATTCATGAGAAACAAACAGATCTGTAGCTGACCAAAGAGAGCTTGGTTATTTTCAAAGAAGCTTCAGGGAATGGAAACAGCACCTAGTAGCTTTGACAGAGGTGCTACTGTTTAATATGTGTGAATAATCAGGAACTCTTGGTGGGGGGACAGTACTTTGAACAACCGTCTTGAGGAATAAGTCAACCATCCTTAGTTAAGGTAGAGAAATACATTTCCTAAATCCCACAGCTGCTAAAATTCCTGAAAGCAGCTCACACACTAGGGTATGCATGAAAGGGGCTCACTTCAGGGAAATCTGGGCACAGCCATTGTGCCCAGAGTGGCAGAGTGGGTGAACCATCATGTGAATAAAAATAAGATGGAAAGAATAATGATGTGATGATATTTTGGGGCCATTCTGCAGTATAACACACCATAATACATACTGGGACAGATGCGGGTAGTAAGAAGCCTAACAAATGTGGGCAGGAAGGACACCCAATTTCAGAACAGCAATGACCCCTGAGAAACCGGGGAGGGAGTGGAAGATGGAAAGGTAGACAAGAACATCAAACATATCCACGGCATTTAACTGGCTCTATAAAAATGGAAACAAATAGACACTTGTTTTCGTGAGGCACATATGTAGGTATTTGATATTTTCTCCTCTGTGTCTCTATGGCTGGAATCTTTCTCAAAATATTTTTGAAGAAGAGCAAGCATTCTGTTAATGCATTCAAAATAGAAATTATGCCTTTGCTTGTTGACTTGCCATTTTTTTTTAGTTCATATTTTTTTAATTTCTTCAGTTAAGACAAATCTATATTATATCAAAACAAGGCCCCAGGGGAATACACAAAGTCAATGGTGGCCCCCTGACTATGTAAACATATCTGCTTTGCAGGAAGGTGCCTATCCGACACTGAAGGAATTGTAGCTTCTGCCCCAAAACTCGACTGCTCCTTAAGGGTCTCCTGGGATTCTACAGGACATTAAAGCCAGGGACTTGCTCCTGCCGGTCAAATTCTCTGTCCCTGAGCTACATCCCCAGAACCTTTTTTATTTTTACTTCAGAATATGATCATACAAGTTGCACAAGCTGACCTCGAACTTGCAGTCCTCCTCCTTCAGCCTCCAGAAGGGACAGCTCCCAGCTTTGTGAATGGATGAGAGGCTGGCTCTGTGGCTGGTCCACTGTCCCAAGTATGGCTTATGAATTTTAGTGGGACTTCTTTCAACATGGAGCTTTTCGGGTGTTTTGTTTTCTAACTGGCTGCTAAGGCTAAGTTACGGATTGTCAAGAGTTAACTCCACATCTGGATCTGGTCAGCCCCAGGCCAGGTGCAAAAGCCCCTGAGGCTCTAAGGAGCATCCCAGCAAGGGAGGCTCCGGGCTCTCTTCTGTCAGGCCATAAACATGGCCGTCACTGTCCATCACACTCAGCAAAGCCAGTCACTCACTGCCTGTCTTTCCTGTGACTTCCACAGGTCAGTAACATAAACACCAGTCACTGAGCACAACCATGTGGCTCAGTTCCAGGAACTTTCCTTAGTGTGCAGTTGCTCACAGAGGCCCAGAAACTCTTGTTAATACTGCTCTGCTTTGGTGATGCCTCTTCGGTCTCCTTTGTGTCCAGCATCGCTGTCAGTGCTCTTGTTCAGGTTCTCAACATCTCACACTGGGACAACATCAGTGGCCACTTCCTTCCTCAGAATTCCCATATGAAATATTTTCGTTGGTATAATCCACTGGGCCTTTAACAAATGTTTACCTCGATTGCTGTTTTGTATGTCTCTTGTCCCCTTGATTAAAAAGAAGAAAATGTTAGTATCTTGAGTAACAAGACTTTGCTTTTACCTCCCACAATGGTAACTAAAAGCAGTGACCTCAAAGAGTTCAAGACAGCAGTGTGTAAAGTTATAGCTAGTATTTTCCTCCTAAGACTTTTACAATCTAAATCTTGAGAGTTTTCACAGAGTTGAGATTTGACTTCATACAACATGCAAGGGTACTCAGTTGAGATTGATGCTCATGACAAAGATCCATTTGGGTCTCGGCAAGGGATGACATCAACAGGAAGTGTCTGCCCACTGTGTGTAAAGATTATCATTTTATCTCTACTGTTTCCTAGCTGGGTCAGTAAAACCAGCGGACCAGAGAAGCAAAAGGCGCATACAGCCTAAGGGTGAGCCACCATGTCCATGAGAACACAGTGGTAAAAAACTCAATGTGTGCTGTCCTTTCATGTCACCCACCTCAGGCTGATGGCAGATCCCACCCAACCTATTGCAAACCTACTGGAGTTCTCTGAGAAGCCCATATACAAGGCTTTGGGAACTGCTCTGTGCATGACTCCTGGGATTCTGCAGTTAACAGCTCCACGCCCCAATCTCCCATCTCAGGGTGGCACAGCAGGCACCGAAGCAGCCGCCTGCTGTCCTGACCTTTTAAACCTTCACTCCGTGATTTCATAAGACCCTCAGCTTCCCAGGGTACCTAGTACTATTTAGTTAAATTATTTGAAAATAAATCTATACTGTTTTCACTTTGCAAGTGACTACTACAGTCTCTTAAAAGCACTGAAGCTACTTTGGGAGGCAAAAGCAAACAAAACAGAAGAAAATTGGTGATTTATCTTTTGTAGACTACAGCCCCAACTTTCAGTGCCATTGAGCATGGGGTGAATTGGGGCTGGAGGTGTAGCTCAGTGGTAGAGAGCTTGCCTAGCATGTGGGAGGGCCTGGGATCTGTCCCAGTGTCAATAAATAAATGCATACATACACAAAATGTGGTAAACTGAGGCTGGGATGTAGCTCAGTGGTAGAATATGTGTTTAGCATATGCTAGTCCCTGGGTTTCATATCTGGTACCAAATTTTTTTTAAGTGGAGAATTAAGTTTTTTGGAATGCCTGGAGCTTATATATCATGATAAATCTGTTAAATAGTATAAATTTAAGGCCAAAAGAATGCTTCATTGCAATTTTATGACCTACTCTAAAAAAGTATTTGAGTGGAAATGTTGCAGAAAGAACTTGTGCACTGAGAGGTAAGGACCTTTCAATAAACAATAAACCCTTGATCAAAATTTTGAGCGAGGCATGGCGGTACATGCTTGTAATCCCAGTACTTGGGAGGCAGAGGCAGGAGGATGGCCATGATTTTGAGGCCAACCCAAGCAATTTACAAAGACCCTCCCTCAAACTGAAAGGTAAGAAAGGGTGGGGTAGCTCAGTGTATGGGCCTTGGCTCATTCCCAAGCTAGAGAAGGAGGTGGGTGGGAATTTTGAAAATCTGGCTGCAATCCCTTTTCTGGACGAACAGAGATGTTTTTGGGATTTCTAACCTCTAGAACCCAGAAGATTGAAGCACTTTTGATTTTATTTTTAATTTTTATGAGTATTGCTTTGTAAAAAAATTTACAAATAAAATTTTAAAATTTTAAATGGCTTTTTTTTTTTACAGTACTAGAGATTGAACCCAGGACCTTCACACTAAGCTATATCTCTTGCCCTCTTCTATTTTTTATTTTGGTATAGAACCTTGCTAAGTTGCCCAGGCTGCTCTGAAAATTGCCATCCTCCTGCCTCAGCCTGCTAGAGTGCTAGGATTCCCACAAGGCACCACAGTGCTCAGCTCTTTTTTTTTTTTTCTCTCTGTTTTGAGCATAATTTTAACTTTTCTAGTTAATCTACTTAAATTAGTGCTTCCCTGTGATAATATAATTCTCAGTAGAACTCAGCTGAAACTGGATATTCAATCTGTTTCAACGTTTTGGTCAGTTTTATTGTATTAATTCCAAAAATTTGATTTGGAATTCCTCTTGTGTTAATTTCCCTTGCTTATGTTTTTCAATGTCTAAAAATCTCCAGGATCTAGAGCCACAAAGGCACAAGGTCACATTGCCCCAGCCCTCCCTGTCTCCCTGTACGCTGACACCAGGAGAGCACCAGTTCCTCTCCTTTGCTGCTGTACCGGGTGACAATGACACCTCTGCCAGAAGATGCTCAGTTAGGCCATGAGAGATGTCATAAAGACAGCGCTTGGGATGCAGTTCAGTGGTAGAGAGCTTGCTCAGAGTGCCCAAGGTCCTGCGTTTGATCCTCAACACCAAAAATATTAAATTTTTTTTAAAAAGGAAAGAGCAGCCTCAACCTCAAGTGGGTATATAAATTTCCTCTTTTTGAGTGATTTTCATTCTTCTCCCAGAGAGTTTTTGCTTTTCTGTGACCTGGCACTCTTAATAATGCATCTGTTCTCCTGGGCTTCCTGCTCTCTCTTTTTCTTTTTTTCTTTTTTTTTTTTTTTTTTTTTTTTC
>NW_022900913.1:58767217-58812817 GCF_012274545.1 Fukomys damarensis | reverse complement strand
TTTTTTTTTTTTTTTTTTTTTTTTTTTTTTTTACCAGAGATCGAACTTGGGACCTTGTGCTTGCAAGGCAAGCAATGGAATCACTGAGCTAAATCCCCAGCCCCATGGTCTCCAATTTTAAGAACTGCTATGGAGAACTTTGCACATAGTAGGCATCCAATAAATATCTGTCACATCAATGAATGATTAATTCTAATCTCACTTCTCTTTAAAACTATTGTTACTGTAAGATTATTATTATTAGTAGTAGTATTTTTTCAGTCCTAGAAAATGAACTCAAGGCTTTCATACTATACTACATCCCTAATCCTTTTTTGTTTATTTGCTTTTTTATTTGGAGATAGGGTCTTGTTAAGTTCCTAAATTGCCCAGGTTGGGCTCAAACTTAGGATCTTCCTGCCTCAGCCTTCCGGAGTAATGGCATTATAGACATTGGCCACCATGCCTGACTTCCAAAATTAACATCTTGGTCCATCCTCTATCACTTCCCTCAAACTGGGGTCCTAATACTGATTTCTTGCCTCTCCCAAGCTCTTTGATTCCAGCAAGCTCTGTTGGGAAGAAGTCGGGTCATACCTCAGCTAACTCTTGGAAGAAGGCTGATCTATAGATCAGTCAGCTCCTGCATTGCAGTGCCTCCTGCATAGAAAAGAGAAGAGTAGCAACCAGGATTTACCTCAGTAGAGGCTGCTGCTTGCCTGGCAAGTGCAAGGGCCTGAGTTCGATCCCTGATACCAAAAAGGAAAAGAGCAGAGGATGATTGGTGTGGCAAATTGATACGAAGTATTAGCATGGAATCCGGAAAGAGAATCCACCAGGACACCTCTGAGAAGGCAAGTCGCTTAGATGCTTTTGCTGCAGGGTTCTGATCCAACAGTAGGGCAGTTCTACTTCCAGAGCCAGTTCACAGACAGAATGAAAAGTGGACCTGACTTTCTCTGAGCTGCGCGTTGGCCAGGTGCAGGCTGAGCAGGAGGCCGAGAGGGCCAGGCCACAGCACCAGAAGGACCCCGGGCCAAGAATCACAGCAACACGTTGTAATTGCAAAGGAGAGGGGTCAGGAGAAACACAGCCTGCATAAATAAAGGGAGAAGAGTGATAGGCTATAGCCAAGCATGGGAGAAAGAACTTCTGGGGCTCACAGGCACTGTCACAGAGCTGAGTAAATCTGTCACCTACCATACTCAGTCAGGGACCAGCATGATGCTGGAATCTGCCACAGCTAGGACAGAAGTCCTGGGCCCTGTCCTTTTCCCTCCAGCTTCTGACTCATGAACGCGAGGCTGTAGTAAGCACTGATCTGAATGATCACCTGCTCCGGGGGAAGAGGAGGAGCCAGGCAGGGACTGAGGAACATGAAGTCTCTGGCAAGGAAGCAGGAGGCTGAGAGCTGTGGAGGAAGAGAGATGAGCAGCGGCAGGAGGCTCTACATAGTGAAGAAGGGGAACTGGGGAGGAAGAGCCTGCTGTGCCCTCCCCTGGCACAGGCTGTCCGCCTTCCTGGGTGTGACTCACTCTCGGCCTGCAGGTACCAGAGAGCTTGCAGAGAGCTTGCACTGGGTTTGCTGCTGTTCCATTCTTCCACATGATTGACAGTCATCTGAGGCCTCCCTAGTGGGAGACTCGGCAACAAAGATTGAAGAGGGCTCCAAAGAGAAATAGGTACAAATCACAGGCTGTGCCCCAGTGGCTCATAGTTCTCCTTCGCACTTCCTCTAATTTTATGCAAATCTGTGATTCTGAAAGGCCTGCTAGGTCTAAATAACCTAGGCAAAATAATAAGAGTGAGTGGCTGCCAGGTGTGGTGGCACACATCGTCACCCAGCACTTGGAAGGCTGAGGCAGGAGGATCACTGTGAGTTTGAGGCCAGTCTGAGCTACATAGTGCATTCAAGTTCAGCCTAAACTACGTAGCAAGACCCTGTCTCAAAAAACCAAAACAAAACAACCCCCCCAAAACAAAAACTGAGTGGAAAAGTGATTTTATTCAGTTAGGTAGTGTTGTAGGTATTCATAAACACCTTATTTGCATTTTTAGTTACACACATACACACCTAGACAAGGCAACACACCTGTAATCCCAGCAAACTAGGAGGCTGAGGCAGGAGGATTGCAAATTTGAGCCCAGTCTGATTAACTTAGTGATTTAACTAGAGTCTGTTTTGAAAGAAAACAAATTTTAAAAAGGGCTAGGAACATGGCTCAGTGGGAAGGTCCTGGGTTCAATCCCCAGTACCATCAAAACAAAGAAAAGGTGGGGGGATGCATTCAGTAGTAGAGCATTTGCATAGCATACCTGAGGTTCTGGGTTTGATTCCCAGTACTGCAAAATAAAATAATATTTAATTTAATTTAATTTAATTTAAAAACTAAATAACCAAGTGAAGAGCGTCAAGGAAGGGGGTTTTAGAGAAGAGCAGTGTTTTATCACCAAAACATCATACATCTTCCTCAGTTATGTTCCTTTCCAGCCCCACTCCTCCGCAGCTCTGCTTGTCCGCTGAGGGCAGCAAGGACACTAAGGACAGAGAAATATGTTTCTCCTGAAAGTTGTCGGTCTAGTTTTGCTGCTTTTAAACCATGCAGGGCGTCACTGGAGTCCAAATGCTGGCCTTCAGACTGAGTAAATAAACCTGCTTCCAAGTCAGGACAGCAGCGAGCTCTGCATGGGGGTGTGGCCATGGCAACCTCTGGAGCCTGTGAGTGGCACATTCTGATCTTCCAGGGCGGGAAGGAGCACCACACCGCACAGGTCTGGGTCCCAGTAACCATGTGTGTGCAACAGTCTGTCTTTCTTGGCGGGGAAATGCTGAGTCTTAGCTTAGGGATGGGACCTGCTGTTCAGGGAAGTGTCCCGCAGAGCAAGTTCACGGAGGGGCCGTGGGGTGCCCGGAGGCAGCGGGGCTGGCAAGATGGGCAAAGGCTCGGATTTCACCACCCCCCACCACCACCCCGCTATACACTTTCACCCTGCCAGGCAGGAAACAGGAGGCTCCGGGGCTCCTGTCCCCCACAGGCCTGCCGCACTGATTTCAGAGAGGTGGATATGGAGGCACAAGATGCCTGGAACGCAACTGATCACGTTTGGTTTTGTGTACCCCCTTCTGGCCCCCCAACTGCAAAAGATTTTCTTAATGAGCCAAATGAAAACAAACAAACAAACAAACAAACAAAAACAGGTGGAATCAGACAGGGTAAGAGCCTCCTCTGAGGGCATTCAGAGCTTTTTTCAAAATTCATATCATTCCTGGGCTAGAGATAAACCTGGAGATTAGGAGGGCTAAGGCCCCTCTCTAGAGAAACTCTCCCAGGGGTGCGTTGCATTTTTTAGCTAAAGGAGGAAGAAGGAAAGGGTGGATGGAATTGTTGCCGAGCTTAGCCAGGCTCAAATGTGGTCTGAGGTGCACAGAGGCTGACAGCGTCACCCTTGTTCTTGTCTTGATGGTGTTTGGTGGGGCACTGATGGCCCCTGCTGCCCCTGCAGCTCTGTGTGTACGTATTAGAGCTGCACATCTGGTGGCTCTGCTTTAGCAGGCACAGATATGACCCCAAGCAGCTTCCGTCATTATTCCCTGGGAGCCAAACAGCAGGTCACTTAGCTTACACTCTCCAGGCCCATGCTTACAAGTACTTCAGTTAGTTGTCAATGTGCACAAAAGTTGGTTTCCATCATCTCTTTAAACACACACACACACACACACACACACACACACACCAGGGCTGGGTGTGCAGCTCAGTGCCACTGAGCTCCCTCTCCTAAACCACAGAGAAACACAGTGGGGCTGGGCTTGGGCAGGGCTGTCTGCTGCCCTGGGTCTCCCTCTGCCTGCCTCCTCTGCAAAACCTTTCTTTCTTTTCTTTTCTATTCTATTTTTCAGTACTGGGGCTGGAACCCACGGCCTTCGCACTGAGCCACATTAATTTTTTTGTTTGTTTTGGTACGGGGGATCAAACTCTTGACCTTGTGCTTGCAAGACAGGCAGTGGAACCACTAAGGTAAATCTCCAGCTAGTCCTCTTTAATTTTGAGACAAGGTACTGCTAAATTACTTAGTTGTCCAGGCTGGGCTTGAACTTTTGATCTTTCTGCCTCAGCCTCCTAGAGGGCTGGAACTGCAGGCCTGTGCCACTGAATGGCTCTCACAATCTTTTCTCTTTTACTTTTCCCACCCCAGTGTTGCTGATTTTCCGCCTTCCTCTCTGCTGTCAGCCACATCTCTGCTGGGTCAGGCTGTGCCTCCCAAAGCCCTGGGTTTTTCTAGGTGGCACCCAGCACACGGGGCAGCCGGACTGGACATCCATGCAGGGCTGGAGCCTGCAAACCCAGCCTGCACCTCCTCACTTCCACAGGGGTTCTCTGGACCTCTTCGAAAGATATAGTGGTGGGAATTTGAGGCCAGGTGGTTTGGGTTGTGCTGAGAGCGAAACAGGGCCCAGACGGAGCTGATGTAGTTGGTGGGGAGCAGAGTGGTTCCACTGTTCTCTGGAGATTGTCCATGGTAAAAAGAGCCACCTCCCTAGATTCTCCTCGGGCCTGGGCCTCACCAGGCCTCCTGCAGGGCCAGGCCAGCCTGTGAACAGCCCGTCATAGCCACCTGGACGCCAGCAGGGCACCTCACCTTCTGGCAGAGAACCAGGCACTGCTCTGGAAACACAGAGTTCCATCCTTGCCCCAGGTCCTGACCAAGGTCAAAGAGGGCCAGAGGGCAGCCAGGGAAGAACAGTGGCCCGAGTCCAGATGGCTTGTGACCTATTACCGCCCTCCTCTCTGCTTCCTTGGGACCCTTTCTGTGCCGTTCTGTGCTACACAAATCAGATTCATGGCTGGGGGTTCTGAAAGGTTGTTCTTTTTGTCCAAACCCCTAGGGCCAGCTGGTTTTAGGGAATACTTGCCTGGCCCTAAGGAACAATAGACAGCAATGATACAAACCTCAGGGTCCCCTAGGTTTTGTTTCCAGCCCAAAGATTACTGAGGTTGGAAAAATGGTACTGTAATCTTGAGAGACTGTGCGATAGAGAGAGAGAGAGAGAGAGAGAGAGACAGAGAGAGAGAGAGAGAACGCACGAGCGTGTTAGACAGACATAGTTCAGAAATAAGTCCTTAAGGAGTGTATCTCTGACAAACATCTCATTTCCCTGGATTGGCAGGAATGTGGACTTGAAGAGCTAATTTCAATTTATATATAATCACTCCTTCACTCACAGATTCAGTCTACATTTAGATCCAGTGGGGTGGAGGGGAGTTGATAGAACAGAGCATGCAATTCCAAGCTTAAAAATAAAAGTAATGATTGGCTTAACTGTGAGCACCATTATTCTATACAGAAATTACCCCGTAACAGAAGCGTCGGAGCAAGTTTGTTAAGTAACTAGTAAGTGCGTCACCTCTGTTCTCTGGGAATGCAGGGTCTTTCTGGTTTAAGAAGGCACAGGTTTGAGAAAGAACTGACCACAAGACGAACATTTGCTAAACAGGGTCAGAAGGCTGCAGGAAGGAGGACATTGGTAAAAAACAGTGCTGTGAGTTTTTGCCACAAACATACAACTAGGTTCATCAGGGAAAGCTGTACTGAATTTGGCACTTCAGAGGTTTTATCTTTTGCATAGAAGCAGCCAGTCAGGACTGCAGCTATTTCTAGCCTTTGGAACAGGTCTGACAGAGAGGACACTGGAGTTGGCCTGGCCAAATGAGTAATTCGGGGAAGAAGCAGGTTCCCCTGGTCCAGCCTTCCTTCTAGGCTCCCTTCCCAGTACAGCCAACGGCTGCTGGACTCACTGCACTTCCTGAACCTTCCAGGACCCCTTCTCCCAGCTGCTATGCTGCCTGGACCCGCCCAGTCCCTCCCCGACCCCTGGGGAAACAGGTTGAGAACATCCGGGGAGACAATGTGGGCAAAGCTCGTAAGATGCCAGGCTGGAGTGTGGGGCGCAGCAACAGAGCACCTGCCTAGCATGTGCGGTGCCCTGAATTTGATCTCCAGCACCACGGAAAAGTCCCTCCCACTCATTCTAATTTGCATATAAAACTGAATATTTACCTGCCTGAAGATTATTTTCCCCATTAAGCTTATTGGTACTAAAGATTTTTAATAAAAGCAGATGATTTCTTTGAAGGTGAGGAAAGGAGGAGAAAGAGAGAGCAAGAGTACACTACTTTGGATGAGTAGGAAGTATTTGAAAGAGAAATACTCCAGGATTTTCTAATTGATTAAAAAGCTGTATTTAGTCCTCTTTCCAGCTTAAAATAAATTGTTAGTGGACATCATACCACAGTGACACATGCACACCCACGTTTGTAGCAGCACAATTCATGACAGATAAATCTTGGAAGCAACCTATATGTCCATCAACAGATGAATGGTATTTACACACAATGGAGTACTACTCTGCCATAAAGAAGGATGAGCTTGAGTCATTTTAGGAAAAGGGATGCACCTTGAGACCATAATGTTCAGTGGAGCAAACCAGACACACAAAACTTAATATCATGTGATTTCTCTTGGATGAGAAACCCAAAGTGTAAATAGTTTAAAGAGAGAGAAAAAAGGAGACAGATAACAGGAAATGGGGAGGTGGCCTTTGTGGAGATGGGAATGGCAGGGCAAGGGGAGGAAGCACACAGGCTAGAGTACTGGCTTTCACAGTGAATGTGTTTTTTATGTGCCACAGTGGACATTGCACTCGTGCAAAAGGGGAAGAATGTGGCGTAGGTAAAGAAGGATGAAGGGCATTTTTCTGAGCAAACAGGCGCAAGCAAGGCGAGTCAGGGGAGTCATCCTAGAAGGAGCAGAGGCCTCAGGTCACATCTCTGCCCCTCTTCCGCGTACCCCACCATCAGCCATTTTGCACCACCTTTTCTTTTTTTTTTAAATGATATTGGGGATTGAACCCAGGGCTTTTACACCAAGCTATGTTCCTAGTCCTTCTTTTATTTTTTGAGATGAGTTCTCAGTAAGTTGCTAAGCTGCCCAGGCTGGGCTAGACCTTGTGGTCCTCGTGTCTCAGCCTCTGAGCCCTGGGATCACAGGCCTATATGGCCACACCCATCTCAGTTTGCTCCCCCTTGAAGCCAGAACACCTGAAATTCTGCAATGAGGATAAAGTTGTGGCTCACTGGAAGGGAGCAGGAGGGCCGCACTTCCGGATGCCTTCCTGCATTGCAGAACAGCAGGACACTGGGAGCTGCTAGGCCGGACTGGGAGGGGTTCTACAGGGTGGGCCAGGGAAGGCGTTGGGCCCTCTTGTCTCAGCAGTGTTCCTGACAGCCCCTGAACAGCCCAGACTCAGGCGATGGAGAAAATATATCTGTTTACATGAAAGAAACGATGGCCGTGCTCCAGCTGCTTCTGGCTGGGCAAAGAATGAAGCAAGCTTTGGGCAAAAGGAGCATCTACTAGGCCCTCCGCTGAGAGGTAGCGAGTGTGGTGGTTAAACCTCAGATCATCTGCGTTGTGTGTGTGCACCACCTCCCACAGTGAGGTATTTAACGTGATTGCAAAGACATATTAGTAAAAAAGAGGGGACAACCTGACAGAGGAGAGAGAGAGAGAGAGAGAGAGAGAGAGAGAGGAGGGAAGGAGAGACTCTGCTCCTGTGATGATGGAAATCTGCAGAATGCGCCAGTAGGCTGGAGGCCCAGGGAAGAGCTGCTGTGTAAGTCCCTGGGCCTCTGCTACAGAAGGTCCTCTTGTTGGAGGGGAGGGGTCACCACTGTTTTTATTCCTCCTTCACCTGAGTGGATGCAGCCCACCTACATCACGGAAAGCAATCTACTCCAAATCCACTAATTCCCTTTTGCAGTGCTGGCTATCAAACCCAGGGCCTCTGGAGACAAGTGCTATACCACTGAGTGACGTTCCCAGCCTTCATTGTAGAATATTTATTTATTTTCATGACAGGGTCTAATGCCTGGGCTGGCCTCACCTGTTAGCCTCTTAGATAGCTGGGTGTCTTCGGGCTCAGAGCCTAGCGATTTAAATGTTATTCTCATCGTAAACCCCAGGGACAACATTTCTGGGCTTCGTGCTGCCCCAAGCCGACAATAAGTGAACCATCACAGTCGATTGGAATAGCCCTGTTTTACAGATGTGAAGCCTGAGGCTCTGCACGCTTAGGTAAGGCCCAGCTTTCCAGGCAGTAGTAAATGAAGAGCCGGAATACAAATCTTGAGCTCAGAAAACCCAGTGCAGTGCCTGGCTCGGTGCAGTCTCCAGGGTTCAGTGACATTTCAGATGAGACTGGGTATGCCCAGGGTGGTATGGCCATAGACTCACTGATACATTTCAGTCTCCAGAGTTTCAGCTTCCAATTTACATGGGCACTGTGGGAACAGGGCCTGGGAAAAGTAAGGTCCTTTTAGGACAAGAGCAAGAGAAAGGGGACACTTGGTCTGCGCTGACTGTGGACAACAGACCAGGTGCAGGGGAGTGCAGTGGAATCAGGCCTCACAGAGGGTTTTGGGAGGTCTTTGAGGAAACATATAAGGAGAGGCAAAGGCCAGGACAGAGAGTGGTTCTAGGCCAGTCTGCTTGTGTGCTCTAGACCAGGCACCTGGGACAACCTTAGCTTGAGATCTGGAACCACAGAGAGGGGTGTAGAAAGAGGACATGTCCTGGTCCAGAGCTGAGGGCATGGATGGCCCAAGCTCCAAGCCCTCTGAGGCTGGCAGCTTGCAGCTTGTGTGCCATCTCGGATTTCTGGGTTCAGGGGGGCGGGCATGAACACCAGAACATCATGGGGAGGGGGTGAAGTCATGAAGTCATGAAGGAAACAGCTCTTAGGGAGGTCAGACCCTTAGGGAATGCCATCCCCAAGAGCCAGGTTTATAGTAGCAGCTGAATCTGGAGACAGGCTCTCCTCAAATAAGAACTTGCCAAATATGAGGCTGGCTTGGACTACAGAGTGAGATCCTGTCTCAAAACCCTAAGTAAACAAATAAACTCAAGGACGTGAGGCACACAGTAGATTGATTAGGGTTTGCTGGGGCTGGAATGGAGCCCTTGGTCTCTCTGAGGATGCGCTGGATTTAGTCCTTCAAACCCAAGATACTGAGGAGAAAATGGTCTATGGCTAACTAGGGGCACACCCAGAGGTGACCAACTTCAAGTTCAAGGTCTACCAACAGAGTATCTTTTTTCTTTTCTATTCAGGTACAAAGACTTTTATTATTTCTTTAAAGAAACTTTTATATGAAAATAAAACAAAATTTCATAATGAAATTAGAGAATGACAATAGCTAATGCACTGTGTATCCTTATCTTAAAAATAGTTGCTCAGAATATAAGACAGAGACATAAAAGACTCTCTTACAAAAAAGAAACAGATAGGGCTGGGGATGTAGCTCAGTGGCACTGTGCCTGCTGGGCAAGCGCAAGGTCCTAAGTTTGATTCCTGAAACCAAAAAGAAAAAAACCCCAGATAATAACACAAAACTTTCTCTTCAACTAAAAGAACTAAGAGAAACTCGTAGTATAAGTGAAACAAATTAGCACATATATTAAAATACTTTGATACAGTGGAGTAGGTAATTTAGGAAATTGTTTGAACTTCCCCCTACTTCCTATTTTTTTTATCTTCTATATTGCTCTTTATTTGTATCTGTATATTTTGATTTTCTCATACAAGAGGAACCATGTTAATATTTAACCTCGTGTATCTGACTAAAGTTGCCTCTAATTACCTATGGATTCCTCAAGTTTATCTGACTTTACAGGAGTGTGGGACTCCATTGTGTATAAATATAAATTTTCCTTATCCATTCATTTGTTAATTGACAGGTAGGCTCTTTCCAAAATCTAGCTATTATAAACATGGATATGCAGGTATCCCTGTAATATGATGATTTCAACACTTTTGGGAAGATATGTAGAAAGGGAATAGCGGAGTCAAATGGTATTTCTATTTTTAGTCTGAGACAAGATCCTGCTATGCAGTTCAGGCTGGACTTGAACTCACTGTCATCTAGCCCAGGCTGGCCTTGAACTCATGAAGATCCTCCTGTTTCAGCCTCCCAAATGCTGGGATTACAGACATGTGCCACCACACCTGGCTGATTATTAGGTTTTTTGATGATAACCATTCTTTCTGGAGTAAGAAAGAATCTCAATGTAGTTTTAATTTACATTTCCCTATTGGACAGCAATTTTGAATATTTTTTCATGTATTTACTGGCTATCTGAACTTCTTCTGAGAAGTGTCCATTTGTTTCGGCTATCCATTTTTCAGCTAGGTCTTTTATTTGGCATTTGGGGGTCTATTTTTTTGAATTCCTTATGTATTCTAAATGTTAATCCTCTGTAAGACGAATATCTGGCAAAAAAATTTTCCCTCTATAGGTTGTATTTTCACTCTGTTGCTTGTTTCCTTTGCTGTGCAGAAGATTTTTATTAGATGTGATCTCATCTGTTGACCCTGGTACTATTCTTGTGCCATTTCTGTTCAGAAAGTCTTTGCCTACACCTACGTCTTCACAAGTTGCACTATTCCATCTTTCAGCAGAGTAAGCTGCCTCCTGCTGTGGATCCCAGCTGAGCCCTCACAGGGCTGTGAGCTCTGGCTTCCAGCCTATCTTCTTCCCAACTTCTGGCCCAGCAGCCACTCAGCCACTGGGTTTCAAAGAAGCAGCAGGAGGGAGCTTGGAGACTCAGCCACCTAGGCCATCAGCAGAGGGCACTTGGGCTGGGGTGCGGCCAGAACCAGGCCTTCTGCACAGAGATCCCTGGTGTGGGTGGCTGAGCAGGGAGGGAAGAGATTCCACTCAAGTTGATAAATCTTGGGTCAGGCTCTTCAGATACCGGACTGTGAAGGTTTCCCTCTGGAACTTAATGAAGATGGTGGGAGGGACATAAGAACAAGCAGTGCTCTGACAAAGACAGGGTGTGTGTGTGTGTGTGTGTGTGTAACTAAATTACATCCCACTTCCTCTCATAGGGTGACATGTAATGTATGTCATGGAATTCTTCCCAGCGCTGTGTAAATCTTAGGGTGGAGGCCTCAGGAAAACCTCTCAGGCATCAGATAAAACCTGGGTTAGCAGCTCCCAGCCTGGGGCCTTGTGCATAAGGCTACTTTACATCCATAATCCCATGGCCTGGGAGGGCTATCCCTGTGCCCACTTTTGGGGCCTTTATAGAGACCCCGTGGAGTAGGAAAGGAAAGCTCAGAGAGGTGTCTAAGTTTGCCCACTGAAGTGCAGAGCTACAGCTAACATCTAGTCCTCTTTCTCATAGATTTGGTGTGGGACTGGGGTTAGAAATACAGGCTCCGGAGCCCCAATTCCAGATTCTGATAAGTGGTGGTGGGGGGCAGGAATTTGTTTTTCAAGTGTTGGGCAGCATGAGGAATTCTTATTCAAGATCACACTGTTTATTTATTGCCTTTGCTTTTGCAGATGAAAAGCAAATTGGAAGTAGGAATTTAGTAAACAGCTGAAAAACAATAACAAGTTTTGTGGCTTTGAAAGGGGCAGAAAAGAGCAGAAAGTCTGATGCAGAGGATAGTGGGAGCCCTGGAGGCGAACTCGATGCCTGTCTCTGCCATCAGGTGTCCAGAGCCTAAGGGGAATGTTAGTGATGACAACACGGCAGGCCGGTGTACACGCTGGACGTTGCCCAAGCACCTTCCCACATGGTCTCCTCTACCCCTAGAGCTTGTGCATCTCCGTTGGGCAGGTGAGGAACCTAACCCAGGAGTGACTGTCCGTCACACTACGTGGGCAGACTGATTAGCAGCTGGCTAAGGACACAGCATACTGGAGTTGACTGGGACAGACACTGGGTGGCATTGGAAGGGCAGGACCCCCATGGGCACCGTGGCTGCCCTTGTCCGTCCATTCAAGGAGCCCAGGGGCCTCCCTCCTGCCCGAAATTCCTCCCACCGCTGTGCTGTGCCTCTCACTCTGACTGCTTCCAGAGCTTTCACACCCCCGCCGCTCCTCCTCCCTTTTTTGTCCCTAATGTCATCCTCCATGTGCTGCCCTTGTAATCTGTGAACAGGTTCGGCTCCCTCCCTTTGAGCAGCTTCCTCTCACCCGAGTGAGTGATTGCATCACCCAAGCACAACGTCACCTGCCCCCTCCTCAGCTCCTGACCTTCTCATCCATGCAGGGCCCGAGCCAACAGGGAAGTCATCATTCTTGCTTCCGTGGAACTCTCATCGTGTGGCTGCTACTCTGTCAGTCCCTCGGCTGGGCCTGCTTCCTCCACTATCCACCTTTGGCCTCCCTGAGTCCATCCCAGCACAGCATGGGCCCCTGCTCTGGCTTTGTTGCCTCCCCTGCCTCCCACTCCTGAGTTCAAGTCCAAGCTGTGTCCTGGAGCACACAGGCTCACCTCACTGGCCTCTTTCCCCTTCTCTCCAGCCACCCAGGCCTGGCCAGTCCTCCTGGACAATGTAGACATCCTCAGCTAAGGGGTCTCCTGTGGCCTCCCTCTGCATTCTTCCTGGTCTCAGCCCCACTGCATTAGAGTGTGGCTGTATGAAAACAAAGCCCCCAACCCCCACTCCCAGGGACTGGTACAGGCGCCTGCTCACCATTCTCTGCATGATGTCTAATGCTCGGATTCAACTCTAAACACAGGTTAATGTGGGAATGACCCACCAAGGCCATGGGGACCCACCCAGAGCTCCTAGGAAGGTCTTGGAGCTTCCGAGTGTATAGTCTTCAGCTAGGGATGGGCTGGCCACAGAGATGGACAGAAGCAGCAGAGGCAGCCCCAGCCCATGCAGGTCACCAGTGCCCTGCTGTCCTAGCGTCGTTGCTGATCATCACTTCCTCTCCATTTGCAGCGATCCTGTGAGGAAGATGCTGAGTTTGCTCCTATTTTAAAGATGAGGGGACTGAGGCACTGTAGGAGGCTGCTGTGAGATGTGTGAAAGCCTGGGTGTCTGAGGGCGCTTGAAGACACCTGAGGACACAGCTCTGTTGTTTAGCTCAGGTGCACGATCGACTTTGTTATAATAATAATGAATCAGCATGGACAACCACACACATACCACAGGGCTCTGCAAGGTCTTGGGGCTGCCTTGTCTTACTGTGTCTCAGGAAAACTGACAACAGCCACTATAAGTGGTGTGCTGTAAAATTAAAATTTGGTTCCTGCTTTGAAATGTCTGCACCACATGGGTTCTTTTCTTTGGGAACTTTGCCTGAGCAGGCCTCCCTTCAGCCCTCTGGCACAGAGGATGAAGAGGGACCTCGGCAACAGGGATGGAGCGGGTGGACGGGAAGGATGGAAGAGTGATCCCAGTGGCAGAGAAACTCCAGACTTGTAATAGCAGAAAAAGGCTCAGAAACAGTGGCTGAGTTCCGGGAGCTGCTGCTGGGTTATGCCCTCTGTCCTGACTGTGGTCCTGGGCATCCCAGCCTGGTATCATGGCTGCTTCCCTCCCTGGGTCCTCCACAGTTCTTATCTGAGATAACCTGAGGCATCTGTGCTGGCCTGGCCGCCTCCCACAAGCCAGCGTGGGGGCAGAAGTCCTCAATCTGCCCACAGCAGTGGTGGCTGAGAAGCTTCCAATAAATGGAGGCCACACCCACGGGAACCTGTGCAATCCTGCTCTGACCACACCCGTCCTGCCCTTTATTGCGGTTCGGGAAAAGCTCAGTTGAAGACCTTGTCGCTAAGCCAGGACAGCAAACAAAATCCTATGTTTGCTGTTCCTGTGTGGCCTCGGGTGGCTGCTTTGAGGCAGGCTGGAGTGAGGTGGGGCAGTCAGAGGTGGCCCTAGGGACTGGTTTGTCACTTGGTCACAGGGTTGGGCCCCTCTGACTGCCCCTCAGCCATTCCTAAGGACACACCTGGAAAGCTCCCCACTTGTCCAGGTGCAGGACTGATTTTGTAGTTATGAGTGCAATTCTAAAACATTTTATGTTGGCTCTGCCTGACCTTGAGATTGGAGAGGTCATGTGTTCTTCTCAATGAGGAACTTTTTGTCCAGATGACATGATAACCAAACTCACTTGTTCCCATGAGTATTAAGTTCCCCTTACACTGAAAATAAAGATGAGTGATCAGAGGTAAGTCAGTGGCTACATCAGATTTTTTTTAGTACTTTCAGCCCTTTTCACCAAGCTACCTTCCCCGAACTCTTTCATTTCTATTTTTTATTTTGACACAGGGTCTCATCAATTCCATAAATTATTGCGCAGGGTGCACTCAAACTTGTGACCCTACTGTCTCAGCCCTGTCTCAACCCTATCTCAAAAACCCAAATCCCAAAAAATCATTCCTATAGCTTAATTTTAAAAAAAAGCATTTCTCCCTGAATATTTGCATCATCCAACCCCAAGGATGCTAAGTATAATTCAGGCTGGCCTTGAACTTAATATGTAGTCCAAGGCTGGCCTCCACCTCAAAGTGATCCTCCTGCCTCAGCCTCCTCAGTGTTGGAATTACAGATGTGCACACCATAGGGTAGATAATGACTTTCTTAAAAAGCTCAAGTGGCTGTTATTTATAACTTTAAGGTGTTAACATTGCTGCTGGTCAAAGTGGAGAATAATTTGTCAAAGAAATGTGAAGCGCAGCATTTAGATGTAGAACAGAGGACCAGGCTTTCAGGACAGTTTCCAGTCAGGCAAAGGCAGCACAGCCTGCACAGCTGCTGTGCCGGGCACCTGGGCTTGGGTCACCTGCTTCTTATCTCCTGGACTCAGGACACATCAGGAGTTTTGATGCCTTGAATCTTTTTTTTTTTTTTTTTGGTTTTTTGAGACAGGGTTTCACTATGTAGTTCAGACTGAAACTGGAACTCACTATGTAGCCCAGGCTGGTCTCGAACTCACAGGGATCCTCCTGTCTCAGCCTCCCAAGTGCTGGGATTACAGACGTGAATCACCATGCCTGGCTGATGCCTTGAATCTTGAGCTATGGAGAATGTAAAGGAGCCTGCAGGGTCTTCATCTCAAACAAGCACATCTGTGTCCAGTCATAGTCTGAGTAGCTGATTCATAGTGCACATGCTGTGCTGATCGATGCCATTCACATGTGTCTCAGTCTGTTTTCTGTTGCTATAACAAAATGCCCAGGACTGGGTAACTTATAGGGAAAGAGGTTTGCTTTGGCCCATCCTTCTGGAGGCTGGGAAGTCTGAAAACTCTTTGTTAGCATCTGCTTATGGTGGGAACCTCATGCCAGAGGGACAAATGGACACAGAGGGAAGAAGCAGACAACAGGGGCAGCTGCACTTTTTAACAGTCCACCTGGCTTCAGCTGCTTCAGTCCTGTGACAGCGGCAATCACTCCCAGGGAAATGGCATTGATCCTTTGTAGACACTTTTTTCTCTTCTTTGATGGTACTGGGGATTGAAGCCAGGGCTTTCACATTGAGCAACATCCTTGGACCTTTTTGTTTTATATTTTGAGACAAGGTCTTGCTAAACTGCACAACTGCCCAGGCTGAGCTCACTTGTGACTTGCCTGCCTCAGCCTCTCAAAGTGCTGTTACTACAGGCCTGTGCCAGCAGGCCCAGCCCGAAACACCTTTTTAAAGCTCCACTATCTTCAACACACTACATTGTGAATCAGATTTCAATGTGGGTTTTGGCAGAGACAAGGATCTAAACTCTGCCAGTGCAGTAGAATTGATTGCACTGAAGATAAAGATGAACGATCAGAAGTAATATTGTGATTTAGTTGTTTATGAAAAGTGGCTTTTTTTTTTTTTTTTTTTTTGCCATTCTAGGGAATAAGCCCAGGGCCTTACACATACTAGGCAAGTGATTTACCCAAAAAGTGGCTTTTAATGGATTCTACTTTTACCCAGATTAAACTGAAAATTTTAATGTGAAAATGGAGAAGTAGGCACGGTGGCACATGCCTGTAAGCATGGGGAGATTGTGGCCTCAGGATGGCCCCAAGATAACTTAGTGTGATCCTGTCTCAAAAATAAATAAATAAATAAAAATAAAGGGTTGGGAATGGAGCTCAGTAGAAAGGTTCTAGATTCAATCCCCAGTATCGTAGAAAAGTAAAGTAAAATAAAATAAAGAAAAGAAAAGAAAATGGATTCTTACTTTATTAATTCAGTAGATCAAGCACTGTGTGTGTCTCTGAGCACTTGGTAGAGTTACTGGGTTTGGGGAGCTATAGTCTCCTTCTAGAGATGATTTCTAGGTTCTTCCTGTCCTGAGCAAAGACTTGGTCAAGAAAAGAGCAAAAAACACGATTTTACATTTATTAATGGAGTTTGTTGGGGGGCTTCAGGAAAAGAAACAGGCCCTGCAGAGTGAGTTTGGGCCAAGATGAATGTAGGAAAGACTTGTTATGGCTGGTGTTTCTGTGTTCCCCCAAAGCCTCATGCTTTCTCAGAGGTAGCTGAGAATGTAGGTAGGTAGAACATGTGAAGCTAAAATTGATTCATGGTGCAATGCTAGGCTCAAGGGCACTAGGATTAAGGCTGTGAGTGCTACCTGCCATAGTAGACTACATAGAGTATAAAAGGGGCAGAAAGCAGCTGTTAAGTTTCCCTTGTTGCTTTTGTTGTTTTCTTTTTTGTTGTTGTTGTTGTTGTTTGAACTGTTGCCCCATTGCACGTGCCACTCTCTGCCCTGGAGCCAGTTGGTTATGGTCTGAAACCTCTACAAACTGTGAGCTAAATAAACCCTTTCTTCTTGTAACTTTGGGTGTCATATTTTGTCTCAGCAAGGAGAAAAGCAACTAAGGCAAGCCCCAACCTATATGGTGAGCGTGGATCACTGTGAAGAGAGACCACAGTGGCCCAGACTCAGTGGCAGCCACCTTTGGGTCTCCCACTCCTCAGGCTGATGTCAGGTCAAGGCCTTCTATCAAAAATCTGCTTGGGAGCTGGGGATTTAGCTCAGAGGAACAGCACCTACCTGGTAAGCATGAGGTCCTGAGTTTGATCTCCGGTACCAGAAAACAAAACAAAACAAAAAAACCTGCTTGAATTCTCATGAGAACAATTGAAGATAGCACGTTCTGATTGGTTTCATATGCAGGGCTTTGGGAATTGTTCTGGGTGTGTGTCCTGGACAGGTAATGAACAGGTCACCCCTACTTTCCCAGCTAGTCTGCCTGTCCTAATCTCCTGCCTCAGTGCATGTACAGAGATGACCTTGAAAAAGCTTGGTCAGCTCTGATTGAGTCATAGTTGTCCTGGTTTCTAGGCATTACATATATATATTTTTTGATCCAGCTAAGAAGGCAGCATGGTGGAAAGAGTATTGAATGAGTCTAGATATTTCCCGCACCAGTAACCAATTCTGTGAAGGCACTAGTTAGGGTCCTATGCTGTAACTCAACTATGACAACAGTGACCCAGTGTCAGCACAGATTAAAGGCTCAGCCCCACAAAACTGCCCTGCTTCAGATCCAGTTGCAAGCCCCAGGCCTCTACTATAGCTGTCATAGCTGCAAATGGTGGTTCCCACATTTCCCTCATTGTATTTAGTAATTTGATAAAATGGCACACAGCTCAGAGAAGTGCTTCACTTACTCCTGAGTTTACTAGTTTACTATAAAGGTTATAACTGAGGAATGGCCAAATGGAAGCAATGCATAGGGAAAGGTAAGGTATTTGGGAGGCAGGACCTAGCCTTCCTCATGCACAACTCCTCGCACTCTGGGCATTCACCAACCCAGAAGCCCAGCTTAATCTCCAGCACCCTCATCCTCTCCACCAAGGCCAGTAGGTGGGGCTGAAACTCCTTTTTGAATCAGTGGCCAGCCCCATGGGAAGCCATCTGGGGATGCTCAGGAACCTCCTTAACAGGTTGATCAGAACCTCCTTAACAGGTTGAGAATAGGAAGACACCCCTACCACTCAGGAAATCCAAGGACTGTGGGGACCTCATGCCAGGAGGCATGAGTCAAGACCAAATGCACAGTGTAAATAGCCAGGAAACCTAAGTTCAAGTCATCCCCATGGAGAAAACCTGGGGACTCTTGACCTAGTGCTCTGGCTCCATGACTGATGATGGATTTAGATAAAGGATCTCAAGACAAATGCCTGCAGCAGCTGGGCATGTGACACAAGTGAAACGAATGGGCTTAAGAAAATACACAGAGGGAGCAAAAAATCTATGTGCATCAAGTCCCCAGGCTAAAGGTAATTGCTGTGTGTTGCAAACATGTACTCACAAAAAATAAAACACTAAAAACATTGATTAAACCTTACCCACCAAATGGAGGCAGAAATCAGTTTTGTTTTCTTATTATTGGGTTTTTTTGTTTTGTTTGTTTGGTACCAGGGATCAAACTTGCATCCTCGTGCTTGCAAGGAAGGTGGCAGAACCACTGAGCTAAATCCCCGGCTCTAGTTTTGTTTTCTTTTTAACTTTGTTTTGTTTTTTTGTGGTCCTGAGGTTTGAACCCAGGGCCTTGGTGCTGAGCTAGATTCCCAACCCTTTTCATTTATTTATTTACTTTTTTATTCCTGAGATAGGCTCTCACTAAGTTGCTAAAATGCCCAGGTTGGGCTTGAACTTGCAGTCCTCCTGCCTAAATCTCCCAGAATGCTGGGATTATAGGCATGTGCCACCATGCCTGGCCTCTTGACTCATTTTGAAAAAAACAATAACTGAGCACAACAATAAATAAATGGCCACCATCACTCAGCCTCAAAACAGTGCTGCTGCAGGGTGCAGTGGGGATTCCAAAACCAGCCTGAACTACATAGAAAAACCCTGTCTCCAAAAAAAAAAAAAAAAAAGGTTGCTTTGCAAGGCCTTATGTATCTATCACATGTGAAAAGCCTAAAACAATTTTAATCCTTAAAAATAGAAAGGAATAAGCCTAGATAAACAAGAAAATCCTATATTCTATAAAATAGTTAAAATGACACATGGAATAATATTAATAAGTGGGAATGTATTTTGTAAGGAGGGGAAAAAAAACCAATAAGATAAAGACCAGTGTACGCTGACTGAAACTGGAGAAAATGTACTGATGTACATTAAAAAGACCAAAAGAGAATTAGGAGAGATATAAGATGGTCTAATATTTGATTAGCTTTTTTTTTTTTTTGTGATACTGGGAATCAAACCCAGGTCCTTGCGTTTGGGAGGCAGGCTGCAGAACCACTGAGCTAAATCCCCAGCAAAACTTATTATGTGTATTAACAATACATGAGTTTTTGTTTGTTTGTTTGTTTGTTTTGGTACCAGGGGTTGAACTCGGGCCCTTGTGCTTGTGAGGCAGGCGCCTGAACCACTGAGCTAAATCCCCAGCCCTCTGATCAGCTTTTTTGGGGGGTGAGAGTTGCTTGTAGTCATTGTGGATCTTTCATTTTTTTGGCAGTACTGGAGGTTGAACCTAAGGGCACTCTACAGCTGACCTACATGCCCTGCCCTTTTTGTGTATTTGTTTTTTATTTTGATACAAGACCTTGCTAAATTGTCCAGATGAGACTCAAACTTGTGATCCACAAGCCCTGGGCTTGCCACGCAATGGTGAGAAATTGCAAACAGTGTCCAGAGAGACTGTGGCCTGGCTTGCACCATAACTAGCTGGAACTATGAATAGTAAGGCGCTTCTTATGGTTTTTGTGTCCATGCCACCGAACACGTTCCCTGGCTGGGACAGAAAACCAACAGCAGCTTAAAGAGTGGAGGCAGCCAGAATTTGTTAAATAAAAGTGGAAGGAGGCCATTGGTTTGGACTAAAATCTAAAAATCAAAATGGAGTCACCTGTGCTAACATAGCATTTCTCCGAGTGAAATTATGCTCTGTGTCTGACCTTCGCAGAACCGGACTTAGAGAACCAACGACCAGAATTCTCAAACAGGTCTGTTCTGGTGGACATAATAACAAAGTCCACTGTGCTCCATTCCTCACACAAGAGAAATAATCAAAAATAACCGGGCTAATCAGTTATTTTTCTCTTGTTTGTTCTCCTTGTCCTTGCCTTACAAGGAAAGAGCATTTGAAATGATCCATCCACTTTTGTCTTCTGTTGTTGTTTCCTTCAACCCCCTTTCTGTCTGTAAGACCAAACTCTTGCTTGATACATTGGAACTTATATTCTACCCCCAGAATGAAGAGTTGCCAGAGTCTGGAATTAAAAATAAAAGCCCAAGGATTTAGCTCCATGGCACCAAGTCTGCCTTGCAAATGCAAAGTCCTGAGTTCAATACCTGGTAAGAAACTAAGTAAATAAATGAAGCCCATCAGCTGGATATGGTGGGGGATACCTGTTGTCTCAGCTCCTCAGAAGGCTACCCAAGGGTTTGTCACACACAACCTGGTCATTGCAGTAAGACCTGGCCTCAGAAACAAAACAAAAAGTGCATAAAGCCAATTAAAGTCTTTAAGCAGAACTGCTGTAGCCTTGTCCTCAGACGAACATGGCGGGTAGATGTGCACATGGTGGCCACGAGTAGAAGAGCTGAAGTGGTCTCTGTGACAGCCCTCACGTGTCATGGTTGTTCCCTTGGGTGTGGAGGGGCTGCCCCCATTTCCAGGAAGCTCTGAAGCACAGCATGTCTCCTCCAGACTGAGTGCTGAGCACCTCCTGTTGTGTGGGTCGGGACCACCTTCAGCCTCCTGTGCCACCCAACCTAAAGTTCAGGGATTCTGGAAGCCTTGCTCCATTTTGCATAGCAGTCAGGCATGCCACCTCACACACTCTTGCTAATTTACTTATCTACTTATTTATTACCCATCTTTCCCTATTACAAAGGCATCTCCGTGCGGACAGGGACCACTCTGCATTATTTCCTATTGGTGCCTGGAACTACCTCTGGTTCTTCCCAGCCCCCACTACTTATTTTCATAGTGAATGCATAAACAAACTTGCCACAACCTGAGATCTGGGGTCTTGGCACCTCTGCGGCCATCTGGATGTCATTGCTCAGGCTCCCAGCACACAGCATTCCACGCTGGACAAAGAGGCCACAGAACCTGTCTGCTGCACACAGGAGAACCGCAGTGGGTCATGTTATCTATGTGAAGAGGAAAGAGCTGCTCTGGCAAGGGAGGAGCCTGCTCTGCTTCTCCTCCGGATGGCTCCCAGGTCCCGGTTTCCCCTCTTCTCCTATCCATTTTCAGCCCTTCACTTCTTCTTGGGATGAAGAGAGCAGTCAGGTAAGTGTGGGGATGATGCCAGGGAAAACCTGAGCAAACCCTCCGCTTCCCTGCAGTCAGCTACTTGCTTTTACCACTGAGTTCAGAGTTCACGGAGCAACCGATCTGCTCCCATACCCTTTGCTGTGGATAACATCACTGATGCCTGGGTCTTGATGGTGTTGCTGCCTAAGTTTGTTTTTTCAGGAGTTTGGAGGCAAACCACAAACCCTTTGCTTCAGAGGCACAAGTATCTGGAGGATGACTTTTAGTCATCAGGTGGGCTGAACACCACCCTTGGAGCTCACCACCACTGTGGTCTGAATCTGTATGATTGGAAGTCTTGATACCGGTGTTCAAGCAGTGTCCTTCACCTTTCCTGCCCTTCTGCCACCTGTCTTGTGGCTCAGACCACCCTGTTTTTTCATCCTGTAAATCCAATAAGCCCTGTTATTGGGGAGGTGGATTTGAGGTATGTTCTGTCTCCACACCTTTTGCAAAACTCATAGGGGTTGTGTAGCAATGGCAACAGGCAGGAGAGCTCTCACATCTTTCTCTCTGGCAACTACAGGGCCCTTACAGAGGAAATCACATGCACAGAGAGTAAGACAGGAAAGTAGTCTGCCAGGACATGCATATTTTTGGTTGATTAATTCTTGCACCATTTTAAACAGAGACAGCTCACTAAATAGCTCAGGACAAAGGTAATAGCAATCTCCAGCATTCCTCAAAACTGGTTTCTAGCGGGGCATGGTGGTGCACACCTGTAATCCCAGCATTGAGGAGGCTGAGGCAGGAGGATCACTGTGAGTCCAAGGCCAGTCTGAACTACATGGTGAGTCCCTGTCTCAAAAAACTGAAAACAAACCAAAACAATCCAACTAAAACAAAGCAAAACAACCCCTCTCCCCACCCTAGCATTGTGAATGCCAGTGGTACTTGCAAAGCCACTATCAATGTGAAGTTGGTTTCTTTGGGTGGTGTGGACATGCTGTCTTACTTGAACCTCCTAGAGCAAGCCTTCAACAGAGTACTTGGGGTTAAGCTCTGGAATAAATGTCTGTTGTGTGGCTTTACCATAGGTAAGAACTTTTAAAACATAGCTATGGAAATGAAGGCCAAAAGCCTATGTCTTTCTGTGTGTTCTTGTTGGAAGTTAAGACTTTCAAGGATTTTATAGTCAGTTATTTTCTGACACTCTAAACCAAAACACTTAAAATATATGTGTCTTTGGGGACACTCAATATTATTGAGCATTTACCGAGTGCCTGACACTGTCCTAAGTGCTTCACATTAGCTCCGTTATCCTGAGGGACAGTGAACTTTTTTTTAATCATTTTTAATGGACAGAATAAGGGAGGCACAGAGCAGTGAAGCAAGCTTGTTGTTATTTGTTTGTTCTCACACAGTTACTCTGGTTCTGAACCTTGGATTGGGAGGGTGAGGAGTGGAATCACCAGGCAGACTCCGGGGAGGTTTCTGGAACACTTTCATTTTTAATAGGCAGAGCAATCGCTTATATAATCAAGGAGCAAGGGGAGGGACACTGTATGCTGGGCCTAACATGATTCGTTGATGCTCTCATATTTCTATATAAGGTGATCTTTTGGGCGAGCGATGGAGGCAGCGAATAGGAGGAATGGGATGTCCTTCAGCCGGCTCTAAGCCAGTCTCAACACATGAGAGTGAGCTTGCTCAAACTCCTGGTATCTGCTAGCTCGCTAGGAGATGTACATGCGGCGCACTTGGCTCAGCCATGCTTGAATTTCTCTCACACAAACTGGTCCAAGTCACTGGGCTAGAAGTGTCAGAGCCAGGGAACGGACTTGGGAAATTTGGTATCACCATTCCTGTTCTTAACTATTATGGCAACACACCCTGTTCTCAGAAATAATCTGAAGATTTGGTCTCATATGGAGTCAGATTCCTAGGGCCCCCTTCTGGTTCCTGAGTAGTGTGTTAGGGAGATAAAAGTGAGTGAAACATACTTCTGCCCTCCACTTCTTGCAGTACTAGGGATTGAACCTAGGACCTTTGCATGGAGCTGCATCCCTAGCCCTTTATTTGCTTTTATCTTGAGATAAGGTATTACATAGGTTGCTCAGTTGCCCAGGCTGGGCTGGAGCTTGCTGTCGCCCTGCCTCAGTGTCCCAGAGTGCTGGATCACAGACACATGGCAGGGGACATAAGCTCCAGTGGCCCAGATCCCCACAGCAGCCCGAGGTGCTGAACCCTGGTGGCTGGGAGCCTAGGAGGACTCTTGGCTAGTCCCACCTGGCCTGGCCCTTGACAAAGGCAGCTGCCACATCCACAGCAGTGCGCACACTTCTGATGGGCCTCACTCAGCCAGGAAGCACAGCATACCCTGGGGCAACTCTGAAACCACCCTGTGGACAGAGGCTCCTTGCAGCTGCAGCCCTGACTACTCCCTCTGCCCCTGTGTCTGCACCCTCCAACCTCACTTCTTGAAGCAGAGCTGCTCCTGAGGGTGCTCAGATCTCTTGGGGGCTCCTTCCAGGGTTGCCTGGACTAAGAAGGAAGCACTAGGGTTAGACTGTGAAAGCAGATGAGGCAGTGTCTGGCAGCCTTGGTGTGGTGGGAAAGAAGGCCGGGGAGGGGCAGGACACCGTCTTCCTGGGGCCTTGGATGCTGGCTGTCTGGTGTCATCCTCAGCTTCTTCTTCCTTCCTTCCTTCCTTCCTTCCTTCCTTCCTTCCTTCCTTCCTTCCTTCTACAAATATTGTGTTTGCCATGACCCCCAGGACAAGAGTAAGAAGTGTAAAGACAGCGAGGTGTGGTGGTTCATGCCTGTAATCCCAGCACTCTGGGAGGCCAAGGCCAGGAGGACCTCAAATATGAGCCAGTTTGGGCAATTTAGTGACTTCTCTCAAAATAAAAGATGAAAAAGACTGGGAATGTAGCTCAGTAAGAAGGTCTTGGGTTCATTTCCCAGTCTCGGTGGAGCTCTAACTCCTGATGAGAGAAAAAGACCTCAGGCAAATGGCCCAGTGTTTATTTATAGTGGTAGATGTAAGGGAAGTGCAGGGGGAGGTAAAAGGGGCTGATCTGTAACCACAGCCAGGAGTAGCTGAGGTCTCCAGGACATTGTGCTTGATGATTCTCTGGCTAATGGGCAGGGAGGAAAGTCTTCTGGGCTGGGCCTTGCCCTACCATGCCCTCTTGCTGCCTGTTCTCCTCCCATGGGGCCCTACCTTGTCCTGGGAGGAAACAAACGAGATGCATGTTCCTCCTTCCACTCAGGGTCCTGCCTCCTCTGCAGGAAGAGGTGAGTTAGGACTGGCCATGGTGATCTACAGCGCAGTGCTCCTGGCCTTCTTCCTATGAGATTGATGTGTCTGTGAAATGAAATAACATTACTGAGTAACTGACCATAGTGGCCACACCATAGGAGGTGCCAGGACTTGGTAACACCTTGAGGTAATTTAGCAGAGGTCTAAAGTTTGCAAAGGGGGATAGAGGCAGGTAATTAGAGTTTAGCATCAAACTGACAGAAGCACCTGGGGCTATCTGCAGTGGAATGCTGGAATGTGTTATATGGGCTCCCAGAGCTAAATGCTCCATTTTTAAGAATTTTGCAAGCTGTAGTTCAACATGGCCATCATTTAAAGTTAAACTACATAATTATACATATATGTAATCCCAGCTACTCAGGAGGCTGAGGAAGGAGGATTGCAAGTTTGAGATTAGCCTGGGCAACATAGTGAGATTCTGTCTCAAAATGACTCATGTAGGAAGGCTGAGGATGTAGCTCAGCAGTGAGGGCTTGCCTAGCATGCTCCAGGCTCTGGCTTCAAGGTTTCATTGTCAGTACTGAAAAGAAGTTAAATCATAAAATTAAATTATATTAAAAGCAAAGGCAATAGATTCTCAGAATATATCATTGTCTGACAGTCTTACTGATTTGCATTAGCCATGCTTTTGAGGTTATTTACATCCGTTGTTTCTGTATGTAACAAATGTATGTGCTTAATATCCCCATCTCCACGTTCCAAGACATCACACGAGCGGCCTGAGACCAACCCCAGTGGGACAGTTCACATCTAGGAAATCCTCAGGCGCTGCCGAGCTGGGAAGCTGCATGCTACAAAACTGCCCGCATGTGTCTGGCTCCATGCTGCCTATTTAATTACAGTGAGTTGCTAGCTGTGTGATATCACCACTCAGGGCTATAGCTGCCCCATTGCTCATGTTTTTCAGCCTCATAATTGTCTCTGTGAGTTGGATCAGCACATTCTAGCCTTCTACTGGGTGTAACCACCTTGGTGCTCAAAAGACAGGAGCTTGGGGCAGCTGTTGTTCTGAATGGTGAGGTCATGCAGTTGGTGTCCTGGAACTTTCTAGGTATAGCAGCAGTTCAGTAGGAGGCTGGCTTAGCATGCTTGAGGCTCTGAGTCCCATGGCCACTTTGGGGGTTGGGGAAGCAGTTTAGGTTGCTGGAGGGGTGCAGATGCTGGTGCCAGTCTAGGTTCTTCCCTTTCCAAGTTGCATGGCTTCAGGCAGGTGACAGGCTCCCCCTGCCTCAGCTTCTTTTGCAAACAGAAAGGCTGGATGCAGAGCTGGCTGCCCTGAGCATGAAATGGGACATATGTAAAGCACATGGCTGGCATGTGTCCTGTATACTCTAGATTTTAATGTCCCTGTGTCAGCTGACAGATGGAAGAATGGCCACCTGGGTGAGCTCAGACTCCTCAGCCTCTTAAGGCCATGGTCCAGAGCAGGATGGGAAGGATGGCGGCCTTCTCCAGGGAGCCCACTCCAAGTTTCTCCTTGGAGCCAGGGCTGCTTGGAGCTGGTAGTGCCCTGGATCCTGCTGCAATGATCATGGTCTTTGCTGGTTGCTTATCTGTTTCTCTCTCTGGACGTAAGCCAGGACAGGAGGAACTGAGTCTGTCTACACTCGGTCTGCCCCCAGCCTGTAGCACAGTGCTAAGCTTGTGGCAAGTGCTGAGTGTGTAGTGTTGAGGGAAGGTGGGAAGTGAATGCTAAACTGCCCCTCACAGAGTCTTCTAAGTAGGGTCCCTGGTGGGGCAGGACCGGGCCTGTCCCTGTGGTGCCAGGGTGAGACCTTGCTGATCCTGGAGAGATTCCTTCTAAAATGGTAGCATGCAGACCTTCTGCCTTCTGTTCCCCCTCTCCCTCCCTTCCTTCCTTCCGTCAGATTGAACCAGGACTTTTTCTATTTATTTTTTTTTTTGGTACCAGGGATCGAACTCGGGTCTTTGAGCTTGTAAGGCAGGAGGCGGAACCACTGAGCTAAATCCTCAGCTCTAACCAGGATTTTTTCAATGAGCTACATCCCAGCCCTTTTTTATTTTTCATTTTGAGATAGGATCTTGCTAAGTCAATGAATTGCCCAGGCTAGGCTTGAACTCGCCATTTTCCTGTTTCAGCCTCCCAAGTGCCACTACAACTGGGCATCTTCCTTTCCCTCGTCCCTCCCTCCCTCCCTCCTTCCTCTCCTTTCCTTCCTTCCTTCTCTTTCTCTTTCCTCCTGCTTTCCCCCCTCTGATCCTGCTATGTTGCTGAGGTTGGCCCCGAACTCCTGAGCCCAGGGGATCCTTCTACCCCAGTCTCCCTAGCAGTGGGACTGCAGGCTTGTACCACCTCACTCAGCTCAAAGGTTATTTATTTATTTTAAATGGAATTGAGGATGGGACCTTGTGATGCCAAGCGCATGCTGGACCACTGAGGTGCACCTCAGCCTTTTAGAGCTTTTAATGATGCAAACAGTCTGCTGTGGCACAAGTGCTGTGAGCTTGCCACCACTGATATGCACTGAGCTGGGCATGGCGGTACAGGCTTGTAATCCTAGGAGGTGAGGCAGGAGGATTGCCAGCATCTAGCCACTTAGTGAGACCTTGTCTCCACCCCTCTACCCACCAAAAAGAAAGACATCAAGAGAATGTGTTTCATGTATATGCAAAACCATATCATACACTATAAATATATGCAACAAAAAGAGAGTGTGCTTATGTTAAGCCCTTGCATCATATCTCTAAATCCTTAATGGATGTTAAGTATTGTTTTACAGACAAGGAATTGAGGCTCAGAGAGGTTATGGGCTTCCTCAGACTACACTGCTTCCAAGTGAAGGAGCTGGGCTTTGAACTGGGGTTGACTTGAGTCCAGAGACCATACTGCTAACCTCTAGTGGTGCCGCCCTCCTTTGCCATCTCTGTAGTGGGCCTGGTGGGACTGCATGCCTGGTTCCAGACAGCTCAGCACCAGCTCCCCACGGCGCCTTCCTCACTCAAAGATCACTTACGTGGCCTTGGGGTCCTTCCTGCAAATATCTATTTCTTCCACTACTGAACTGGGAGGAGCAGAGTTATAAACATCAGGCCTTGGGTCTTGTCTGTAGGACTCCTCCTCCAGCTGTGAGTGATACTGCTCCACCAGGGGGAGACCTGGAGCCTGGAAAAGCAGTCCAGGGAGCTCTGTAGATGGGTGGGATGGATGGCAACTCTTCAGCAGCATCATGTTGGAAGAGGCCAACATGCTGGACATTGCCAGTTCTGCCACTTTGCACCACGGACTCCTGGTCATTTGGAGTGCACGAGTCCTGGTGTGTGGTCACCACTTCTCCCTCCTTTCTTTCCTCCTCTTCCTGGCCACTAGAGGTCCTCCTGTGGAGCTGGCATCCAGGCACTCAGGCCCACTATGTGGGCTGCTTCTGTGGGAAGCAGAATCACAACGAGGTTTGGGGAATGTGGGTAAGCAGCTTGGAGTTGCTGTCAGGTTCATCACGGGTCCGGGCACCTTCATGCATGCAGAATGATAGAGGCTGATATTACCTGGTCTCGCAAGAAGTCTTGTGAGAGTTAGGCCAGGCCAAGACTCCACTCCATTCCCACCATCTGTTCAAGCACTGCCAGGGAGCTGGCTGTGTGATCACAGGCAAACATGCTCACAAAAAGTGAGCTTGAGCTGCCAATCATAGGGGTCACCCTTGACTCAGAGCGTGTGTGGCAGGCACTTGGCTAAGCCTCTTATGCACACATTCATAATTCTCAAGAACCCCAGTGAAAGACAAAGTAACATAATTTCTGATGGAGAGTTGCAGAATGGGCTGCTCAGGAGGACCAGTGTTTACTTCCTCCATGCCTGCATAGCTGCCTAGTGGCACAGTCAGTATTCAAAGCCACGCAGTGTTCACCACAGAGCTGGCAGGGGCTAAGCCTCAGGCTCCTCGTTTGTACAGGGCCCTTTGAGACCTAGCAGTGTACATGTATGGTCCTGTGCTTTTGGAAAATGTACACAGATGGAAAAAAAATACGAGGTTAATAGATTGTTTTCTTAGTGAGCTACAACTATGCTTTCTTCCTTTCCTCAAACTTGCTGCAGTGTTGGGTAGAACCAGGCATTTGGGGGATCAACTAAGAGGAATTTGAGCAGGGGACATATTTAGCTCCACTTTAGTAGGATATGTTTGTGGGGCTCACAGTCTCTTCTGGAAAAGTTGTCACCAGTGGCCCCACTGGAGGAACAGCTTCCAGGAACATTCTGCTTCCTGCCCCCACTTACCTGCATCCTGATGCAAATGCACAGAGCCACAGCCTGGGTAGCAGCACATGTGAACGTGGCTTGTGTCTCTGGCACAGGAAGTATGTGGAAAATGGAGAAGAAACAAGAAAACAAAAAACCCTTAACAATGAAAGCTGAATCTTTCTATGGATAATGATCATGTTAGGCAGCTAATTAATCAAATGCTATTATTTTTTTACATTTCATTATGGCTTGTTTCATCTTCCTTTTAAAATTTGTAAATTGTGGGGATCTCTCTCCACATTCCCAATAACTGCTTTTGCAGTTAATTTTGTGCTTGGAGTTTATTAAAATCTCATCTTCCCTTTCTTCCTGGCCTTCTCCCCTTTCATGACAATGGGTAGACCCAGAGCCTCATGCATGCTAGGCAAATGCTGTGCCTCTGGGCCACACTACAGGCCATGTCATTTTTATTTATTTTATTTTTTAAATGATCTCTCCTATCCCTACACCTGAAACTGATGCTCCTCAAACTTACGGTCTTAGCCACAGTGCTTCTCTGCTTCCACCTCTGAAGTTCACCAGGCCTCAAAGACAACTCTGAGGTCTCCAGGGGCCTGAGCTTCCAACACTGTGGAAAGCATTGCAAGCATCCTCCTAAGAGGGGGGTGACAGCAGGGGAGGAGGACCAGCAGCCTGCAGTCTGGTGGGATCGTTCAGTGTTTTCCAGGACTGAAAGAGGAGTGAGGCGTCTTGTAAGTCCCTTAGCCCTTTGTAACGTACAGCTCCACCTAAATTTGAATTTGCTGACAGGATTTCCTTGGAAATCTCAGTCCAAGGGCATCCCCAAGTCCCTCCCTTGAACCCAGGGCCTCACTCAGGGTAGGCCAGCACTCTGCCCCTGATCTGTATTCCCAGGCCATAAACACATATTTTGTGTTGTCTTTGGGAGTGGGGCTGCTGTGTATGCGGCCCCTCGGAGTATGCAGAACAGTGCTGAAGGAGTTGGCCTTGTTGGAGCCTCCTGTGTCCTTTGTGACCACAGGCCACGCCTTCACTCTGGCCCCAGGGCATCAGGCGGCTCCTCTAAGAACTTGTTTCCTTTCATGGGTTCCACTTCTCCCCCTGGTGTCTGGACTTCAAACTACAGGAGATGACCAAGATTACAATAGTGGCCGGGACTTGTGCAGTAGAGCTCCAGGAAGCAGCCTCCCTCTGGCTCCCTCTGGCTCCCTCTGCAGCCACCAGAGCTCTAGCTGGTCACAGTCCTGGTGGCAGCTTCTGTGGGGCCAGGCTGTTCCTTATGGTTCCCAGGCTGTGGTAGAGGGAGAAGGATGTAACCACTGATGGCAGGATTAAAGAAAGTCATCACACAGAACAAAGCCTCCTTTGGAATTTTTAAAAAATTAATTTTATTGCTACATTTAAGTTCTCCTTTGGAATTTTAAAGGGCAGCAAGGCAGGAAGAGACAAATAGGTACAGGTCTAAGAATGGCCTGACACAGGCCTCAGAGCCTGGCCAGCGTGCCCTGGGTTCTGCCTTAGAATTTGCTTCCTGCTTATGAGTAACTCTCAATCTCTCTATCTCCCTTCTGGATGGACATCTTTTGTAAGTGTGAATATATCCACAGAGCTCACACCACCTGCCCTCCCACATGACCACAGGTACATCCAAACATATTCTATATGTGTGAAGAAACCCATGCACAATGCACACACACAACAATGCAAAGCATATTTGGGACAATGTCATAGGCTGAACTGTAGAAGTCCTAATCTCCAGGATCTCAGAATGTGCTTGTGCTTGGAGATAGGATCTTTGAAGAGGTGTTTAGTTACAGTGAGGCCACATGGGTGGGTCCTTGGCCAATATAACTGTGTCCTCATTAAGAGGAGAGCAGGACTAAGATGTACAAAAGAATGACCATGTGAGTACACTGGACAAGATGACCATTGACAGGGCAAGGAGAGGGGACTCAGAAGAACCCAAAAGTACCCACCACCTTATCTCAGAAATCTGCCATCCCCAAGATTAAGAAAATAAATTCCTGGTTGTTCAAGCTGCTATATGTGGTAGTTGGTTATGATAGACCTAGCAGACTACAGAAAAAAACAACAGCAACTTCACTGCATCTGACACCAGTAAGGAGGAAAAGCTTACTTTCCGGCCATGTGTTACCTTGGGGTAACAACACTGGTTGCCAGGAGTCGCACCCAGAGACTCTCTAACTAGTGGAGCAGGACAGGTCATGAGCCACGTGGTCCTTGCCTGGCTCTCCTGTACCCCAGCACTCTCTGGGGAATCTTTTTGCTTACCTCCGTCTCAGACACTGCTGGGGTTTCTAGCCTCTGTGGTCTTCTCTCCTACCACAAAGTCCTCCTCATGGAGCAGCAAAGGAAAACAAGTGACCAGTATGTTTCTTTATTTTTATTTTTTGTGCTGGAAAATTAAATGCAGGACCTAGTTCAGCCTGATAGTCACGCTTAAAGAAAATATGAAAGAGAGCCTCAATCTGGAGTGGCTGGAGACTGGAGACTGCAGGCTAACACCTGCTTGGCTAAATGGGCTAGGGACCCAGAGTTGCTATAGAAACGAGGAATGAGCCATGGTGGGAGGAAGTGAGCAGGTCCCAGGAGAAAGAACCCAGAGGGGAGCAAGGACACAACTTTGAGGGCATCACTCACCAACTGATTGCTCTGGACACTTGGGTCTTCTGTTAAGAAATGACACTTGGGTTTTCTGTTTGGTGCAGTCAGAAGTATTCTTTTGGGAAGAGCAAACATGGCATTGCAGTTTGTGTTTCTGCCTCTCCATGAATACCATCAAATATAGCACCTTTTCTCTCTGTTACCCAAAGCAGTCACTGCCAACTACTTGGAATTAATATTTGAGATAGAAATCTGTTTGCTATTCTTGCTCCAGGGAAGAGGAACACAAGCATCTGCCTGGCCACAAACTCCCCCACAGACATTCTCCTCCCTGTGGTTCTGGCTAACAACTGGAAAGTGTTGCTGTAAAATAAAAAACACATCAGTACCCCAGACACTGGCCACATAAGCACCTCAAGGTATCTGGCATCAGAGAAACAGGTTTCCCTCTACCTAAGGACATAAGAACGTGTTCATTTTTAAGGGTCATTTCATGTTTGGAAGATAAGTCAATCACACGACAATCTCTATTTGAATATAATAGAGCAAAAAATGCTCTTTTATTAATCTGACGTACATTAAATATCTCTGCAGCTGTTACATGAGTATTAGTTGTCTGGCACATAAATGTATACATACTTCCACATGTGATAGATTTATACTGTACACAACCCATCCCACATGGAACATGCCCTTTCACGGGGGCACACACGGCTGTCTCGGGATACTGTGAAAACACTCTTGGTCCAAAATTTGGGCAATAGAAATCAGACACAGAGGAGCATACCAGAAAGATGAGTTCACAGCAGGATCATTTGTACTTAAGATGAAAAGTCCAGAAACCTGAAAAGGAACTTACTGAGTTGCACACATGCAGCACATATATACAGTACAGTGGGTTTAGCAGGGAACACACGGAGCAGGACAGCTTACACAGCATTAAACACAGGAAAGAAAAGGACACGAAGCAACACACCCAGGCAGAAATCCAGGACAGGATCCCCACCGAGATCCCCTCACAAAGAAGGTAGGCATGGAGGTTTCCCAAGTGTCGCGAATGGACGCACACCTGAAACTCTTCTAGGACTCCGCTGGCAGTATGTAGACATTTACAAAGGACATATGGTTTGTTCAGTGTGTTCCTGGCTCAGTGGGAGGATACACAACCACATTTTGGAAAGTACATATCAGAAAAGAACATTTTTCTTTTACTGAATTAGATTCAGTGTAATAAATATGCAGCAATCACCATGGTGGAAATGAAATCAAGCCAATCTGTCAAGCTGTACCTAGGCAGGTCTGGGGAATGTCAAAGGTGAGGAAAGTTTCCTTTTTGATAAACTACTTGGGCCTCAGAGGAAGACACTTTGTAATTTCCAACTAGTTTAATTTGATTTGCACAGCATAAAATAGCCAATTCACTGTGCATTCTCCCTGCAGGAGCAACACCCAAAGAAAGCATGGACTCTCTGCCCTGTGGGTCTTGTTCAGGGTGCATGTGAATGAAGTACTTCTCCCACACAGATGTAACAGTCATGTATCACCTCAGGGCATAGAAGCAGCCAAAGGTGCCAAATAAGTAGAATGTGATATGTTTTGAATATGTATCAACTGGTGCTTTCACAAGTGGCTATGTTTCTCAGCCTCTGAAGAGTCCTGAAACTGACATTTGGCTCTGATGAACTGGGTGGTTGTAGCCCCTCGCTGGCCCAGGACCACAGTCCTTGTGATCGGCCAGCCACCAGTTGCTTAGGACTCACCCTTGCTGCTGAGCACATCCTTGGCCCAGGTCTGACCCTGTCTGAGTCTGAATGAAGAGCCTCTGTCTGCTTTCTCCTCCTCATAGTTGTAGCCAGACATGGCTCTGAGGTTGGCCCTAATGTGGAAGGAGAGGCTGAAAGTTGGCCACCTCTGTCCCCCAGCACCAAGTCGGGTCCTACACAGACCCAGAGAAGTAGGTGCTGCCTACCTCCCAAGCATCAGTGAGCACCACGCACCTAGCTGGGGATGCCCCCCTCTTTCAGGAGTGCTTGGGAAGCAGGTGGAAACCTAGCCTGGGACAGGAGCTCTGTCAGATCCAGCTAGGCCATTGCTCATACTCTCACACTTTCCCGTTCCCCACGTTCTCTATCCTCTGTGCATCTATGACAGGCAGAAACAGGCATGCTACTCAGTCCCCAGTGCCCTAGGAAAGCCCAGCCATACTTTTGTGCAGTCAGGAGGTGACAAGATAAGGGAAAGAGGAAGAAGAACATGAAGCAAAGGGATGAAGGGACTATGTAGTGCTAAAGCACAGAGAGCAGAGTTGGTGGAGACTGAAGGCAGGCAGGTCCCTGACAACAGCCTTCTCTTGGTCCTGCTCCTTTTCGGCCCCCAGACCCCAAAAGTCCTTTGCAGCTGAAAGACACTTGGCAACCATCGAGCACTGGTTTTAAGCTGAAGCCTCCAAGTGCCCAGGCACAGCGAGTGCTGTCAGAACCTGTTTTCTGGGCAGCTTATCTGTTGGAGGTGGAGAAGGGGAAGCTGCTCTAGGGTATATGCAAAGACAGCTTTACTCAGCCACAAATCCCGACATCAGAAAGGTAACACTGGGAGGCAGGGGCCAGGGAAGTAGCAGTTGGCTGCCAGGGCTCTGCAGAGAAAACCCCAGCCTACAGCTTGGAAACATTCTCCACTTCAGACCTTGAAAAGAAGCTAAGAAGAAACAAGCATCTCTAGAAAGACGGGGTTACCTCTGTTGCTCTTTTCCTTGAATAGTGTCTTAGCACAACTTCCTAAAGACATAGTATATGTGGGGGCCTATTTTCCTCATTTGCCAAGGACTGGTTAGTATCCCTCCAACAAAGGCCAGCCAATGAAGGGGTCTTCTCTGTCAAAAGTAATCCTAATTGCTACATAGTTTTAATGCAAAAAAAAAAAAATGCACTTTGTCAAGATGGGGTAAGGAGCTTAAAAAGTAAGGTGGGGAATCCACTTTCCTGCTCTTATTTAAACTCAGCAAAGGACTAATTATCTGCACACAGCTCAGTGCCTGGATACCTAGCACATGGGGAGGTGCTTCATGAAGGGAATAAGCACATGAAAGTCAGCCCTCTCCCCTACCCTTCATTAGTACCTACGTAGACTCCTGAATTGAACTCTTACAACTCCAAATGCTGGAAATGCTAAGCTGGCTCTAGGTGTTGTTGGAGAAAGATGGCGGGAGTTTGGGCAAACCATCCTGTGTTTGGTTGGAACAGACTGCTGACAGGGAGAGAAGACCACAAATGGTACAAATGATCACTCCACTCCTCCCACAAGACGCCCTGCTCCCAGAGGACACTGACCATTTTCTTTGGTCTGCATTACACAGGGTACAAGAGATGCTTTGCTCAAAACACTGCTCAGTAGGAACAAAAATTAACAAATGTGTCCATGATGGTTCACTTCAGAATGCCTGACTGAGTAGATTTTGCTGTCACAACACGACTGGTGTTTCTGTAGGTATGGCAGTCAGACTCGGTTTGGCATAATCTGGGAATTAAAAGGAAACTCGATATGCATCCAGTGTATCTCTGAATAACAGAGCATGCAGTTTTTCTCCTGTGATTCTAGGTGAAGGCCAAAATCAGATGTTCCTGGCTCCACGAAACATCTACGCATGAGTGAGTAAGGTGTCTTATGAAGAAACAGATAAAGACCATTTTGATATTAAACAGAAAAAGTGGGAGAGTATCATATTCTGCTTTGGTTTCCCATGGGATGTACTGGGAACAATCCCAAGGCTTAGAATGTCTCTGCAGTGGCTTCACCTTGTCCCTTAAATCTTATCAATGGTGTCTTGGACTTTTCCTCCACCACCACATTTCTTTTCCCACCTCTCCTCAAACCCTTAAGATAATCTGAAAAACACCAACGAGTTCTAGGTGCAGACCTGAACTCTGATTTGGTGAGACTTGTAAGTGCAGGTACTTTTCCCAAGTGAGGTCAAATCACTGAGAAGCTCTGTTTCTGATGGCCTGGGTCTACTTAAGGCCACGTTTCAAGAAACCAATGGAGTTGGAGGAGCTGTGGGATTCAGCCTTTGTGGTAGCGCTGTGGTTGGAGAGTCTTCTAACTGTAGGTACATCCGCCAGGGTGGGACCCTTCCCTGGTTGGGCCATGGTAACCATCCAGCTGCTCTGCATTGACATAAAGCTCAGGACTGCGAGGAGGGGGCAGCACAAACATCATAAGAGCTTCACTCTCTGGACTGTTCCAGAAGACCTTCCCAAGCAAATTCTTGGCCCCTTATATACTTGCTTATTTTTAAAAGTTTTCAGTGTGTAAATGGTACCACCTTAGTGTTGGTTCAGTGGACGATAGAGAAGAGAAGCTATTTTCATCGCAATCCTCTAGAACTTGGAAAGCACAGTAGCCCAGTCTTCAACCCTAGCCATGGAAAAACTGAGGACTAAAATTTTTCAATCTCAAGTAAGATCTGGGGCTCACCACTCCCCAGTGGCAGAGCTTGTGTGGGACCCATTGGTCTTATCTCTCCGGGTCATGAATCAGGCAGCAGGACTGGGAGCAAGTTGATGCCTGAAGACCTAATAGCTGGGGATAAGGTGGTGCAGAATCCTAATTTACAGGAGCTGTTTGTTATTCATTCTAAGAAGATTCAGTGACAGTAACAAGATTCGGGAGTAACAGGACTCTAAATCATTTCTAAATAGCTAAGAGGAAATTTTAGTTAGAAAAAGAGTTGGAAATACAGGAGCAAGTGGGATTGTTTGCTGGGCTTTCACTTTATACTTTCATTTTCCTTCTACTGTAGATGAAATGAGATGGTAGTTGTGTGTCCAAGTGCCAGGGACCACTTATCCTCATACAACTGTGAGTTCTGTTTAATCTCATGGTTCTACCCTAATCCTCAGCTACACCACAAATAAGCCCAGCAAGCCATACCACACACCTTCAGAAGCAACAGGAGCCCTCACAGACAGTAAGGGAATGAACTGAGTCGAAGAGGCAAAGGAAAGTGTATGGAAAGTGGAAAAGGTGGTGACCAAGAAGGTTTGTGACCACACACTGTCCAGAAGATTAGAAGAGATCCCTCTTGGGCCACCCAGGAGGCTCAGTTTATATGATAAGAAGGCCAAGCATGGTCCTTTTGAAAGGGACACAGGGTGGTGGGCCTCATAAAATAGGGTCCTGCTGGCCAGGTCCAGTGATCAGATAAAATTCTGAATATCTTTACCCCACAGCTTGGTAGATATTTTATACATTTAGAATCTACAATGGACAATAAAGACTTTTTAAAAACAAAAAGATAGTCTAGTAAGCAAAATTACCTATCATGGACAAGTAGCAAGAGTGACACCCATGCACATTTCTGCCTTTGTTTTGCACGGTGGATGGACTCATCTTTTTAAGTTATTCTGCCCATGACTCATTTAACTAAAAGCCCTGCTTGCTCCCCAGTAGGTCTTTTTGTAAAGAAGAGGAACCAAGGGGTAGAGAAGTGGGGAAATGAGTCCACATGGAAACAGAAAAACATACAGGGTACTTTCTTGGGTTCTTGACTGCAGTCTTTCGTTCTCCAATAATACAATAGGAGGCAGAAGTGTGGGGTGGGGTTCTGTCTCTTACCCTACTTTGCTGCTATCTCTCAAATAAATCATGTCCAGTCTTTACTGATTTTCCTTCTTTCTTCCACCCCTGCAGATTTTGGTTTGAGTTTTCTAGGTGTTCTGGCCCTATCACATGCATACCTCCCCAGGGAGACACCTGCTTTCCGCCACAACCCCACTCTGGCTGCCCTCTCTACTGGCCCCATTGATTCATGACATATGTGGATGACAGACACTTTTCAGTGCCAGCTCAAGAAGGATCCCTAGGAGAAGAGAAGAGAAGACCCTGAGGTGTGGGGGGTGCGCTCAGGGAGTGAGGACCTCTCTTGATGTGAAGATGAGTGGAAACAAAAGCCTGCCCCTTCCTGTGAGATCTTAGAAGTGCTAATGAGGTTCACTCTCCAACAAGACATGGAGAGTTAAAAAAGGAATCTTGTTAAATATGGGATTGATTTCCTGGCTGCAAGTCTACAAGGAGGCTTCTGGTTTCAACGATGTGTAAAAGGGATGCACTTGGGGGAGGGTCAGCCCCAGAGAGAGAAGGTTGAGTAACTGACAGCCAGCCCGTGGGAGTGTCCTGGTGACCTCTTGCTTCCCAGCCCACGGAGACTCCAGAGGTAAAGTGAGCAGGCCAATGGCCGCTAGGAGATGCTACCCAAGTCTGCTGGAGGCCCCTCTGGATACAAGCCTGTTCTGGGACCAAGTGCCAGCCCAGGTGGAGCTTGGAGGGAGCATGTGCTTCCATGATGCCAGGAAGGAAGGCAAACTCCAACTTCCACCAGAGGAGCTTGGATGAGATTAGTCTTAGAAAACAGGCACAGGAAGAGGTGCCATTGGGCATTTCCAGTGGTTTTAGGTGTAAATTTCTTCCTAATTTTCAATTTATTACAATTTAGATATTCACTAACATTCTCTAGATTACAGAAGTTGGTCTGACGAGCAAAATCAGGAAGGCAGATATTTTTATTTTTTGGTGATACTGAGAGTTGAACGCAGAGTCATTGCACTGAGGCAACAAAGTCACTCAGCTGCCCAGGCTGGGCTCTCTAACTTACGATCCTCCTGCCTCAGCTGCCCAGAGGGCTGGGATTACAGACCTGTGCCACCATGCCTGGCTCAGAGGTGGTTTTTAGGAAGCAATTCTCTCCTTTTCTAAATCTGCCTGACAAGTATCCACGGCAGCCTGGGACGTGGGTGAGGATGGGGTAAATGGAGGCAAACTGAGTCTGAGGCAGTGTGAACTACGTACACACCCCAATCCCCGACACCGCTATGATGCTTTTACCTCAGACTTTAGACGTCTAATCGGGCTTCCTGTCAGAAAACTTGCTTCTGCTCGCTCTGGTTTTTGCTGGTAACTGCTTGAGCCTTTGTTTTCCTTGTCAGCACAGTTACCTTAATTGTCTGCTTGAAAGAGCCCCACCCAAGCCTGTGTGTACCACATGGTTTTCTTTGAAAGGCCCTGCTGTAATAGCAAAAATTGCTGGGTGTCCTTTTCTAAGTAAACAGGAAATAGCACTCTGAGAAAAAAAAAGAAAAGAAAAGAGAGAGAAAAGAATCCCTCTCTTCAGCAAAACTGTAATAATATGCCAATGTATATTTCCTGCTAATGTTGCCTTCGGAGCAGGATCTATTTCTTACAACAACAGGCTTTTGCTTAGTGTCTGAACTTTCAATGAGCAGCATCCCAGGGAGGCCTGGCCAACTAGGACATTTTAGCAGTTCTTTCCCTGCTATTTTGGGAGGCAGCAGTGTCACAGTCAGGAAAGATAACAATGCATGAAAAATAAACCCGTGCAAAATCACATGGAAGGGGAAGATGATACGCGTCTACATTTTAAGTCACAGCAACAGGTTGTGTTCTGATATTTGACCACTTTTCTAGACATGAAAAATCCCAAGCCTTAAGCACATCCAGAGACTCGACCCAGGGCAGGAGGAGGAAGAGCACGGAGCATGGCTTTGGTTCCCGTCACATCAGGACCTGGGTTCGTGTGTCAGGCAGACGCAGCCCCACAAGTCCTCCGCACACCAGCACAGTGGAAGCCAGCAGGATGGGGATGGCTTTGGTGATGCTCACCAGGGAGCCGAATATTAGGTTGCCCAGCACTGCTGCCGCCTTACAGAGTGCGTTCAGGAAGCCGAAGCCCGTGGCCCTGGGGAGGGAAGAAGCAGACAAGGATGAGAGAATGATCTCAGGAGTCCAGCTTCAGATGCACTTATCCTGTACAGGAATTTTCACCCGTCTCGAGCAGACTTTGCTGTAGGGAAGAATGAAATGCTTGTTAGCGAATCTGGGCCAGGAAGCCCAGCTGTTGGCATTGTTTGTTCCTGGTGTCTTCTGTGGGCTTTCCTATCCCCTCTTTTGATTCTTATTCTGACCAGAGGTTCCAATTCATCATAAACAGCAAGGGAAAGGGAATTTCAGAGCATAAAAGAAGTCTCTTTTCTCTTGGCCCAATGCAAGAGAGAGCGTCTCTTAAATAAAAATTAACCTTACCCCACTCAAACCCCAAACCTTGTGCTTAGGAGAAAAGCAGGTACGGAGCACAGTTCATTAGAGAGAGGCATCTGTCCCACCCGGGCTCAGGGTGGGAGAAGGTGGATCACTGCCTCTGATCCCAGGTGAGGGAGTGGGTGGAGATCAGTGGATTCTCACACAAGTGACTCATCTGCTGGGGGTGTAGCTTAGTTGGTAGAAGATGCCAAGCCCGTGCTGAGCAAGGTGGCCATCAATGAACTTTGAAAAGGAATCAGGTCTCAGGCCTAGAGATATTGTTTGCTGTCTTTATTTGCTGCCTTTTCTGCATTCAAGACATGTAGGTTTGTGTGTGTAGGGGGTTGGATCTATAGCCTCATGGATGCTAAGCATGTACTTTCCTACAGATTACAACTCCAGACCCCAAAACTTATTTCTTAAGACAGTCTTTGGAAAGGATAAAATTTTTCACTTTTAGTTGTTTTGGGGTGGGGATGTAGGGCAATGGTAGTCCTGGCGATTGAACCCGGGGCCTCGTATATACTAGGCCTAGCACCCTACCACTGAAGAGCCCAGTGCTGTTACCTTTAGCATACATCTCACCTGACATCATAAGAATATAAATCTCCTGACTTCATGCCGGTTCACTCCCTTTTTGCTTTCCCTGGTTATCTGTGAGATTACAGTTGCATTAAATGTGGGGAAAGTTTTGGATTACTTCTTTTTTTAACCACAAAGGGAAATGCATCTTGCATACTTCAAAATTAAGCACTTAGCACACACCTTTCTTTGATCTGTACATTTGTGTGGGTTTTCCTTTGGCAAGTCCTACAACGACTCATCACTACTGGTCCTGTTTCTGGCGCTATTTCCTAGTATGTGTGGACTCCCTCGACCTCAGATTTACATGGTTATTATCCAACCAGCCCTTTCCACACCCCTGGGAAGGAATCCACCCTCCCTACGGAGCAGTGAGAGACCAGTCTGTGCACAGACAACTGCCCTGGCAGAAACACAGCTAACAAAGTGGGGCAGCACCGAGTTTTTCTTTATGCCAAGATACCCAGAAAGCAGACTGGCCCTGCTCCTAAGGGCGGCACAGTTGCCAGCTCTTCAGAATGAGGAAGGAACAAAATGATAAATTGGATGAAAAGAAACGAGGCCTTCTGGGGAAAAGGATAAGCTAATTTGTACTTTTTTCTTAACAAAGAAATAATAATAATTGGTAATACTGATGGCTACCAAAAAGATAATGAGATTAACTGACTGATAACTGTTTTCTAATGAAACTGCTGGGGGCTACGTGTTGGGTACCAAAGGAGACATAAGTAGAATGACAACATGGTCCCTGCCTCCCACTCTGTGGAGAGGATGCCACCAGGCTGAAATGGCTTTTTACTGGCTCTCTTACTTACGAAACTTTGCTTGGCCCTTCCTCAGACAACACAAGATTCCCCCAAATGTTCATAGCTGGAAGCAGGGATGCCCACTGCCTCTAGGGCAGACCTACAATAGAAAAGTCACTCACATAGTGACTCTGCCCCTGGGGATCTGTTTTTAGTTCAGTGCAAAGCTTTCAGTGAACCGACTCCCTGTTTTTACTTAAAGTAAGGCTACAACTTCTGCAGGCAAAGGACAAGTCACCCTGCGCTCATAAAGTCTTTTGAGAGTGGGAGCTCAGAACTTACAAAGTCCCCTTTACCATATCCTCCCCAGCAGGGTGATTGCATTCTTTCTCAGATCAAAGATGTTTTCCTGCCTCTGTTCCCCAGCACACACCACAGAGGAAGCAAAAGACCATCTATTATCTTTCTACAAGCTTCCTCCTTTGCTCCTCATCTCTCCAGGAAGAAACCTTACTTCTCAATTATTGTTAAGCCACTTAAAAATATTTCAGTGTACTCAGGCATGGTACTGCATGCCTGTAATCCCAGCACCTGGGAGGCTGAGGCAGGAGGATAAAAAAATATATATATACAGATGCAAGTTTTTCCCTGAACAGTCTCTTGTCTCTCAGCAGCCTGGTCCCACTCCACTGGGGTAGCTCGCTCCCTGGCCCTTGACTGCCTGTCTGAGACTCATGCATGGGTGGTTTATTACGTGACTTCCTGCTTTACCCGTAGGTGTGGAAGAGGAGGCTGCTGCTGGCTCCCCCTGCTCTGCCCCCAGCAGAGTGAGGACAGCTGGTCAGTACCTCAGCCAATCCTTTTTGGGTTTTTCTGGCCTGAGGGCAGAGTCAGCCTCCTGAGCTTGGTTTCTGTTTTTTGTTTTGGAAGAAGAAAGGAACCTGAGTTCTGGAAGAGTGCTGGCACCAGGCAGGTACCCTGTGAATGTTGGCCATTGTTTTAAACACTGGCCAAATATCTGCCCCATTGACTCATGAAATTATTAGAGAAAACAAAATTACATGCTGCGTTGTGAAAAGCCCTGAAATGGGCCAGATGAGGTGCTACATGCTGTTATCCTAGCACTCAGGATGCAGAGGCAGGAATTGTGCCTCAAGCTGGAGGCCAGCCTGGACCACATGAGACCCCATCTCTAAATGCAAAAGAGAAAGGAATGGTGTAGATCTGGACTCAGATCACAGTATGCCTGCCAGAGAGTAAGAGGTGAGCATTCTCTTTAGCCCCAACTTTGGAAGAAGAGCTCTTTTAGCCTTAAATCAGAAAGGCATTATGATCTAAAATCATCTGAGTGGGGGGCAGGGCTCGGTGGCAGAATGCTTGCCTGGCACATGTGAAGCCCAAGGTTCTCTCCCCAGCATCGCAGACAAATGGACAAAAAAAAATCCATCTGCAAGTTGGTTATTTGAAACAGAATGTATTTCACTCACCTCACAGAAACTGCTACACATGCAGACCAGGTTTCCATGTGAAAGAGCGACTTTAACAGACTCCATCTGAGCTCTTGGGCTGAAATGCACTGGACACTGTGACTATTTCTGTTTTTCATCTTGTGTTTGTGGTACAGGGGATTGAATCCAGGGGTACTCAATCACTAAGCTACACCCCCAACCCTTTTTAATTTTTGTTTAGAGATCAGGTCTCACTAAGTTGTCCAGGTTGGTCTTGAACTCCAGCCTTGAATTAATAATCCTCCTGCCTCAGTCTCCCAAATAGCTGGGATTACAGGTGTGTGCCACCATGCCCAGGTCGAATATTTGATGATAAGCAAATTTGTCCTTAATATATTCCTAATTCACACATTCTCCTATTCGTGTATCCACTGAATCATCATTTAGTATCTCTTTTTTTTTGAGTCAGGTGCCTCATCATGTTGTCTAGTCTGGTTTTGAACTCATGATCTTCTTGCCTCAGCCTCCCAAATAACTAAAAATTACAGGTGAGCATCACCATGCCTGGCCCCCTTCCTTAGTATTTATGTGCCATGCACTGCTCTGGGACCCAGTGACCCAAACTTAAAAGACAGACGAGAGCACACACTGAGTGCAATGAATAAAGACCCCCACAGAGCATTACTGGGCAGGTGCAAGGGTGCAGCCAGGGGTGGGCTCAGATGAGGGAAGCCTTCTCAGAGGGGATGCATGGGGGTTGGTCTTCAGGGAATGGGAGGCCCTTGCTGCTGCAGAGTGGCACATGGCCAGAGTGCTGCCTGCCTGTCACAAGTCTCATGTTGCCCCCTAAGTATGGTACCTGCTCAGGTCTGCCATGGACACTCCAGGGGCCTTTTGAGTGCCAATCAGCTGATCTCTTGCCAGCTCAATATGCTTCTGCCTTCCCCATGCCACTGTAATACACCCGGGGAAGGGTGGCACTGGAGTTCAGGGGCATGGATGCATGTAACTGGGAGCTTTTGAAACAGCCCTATGGTTTGGGGCCTGGGAGCTCAGGCTGCAAGGCCCTGGGACCCATCACCATCCCAGCACCCAAAACCACAACAAAAATGCTAGGGCCAGGCATTTTGCTAGGGATTTTGGCTTTATTGCTTTACTTGGGGCTTAGGCTTTGGGTTTTTTTTAAGTTCCAAGTGATTTAAAACTTGGGCTGAGAACCTGTTGTCTTCCCAGAGATGTCTGCGTTTTTAAATTAATTTGTGTCCACTATTACATGCTAAAAGAAATTACAAAAACATCTATTCTGAGCTACCTGAGACCCTGTCTCAAATACAAAGCAACAACAACAACAACAAAAACTAAAACAATAGCATATGTTTCTGAATCTCTTTAGCATACTTCTAGTCATAAAGATGGTCACAAATTGGAGAATTTATACAATGTTTGGTTTCTCACCTTCCTGATCATTTCTCCCAGCTCTAATGCTGTTGCCTTGACTGCACTTCCCTGCGCTGTAGCCTCCCCTCCCCCATGGGCCTGCCTGTGCCAGTCCTGGGCTGTCCTGGTCTGGAATGAGCCATATCTGGGTCTAGACCATGTCTGCAGAGCAGGATCAGGGGAGTAGTCCTTGTTGCCTGGCACAGCCCTTTCCCAGGACCAGCCCAGGGCAGCTGATGGTGCTTGCTGAGGAAAGTCTGACCTAAAGATTTCCTGAGCTTCTAAAAATGTTGTAGGTAGATTTTTGTCAAGGACATTTTAATGACCACTATTTGGGTGACATTTCTTTTCTTTTTTTTTTTTGTCAGCTTTAATTGAGTTTATTGGTACATTTTAGGGATACAGTACAGTTATATTCATTGTTGGGATCTTGTACCTCTACATGACAGGTCTTGGTTCTCATTTTTTCCCCTTGTCCCTGCCCTCCCTTCACCCCCTCCTCCCCTCCCCATCTACAACCACTTTATTTCCATCTTTTCATTATCTCACATTTTTTTCTTTTCCCTTATTACCTTTCCCCTACCCATCCCACCTTCCCTACACATTTAGCCCCTTTCTTCCTATTTCACAATGTCAGTAATCTTATTAGGATCCTATGTATTATTATAGTTTATAGACACCAGAGAAACTATTCGGTATTTACACATGTGTGCCTTATTTATTTCAGTTAGGAGTATATCTTCAATATGTATCCATTTTCCTATGAGACATTTCTTTATTGATGTCAGATTATCATCCTGTTGTTTTGGAGGAAAAAAAAAAAGAATTTCATGTTCTTATCAGAAAAGACTAAATTCAGGTGCTTTCTTCTCCTGAAGGAAAATCTTCTCCCCAGGAGAGCAGCAGGGTCTTTTATGTGGGTGGGAGGCTGCCCCACACCTCTGTGGGCCAGGATTCCTTCCAACACAGGTGTGGGAGCCCTGAGGAGCTACAGGCTGAGCAGGGTCCCTGGACTGAGTGCCCCATCTGTCCCTCCCACCCTGCACCAAGGGGCTTCCTATTGCTTGTTCCTGTTGAAATAAAAACCTACGGTCCAGACCAGTCATAATGGGAGCCTTTGTAATGCGAGCCTTTGGGTCTTACTATTTATCTGATAAACCCGCTAGGAAGTACAGCCTGGGCCAGGGTAAATAATGTGACCAGCCCAGCACCAACAGGCAACTTGGAGTTCATCTGAGCGCAGGGCCTATGAACATGGCTGTCCATCTCTGTGACCCGGGGAGCTTCTTAAACCAGACCCCAGACCTGTGTGCTGAGCCTCATGGGAGTCAAACCTCTGGGTTTCAGGCTCAGTTACCCAGGGCGAGTGAGTTACTTTGCTGCTCTGAGCCTCATTTCCCTCACCTGTAAATGGGGTAAGTCTTGGAGTGAGAAGTAAGTTAATGTAGGTAAGCAGTAAGAGAAAAGAAACAAATCACATACGAAGGAAAGCCCATCAGAATCACAGCAGACTTTTCAACACAAACCCTCGGGGCAAGGAGAGCCTGGAATGAGATATTTCAAGTACTAAAAGAGAACAACCTCCAACCTAGACTGATGTATCCAGCAAAACTCTCTTTCAAAATGAATGGGGAAATAAAACACTTCCACAACAAAGAACACCTGAGAAACTACATGAATACCAAACCAGCACTACAAGCAATTCTAAACAAGATCCTAGAAAAAGACAATGAAGGCAACAACACCATGAGGCCCAACAGAGCAAATCAAATAGGCAAGGCAAGAAATTAAAAGGAGAAGGTGAAAAAGTAAAAAGAGTCAACAAAAGGCCAATAGCATGTCAATAATAAGTCAGTACATATCAGTTATAACCAGCAATGTCAATGGCCTCAACTCACCAATCAAGAAAAATAAACTGGCAAAATGGAATAAGAAGCAAAATCCAACAATATGTTGTATACAAGAAACACACCTAGTGCAAAAAGAAGCCCATAGATTGCAAGTGAAAAGAGAGAAAATAATTCTCCATGTGACAGGAGCCCAGAAAAAAACAGGGGTAGCTATCTTATTTGCAGACAAAGTAAATTTCAAACCAAAACTGAATCTAGTATTATTGATGTAGGA
>NW_022900913.1:58754146-58766810 GCF_012274545.1 Fukomys damarensis | reverse complement strand
TATACACACACACACACATATATATATATATATAAATTAAATTTTGGGAAACTTTAATGGTGCTGCCAACTTTGGAAAAAGTCATCCCAATTTACTGTGTTGAGTTGGCATTGTACAGAAATGGACAACCATATTGGTCTAGAAATGTTAATTTATTTTTGTTTTTATTTTTAATTTTTTTTCCATGTGTACAGAGTTAACACATCATACTAAATATGTAAGGTCATATCTATGTGGGTTTGATTACAGAAACTAATAAAGTATTCTCTAAATAATGAAAAAAAGAATAAGATAAGACTACAAGAGCAAGAAGCAATTTAAATATGTTCAGGGACCATTTTCATCTCCAGAATTAAGGATTATTTTATCATTGCCTTTTCTCTTTTACTTTCCTTTTTAGTCTTATTTTAGGATTCCCTATTTTTAATGGTCATACAGAGATTTCTTTAACTGAAATACCAAATAGTTTCTTTGGTGTGAAAAACTATAATACTACACAGGATCCTAATGAGATAATTAACAATGTGAAATAGGAAGTAAAGGGCTAAAGGTGTAGGGAAAGTGGGAAGGGTGGGGGAAAGGTAATAAGGGAGAGGAAAAAAAATATATGAGAAACTGAAAAAATGGAAATAAAGTGTTTGTAAATGGGGAGGGCAGGAGGGGTTGAAGGGAGGGCAGGGACAAGGGGAAAAAATGAGAATCAAGACCTATTATGTAAAGGTACAGAATCCCAATGATGAATGTAATTGTATTGTATACCTAGATGGTACCAATAAACTCAATTAAAAAAAAAAAAAAGACTGTGGAGAACACTCAGCATTCATTTTACAGATGAGGGCCCAGGCTCAGGAAGGAGACAGGGCTTATTCAAGTTATCTGCTGTTTTCTAACAGGGTCTGTAGCTGAGTCCAGGTATTGACTCCTGGAATAGTGCTCTCTCCTCCACACTGCTGATGGAGTGGAGGGAGGGGCAGGTCTTGAACAGGTCCAAAGCACTGTGATGAGCACCCATGGCCTGGAACCTCTGAAACTGGGAGCCAGCAATTTTTTTTTAACCTCCTCTTAAGTTATTTGTCTTAGGTGATTTGTCATAGCTACAGCAAACTGACTGACACAGGAACTGAGATGCCATTTTAATCTCTTCATTTTACATCCCAAACAGCTGAGGCACAGTTGTGCCGAACAGTCCCCTAGGGACACACGACTGTTCAAGAAGTGAGTCAGGCCTGTAGGTGGCCTCAGGGTGAGGGTAGGAGCACTTCTTTGTCTACACAGCACAGTCCGGTGGGAAGGGCATATGTTCTGACTTTAGCTCACCTTGGAGAGAACAATCCCATAGTGCTGTGTGACTGCAGCAGGTGCCAGGATCTGCCAGGAACAGCGGGGTGAACAGTCAAACCTTTGTTTTCGAATTCTTTCTGAGATTCTGTCTGAACTATGAACCCTGGAGGGTGTGGGAAGGAGGAGGACAAAGGCTGGGCAGGCAACCACATACCCTGAGGGAGGCCTCTTGGGCTGGGGATAGAGCCAGAGGTCAGGGATGGGAGCAGGGTAACCCCACCGTATAGAGAGTCATTGCCTGGATGCCAGGGCTACAGTAGGACTTCTGGGAGGTTTACAACTTTGGTGAAGGGAGGAAAGAACGGGGGAGTGAAGGACAGAGACAGTGAGCAGTGGATAAATCCTGCTGAACCTATCCTTGTGTTCTTTATACTGAAGATTCCAAGAGAAGAGGGAAATTCTGCCTATTTTTCAAATTAGGGTAGTAGCCCCTCAACATAGGTGAGGGGTGGTGCTCTAAGCAGCCAGCCCTGGCCAAACCCAGATAATGGGAGTTATCTTCTGCTGGCATCTCCAGTGCTGTTCACAAAGGGTTCAAAAAAGTTGCTGGTGGTAGGGCCTGGGGAGTGGAGAAATGGCAGAAACAGGAAGCTACCCTGGCCAATGTGCTCAATGATAGCAGCTTTCTTTCAGATTTACATTCCCAATCTATGAGAAGACTCACTCTGTTGCTCATGACCTACACTACATCTACAGACTGCTTTGTTTGTTTGTTTTTCTGGCACGAGAGGAACTAAGTGTCTAGGGATCTTGTCAAAATTGTGAAAATAATCCTAGTACCTCTCAATTGTTAAAATATTAAACAATGATTTGAATATTCAGTAAAGCCCTGAACTTCAAAGGTCAACCGTTTTTGTCTCACTCTTCATTTCCTTCCTTGGAATGTGTTTCAAAACAATCCTGTCCTCCCAGACTCACAGTCAAGGACACATTCCTGACCCAAATCACTAGCTTCTGCCATCTTCCTACGTCACCCTGCAGGTTGCTGCAGAACCTCCCTTGCTCCTTTAAGGCTAAATCTGAGACTTGTGGGTCTGAGCAAGAAGGGTATTGTATAGACTGAGGCATCTCAATCATGGTAGCTGTCATTCTGGGTCACAGGGAAGCTGGCCTTGATAGGAGTTCCAAGCTGTGACCACAGCTAGAAGCAAAGTTAGGATCAAGATGGAGGTGGTGGCCTGGGCGAATGCATGAGCAGAGGGGCTCTTCCTTTCTGCAACTCCGCTGCAGTTAGTCCTTACTTCTTACCTTGATCCAAGGTTACTTCTGGCCTTGGAAACTTGGTTGAAGAATGATATGGAGGACCAGCTATAAGTTTTTTTTACTGCTACACTAATGTGCTCATTGCCTTGCCTCAGTGGGAGCCCCATTTCTTCAGATCATAACATCTTATTACTTGGATCCTTGCATAAAGTCTGGCTTTTTGTCCTTTCCTCACCCAGGCTGGGGTTCTAGCCCAGTGAACCCTTGTGTCCTAGCTTGGCGTCCTAATCTTGGTGTCTGGATTTTCTTTGTCCAGGTCTGAGTTTTCTTACCTAGAAAATTCATGCCAAGACTCAACCTTCTGTCTCCTCCAAAACACTAGTTCCATGTGGGACTTTGTTCTCTGTTCTCTTTGCCTTGCACTCTGCCAGGGCTCTAACCTATTGCCTGATTTTGGAATCATGCCATGAGCCCCATTCCTAGGAAAACCATGACACAAGAGTTCAAAAGAACAAAAGGGTAGCTAGTTGTCTCCAACATACATATGTACACACAGACTGATAGCCTCATAGTCCTCTGATCTTTAGAGACAGCACTGCTTACCTCTGATTTGAAGATTTAACTAGATAGGAGCTCAAAAGGCAACTGAACCCCAAGTCAGAGGAAAGGTGAGGTTGCTTGCTGTCAAAGCTGGGCCGATTTCAGGATCAGCCGTCACCTCAACTGTGACTTGGGGCCATGATCCTTGCCTTCATGCCTGTCTTTACCCTAGGGTAATGCTTATAGCAGCTAGCACTATATTTCCTCATCTAACTGCTTATTTACTGTCTTCCTCCCAATAAATGGAGGTTCCATCAAGGCCAGGCTTCCAGTCCATTCACTGCTGTGTTCTGGTGACTACAACAGTTCTGTTCCCATGATACCCATTCGCTAAGTATCTGTTGGATGAATTAATGAATACACTCGATTCCCACTTCAGGCATCTTTCTGGCATCCAGTGTAAATATTCAAATGCCTATCAGTCAGCTCCACACTGACATGAAAATTGAACATGTCCCAGATGGGTCTCATCGTCTTCCTGACCCCCGCAGGACCTGCTGTCCTCTGACATCTACATCTCAACAGGGCCACAGCTGTCCTCTTCTCTTCACTCCAACATCTACCCAGGTGCCAACTGCTCTTGGCCCTAACTCCAAGAACCCAAGGGCCTGTGGAATACTTACTTCTCCTGCTGTCCCACCTGCCTTTTCCAGTGCGCATCACCACCTTCAGCCTCCAACACGCTTCCCTGCTGTCTTTCTGGACACCTGGGTGAACTCTATCCCATGTCTTATCTTGGCCTCCTTCTTCCTAGATCACCTCAGGGGCTCCCTATCACCCTGCAATAATAACAGTGTGCAAGAGCCTTCATGGCCTGGTTTTGCTTAACTTTGTTAGTTTTTTCCTTCCAGAGTTTTTCAAGTGGTATCTGCTTTGAATAAAAATGCCTCTGCCTGGCTGCCATTTACTATTCTTCAGGTACCAGCTTCAATGTTCCTTCTTCCAAGAAACCCTCTGTAGCGTTCCGATGCTTTCAGGGCCCCACCTCCTTTCCTCACCCTGACCATGCCATATTATACTGACTTTCGCTTGTTCTTAGCTCTGAGGAGAAAAGACCACAGTGACTTACCAAGTCCGCACATTTTTGCATGTTAGTGTGATTGTGTGTGGTGGGGGTACTAGGAATAAAATCCAGGGCTTTGCACTGAGCTACTGTACCTTTTTATTTTTTTATTTTGAGACAAGATCTTGTTAAGTTGCCCAGTCTGGGGTTAGACTTGTGATCCTTTTGCCTCCGCCTCCCAGACTGCTAGGATTACAGGTGTTCATCGTCAAGGCCTGCTTAGTCCCACTTTGATGTCTGCTTCTTGCAGGAGTTGAGTTAACTGTTTCTCCCTCATTTGAGGTTTAATCTTCCTGATAACAGACTCCCAACAGGATCATGTTTCCCAGAGAAAGGACATCCCCAATTATGGAGCAGTCGGCAGTGATTTCTTCTAGAGTAGTATCCAAATCATAGTGAAAAATGAAAAGGAAGGAGGCTCTGACAGCCTCATTTTAACTTGGAGGGGTTTACCTTAAATGTTGTGGTTCTCATCTTGAATATTCCCCAAATACTCCTGTGTTGAAGTCTTGTTCTGCAGAACACTGTTCAGAGGTGGAGCCTTTAGGATATGACTGTAGTCATTGCTCAGTGTGTTTTGGAGAAGTTCACTTATAGAAGTGAGCTCTCTGTCTGTTTCCAGCCATCATGAGCCAAGTATCTTGCTCTACAACACATTCCCCATCATGATGTTCTGCCTCACACAGGCACAGAACAGCGGAGCCAGCCAGCCATGGACTGGAACCTCTGAAATCGTGTGCCAAAATAACCCTCTCTTAGCCAGGCATGGTGGTGCATGCCTGTAATCCCAGCACTTGAGAGGCTGAGGCAAGAGGATCACTGTAAGTTCGAGACCAGCCTGGGCTACATAGTGAGCTCCAGGTCAGTGTCAACTACATAGTGAGACCCTGTCTCAAAATATAAAAAAATAAATAACAAATAAAAATAAATAACCCTCTCCTCCTTGAAGTGACTTTTAAAAAGATACCTTGTCACACTAATGGAAAGCTGATTACAGTTATAAACAGTTTAATCCACAGCCATGTAGGCCTTGTTTCCACAACAAGAGGTTGGTCCGAGTAAGCTCAGGGAAGGCTAAAGCCTTGCTTTTCGAAGCACCCTTTCTGCAAGGCCCATGGCATCCACCCCAGGGAGCTGATGAACATATTAACATATACCGAATAAGTGAAGGAGAAGTTACATGGAAATTGTATGGTTTCTTTCAGAGTCCACGTATGTAATGGCTCACTGAGAGTCTGAATTAGAATATGTGACAAACAGGCATCCAGGGTTCTTGAGCTTTGGTTTTGCTATTAGGAGATGGACATATGAGTATCAAAGTGTTCCCTTAAGCTCAGAAAAATAATTCCTGAGGAAAAAAATATAAGTGGGAATCTGGACAAGTGAAGGATGTAGCCAATTGGGGGAATACTAAAAAGATGAGCTACTCAGTAGCAAATTATTAGCCTTAAAAGCTCAGCATAATCTTAAGGAACAAAACCTTCCTCCTTCATTTGATTTATTTATTTATTTTGGTACCAGGGATCAAACTCAGGACCTTGTGCATATGAGGCAGGGGTGGTGCCACTGAGCTAAATCCCTGGCCTCCCTCCTTCATTTTAAAGTTTGCAAGCTACTCCAACACAGAAGGCTCCCATAGTAACAAAACATGAGTCATACATGGAATAAAAGGAGGCAAAAGGCATCCTAGCTCACGTTGATTGGCAAAGTAGGGCTTTTCTTCTTTTCCTTAACTATTCCATCACTGAAGCTCTACCCCAAAGTCCTACCTTCTACCCCTTTGTCCAACATGAATTGTAAAGTCTCTGTATTTCCATTTCCCTCAGTAGCAAACTTTTTTTTGTTTTTGTTTGATTGGAACTAGAAATATGTTAGGCTTTCTTCCAAAAGACCAGAAAGCCAAGAGACGTGTTCTAGAGATGTCTTTGTCACTGCTCAGTGCAGAGTGCCCATGAACTCCTGCAAAGGTGAATGCCCACTGTCTTGGGCTGATGAGCTACTCCACATGTGGGCCAAGACAGCCTATTAAATTCCAATCCCCACCAAGTCATTACAGCTCTTCACCCTCCTGGCCATCAGATTAAGTCAGGGCACAGTTAAATTGGGTGCCACGCCTCAATGCCTTATTGATTCCTATTAGGAACTATATCCCCTACACTTTTTTAGAGGTATGAGCAGAACCTACAAATTCATAAACTAATATACTTTTTTGGATTTTCGCTTTTCTGGGGGAGTGGTAATTTGGCTTATGTCTTATGATTTTTTTTTTCCCAGTGTGCCCATGGGGCTTGGGGTACCTCTATCCTATGGCTCATTTTACCATACCTCCGGTCCGTGGGGTACAGTTCTACAGTGACCACGTCGAGAGAGTTCCAGGCCGAGATGGTCAGCCCATTGTACAGACACAGCATGCCGATCATCATGGATTCGCTGGTGCCAAACCACAGGAAGAAGCAGCTGATCCCAGAGAGGACCATCGAGCCACCTGCCAATGGTGCAGACAAAGGCTGAGTTTTTTGTTATTTTATTTTATTTTATTTTATTTTTTTGCATCTCCAGGGGGTGAGGCCCCTTAGGCCTTTGAGGACTCTCAGGAAAACTGACATCCACAGAGCAGCTGCAGCCTGAGTTGCATAAAGCTCAAGTGCCAGCATGTTCACCTGTGTGACAGGTTGCCTGGGCAGCTTCTGAGCATAGCGAGCAGGCAGCTCCCATTATCCATTTCTCAGATGGTTAAGTGGAAAGATAGACATTAGTTACACATAATTAGCTTTTCAGTCTGTTAAATCATGGAAATGGCACAAATGAATTATAATTAGACATCATTTCCACTACAGTTTAATTCAAATGAAAGGTCCTCCTGGACTTAAGATCTCAGAGGGCAGAGAGCCTGCAGGGAGGCAGGGGCAGGGCTCTTTCCTCAAGGAAGGCTGAGCACTTACCTAGCATGGTTAAGCGCCCGATTCTGTCCATAAGCAGAGCGGACACAATGTTCCCTGGAAGCACTGCCAGTGTCCCCAGGAAATTGACGAAATAGATCCAGTAGGCACTGTAGTCGTCATCAAAGGTAATCTGGCACCCAGTCTTGTTGTGAGAAAACGAGCAGTTCTGAAATTCACTGTTAATGAATTTGTATGGCTCAAAATCTGGAGGAACAACAAAGAGAGTGATGAAGATCTTAGCAGGTGTAAGTAACAGGTCTCAGGATCAGAAGGCCTACTGCAAGTCCAGAAGCGTTGTCATGGGAAATTCCTTGAGGACCTCGGGGCCTGGGCTGGCTGCACTTTTTGTCTTGTTCTGGCCAGAGCATGAGGTCTACTTCTGAACTTCATGCTACAAAGTAGCAGAAGGAAGGGATAACTTTGTTGAATGAAGAAATAAATAAAGTTAAAGAGTTGAAGCAATATACTTTAGTGTAATTATCAAGTTATATAAAGGTCATTGTTATAGTACTAAAAGCTTTCACACTATTTGTATCAAAACAATTTGTTCTAAAATACCATGCATAGATCTTATCATTGCTCAGAGAAGGAGCAGGGCATTCCTTGGGTCCTCAAGGCTGAATTTGTAATTCAAGGGCTATGTGGATGAACCCACTAGAGAACGAGGTCAGCCTCAGCCCGAAGGTCTCTATCTTTTACAGCTAGGGAATTTTTTCTTGAACTTGAATCTGTGTAAAGACTGCAGCTGGTGGTGGGTTCTAAAGCCTGTGTGAATCAAAGCTGTTATCTTCCTGCCAGTCAAGATCTGGCAGAAAAAGAAAGGTGGTTTTCTAAAGTTGAATGAGTTAGAAGGTGGGTGATAGCACTATTTTTGTTTGCTTTGTTTTGGGTTACTGGGGATTGAACCTAGGGCTTTCACACTGAACTAACTTACTTTCTTTCTTTTTCTCTCTCTTTCTTTCTCTCTTTCTTTCTCTCTCTTTCTTTCTTTCTTTCTTTCTTTCTTTCTTTCTTTCTTTCTTTCTTTCTTTCTTTCTTTCTTTCTTTCTTTCTTTCTTTTGAGACAGGGTCTTGCTAATTCATTAAATTGCAAAGGCTAGGCTCAATTTGTGAACCTCCTGTCTCAGCTTCTCAGAGTGCTAGAATTATAGGAGTGCACTACTATACCAGGCTAGAAAGTGCTGTTTAAAAATCAAAGATACCAGGACCGGTGTGGTGGACAAGAGGGTTGCTTTAAGTTTGAGGCCAATCTGGGCAACATAGTGAGTTCAAGGCCACCCTGAACTGCAGAGCAAGACCCTGTCTCAAAAAACCAACCAACCAACTAAACAAACAGAGAAACAAAAGCCAAAGACACAGGACATCATTCTCATTTGGAGCTGAGCAGAGCTGGCTCTTGTCTGAGTATAGCAAAGAGGGGGCTGCCTCCAGGGTGGACACTGATCCACCTGCAGCACCAAGCTATTATTCTGCACCCCTTTCTTAGGACTGATGTATGTGTGTGTGGGAAACAGGAGTTTGGAAATCAGATAAACTGGCTTCACACATCAGCTGTTACTACTACTAGCTCTGCAACTGTGGCCAGATGACAAAGATCTCTGAGCTTCTGCTGTCTTGAAAACGCCATGAGACAATTGATGTCTGACCTCTTACAAGGGAAACAACGAGGAGCAGATCCTCTGCTTCTTTTTCTTTCCCTCCTTGGAGGTCTCAGGCTTGTACTAAAACAGTACCTGACTGTGCAGCAAGGTTGGCTTCTGAGAACCCCAGCCTTTGGAACCAGGACTTTTAAAATAAAGTGTCAGCAGCCACTTAGGCTCCTACACAAATCTGTCTGCTTGCCACAGACTAAGTGAAAGGAAGCCAATATTTGGGTCAAAAGGAAAAAAAAGATTTATTTAAAGTTAGCTCTGGGGAGATGTAGGGGCCCATTAGCCTTAAATCACCATCTCCCTATATATAAGTGGGAATAGGTTTTTTATAATAAAATACAAAAAAGAGGGAAAAAAACACAAAGAGATAATGCAGATCTTTACACTTTATCATTTTTAGCCATTTTTAGCTCATCTTTCTCTTTCTTATAAAAAACAAACTGAGCTCCTTGCCTTCTGGGTCTGACAACTACATATTCTGTCAGTTTTGGGGGCTAAAACAAGGGAGGGTGTGGCTATATACTCAACAAAATGTTTAGAGTTCTACTTCACAGTGGCACTTACAAAACTACAGGTTAAAATTATTAATCAAAAGCTTTTCAATTTTTTTTCCAACTTTGAATCAGGCACTATTTGCATTCAGTCTAACCAAGAAAAACAATAAAGCTTATCTTTGATGCGATCTGATTCAGAGAACTTCTTATTTCCTTTTTGGGGATTGAATCCAGTCTTTAGCACTGAGCTACATCCTAAGCCCTTTTCCTTTTTCATTTTGAGACAAGTCTCTAAGATGCCCAGGCTGGACTCGAATTTGTAATAGCTAAAATTTGGAAACAGCCCAATTGGCTATCAACTGGAGACTGGATAAAGATTTTTTAAAAAATAAAATGGAGTATTACTTGGCCATAAATAACGAGAAACTAGAGATATTTATAGCTAACTGGAATGCACACTGAGGCCATACTCTTAAGTGAAATTAATAAGTCACACATGTGTAAATACCAAATAGTTTCTCTGGTGTGAAAAAGGAAAAGTGTAAATAAGGATAAAAATGTATAACTGATATTGTATAATAGGAAGAAAACATCTAAAAGAGTAGAGGAAGTGGGAGGGCAGGGGAAACGTAAGGGAAAAGAAAAATATGTGAAGAGGAAAAAATATGGAAATATGTCTTTGTAAACAGGGAAGGGTGGAGGGGGTGAAGGAAGGGCTGGGGAATGGGGAAAAATGAGAACCAAGATAAGTCATGTAGAGGTACAAGATCCCAATGATGAATGTAACTGCACTGTATACCTAAAATGTACCAATAAACTTAATAAAAAAATTTGTATCCTCCTGGCTTAGCCTGTTCATTTACACTTTACTTATTTATTTTTGGCTTTTTGAGACAAGGTCTTGCTCTGCAGTTCAGGCTGGCCTTGAACTCACTATTGTATATAGACCATGTGGGTCTCAGACCTGCAGTGAACCTCCTGCCTCAGCCTCCCAAGTGCTGGGATTCCAGGCATGAGTAACTAAAGCTGGCTCATTTACACTTAAATATCCATGTCTCACAAACCTCTGGCCACACCGATCACACAGTTATCACATTGAGCCCTTTGAAGAAACCCCAGCTAGAGGCAGTGCTGGGCAGCACACCTACCTGTATTGTCAAAAATGGTATCAATAAACGTGCAGTTCTTGAAGTAGGTGTTGACTGAAGTCACATCCTCAAACGTGCAGGATTTAAACACTGAATCTTTGAATGTTACAGATTTGAACTTGACCCCTAGGAATCTGTCCAACATAAATATAAAGTTTATGTGAACAACTTGTGTCCATTAGAGTTCAAAGCTATCAAACAGATTCAGAGTTGTGGTGCCATTCTGTAGACTTCCCTAACTATAAAGTACATGGGCTTTTGGGATTTCTAAATACTTTCCTTTCTCTTTTTTGCCTCAAAAATCCAGTCCTTTTCTGCAGCTTGGCTCAGTGTTATTTGCCATCAAGGAAGGACATGACCCTCAAGCACACTTAGCTTTCTGCCATGTTGGTAAAAGATTTTGTGGGCTGTGTGACTGGAGATAGAGAGACTGGTGATTACCTGTGGCTACTTATTTTTCAGTCCTATCCCCACAGATTTTCACATACGCCTTCATTTGAAAATACTCTATTTGGGGTGAATGGCTCTAACTTGTAGATATGTTTCTGCCTGAGCTATTTTTTTTTTTCAGTACTGGGGATGGAACCTAGGGCCTTGCACACTCTGCCACTGAGCCACTTCCTCAGACCCCTGAGCTTTTAATAAAAGTCTGTATCTTGTCCTTCATGGCAGTATAGGGAATTCCAGCTGTCATGAAGAGAGGGCATAGCAATTCTGCTTTATTTACATGAGGACTGCCTGCTTCCTGCTGGGAAAACCACAGGTCACACCCATTCCCAGGAATATGTTTCTTTCCATAGCCAGCAGACATTTCTTGAGACAAAGAGAATTACAAGAGTCCTGTTCTCTTTTGGAAATGTGTAGGATGATGAAAGCTGCTGGGGTGCATTTTGGGGTTCTAGGTGTCAAAAATGGAACAGCCATAATAGCTGTAATGACTTAGGAGAGTCTGTGATTCAGTCCCTGTGACATGGGTAAATATTCACTGATGGGCCTTGGTCGTCTATTGAGAGAGTGGGAATGGATCTTTACCCAGTCACTGAGAGGGAAATGCTTGCTCACCTGTGAAGGAGTTACACTAATGCCACGCTCATTAGGAACAGAAAGGGACTAATCCTTCTGGCAAGTGAGCCACTTCAAAGCAATCCACTAACTGCTGAATTCTTTCAAACTTACCCTCACCATAATGCCTGACTGCATCCATCAGTTAAGCATCCCATGACCTTGCAGGCCAACCAATTTTAAAAAATCATCTTGTCTCAAACTCCACTTTGGGGCTCCAGAGTAGAACCATCTAAATGCACCAAAGAAAGCTAGAACATGGCCCATTTAAAGAAAATTATAATTTTTTTGAAATGGGATTGAATTTGGAAAAGGAAAGCAATTTTAATTTTCTTCTTCTTTTTTTTTAAATTGAGGTAGTTGTTGTTTTGGGTGGGCAATAAAAATGCATGGTACAAAATTCAAAAGACTGAAGAAGGAAACAGTCCTCCAAGCCATTCAGTTCCTCTGCCTAGTGAGAGCCACAGGTGACCGGCCACATTTGGCTCTGTCTCTGTGGTCCACTGTGGACGGGTACCCATATCAGTGCAGGAAGGGCTGCTGTTGTACACGTGGCATGGGGAAGGTATTATAAAACAAATGAGTTGCCTTGTGGTATTTCAAATTTCCCTGAAGAATAGAACCTTCTTCTAGCATCTAAAAAGCAAATATACAACATGTATTTTACAAGGATTTCAATATAGTGCTATTAAATGATTAATCATTGAATCACTAAGGTAAAAACAATTCCAAGTGATCTCAGGCAATAGCTTAGAAATATAACAAATTGCTGAAACTATGACTGAGACACAAACATATTTTAGGACTATCTAATGGAGTAACAATTCCTTTTTAAATAAACAAAGTAAAAATTCACTCTAGAATTACACAACAAATTACAGAGAATTTGAACGCAAAGCTTTTGTAAGTTCAGATGTAAGCCAGGGTTTCAGGTGGGAGAGGGAAGCTGATCTTACCTGGTTTCCACTATGGTTAAGGCCCTCAATGAATCACTAATCAGAACAACTGACCACCTATGGTCAATTACATTGCATTACACAGGCCACAAACATCACAGAGTTCTTTTTCATCTTTTCAAACTGGTTTTTGCTTTGGGAAACTTTATTCAATTACTTTGGACTTCAGCTTTATCTTTTTTTTTTTTTTTTTTTTTTTTTTT
>NW_022900913.1:58745007-58754069 GCF_012274545.1 Fukomys damarensis | reverse complement strand
TTTTTTTTTTTTTTTGGTGTTGGGGATCAAACTCAGGTCCCTGTACTTGCAAGACAGTTGGTGGCACCACTGAACTAAATCCCAGGCCCGGGTTTTATCATTTTTGAAATTCGGGCTATTTCATAACAATGTAAGGTATCCCAAACCCACACTAGCACTTATTTTCTCAGCCCATAGATGCACATAATGACCTTGTCCATTCCTTGCCCTTTCTGCGGCATTGAACCCGGACCGCCTCCCTGAGCCACACTCTGGCAGCTTCCCTTGTTAACATAGGTGCCTTTTTAACCTGAGGAGTCATTTCCAGTCTCTAATGGAAACTCATCCTCATACAACTGAGCTCCAATTATTGGCCCAGCATTGTAGAGAAAGGAAGAATTCTGAAAAGCAGCACCTTTCTCAAGAGTGGAAGGCACATCAGATTACATTTCAGGTTTATTCCTTGAGGTAAATAACTCTGTCACCCATCTTAGTTTTCTCTTCTCTTTCTTAGTTTCATTGCTCTACAGGGTCTCTAAATGTTCTGTTCACACCAAGTAATTTTGCTACTTAACTCAGTTTTGGAAGTAGTTTTAAGTGAAATGACTGATACATGACATCTTTAGAGCCCAGGAAGTATTCAAATTTAGCCCGAAAATAAAGAAGTGTAAAAACTAAAAGACAAACAAACCCCACAGGTTCTAGTACAGTGAATACTAATAAGAAATCAGATTTTGTGAATAGCAAATTAATTATTTCAAAGTTTTTAGACCTGCCATTGTCGTACTCCATTCCAGTATGAATCTGATTTTCCATTGTAAAGTTAATACTGAAATTTGCATATTTATCTTTTTGCACATTTCTAGTTAGCAGTGCATATTCATCAGACTGCAGATGTTTAATGACATCAGGAAACCACACTGATAGTCCATAGTACCTGCAAAGACATAGAAACATGCATTTATAAAGATGCTGGGACATCAGGGTAAAGAGACAATGTTGACCTCTTTAGGGACAATGGTTCCAGCTCTGACTTCTCCCTCTAACATTGGAATGAATTATCACAGCAGCTGGAGGCATCCCATCTTCTACAAGATTACTCTGCAAAAATCAAGCTAGAGAGATGGCTTGGTTATCTGGAAAACCCCAACTATGCAACCTTTGAACCCTTCCTTTGAGCATAGATTGCAGCAAGAATCCCATTCTATACCCACGCATGGGGGTCTGAATGTGTCTCCCTAAAATTGGTTTTACACCCCAAAGTGATCATATTAAGAAGTGGAGTCTTTAGGCTGTAATTAAGTCATGTGGACAGAGTCCTTGTCAGTTAATGTAATAGCTGTGTGGGTCGATGATTTAGCTCAGTGGTTCTACCACCTGCCTTGCAACTGCAAGGACCCTAGTTTGATCTCTGGCACAAAAAATTCTATATCTATATCTATATCTAATCTATATCTGTATATAAATATAAAATATACAAAAATAATAATATAATATATATATCTAGATCTATCTAGATCTAGATCTAGATATAATATAATAGCTGTGCGGAGGAGCCTCTTCCTTCCCTCCTGCCCCTCTGTCTCTCCAATGTATTGAGACACAGAATTGATACCCACAGGGGACTCAGCAGGAAGGTGCGATTCTGGAAGCAAAGCCAGGCCTCTACAGACACTAAACCTCTCAGCACCTTGATCTTGGACTTCCCAGCCTTCAGGAGTTATAGAAATAAATTCATCCTTTCATTTCTCCTGTTTGCTTTTACTTTGATTCTTGGTGTGTGGCTACTAGAAAACTTAAAATGGTATGTGGGTTCACATTATATTTCTACTGGACACTGCCACTCTAATGCAGTATGGTAGTTTCCACAGGGGGATCTCAGGGCTCACGAACTTGGCCTCATCCAGAGCTGATGAACTGAAGACCTGGGAGTAGAAGTACACGCTTTGGGAATCCCTGCTCTGGTGTGTGCCCAGTGACCTCTGATGCACAAGGAAAGAAGTGGTTTGAGGAAAGACTGTGTTGAGTCCTGTCCTTGCCACTCGTCAGCTCTGTGAACTTGGGCCAGTTAGTGAAGCTGTGTCACCCACTTCTAACACTGGAATAGTGGCACAGTGCCACCTTCCCTAGCTATTGCTCAGATTAAATGGGGTGCAGGGTATCTCGAAGACTGAGGGTGCTCACAGGACAGCATGAATCATTTTATTATCATCATCAGGATTCCTCAAACACCGTGTTTCAGGATCCCACAGAATTCAAATCCTTCTCTTTGAAGAACATGAATTAATTATGGCAGGGTTTCTGAGTAAGAAATAACTCAGAGAGGCAACAACACCTGTGAGTTGTTCTCTAGTCGCACACAAAGAGCAAATCCTTTCAAATGGCCCAGTGGCAGTGACAGCTACTATTTCATTTATTCAGCACTTGCTGAACATCCACGGTGTTAGGCACAGGGAGACAGCAGGAAGGAAGTGACAAACTTCAAATCTGCCAAAACTGAATAGGCTGACAAAATAAATACCAAATAATGATTATCATGTAAGCTTTCACTCCTAGAGAAAGGTCTTCCCTCTCTGTCCTCCTCTCTGTATCTAACCCAGTGCTGAGTCCACAGCAGACACCTGTTGTGTGTTAGTTTTCAGGCCTCCCTTCCTTTCAAGGTTAATGGAATTTCTAGAAGTTGGGTGAGAATTACTTTATATATTCTAAACCAACTCTCATATAACTGAAAAATGAGGACTTGAGTTGCAAGGCTAACCAGTCACACAGCAGATTGAACACACAGGACATGGACTCCCAGCATCTTCCTCCCCTAGGTTATGCCTCAGCAGCACCAGAAACAGTGGCAGTCTCATCACTTGACTGTTTTAATGTAAGAGGGGAGCTTGCAGGATAAATGTTAAGAGGCCCTAGGACCTAACAGGGTAGAGCATCATCTCATTGGTATTGTAGGCAACAGTACAGTTGCACGCACATTCTAAAGTGGAGATGTCAACCATTGGAAGATAAAAGCCTGAAATTGTCTCCCTGCCTCCTCTTTTCTTAGAGGCATTTCATTCATTTGGAAACAATCACTTCTTGAAACAATCACTACTACTGTGTGCCCTATCAATGAACAGGTAGTTACACCCCCTGTCGTCATGTAGCTTCCAGAGGCAGAAGGCAGAGCTCCATTCTTTATTAGAATAGCAAAGTCTTTTGCTCTGCAGAAGGTGAAAAAAGGCCATGGAAAATCATAAAGCTGAGAAGGGAACAGGGAATGTAAGAGGGGCTATGATTAAAAAAGAAAGAAAGGTGATGGTAGCACCGAGGAAAGGCCAGAAGGGGTGAGTGCTCCAGGCAGGGACAGAGCCAAGGAGAGCCCGGTTGTTGAAGGACAGTGGAGAGGTTGCTGCCACTGGGAGAGCTGAGGAGGAGCAGTGGACACCATCCGGGGCCTTAGTGACTGTCCAACACCATTTGCTTTGCCAGCCCATGTTTTTAAAAATTTTGTGAGACAGGGTCTCACCATGTAGTTCAACCTGGCCTTGAACTCGCTAAGAAGCCTACAGAGGCCTTGAACTCATGGCAATCCTTCTGCCTCAGCCTCCTGGGGATTACAGGTGTGAGACACCATGCCCAGCTGCCAGCCCATTTTTTACAATATAAATAGCATCACTGGTTTAGAAAAACCATACCTGTCAACAAATCACAACAAAACAAAACAAAACACTCTCTCCCAGCAGGTGAACAGCACCGCGCAATACAAGAAAAGGAAGCCACGTGATTGGGAATTATGAGGTGACATTTAATGAGTTCACTGCCTCAAGAATTTAAATATCACTTACCCAAACGACAGGGTGAACCAAACGATCGTAAGCTTTATTGTATTTTCCCTGACAGGGTAGTTGAAACATCTCTTAAAAGTCAACCAAATCTGTGAAATATCAGAGAGTTAGTTTTCTCACACAGTCAGTCAACCTCATCTCTTCCACCAAATTATAAAAAAGCTGAGTTTTTTGTTGGGCTGAATTCATTTGAATTTAAAATGTTAAAGCTTAAGGCTATAGGGAACCAAATACTGGAATTGTCGCTTTTCAGCTTCTGGGGAGCCCATGGACTTTAGGGTAGCCTGTCATTGCCCCCAATTCCTGGCCTGACACTTTGCTTCCCAAAGATGAGCCGCAGGGACTGGCTGGCCATCCAGAAGGGGCCAACTGCCTGGTCCCACCCTGCGAGCCAGGTGTCCTGGGCAGGGCAGTGAGAGCTCATGGGACGTCACATTCAGTCCCCCTTCTGACTACCCCAAAGTGAAGCTGACACACAGGTCCTGCAGGACCCAGCACTTACTCCATACAGTTCGGTACGGACCCGAACAAAACACCTCTGGTACCAAGTTCCCGTGTCACTCTCGATTTCAATCAACTCATCTATTTGCTTAGGGGTTTTGATTTTGTTCACCTGTAGAAAACAAGATGGTACAAGATACCAAGTTTAAGTTCACAATGTATTGCTAAAAGAGCAAAATCTGACTCCAATAAAAGGTAAGCAATATTTGTTAATCACTCCACACAAATAGAAGGCTGTTGGGATGGGTCTCAGATCCAAACCACAACTACAAGAACTGAATAAAGGATACGTGGTGAGGCATCTGCAGAGATAAAGAGGATGGCAAGTAGTTGGGAGACGGAAATGCCCTACTCCAAATCATCACCACCAAGACACACATTAGAGGGAAAACACACACATGTAGGCCAGCTTTGGGTTTGGAATTATGTTGCCAGGACCAAAGCGACTACGCACATTTTGGGGAACCACTTGGTAAATCTGGCCCCTAACTGTATCTCTGAACACTTTCCCATCCAACTGTTCTTCACAGAGCACCATGATGGCTCTTTCTCCTTCCCCACAGTGGCTGGCCAGCAGGTGCAACCGGAAACAATACTAAAGAAGTGAGTGAGTTTCTTTCCATCACAAGCATCAATGAGGACTCTTTGGTCACATAAGAGACTAAATGATAGTGGTTCATGGTGAAAAGCAGCATCTGGGACTTAAAGGAGCCTCCTTTTGCTAAGGAAATAAACTACAAGGCAGGTGAAACAGTGCTTTCAACACAGAGAACAGAAAGGAAGATGGCTCCTTTGCAGGCTTGGCCAGTCTTCCCTGTTCACGGACACCCACCTGGTTTGAAACAATCTGGGAAGAAATGGGTCCATGTTACCCTTGCTGGGATGTGAGCAGGCTTCTCTGGAGAGGCTGCCCAAATCCCAAACGGCAGCTCTACTGTGAGAATCTAGGTGCCGAAGCTGGCTTCTGACAGACAGGGCATCGGGACCCTTGGAATTTTTCAAACGTAAATCATTTCGGAGTTAAATATGGGATTCCAAACACAGCCGGCTCAGAACATTCTGAGTATTTTATGACACGCAAGTTGTTGTTTTTATCACTAGAGGGTTCTTCTTATTCAACATTTTGCTTTTGAGAAGCTTCCACTTCTGCACTCACTGACATTTGCTTGCTTATTCATTGGTACGCATGGGAAATGCAAACACAGAAATGTCATCCCCTCACGCAGCTATCACACATGAAAACCCTCTCAGGAGGTCTGCATGAGATGGGGGTTGAATCTGACCTGGAGTGAGAGTCAAGGCTTCATGGTCTCAGAATCGGAGCTGAGGCAGGTAGAAGAGTATGTTATCTGCTAAGTGTACAAGCCACCTGGAGGGCACTCCAGGAGGGAGGGGTACAGTACAAACATCCAGAGGTACAGGGAAACTACATACTGGTAACTACTACAAGGAATTTGAGATTCTTGAAAAATAGTGCAAAGTCAGAAGGTAGTGGGTGTTGAAGATTTAACCGAGTCAGGGACAGTCAGGATGGGAAAGAAATAACAGTGATGGCTAATACTTAGGAAAGTAGAATAGTAGCAGGACATGGTCATTTCCTGTCTATAAAAGGATAAAGGAAAGAAATAATAAGATGGTTTTTAGGATTCCAGTTTGGGTGGTGCTGGTGGTACTTGCTGATAGAGTTTAGGACTAGAAGGAGGGCAGGGGGCTTTTAAGGTGAAAGTTGATTTAGAGATATAGCTGTTTGTTTGTTTGTTTGTTTTGGTACTGGGAATCCAACTCAGGACCTTGCATTTGTAAGGTGGTAGCACCACTGAGCTAAATTCCAGGCCCAGAGACACACCTTTTAAAGGGCCATTACATATAGAAGGATGTCCACAGAGCCCTTCCTCATGCACATGTGGAGCTCAGGAAATTTCTGCAGTAGGAGAAAGAGACATAGGAAATAGCTGAGATCAGCTAAAGAGTGTATTGGGTTAAAATAGAAGTTAGCTCAAAATAAAATCTTGGAAAACAACAGCATTTAAAGTAAGAGCAGAACAAGAAGTGCTTAAAAAAAAGACCTATGGATACATATTGAGGACACACTCCTAAGTGAAATGAATAAGTCACATGTGTAAATACCAGTTTCTCTGGTGTGAAAAAATATAATAGTATATAAGATCCTAATGAGATAATTGACAGTGTGAGATAGGAAGAAAAGGGATAAAGGTGTAGGGAAAGTGGGAAGTGTGGGGGAAAGGGAATAAGGGAAAAGAAAAAAATATGAGAAAATGAAAAAATTGAAATAAAGTGTTTGTAAATGGGGAGGGGAGGAGTGGGTGAAGGGAGGGCAGGTACAAGGGGAAAAAATGAGAACCAAGACCTGTCATGTAAGGGTACAAGATCCCAATAATGAATGTAACTGTACTTTATACCTAAAATATACCAATAAACTAAAAAGAAAAAGGGCTTTGGGGAATGCATGAAGCCTCTTCATATTGTATGCATAGCAAGAAAAAAGATAAATTTGTCATGGTAGAACCATGACTTTGGGATGATTTATCCATTCTTTCGGGTGTTCCCACCTTATCCTCCTGTAACTTTTTTTTTTTTTTTTTTTTTTTTTTTTTTTGAGACAGGGTCCCACTATGTAGCCCAGGCTGGCCTGGAACTTGCCCTGATCCTCCTGCCTCAGCGTCGTGAGTGCTGGGATTACAGGCTTGTGCCACCATGCCCAGCCTCTTCCGATTTTTATATTTCGAAGGTTAATACCCTATATACTAATGTTATATAATAACATCAACAAGGATGCGTATGAGTGGACTTGGGGGGGACTCATATCTTCTGGAAGCAAAGGTGGGAAAGCAGGGCAATGAGACCCCTCCAAGATACCCCTTATCAGAAGATCTTCAATAAAGGTTTTGTCCTCAACTGTCTGAGAAGGGTTAAGTGACATCTGGTACTGCACGATGTCTCCAGATTCCTCCAGCTTTATGATCTTTTAATTTAAAAATATTCTTTAATAATGTTAATATTACTGTTCATTAACTAAAGAGAAGGACCTATCCAAGGGCCTCCAGGTCTTTATAGAGAACATCCATTACTGGTCTTTATTTCTCCATTATACTGCGTAGAAAACTGCTAATTGAAAGCCCGTGGGACTGGAGCTATAGCTCAGTGTAGACTACTGCTTAGCACAGGCAAGGTCACGGGTTTGATTGCTAGTACTTAAAAAAATGTAGTAATTTAGATAGAGGCCAGAGGCCAGACTAAAGCCTATCATTACCTTATGAAAAATGTGTTTCTAAATAAAAATGAAATGAATGAATAAGATCACAGGGAGCTACTTAATCAGGTACCTTTCGCACATTTTAACAACTCTAATTGATTTATTTAAGCCACTGAGATCTTACTTAGGTCCCCTTATCTTTGATGCATGTTCTTCTAAATGTATTTTAGGCAAAACAGGGCTTAACTTCTTTTTTTTTTTTTTTTTTTTTTTTTTTTTTTTTTTTGGTACCAGGGATCAAACTTCAGACTTTGTGCATGCAAGGCAGGTGGTGGAACCACTGAGTCATTCTAATTGCTTGACTCCACACATCAAAAGATTGAAAATATTTTTTTTTTTCTGAAAAAGCCATGCATCCGATTTTCATTAATTGGACTGACTTTCCACGTAAAGATTGAACATTGCAGGTAAAGGGAGTAGCACATGGCAGACTGGGTCAAATGACAAGTCCGAGGTACGGAAAGGCCAATGGATCTGCAGAGAGGAACCAAGAAGTAGGCAGGGCCTGGACGGACAGGTCCTTAGCATCTGGATTGAGGATTTTTGTCTTTATCCTGAGAGCACTGTGAGCGTGAGACTAGGACATGTGTTATGTATGTACTCGTTCTTATGCATGCGTGTCCAACAAAATGAGATACATATCATGGAAATAGTTCTGATTCTTTCATACCTAAGTTTATATCAAAGCCACCTTTAGCCAAAACCACCTACTTGTATTATCTTTCTCTGGCTTCCCACCTTCTTAATCAATGACCTAAGGAATAGCCATATAAAAATATTTTCTTTTTTCGTGAGTCTCATTGAAATGAAGATATTATCCATTGTACTGCTAAATGTCTCTTACAATAAGGCCCATTAATAAGCTTTCAATAAATTAGAATTAAAGTCGACTTTTCCTGAAAAACAGATGCATTGCTATTTATTTTATTAGAAATTTTGCAATCCATTAAATTTGTCTTTTGCCATGGTTATCAGAAAACCCAGAGGTTAGTTTTATGCTTGATTCCATGGCTTTGATATTCATATATACAGTAACTGTTTTCTCATTTATTACTGGCTTTTGGTTTTTGAAACCTGAGATAAATAATTTTACAATTTTACTAAGTTCCTCTATGTGTGTGAGGGCCTCGGAATTATGAAGGGTGATTCCTGACATCTCAGACAAAGCTCAACGAGTTTGTCATAGCATCTGTCCTTGGAGGGGAAGTGTCACCTGCAGAATGTCCCTGGAGCCTGGAGTTCCTACTAATGAGTGTGAGCACTTGGTATTATTGTATCTCATGTAAAATACATATAGTTGATTTTAATTCTTGATCCAATTGATTACTTTTACCTTTTAATGGTATTTATACCATTTTCATTTAATACTATTTAATAAACTAATATGTCCACTGTAGCCCTAAGGTTAGTAATTTAAAATTTTCCTTTATTTTTTCTTGCCTTATGCGTGAAATATATTTTTTTCCTGTTCAATTTTTTGA
>NW_022900913.1:58740853-58744987 GCF_012274545.1 Fukomys damarensis | reverse complement strand
CAGTCTCACATTTCATTTTAAATTTGGTTAATTTCATTTTTTAAAAATTAATTTTATTGGTACAGTTTAAGTATACAATATAATGATATTCATCATTGGAAATTTGTACCTTTATGTAATCTATCTTGGTTCTCATTTCTTCCCCACACCCCTGCCCTCCTTCACCTCCTCCATCCTCTCCTATTTACAAAGACTTTGTTTCCATTTTTCCCTTTTTTCATGTTTTTTGTTTTCCATTATTTCCTCTCCCCTATCCTTCCCATTTCCCCTACACCTTTAGCCCTTTTAAAAGGGTTCTTATCATGAATGCATATTGGATTTTGTTGAACACTTTTTCTGCATCTGTTGAGACGATCATATGATTTTTGTCCTTGGCTCTATTAATAAAGTGCATTACATTTATTGATTTGCATATGTTGAACCATCACTGCATCCCTGGGATGAATCCCATGTGGACAGAGTGTATGATCTTCTCTATGATCTTCTGCATTCTATTTGCCATCACCTTCTAAAGGATTTTTGCATCTATGTTTATTAGTGAGATTGGCCTACAGTTCTCTTTTGGTTTAAGTTCTTCTCTGCTTTGGTGATCAAGGTGATATTTGCTTCCATGGATGAATTTGGGGGTATTGTTTCCCTTTCAATTTCATTGAAGAGTTTAAACAGTAGTGGCAATAGTTCCTCTCTAAATATCTTGTAGAATTCAGCCGTGAAGCCATCAGGGCTTGGGCTTTTCTTAGTTGGTAAGTTTTTAATTGTGCTTTCAATTTTGTTGATTGATATTGGGTTGTTTAGAATTTTTAGGTCTTCTTCATTCAACTTTGGAAATTCATACATATCTAGGAATCTTTCTTCTGCATTTTCCATCTTATTGGTGTATAGGTTGTTAAAGTAGGTACTGATGATCCTCTGGATTTCTTCTGAGTCTGTTGTAATTGCACCCTTTTCATTTCTAATTGCATAGATTTGAGCCTTTTCTTTCCTTTTTTTGGATAAGATTGGCTAAGGGTTTGTCAATTTTATTCTTTTGAAGAACCAACTCTTCAATTCATTGATTTTTTTTTTGTATCATTCTCTTAGTCTCAATTGCATTGATTTCTGCTCTGATCTTTATAATTTCCTCCCTTGTATGAGCTTTGGGTTTATCCTGTGCTTCTTTTTGTAGAAGCTTGAGGTTCAACATCAGGTTGTTTAATTGAGCTCGCTCTGTTTTCCTAATATGCTATGAATTTCCCTTGTAAGACTGCTTTTATTGTGTCTCATAGATTCCAATATGTTGTACTGTCACTGTTATTTAGTTATAGAAACTAATTTCTTCTTTAACTTCCTCTGTGACCCATTGGTTATTCGGAAGTGTGTCGTTCAATTTCCATGTGTTTATGAAATTCCTGCTGTTTCTTTTGCTATTCATTTCCATTTCATCACACTATGATCTGGTAATATATAGGGGATAACTTCAATTCCTTTGCATTTACTTAAACGTGTTCTATGAGCTAGCATGGCTCTATTTTAGAGAGTGACCTATGTGCAGTCGAAAAGAATGTGTATTGATTTTGTGGGGTGGAACGCTCTGTAAAAATCTCTTAATTTCATTTGTTTGAGTTCTAGCATTTTTCATTGTTCATTTTTTGTCTAGTTAATCTATTTGTGATAGTGGGGTATTGAGGTCCCCTATTGTTATTGTATTAGTACTTATTTGATTTTGATTGTTAGTATTTGTTTTACAATAGTTGAGTGCACTAGTGTTTGGTGAATGTGTATTTATGATTGTCATCTCTTTCCCTGGATTGTTTCCTTTACAAGGATGTAGTGTTTTTGTTTGTCTCTCCTAATCAGTGTTGATTTCAAATCCATTTGATTTGCAAAGAGGATAGCTACTCCTGCTTTTTTTCAGGTTTCTGTTGCATGGAATATTTTTCCACCTTTAACTTTTAGTCTATGAATTTCTTTTTTTATTTAAATGTGTTTCTTGTATATAACATATTGTTGGATCTTGCTTCTTGACCCACTCTGCCTATTTCTTTAGATTGGTGAAATGAGGCCATTAACATTGATGGTTATAACTGATATGTGTTGAATTATCCTTGTCGTGACTTTCTGTTTTTTAAGATTCTCCCCCTTTGTGTTTAATAGTATGTCATGCCTGATAGGTTCATTCTGCTGGGCTTCCTGGGGTTGTGATCCTCATTGTCTTTTCCTAAGATATTGTTTAAAAGTTTTTTGGAGTGCTGGTTTGGTATTCATGAAGTTCCTAAGGTACTGTATGTCATAAAACTATCTTATTTCTCCATCTATTTTGAAAGGCAGTTTTGCATGTTACATCAGTCTGGGTTGGAGGTTCTTTTCCTTTAGGGCTTGAAATACATCACTCCAAGATCTTCTTGCCTAAGAGGGCTTATGTTGAAAAGTCTGCTGTGATTCTGATGGGCTGTCCTTTGTATGTGATTTGTTTCTTTTCTCTAACTGCTTATAGAATTTTGTTCTTGTGTTGGATATTTTTTGCAGATTTCTTTTGTAGATTTTTAAAAAAATCACAGCTAGTTGGAGTCCTTTATGCCTTACTTATCTGTATGTCAAGTTCTTTTCCCCTACTTTGGAATATTTCTGCCATTAATTCTGTGAATATATTTTTTGTAATGTTATCTTCACTCTTCTCTTTCTTCACTGACTCTGATCAGTCTTACGTTATTCTTCTTCACATCATCTAGCAGCTACTGGATTGATTTTTTGTGGCATCTTACTATTTTTAAGACATTTTTCTTTTCCTGGTCACTAATTGGAATCTTATTTTCTCATTCTGCTGTGTACACTTTCAATGAAGTTTTTAAGTACGGGACATCTGTTTGCATTTGTTTTATGGATTCCGTTTGTTTCCTATGTTGGAAATCCATCATGTTCCCTAGCTCCTCTATTTTTTTTTACTCTGTGTCTGCTCCAGATTTATTAATCATGTCTTGCACTATGGGTACAATCTCTGTTGTTATCTGAGCAATTATTTCTGATTTCATTTTTTCAGGGAGTCCATGTGGTTGAGTATCAGATTGTTCCATCTCATTGCCCTTTGGGGCTGCCTTAGGTGATCTGGAGATCTGGTTTTGAGATTTGTTTTTGTGTCTTCTCATTTCAACAGATGCAGCCTGCTGTGCCTTTGTTGAGGCAACTTTTTGGTCATCCAGTGGTCTTCAGTTCTCAGCAAGCCACCAAGTGGCCTTTTCTCTGCTGCTCACCAGTGCACAAATTCCTGGGTTCTGAATGGTTGCCTTCTGGTTCCCTGAGCTCACTTGTTGTCTGGGAGGGCTTCTGGCTGCGGCCTGTGCACATTTAGGATAATATCTAGGTGTGCCTCTGGCTAGGGCCTGCCCCACTACAGGTCTGTTGTCTGGGAGGGACTTTGGCTGGTGGTTGTGCACCCCAGTCCCTGGTGTCTGAGCAGACTTCTGGCTAGAGTCTCCAGGCACTTACTGATGGCATCAGGACAAGCCTCTTACTGATGCTTGTGTGTCTGTGCAGCTCTTTTCCAGGTGGGGCTTTGGCTTGGGCCTGTGTGCCCAGTGGCTGGGATCAGGGCAGGGCCCTGGCTCGACCTGCCTGAAACCTCGCCTCTCTGGCCCACACTGCTGTCCACTGGATCTGTGTGAACTTACAGATGGTATCAGTGTGAGCCTCTGCCTGTTGCTTTTGCTCCTGTGTATCTTTTTTCTGGGTGGGCCTTTGGGGTCTGTGTGCCCAAGCAGCTGGGGTCAGGTGGGGCCCTGGCTGGAGCTGCTTATAGCCATGACTCGCTGGTCCACAACCTAGTTTAGTTTTTCAAAGATATTGTCTAGCCTATTTCATTATAAGAATATTCTCCTTAAATATTCTTGCTATTTTTAATTTCTGTGGCTTTAAATGTAGAAAATTGTTATAGAATATAAGAAAATGATAGTTTCAGGCTTTTTCTCAAAAAGATACTTTACATTTGCTTTGGATCTATTATATTAAAAATAGTTATGTAGAAACACATACATTTAACTTGCTTCTTACCATTAAACCTTTTTTTTTTTTCAGTACTGGGGATTGAATGGAGATCCTCTGCACTGAGCCACATCCACACTCCTTTTTCAATTTTGAGATAGGTTCTTGTTAAATTACTAA
>NW_022900913.1:58704837-58740787 GCF_012274545.1 Fukomys damarensis | reverse complement strand
TGGGGATTGAGGACATCCTCTGCACTGAGCCACATCCACACTCCTTTTTCAATTTTGAGATAGGTTCTTGTTAAATTACTAAATTCCCTAGGTTGGGCTTGAACTTGCCACCTTTCTGCTTCAGCCTCCCAGAGCACTGGGATTATAGGCAGGTTCCACCACACCTGACATCAATACACTTAATTTTAGCATAAATATATCATGTTATTTTTTCAAAAAGGTTATAGGGGTAGGCATTTTCTCTGGCCTCTTCCTTTTATGAGACTATCTATGTCCTTCTGTGAATGAGCTTTTCTGGTTTTGGAATTTGGAGGATTTTTGAGGGGAGGGGTTGGGTGGGTAAAGCTAGGGATTAACCCTAAGGCCTCAGGAATGCTAGGCAATGGCTCTACTACTGAGCTAAATTGCTGGCCTATTAAAAATAGTTTAATCTACATGCTTTATACTTTTATTGTAGAGTTTTCACTGGGGTTTGTTTAGCATGTGCTTCTGTATGAAGCCCAGCATCCACGTTCCTTTTCCACAGGAAACAGTGCTTATCTGTCATGTGGGAAATCGTGGATGAGAACTCATACTAGATGCCCATCCAGTCATGTGGGAGCCTATCACACCTTGGGCCCCTCATATGATAAGGCACCTCCTAGTGGTTCCAGGAGAAAGGAAGACAGAAGGTTAAATTATGGGCTTGTAACTTGCGGGAGCCCAGAAAATGACTTTACAACCTTATCTTTGTCTTCTTACTGCTGGCCCCCTGTTCACATATACACAAATTCCTGTATACACACACATCTGTACCTGTGCAGATGTGAGCATTAACTATTAAATAGCTGCTCTTTATGGAGTACTCAGAATGTGTCAAACACTGTGCTAAGTACTTTCTGCACAGTATTTCATGTGTCCCTCCCAACAATCCCATCTGGTATGTGTTACTATAATTGTATATTTATATAATATATGATATAATTAAATAATTATATGCATTATAATTATTTTACAGATGAGGAAAGTGAAGTCCAGAACCCTGATGTTACTTACTCAGGTCACAGCAGCTAAGGCACTGACTAGGGTGCAGACTCACCGTAAAGACCTTCTCAGGCTGGCCCCGTGCACGCATGTTGGTGTCATGAATTAACTTCAGGATCATCCAAGCTTCATCGTGTTTTCCAACCTAAGAAATGTTGGACAGTGAGGCGATAGTAGACCAGTTACATTCCCTCATTCCCCAGTACCACCCCAGCACGTGTGGAGTGTGATTGTGCAACGGGTTTAGGTATTTCCCATTGAAACACATGGCCACTGGGTATCACTGACTACATGAGTAGACAAGTAATCTGTCTCTAATGACTAGCAATACTCATGGAGGTAAAACTCTCATTTATGAAACAATAAGCCAGTTCTCTTCTTTGATCAGAAAGTTATTTGCTTAAGGAGGAACACGAGTGTTTCTGGCCACCAGGCAAATTGAAGCACATCAACATGGAGCCATCCCTTCCACAGTTCCACAGTGGGAAGGAGATACCCACCTCCCAAGAGGAAGCCTATCTCCCAGGATCGGTGAGCAACCCTTTCCAACACTCACGGCCCCTTGAGGGTCTGTTTTAACAAGCATTACCTCTAGCAAGAACCGTGGGCTCTCGGGCATGAAAGTGAGGGCCACCACTGAGGAGACACAAGGCAGCGCACAGACGATGACGAAGACACGCCAGCTGTGGAACTGGTAGGCCGAGCCCATGCTGAAGCTCCACCCTGGGGAAAGAGGACAGGGCAAGTGAGGCAGGTGTCTCCCAGATGGCCTGTTGGGCAAGTCACCCACTTGTGTCTTCTCCTGGGTCTTTTTAGTCAAGTCTAACTAACTTAAGCTAACCTGGGGACCAGCCAAGTGGAAATGCCAAGAAGAAGGTACTTGGGAACAAAGGGTCAAGGCCTATGTCAGTGTGCACATGGGCTCATGTATAACCAAATCCCAAAATTAACTTGGAAGTGTGCATTCTGTGTGGATGTCCACTGTGCTGTCTGGTCACACACATCATACTGTAGATCAAGAGAATTTTTAACTTGCACATAGAAAACTTCAATATCTCAACATTATAAAAATGGGAAATTTTATATATAATAGAATAAAAGCAATCACAGTAGGATACAATTAGAAATCCCTTGAAAAATGAAAAGGTAGCCTATATTTGAATGAATATAAAATGTTTGAAAGCAAAATTCCAATGTGGTTCCATGAGAAGTAATGATGCATATCCAGACTAATTAAAAACAGAGGCGGTATCTAGAGGCATAGATGTGTTATAGGAAGTAAAATTTTATTTGCTAGCAAAGCATGACAATATTCAGGGCTTTCTGTGCATGAAAGTCAGGTAGTCTCCCTACACCACGAATCCAGGAGAGCCGTAAGATGGCCCGTCACTCCCTCAGGACCCAGGGGAGAGTCTGGAGGTGGCGTAAGTTCCTCAAGGCCAAGAGCAGAATTCCCCCTCCCCAAGATCCTCTTTGGCTTGGTGTGCAGGTGCGCATACAGCCACCTGGGTGCATGCACACCTGCATGGCGGTGGCCTCCCTCTATGTAAAGGCTGCACTGTCTACCCATTTCTCTCTCCATCTGTTTGCAATAAGCTTTTCTTCCAGTCTCCAAAACTATCTCATAGTTTTTGTCCCTCACCAAATCTCCAACAGCCGACTCCACCCTTTACGCCTGACCTCACTTGCTGTTTCTTACGTACAGAAAGAGCCGCCTGTGTCTGACCCGCTCATTCTGAGAGGACTGCTCTCCTCCTGCCTTCCCCTGGGGCGCGGCGGGTGACGACCATGGCCCAGCCTGAGGCTGCTGTGTCCACACTGCTCGTTCAGGGATGGAGCTCCTGTGGTCCGTCCCCTGTCCTCTCCAGCCACATCGCCCTGTTCGCTCTCGTCACCTGAGGGGTGGTTCCATCCATACCCGTGGCCAGCACGTGATAAACAGTACTCATGCACCCCGTGCCCTGTGCTTCTCTAGCTACGCTGCTCTTCCTTGGCTCCCTTTTAGAGGGGACTTTGCAAAAGTCCACTCTCTCACCCAGGATTCACACCCCAGTCTGGCTTCTGTCCTAGACTTCCACAGAAATGGGGCTGGCCAAGGTAGCCGGTCTTGGCCAACTTTACTTATTTATTTAGTTGGTTTTTTGAGGTAGGGTTTCTTTGAGTACTTCAGGCTGGCCTTGAATTAAATATCTTCATCTGTGCCATCACCTCCTTTCCTCATCCTCTCCCCAGTTTCACTGGGGGGCGGTTAATGTGTTAATATCTTGAGTTAAATTGGTAACATACAAAGGCAGTAGAATTTGTTTATTTTTAGCTGCATGGGTCTGCATGTCTGATGCATGTGTGGCCCAGCCCCACCTGAGGCCTGGCTCGTGCCCCTGTGCAGCCCCACCGCCTCCCAGCAGCTCGGTATTGCTCCCTGGGCCTCAGCCCCTGCTCACTCCGAGCTCCTGGGAACACTGATTTCTTGTCTGTGCCTCTAGTTGTTTTCTCTTCCAGGATGTCATAGAAATGGAATCAGCCTGTATGTATCTTTCTGACACCGATTCTCACACTTAGTGTATATGAGAGCCATGCACACTGTTGCACACATTGGTGGTCTTCTTCTTTGAAATGCCCGTGGTATCTCATCCATGACCGCACCACTGTCTCCTCACTAGCTGAAGGAGAGCTGGATTGCCTCCAGTTTGAGGTTATTATGAATAATTCCACTTCACCTGGATTTTTTTACAGGTGTTATATATTTTTATTTTATTTGTACATTTTGGATATACATAATGATCACATTCATCATGAGGAGTTTGTACCTATGGATGATATATTTTGCTTATTCTTTTTTCTCATTCCCCTCCACTCCCTTCAACACCTCTTCCCCTTCCTATTTACAAAAGTTTTGTTTCCATTTTCCCTTCTATTCTTTTCTTCCTTGTCCCTTCCTTCCCCTCCCCCTCCCTCCTCCCTTGTTCCCCTTCTCATTTGAACATTTTCTCCCCATTTCCCAGTATCTATTATATACCTTGGTCCTTATAGCTACTTTCAATTTCTCACAGCAGAAAAGCAATGAGGTACTTAAGCAAGTGTGTCCAATTTATTTCACTTAAGAGTATGGTCTCAAGGTGCATCCATTAGCTAGAAATGTCTCAAGTTTATCCTTCTTTATGGCAGAGTAGCACTCCATTGTATAAAAAAACTCCACATCTTCTTTATCCATTCATCGTTTGATGGGCATTTGGGCTGTTTCCAAAATTTAGCTTTTTTTTTTTTGGTACCTGGGATCAAACTCGGGACCTTGCGCTTATGAGGCAGGCAGTGGAACTACTGAGCTAAATCCCCGGCCCCTCAAAATTTAGCTATTATAAACTATGCCACTATAATATGGGTATGTATATATTGCATTAGGAATATATGTATACATAACATATATACATCCACATATAACACATATAGCATGTATATATAATATATATAATGTATGTATATATAACATGGGTATATATATATATATATATTGCTGTTTACCTGTGTTTTTGTGTGCATCTAAGTTTTCCTTTTCTCTGTAAATATGTAGAAGTGGTGTAGTTCAATCATATGATAAGTTTCTTTTAAGCTTTATAAGAAACTGCCAGACTGAAGGGTGGAGGGGGTGAAGGGAGGTCAGGGAAATGGGAAAAATATAAGAATCAAGATACGTCATGTAAAGGTACAAATTCCCAATGATGAATGTAACTGTTCTGTATACCTAAAGAGTACCAATAAATTTAATTAAAAAAAAGAGAAGAAACTGCCAGACTGTTCCCACAATGACTGTAACCGCTTTGCGTTCCCATCAGTCATGCATGAAAATTCTAGCAGCTTTACATCCCTCCCACCATTTTTGCCAGTTTTTTTTAAAACCATTAACTGGATGTGATGATGCACCCCTGTGATCCCAGCATTCTGGAAGGCCAAGGCAGGGGGAACACAAGTTTGAACACAACCTGGGAAATTTAGTGATTTAGCAAAAAAGGCCCTGGGTTTCATCCCTAGTAACATACACACATATGCACATAACTTAGATTTTCTAATAGGTATCTAGTGGAATCTCAACATGATTTTTATTGTGAATTTTCCTAATGCTTTATAATATTTTCATTAACTTCTTGTACATTCTTTCTTGCTGTATAGTCCCAGATAGCTTTGAACTCACAATGTAGCCCAGGCTAGCCTTGAACTGGCAATCCTCCTGCCTCAGCCTCTCAAGTGCTGGGATCACAAGTGTGCACCACCATGCCCAGCACTTTTGTACTTTTATTGAGCACCTATATGCACCAATCATAATGCCATGACAAAGAGGCTGATAAGGCAGATTCTCTGCCCTGAAGAGATCAGAGTCCAGTGGATAAGGCAGACTCATTAGCAGATGAGATAATCAACACAACCCATGCTAGGCCAGGTTACACCAAAGTGCAGGGAAGCAGTGGTGCTGTCTGTCCATCCCAGTGAGTTCAGGGCCAATTTCTTTTCTGACTTAGGCCTATGAACAAAGATTGAAATTCTAAAATATCTAATGTGAAAGTGAGAATTAAAATGAGTGTTTTGGAAGAAGCGGAGGTAAGCTAGGAGTGAATGGCCCTTTCCTGCCAGCCCATAACTGCCTGGCTTGGAGAGGTGGAGTGGTGGCCAGGTACGCTGGAGTCCAGGAAAGGGGAAAGGACATTCGTCCCCTCTGATGACATGGCCCTGGGTCAAAGACTGCAGGCACTCTGGGAGACCTGGGAAATGACCCTGTGGATGTTTTGCAAAACTAAAATACTATCCTCTGCTTTAGTGGTGAATAAAAGCTTGCAGGGGTAAAGCACTGACCACCATCCCCAAAGACATGAATCCTTGGGACCTGTGGGAGCCCCATTTCTAGGCAGCTTCAATCTGTATTTTCAAGCTCCATGAGGAAGGCTATATGACAAACTTCAAAAAGAGGGTGAAGGGAGGGCAGGGAAAAGGGGAAAAAATGAGAACCAAGGCATGTCATGTAGAGGTACAAATTCCCAACAATGAATGTAACTGTACTGTATCCCTAAAATGTACCAATAAACTCAATTAAACTGAAAAAAAAAAAAAAAAAGAGGAGGGTAAGACAGAAACCAAGCCACGGACACCTGGAAAAGTGTGTGTTGCTTTCGAATTCTTGTATGCATGTAGTAAAATGAGTTCTCTTTGATGAACCCTTTCCATTGGCACCATGCCTTTGATTCTTGCAAAGTCAGTGTTTCTAAGTGTCCTTTGGACTTTGTTAAAATATTCATTAAAATGTCATCCTGTGGGATTTATGTTCAGATGATGTAAATTCCACGCGAGGAAGGCCCTCCACCAGGGTACCACAGACCTGTGACTGTACACTCTAATCAGCACGGTGGTAATGAGGGAGCTATGTGTCCTGCATAATAATCATAGCCCTTTGTCAGCCTCGAGCCATGAACTCTGCAACTGCAGAAACCAGTTGCTAGCTTTCCAAGGTGCTAAAGTAAAAGTGTGGGACCCACACACAGTACTGGATTTTGCATCTTTTCTGTGCTTTGCCTGGAAGCCCTTGGGGCTTGGAACCTACCTGACTCACTGAGATTGTCAATGAAACAGTCCTTGGCAAGAAAGCAGATTTTAGGTTCAATACACAAAGTTCAATGTTCTAAAAGAAAAGTTTAACACTAATAAAAAAGGGGAAAAAATAAAGGGAAACTTTAAATACTTGCACTGGAGATCAATTTTTAATAGCTATGAAATAAATTGCCTATATGTTTTTGTCAGTTATTTTTATTTACAAAGCACCTGGCAAAAATAGCTCAAGCCAGACACAGTGGCATACTCCTGTATTTAACATTCTGGGAGGAGGAGGCAGGAGGATAGAAAGTTCAAGCCCAGACTGAACATCTTAGCAAGATGCTGGGCCAAAATAAAAATTAAAGTACGGGCTGGAGAGTAATAAATAAATAAATTAATTAATTAATAAAATTTTTAAAAATGGCTGAGAATATAGTCTAGTGAAAAGGCCCTAGGTTCAATCCCCTCTCAGGGGGTGGGGAGAGGTAGCTCAAAACTCATTTTCTCTAGTGAGAAAAACTTAGGAAGGGAATCATAATCAGGTGAATTTCTAACTGTACCCTTACAGAAATACAGTTCTATTCCCTCCGCATCCCATTGGTTTAAAATTTAAATACTATGCAATTGGCAGGAAATGTTCGTCTCCAGCTAGCTGCCCTGGTCATCATGCTTCCAGCGTCATCTGTGACTGAGAGTGAACCAGCTGCAGCTGGACAGTCACTGTTGTTGGTGCCAGCAAAGGTGTTTTATCTTCTTCTGAATTTGTAAAAACAGAGGGTGTGTGTGTGTGTGTGTGTGTGTGTGTGTGTGTGTGTGTAGAGGAGACAGTTAAATAAACTATGGTATAGCCATGTAATGGCCATCAGGTAACTATTACAAAAGAATGGGGCAGATCTCTCTGATTTAATGGGGAAAATGTCCAAGCTACATTGCTTAGTGAAAATAGGAAAATTATTTTCTCCAAACAATGTAAATAGTAATTTCATTTTTGTAGACCCATAAAACATATCATTTGAGCTAAGAAACAAGTGGGAAGAAAGAAAATATGCTCAACTGTTTTCAGTGGTCCTTCAGGGTAGGGGCTGGTGGGTCATGGAGCTTCAATTTTGACACTGCTTTTGAAAGTTTTGGATTTTGTTTCACTTTAGGTTACATTTTTACTCAAATAGGAAGAAATGCTTCTCAGGATTGGAAGCCTTTAATTTTTTGAGAACTAGGCACTCATGGGAGAAGAGAGAGGAAAGGAAAACTGGAATTGTGCCAATGTTTGGTATTTGCATTTTTCTGAACAAAACTAATATTGTTAATTCTGATTGTGACAAACATAAACAGCAACACAGTGCACATTTATGGATATCAGTGAACAAGGGCCTGGTGTCTCTGCAAAGAAAAGAGAGGAATATCCACAGACCTTCGATCTTAACCTATAAACCCTGTCATTTTCTAATCTTGGATTCCTGGGCAGAGGCCTATTGCTCTATGAGCTGCCCTCATAGGCCAAACTTCCAACAGCTGAGACAGAGCAATTGTGACCAAAACAATTGGCAGAGAGTGGCTGCAGCACAAAATCATGCCTGCAGTAAGCGAGAGCCAATTATACATCCCTGGGGACAGTCTGAGGGATAAATTCCAGCTATCCTTCAGTCATCTGTCTCTAAGAGCTAGCTCAAGGAATAAGCTGGTTTCTCTGCTTCAGTTTTTGTTTTTCTTCTTTTTCTCCTTCTCATCTTTTTCTTTTGAGGTGCTGAGGATTGAACCGAGGGCCTCACACATGTCAAACAAATGCTCTGCCACTGAGCTACACCCTACCCCCTAGTTCCTTTCTGTTTCAGAGTTCTGGGGCTGCTGTCTGGAATGCACAGAGTGTGTGGCCAGCAGCGGAAGTCATGTTATTCCTAAATTTGACTTGTGACCCTAACCATGCTTTTGAGGATTTCTTGGTGACTTTAAAACTCACCAGTTGATGAGCTTATTTATTCTGAAAGATCTTCTGTGAGTGCTCCAAACAGGCAAAGAACAGATGAGGGGGCTCCACAAAGAGTTCCTGGTGCCAGCCTGTCTGCCTGATTCATGCATGTTGCTTCCCAAGGCTACTCAGAGAAATAAGCCCAAGGTTTTGTGTATATGTATCCTGTGTTTCAAATAAAAGTCCTTTGGGATATTCTGTACACAATGATATAGTATTAATGTCATCTAACTCATATCAATCAAAATTTTATCAAAGATTTCAATGCTGGGGCTAGGGATTTAGCTCAGCAGTGTGGTGGCCTGCCTTGCAAGAGCAAGGACCTGAGTTCAATCCCCAGTGCCAAAAAGAAAAAAAAAAAAAGATTTCAATGCTAATTTATTCTACACAAACCTGTAAGATAGGCATATTTTGATCATATAAATGCTCATATTATATCATATCATAAATGTATATAAAGCTGCCTCATCAATCTATAGATATATATTATGTACATCTGTATTTATTATCAGACAGTGTATATAGGCACATTAACTTTCCTCTTCCGTTTTGCTCACATATACATTTATTTAAAGTTAAATGCAGATATTTATATTCATACATAAACATACAAGTTTTTATATGCTCTTGTATAAGCAGATTTCATGAATAAATAAGAACAAATCAAGTCTGTTCACCTGGTGAACTGATAAGTCTTAGGATGCTGAAAAGCAAGCCAAACTAAATATTGAGAAGTCTAATATTAGGTAGAAAGCTGAAATAATAAAATTGATAGTTCATTCCAGGACTAAATTTCTCTTTGATTCTAAGATCTTTCTTATGCCTTGCTTATCAGAAAGTCTCTCTGCATATAGATTTATGGGAAGAAATGGAGCACTTTCAAAATTAGAAAGCAAATCACCTGATAGACTGAAGTTAGTTGTGATACTAGAGTCCAAAATATTGCTACAGAACGTGCAGTAAGATGATGGGGCTTATTCCACAGGTTAGCACTTTGGCCAATTTCTTTTCAAAGTAGGTGTCCTTAAAATAGTCTTCAAACAACTCTGTGGACCCCATTCTGTTCCAGATCAAGTTTACTTTTCTGCTCTCTGGCCTTGGCTTCCAAAAGTTCTTGCTCACGATTAATAAAAGCTTGCTGTGGACTCAGTAATTTTTGTGACTCGGCACAAAGATTTGAATGGAATCAGTGGTGGTTAATCCTGACATGCCAACCTTGTTGGATTAAGAAATGCCTAGCTGAATATGGCAGCAGTTTAGGGTGCATCAGGATGGGCCACAGGCATGGTCTCAGGCACCCTGTGTGTCCCCAGCCCTTTCTCCCTGGTGTTGTTGCCAGGCTTTCTAAGCAGCTCTGCTCAGCCAGGCCCTTAGAAGCCAGGATGCTCTGCCTTGCAACTGGGTGGCCATGGACCAAAACCGTGAGCAAATTAAGCCCCTCCTCCCTTAAACTGTGGGTGTTATGTACTGTGTCTTGGTGGGGAGGAAGCAGACTAATCCAGAATCTCTTCTCAAATGGAAGCTTTTCTCTGGGGAGGGGAGCAGATAGAGAGGGGGCTCTGACACTTCCACATTGCGACAGCCACATCCGTACTCGGTGCTGCAGGTGCCCAAATGTCACACTCCACACCTCTGCTCCTTTCCTAACTCTTGCTTTGTAGCCTCTGATCTGGAACAAATCACTTAACTAACACCTGACAGGACACAGCTGCTCAACTCATGACCCAGGGCCCAAAGGACCCTCATAGCTCTGTCATTTATGTCACAGAAATTCCATCCTAACAGGTGGCAAAGGCACAGCCACAAAGACCCAGAGCTGTAGTTGCTGGTCCTGTGTTGGAAGCAAGGGGAAAGCACACCTCCCTCCAAGTCCCGTGGATGACACATGGCTCTGGGAAGGGCACTTGCAGGCACCCACGATGCAAGATCTTGCTACTTGGACCCAGCGTCTCTCCATCGAGGAAGCACCCTTGAGACCACCTCAGGTTCCTGAAGTGCATGCCAGCAGATGCTCCCTCTAGGACCCCAGCCCATGCGGTGACATTCAGCCTTCCTCCTGCCGACCAGAACCAGGGAGTGCAGACTCTGCTCTCCTGCCTCCCATGTCCTGTCTATTTCTGAAAATGCAAGTTTACTTTCCCGTTCCTTCCTGTTTTCAACATGGCAAAGTGTAGTGGCTCAGTAAATCCTTTAGTTAACCAAAAAACTCACTGTTAGATCCCTTTAACAATCAGAGTTTGTCTGATACATTCAAATGTGACTTTTGGAGCTGGGTGTTGTGGTGCCCTGGGGAGCCTAGTGACTTATCGAGATTCCATCCAGTGGTGCTGGGGAGGCTGGGGATACAGATCAGTGTGAAAAGGTCCTGGTTCAATCTCCAGTAATAAAAAAAAAAAAAAAAAGGCGACTTTTGGGAAGCATACCTATTATGGTTCCCTAGTCTCAAATATATAGAACTATGTTTTCCAGTACTGAGGATTGAACTCAAAGCCTTATGTGTGGCAAGCAAGTGCTCTCCTCATCCCTAACCCTTTAAAAATGTTTACTTTGAGGCAGGATCTCATTAAGTTGCCTATCCTTGAACTTGTAACATTCCTGCCTCAGCCTTTCAAGCAGCTGGGATTTACAGCTGTGCACCACCACACCTGGTCATGGAGTTAGAAAAAAATGATTTCTAACTTGGTTTCCCTGTGATAAGAGCACATGCTCGGTAGCTTTTTGAACTACCTTGGACTCCCTTTGTAGCACAGTCACATATGCCCCATATTTGTAATAGTTCCATGACTAGTGATGAAGAATAGCTATTCTGCAGATACTAGGCACAGGGCTGAGAGATATCCAGTGGGTCAAATTCATGATCTTGTTCAAGTCTTCTAACTGCTTTTTGGCCCCATTTGTTGGGTTAAATCTTTAGGTTGTTTTCCATGAGAGGTTTGCTTCCAGTAACACGGCCCATCCAAATCCTGACGGAAAAGCACTCCTGCCGCAGGCAGGGTCAGACGCCTCCCACGTCCTCTGCCAACCACTCCCTTGCGCGCTCACAGCTGGCAGAGTTCACAGTCACAGTGAAGCAGCGGTGAGCCCAGCACAGCAGGAGAGAGAACAAGGCAGGAGAGACAACCGAGATTGCTTGAACCGCCACTGAAGACACAAACGGGATGGCTGAACTTTCAAAAACAATAGAGATTTAAACACTGAGAACCTGTTTGCAACACAGCCCAGCCATAAAGTGCTTCCCACGTGCTCATTTGTACCCCAACACAGACGCTCCCCCGCTCGCTCTGTCCCCACTTGCCAGTGGTAACTGCCACCAGGATTCAAAACCCTTCCCGTGAACTTGCAACCTATTAGAAGCTGGAGCGGATGGCTAAGGCCAAGGCCGAGGAGCACTAACAAGAATGAATAAGTAAGAGCAGCAGCTTTCAGTTTTGCTGGGAGCCAGAGCTTGGTTCTCTTTTCCCTCTGCTTCTCCTTTGCCTGCTCACCTGGGCTGTGGCTCTGTCTCTGATGTCTGGTCTCAGTGACAGCCAGGTAGGAAAGGGGCCCCTAGAGAAAAAAAAATATTTTTCTGGTAGACAAGCCTGATACTTCCCCAAACACAAATTAGCCTTCCTTTTGTGAAAACAGAACACAAAAGAGTTAACAATATTTGACTCCAGCACCACTTCAAAGCATGTTTTATTCTGGCTGTCTGAAGAGAAGGGACCTGCAGGGTCTAAGCCACTAAAATCATTGGTGGAGATGGATTTGCTGGGGCCAATCCCTGATTTATGACCCTGCAGGAGACACTCAGGTGCTACTCCTCACCCCCCACCCGCTTCTTTTTGTCTCCAAATGTCAGGCATCTATCCAGAGTTCAATTTCACCTCTGCTTTCCCCAAAAGGCTGTCTACGTGGGCCATTAATCTTGGCCCTGAAATAAGTTCCTGGCTGCTACCAACTGTGGAAATGATTGTCCCTGATGCATCCCAGGGAACGGTTTTCTAGGGCTATGGCGCCAGAAAAATCAAACCCAGAGTGACTCAGTCTGGGACTAATGCAGCAGTTTTTCATCTAGTATCACCTTCTCTGGCTGCTCCTCATGAGAAATGATCTAATAACCCAGGGAGCCCGCAGTGACAAAGCCCTCGGGTGCAGGCTGACTGATGTCCCTGCAGGGGTGGCTGTAAAGCAGCTCAGCCAGATGTTAGTCCCTGCCCTTGTTTCTCTTTAGGCAGTGTGTCCACTCTGACAATGGCTCTGGTATGAAACAGGAAGCACTGAGAATCCACTGTAGCTCCTGGACAGGATATGGAGCAGATTCAAGGCACACAGAAGATTCCTGAAATGTTTCTATGACACCCAGCATGTGCCAGACACCTCACGCTCATCCTCTTGTCTAACATACCTGCAATCCCGTCTACCCTGGAAGGATGGTCAGATGAAATCCAGGCTGTCAGCTAAATTTGATCTAAAAATTCTTTTGATCTAAGTATGTTCCATGCAGTATGTGGGTTATACTTGTACTAAAAATTTTATTTTATTTTTTTTCCTGAAATTCAAAGGTAACTAAGCATCCTGTATCTTTATTTGCTAAATCTGACAACTCCATCCTAGGAGATATTTGGCAATGTCTGGAGACTTTATTTGACACAAGGTCACCATGTGTAGTTCAGGCAGACCTTGAATTCACTATATAGCCCAGTCTGGTCTCAAACTCAAGATGATCCTCCTGCCTCAGCCTCTAAGTGCTGAGATTACAGGCGTGCGTCTCCACATCTGGCTTGAAGATGTTTTCTGACCACCCTACTGGGGAAGAAGGGTTATTGCTGGCATTGTGGGAAGAGGCCAGGGATATTACTGAATATGCAGCACACAAGAGAGCTTCCCACCCTGCAAACAAAAACCATGCAGCCCAGATGCCAGGTTGGGAATGAGTTGCTGGGTCTGTGCACCTCCCAAGAGAGCTGCTCTACTCCAAGGGGGCAGAAGGAGGGCTGAAGGTCTTTTGTTTTCAAATAGAGGAGTGGGAGCAGAGTGGCAGGGGACCTTACACATCACTCCTGGGTGAATGTGTTTTTGTTTTTATTTTAGTTTTTGGAATTAAAATTGTAAGTCCCCTTTCCTTTTTTTTGCTTTAAAAATGATCTTCAGGGCTGTCACTTTTTTCAATACACACTTTTAAATGCACCATGAAGAACAAGTAAAGGGTAGCATACACAAAAAATATGTGCCAAAGGATGTTTCCTACTCTGAGGTTTAGGGAGAGTGCAGCATTCTCCATCAAATGCTACACCTGTAACACCTGTGGCTTATAAATGGTCACTACTACTACTGTTACTAGTCCTACTTCACACATACATACACACATGCACACAGTAAGAATATGTTTTTGAAAGCATTTGATTTGCATTTGTGTTTCATAAGTGGTTTGTGTCTGAATGTCCCCCCAAAGCCTCATATGATCATAGGCTTTTTCAGAGGTGGCTGAATCTAGAGCTTGTGACACTGCAATTGATTCCTAATGCAATTCTGGGCTCCAGGGCACCAGGATTAAGGGTGTGAGTGCTACCCGCCCTAAGTAGTCTGGATAGGATAAAAGGGGCAGAAAGACACTGTTAAGGTCCCTTGTGGTTTTTGCTGTTTTCCACTGTCATGAACTGTTACCTCTCTGCCATGTGCCACCTGCCTTGGAGTCAACCAATTATGGACTGAAACCTCCACAAACTGTGAGCTAAATAAACTTTTCCTCCTTTAATGTTGGGCGTTGGGTATTTGTCTCAGCAAGGAGATAAAGGTTACTAAGACCATGACAGCGGGAAGTCTGCCCTTGAAAGTCCCTGCAAACCCTGAGGAGTAGGGGAGCTGTCTAGTTAGTAAAAGCAGCTGACCTTAACCATTCATCCAATTAAGCAGTGGGCAGGCAGCAAGAGGAGCCCTCTGGCTTCCCAAAGACCTGCAACAGACACTCTGGCAAGCAGTACCCTCTTATGTCCCTCTTCTTGCCTATCCCTGGAATCTTAGTTCCATCATCTTCATGCCCGGTGATCCCTTACTCACAAAAGCCCACTGCCTCCTCCCAACACTCCCAACCAAGGCAGCTTTCCTGTCTTGCCACCGCCAAATCTCCTCTCTGCCCACTGCCTGTGATATATCTAGTCTTCTGGAAGTGGGTCAGTGACCACTTCAAGCACACATATGGTGCTCCACACATATGATCCCGGTATTCTAGAAGACTGAGTCAGGAGAATGACAAATTTGAACTTGGCAAAAGCTTAGTAAGACCTTGGCTGGAAATCAAGTATATGAAGGGCTGGCAATGCAACCCAGTACAAGGGCCCTAGGTTCAATCCCCAGTAGAGCAAAATAAAACGCCCTCGACAATGAACTCTGCTTCTCTTCCCTTCTTTTCCCCAACTTGTTCCACATTCTGCCTTCAGTACCCCCTCTGTCTACCTTCCGTGTACAGCCACTGAGGGTACAAGGTCTTTGTGTCTGACCATCTACTTCACCACACCCATGTCCAACCAGGTGCTTGTCCTTCTAGCTCAGCCCTCCCCCCTGCACTTGTGTGTGCAAAGGAGTCACAGAATGCACATCCTTACTATACCCTTCTCAATAAAAGCTCAGGCTAGGGCCCAGTGCTCTTCATCCCAAACTAGGGTCCTAGTGGGCTCTGGTGCAGGTTGAAACATGGTGAGAAACAGAGCTTCCAGCACCACTCCATTCTCCCAAACCTGCCCTTGCTGTGATCCCTTGTGTCTGGCTTCTGCCTTTTCCTGGAACGTCTCCTCCTCACCCTTGGCTGCTGGAACATTTCTTTGTACACTTCAGAGCCCACGGCAAACATCACTTCTAGAGACTCCTCTGAGTTATTTCAGAATCAATGGCTTCCTCTTTTGATATTCCACAGTGATTTTTATGTTCTCCTCCTTTAGCATTTGCTGCCTTGCCTACAATATTTGTATGTAGTAAAAATATGCCAAGTTCTGCTAAATTCCTAAGACTAAAAATACGATGTGTTGAATCATCTTAGGCAGAAATGAATAAACAAAAAGATACTTAAAATTTGGTACAACCTTCCCAGTTAATAAGCTATGCAAGGTAAAGGCCTCCAAGTAATTAAGAAATAATGATATTGCACTCATAGTTCATATATATGTATTAATTATAAATCTCCAAAGTATTTCTAGATACTCACATATCTGTAAAGTTGGGTGTCCACAGCTATCATTTCTCTGGCTACGTTGGGTGTATTTAAAGGACTGGGTTGCAAAGCCCGCATCAGCCACTGCCTCCTGCCACATTATATGAATTCTTCTGCAACTGGCTCTGTGGATGTACCTGGTGGCTGTCTTTTGTCCATCTCTTTGGGATTCATCAGTGTCCAGTATGGCCCTAAAGATGCCACGCTAGCTGGTGCCACCTCCCAACTTTGAAGCACCTCTGGGAAAAGGTGACTGTGCATAGCCTCAGGCCTCATTCTTCAGGTCATTTGCTGTGTGACCACACTTCGCTACTATTTTCCTGTTTTGTTTTCATTTTAGTAGAATATATGTAGTCTAAAATTTTCCATTTCAACCATTTTTTAGTGTACAACTCAGTGACATCAGGTACACTCACAGGTCATGCAAATACTGCCATAATCCATCTCCTGAGCTTTTTCATCCAACTGAAACTCTGAACCTTTAGGCAATAACCAAGCCCTCCATCACCATGCCTTGGTAATATCTCATCTGCTTTCAGCCTCCAGAGATTTGCCTGGTCTCGGCCCCTTGATGAGTGGAATCGTGAAATAGTTGTCTTTCTGTGTCTGTCTTACTTCATTTAGCATCGTGTCTTATGGTTCCTTCACACTGTGGTACACCAAAATTGTTGCCTCTTTACTGCCGAAAAGTATTCCTTTGTATGAAATAGCACATATTGTTTACCCACACCTCGTAGGCAAGGAATGGATTGTTTCACCTTCAGGTATGGACTGTAACACTAAACATGGGTGCAAAATCTCCTAAGTCCTGCTTGTCGGTTCTTTGGAGTTGTTGGGTCATATGGTAATTCTATGTTTCATTTGTGACAAAATAGCCATCTTGACCTGATTGATGTGTGTCTTCCCGTCTAAAAGTCTGGAAGGATTCGAATGCTGCTGGGCAGGGCCAACGCTGCTGTGGGGCATCCTGCTAATGGTGCTGACAGGTTTGAACACTCTGGTTCCATGCCTCTGCCAGGATTGTGGGGGTCTAGTATCAGATTCCAGTGGTTTCTCTGAGGACAACCTTTTAGTTCACTCGCAGTTCCCTCACACTGGGGTTCAGATTCAAGGACAAACTAAAGTGGGTAGACTAAGAGTCACTTCCTGTTGGTCCCTCTCCTGCAGGCCAGGCAGTCTCTTCAGCTCTCTTGGTCCTCAGTTTTCCCCTCCAGGATCCTCCCGTCTCTGCAGTGCCTTCAGGGCACAGCCAACCTGCCCTTCAGAGAGGCTTAGATGACACACTCTGTTTAGGGTCCCTTGGACACTGCCACATTTCATTTCAAACTTTAAAAAAGTAAGGTTCACTGAATCCATCTTATTCTTGAATTACCGGTGCTTAACATCATCTATCTTCAGAGAAATGCAGATTAAAACTTCAGTGAGATATTATTCCATGCCAGCCTCATCTTGGGAGGAGAAGGGTGCAAATGGAACTTTCATGGGCGACTACTGTGAAATGCTGCAATTTTGGAGGCTGATAGTTTTTGTTTGTTTGTTTTGCATTGGCACTGGGGATCGAACTCTGGATCTTGCACTTGCAAGGCAGGTGGTGGAAGCAACTGAACTAAATTCCCAGCTCAGTTTTTTTTTTTTTTGTTTTAAATCAACATGCATGGCTGTCCCTACCCCATTTAGTTATCCCAGAGCGATGGAAGCATAGGCAGAGGTTAGGTTTTCTTCAAAGACTTATACAAGGATGTTCAGAGAGTGACTACTTAGAACAATGGGGATGTAACTCAGTGGTAGGGTATGTGCTTAGCACGTACAAGGTTCTGGATTTGATTCCAAAGACTGAAAAAATTAAAAAATGTAAAATTTTGGTAATAATAATTAATCCTCCCCCTCACTCACACACACAAAAAAAACAGCTGAAATATCCATCCATAGGATAACGGAGGAATAAACGGTGGTATATCTATAAAATAGGGTGTTATCTAACAATGAAAAAGAAAAAACTACTGATGTAATATGAATGAATTTCAAAAACATTATGTTTAGTCAAAGAAGCCAGAAGGTTCTGCACTGCATTGAAGTGAAGTTCTGAAACAGGCAGAATTAATCTTTGGTAAGAGAAATAAGGACAATGGCTGTCTCTGGGTGGGGAGTGGGAGGGAGAGAGATGGAAAAATGGATATAAGGGAACTTTTGGGGGGAGCTGAGAATGTTCTAGATCTTGATTTGGGTGGCGATTACACGGACATTTACAATTGTCAAATCCTTTAATAACACACTTAAGATCCTCATTTTAATTCATATAAATTATCATCTCAATTCTGAATTGAAATAGCAGGGTAACTGTTCCAGGAATACACCAAGCTCCAGACAAAGGATTTGATACTTTCTACTAATCTGATCTGAATGATTCAAAATCGTATTGCTTTGGGTTTAGCCTCACTTTGTTTGGCTGCAAGGGTCCGTGTGCTTCTCAGCAGAAAACAGTCTTCTGGCAGTTTAGAGCAGCGGCGGCCAAAGGTCAAGCTCCTTGCAGCCCTCAGAACCCTCACCCAGCTCCCACTGTACGAGGCTAACTTCAGCGGAGCCTCCATTCCCAGGGGCACAAGCCTGGAGCCACTGTCCTTGCCTGGGGAGGTTCCTGAGGATGCTACCCAAACCTGGCCACTCTGGCTAGTATTAGCTCTAGCAGCTACCAAGGGACCAAAGGCAAAAGGGGCCCTGCTCATCTAAGAACATGATCCACAAAGGGGCAGGAGCAAGAGCTGCTGTTCCTAGGTTTCAAGATACAACATGGTGGGCCCGGGATTTAGCTCAGTGGTTCTGACACCTGCCTCACAAGCACAAGGCCTTGAGTTCAATCCCCAGTTACCCCACCCCAAAAGACACAACTTTGGCTGTGTTGACCTCAGTGGTTTCTGTGACACCTGCAACTATATCTTTCACACCAAAGTCTTACACACATACTACACACTCCACACACCTCACATGCACATGATACACATCCAAAGCCACATACACAGTGTACACACCATACATATATCACATACTCCCCTCCACACACATATACACTACATATACTACACAAATTACACTACACGTGCCACCATATTACATACTAAACAAAGCACACAGACACACTACCTATTATATACACACCACAATACACACTTCATTCTTACTACACACATGCACACACAAGCTACAGAGTATTTCACTCTGCTAGTGGCAATGAGTGTGAGGGTTAATGAATAAGACTGTAAGTTACTTAACAAGCTTAACAAATAAGCAAGAATAACAAAGAGTTATTTGTTTAACTCAGTGGTTCTTGAAGTTTGGAGTTTGGGCCTAAGCCAACAAAAGAGAGGTATGTTTTGATACAGAGGTAGATTAAGAAAGATCGACAAAAGAGAAAGGAAAAAAGAAGAGAGGGAGGAAGGGAAATAAAGAGGTTTCCAGACATCCTGAGGTCATTTTCATTCGGTGAGAGGTGGGTGGAAGTTCAAATGCAATTTTAGAGATAAATTACATGAGGGGTGCAGCTTGTTCATAAAATCTGTTCCATGTATTTTTTTGGCCTCAAAGAGCAAAGTGAAGACGTGACCTGTTAGTCGCAGGAAGGTCTCTAAAGGCCAAGTGGAAGGGAATTGTGAAGGGGGAGACCTTCAGTGAAGTGGGAGCTGGCAGTCTTGAGGCCAGGAAGCAAACTGACTGGAAGCTGCCCCCCACCCCCTGAGGCAGTTTGCACAAAAGCAAATCCGAGTGTTTCAGGACCTCCGGAGCTCTTGGGTGGCCTCAATTTTCAGAAGTAACAAAGGCAGGAGACGCTTCCGGCAAAAAATTATACAGATGGACGGGAATCACCAAGCTAAATGGGAGGAAAGAGATGCGGTGAGCGCTGATCAACGCTTGGGGGCGCGCCTAGCTCGCAGGACGCAGCGCAGCTGCGCCCCAGCGGTCTTCCGGCACACACCTCCCCTGCAGGATTGAGCAGATGTTCCAGGTTGTGATAGTTCCTACCCTTTCCTGTTCACCTGCCTGTGTGCTTCTGAATTCCAGCAGGGGAGGCGCCCTCCTGGGGATAGCAGCACAGACTGCAGGCCAGGCCCAGCCAGGGCCCTGGTGATTCCTGTCCTGCAACCCGGTGAAGCTCCTGCCCCTAGGAGCAAGCGCTGCGGACCAAAAAGGTTGAAAAGGGGGATCCTCTGCCACAGCCCGTAAAACAGCCCCGCACACAGTCCACTCTGCTCACCGAGATCAGGTTCTGAATCGTCTGAACTGGCACTTTAGGCACTGGAGGACAAGTGAGAAGGACACCAGGGTAGAGGAAGAGGACGCCCAGGGCCATGCTGGGGCAGAGGACGTCACACACCCCGGAGAAACGGGGATCTGGGGAAACAGTCTCAAGCCCCAGGTGCTGCCTCTAACACTCATACCAGGACTAGCCACAGAGCTTAGTAATGGGTTTTAATCCCTTTAAGAGTGATTATCAGTATTATCATTCTTCATCTTCCATAAGACAGAATAGGGAAAACCTCAAAGCCTGCTTAACAGAGTATATTAAGTATGGGCAAAGTCGAACCAATTTGCGGGTGGAGAGGGAGTATTCCTAGAAAAAAAACAAAGTTAAAATTAGCCCCAAACCTCACTTCTATCAAGAAAGGGAGCACTTGAAATATTTTGACTGCCTTGAATTCTATTATTTTCTTCTACTGTACCTTCAAATAGCAATGCTGTTGCTTCCTAGTTATAAAATAATATGTATCTGGGCATAGTGGCAAAGCACTGTGAGCCCCAAAACTGGGTGCCTGAGGTGGGAGAATTGTAAATTGGAGCCCAGCCTAGGGAACTTACTGAAACCGTCTCAAAAAAAAAAGTATTGCAGATGTAGCTCTGGACAAAGGTCCTGGATTTAATCTCCAGTACCACCAAAAAAGCCCAAAACAAAGAAACCCCCGTACACTACAAGAGTGTGCGGCAAATTCAAGCAATACAGAAAATATTACATGAAAGTAAATTATCCCCTTTTTTTTTCTTGGTTTTTTGAGACAGGGTCTCACTATGTAGTTCAGACTGCTCTGGAACTCACTGTGTAGCCCAGGCTGGTCTCGAACTCACAGCGATCCTCCTGCCTCAGCCTTCCGAGTGCTGGGATTACAGGCGTGCGCCACCACGCCCGGCTCATCCCAAATTTCATTACCCAGATATAGACATAATTAACATTTGGAATTTAATATAATCATTAAGTATTATTATTAAATATTAATTATTTAACTAAGTTATAAGAGGACTTAATAGGTCTTATAAAAAACAGAAATCTCACTCATTTAAGATTTTTTCTTCTTCCAGTGCTGGGTATTTTACCCAGGCCCTCATGCATGATAAACAAATACTCTGCCATTGAGCTACCCGCCAGCCCCAGCTGCAAGTTTTGTATTCTGAGTCCTGCTTCGAAACATGTTGTGGGCTTTACACATCGTCTGTTGGGCATATCTGCATCAGGCATCACCTTAGGCAAAAGAGCAAGAGCAAGGGAGCAGCACAGTCTTAAAATTTGAGGCTGCCTGTGTGCCAAGCTTGAGCCAGGTCTCTCCGCTCACATCCCCAGCAGCACCCATGCCTCTGCACTGCGGAAAAGCCAGGCCCACCTAACTCCGCTCTGTTGCCCGCAGCTGGCTGCTTTACAGATGCATCACACTTCTACCCTGCCAAGGCCGATGAGTTTAAAAAAATTGGTAAGAATACTCTGCAACGGTTTAAAATATCTTAAAATAGGAAGAAAGTTGAGTTGCTTTCTCTTTTTAATTATTTTTTCTACTAAATTTATTGGTACATTTAAAGCAAACAATAGTTACATTTATCTTTGGGATCTTGGACCTTTAATTGGTATATCTTGGTTCTTGTTTTTTCTACAAACCCCTGCCCTTCCTTCAGCCACTCCACCAAAGTCTATTTACAAAGACTTTATTTCCTTTTTTTCACATATTTTCTTTGCTTTCTCTTTTAAAGCAGGGAATTGGTACTTCTAAATTAAATTATGCCTGTAGGTACAGCTGAAAGATTTTTGACTTTGGTGCCATTGTATAACCATGAAGCATTCACTTCACAAAAGTGAAATTCGCACAATAAGAAGGGTACTATTTCAGGAGGGCAGAAGGAGGCATGAGAAAGAAAGGACAGATGTCCCAGAAGCCGTTCATGCCCTGAAGCCCGAGGAGCATTCAGAGACAGAAAACCAGGGGTGGGTGGCCTGGAACCAGATTTTACATTCATTAAATCCCAAGGACTTTTGAGAAATGATTCTTCTCACATTTCTAAACTGACATTTATATTTTCCTCATAGTTCTGGATTTACCTATTGCTAAGGGTAAAACACCCAGCAAGTTGTTAGTAACAACATCTTTAAGAGGGCACTACAGCAAATTTTTAGAAAAGTCACGTTATGACCCATTCATGATAAAAACCCTGCAAAAAATTGGAATGGATGGTTTATATCTCAACTTAATAAAGGCTATCTATGAAAAACCAATAGCCAACATCACATTAAATGGCCCAAAACTGAAAACCTTCATGTTAAAATCAGGAACAAGACAAGGATTCCCACTATCACCACTCCTTTTCCACATAGTTCTGGAAACATTAGCCACAGCAATTAGACAAGAGAAAGAAATTAAAGCAATAAAGACAGGAAAGGAAGTAGTTTAACTGTCACTATTTGTTGATGATATGATACTCTACATTGAACACCCAAAAAACTATACCAAAAGACTTCTAGACTTAATTAACACTTTTAGCAGAGTAGCTGGATCCAAGGTGAACACCCAAAAATCAATAGCCTTCTTGTACACAAATAACAGACTCACTGAGAGAGAAATTACAGAAACAATTCCTTTCACAATAGCATCCAAAAAATGAAGTATCTAGGAATCAATCTAACAAAAGGAGCAAAAGACCTCTACACTGAAAGCTACAGCACTCTGAAAAAAGAGATCAAAGAGGATATAAGAAAATGGAAAGATATCCCCTGCTCCTGGGTAGGAAGAATCAACATAATGAAATGGCCATACTACCAAAACTGCTATACAGATTCAATGCAATGCTGATTGAAATTCCAACACTTTATTTCACAGAACTAGAAAAAATAATCCAAAAATTCATTTGGAACCAGAGGAGACCTAGAAAAGCAAAAGCCATCCTAAGCAACAGAGACATGGCAGTGGGTATAACAATCCCCAATTCAAATCTATACTACAGAGCCACTGTGAAAAAAACAGCATGGTACTGTCAAAGAAACAGACCTGAGGATCGGTGCAACAGATTGGAAGATACAAAAACAACTCCAGATATACTCAGCTACCTCATCTTTGACAAAGGAGCTGACTATCCTCACTGGAGGCATTTATTAAAGAGATAATTAATAAATTTATTAAGATAAAGAGATAATTAATAAATGGTGTTGGAAAAACTGGATTTCAACCTGCCAAAGATTAAAACTGGACCCTTATCTTTCACCATGCACTAAACTAAAATCCAAGTGTACCAAAGGTCTAAATATTAAAACAGAAACACTAAACTTGCTGGAAGATAAGTTGGCATAACTCTGGAAGACATTGGCATAGGAAAAGATTTTATGAACAAATCCTCAATAGCCTGGGAACTAGCAGAAAGAATCAACAATTGGGATCTCATCTTATTAAAAAGTTTCTGCACTGCAAAAGAAACCATCAACAGAACTAAGAGACAACCTACAATGTGGAAAAAAAATTTTACCATCTGCTCCTCAAAGGACTATTATCTAGAATATATAAAGAATTCAAACCAATCAGCCCCCCCAAATATAAAGACCCTATTCAAAAATGGGCATGTGAAATCTGCTCCTCAAAGGATTATTATCTAGAATATATAAAGAACTCAAACCAATCAGCCCCCCTCAAATATAAAGACCCGATTCAAAGACAACCTACTGTGGAAAAAAAAATTTTACCATCTGCTCCTCAAAGGACTATTATCTAGAATATATAAAGAATTCAAACCAATCAGCCCCCCCCAAATATAAAGACCCTATTCAAAAATGGGCATCTGAAATCTGCTCCTCTCAGGATTCTTATCTAGAATATATAAAGAACTCAAACCAATCAGCCCCCCTCAAATATAAAGACCCGATTCAAAAATGGGCATCTGAAATGAACAGACATTTCTCAGACAAAGTAAAAGCATCGAGTAAATATATGAAAAAATATTCCACATCACTTTTCATTTGAAAGATGCAGATGAAAACAACACTGAGATTCCACCTCACCCCACAAAGAATGGCTGCTATCAAGAAATCAAACAATAACAAATGTTGACAGCGATGTGGGGAAAAAAGAACCCTTCTCCATTGTTGGTGGGAGTGCAGACTGGTGCAACCACTATGGAAATCAATATGGAGACACCTCAAAGAGCTGGGACTAGAGCTTCCATTTGACCCAGCCATCCCTCTGCTGGGTTTCTTTCCAAAAGGATTAAAAAAAATCACACCACGGTGATACATGCACACCCATGTTTATAGCTGCATGGTTTGGAATAGCTAAAACTTGGAAACAGCTCGTTTGCCCATCAGTTGGAGATTGGCTAAAGAAGATGTGGTTTCTCTATAAAATGGAGTACTACTCAGCCATAAATAATGAGAAACTAGAGTAATTCATTAAAAAATGGTGGCATATTGAGGCCATACTCTTAAGTGAAATAAATAAGTCACACATGTTTAAATACCAAATAGTTTCTCTGGTGTGAAAAACTATAATTGTAAATAAGATCCTAATGGTGTAATTCAGTGTGTAATAGGAAGAAAAGGGCTAAAGGTGTAGAAGAAGGGGGAAGGGTAGGGTAAAGGAAATAAGGGAAAAGAAAAATATATGAGAAAATGAAAAAATGGAAATAAAGTTTTTGTAATTAGGGAAGAGAGGAGGGAGTGAAGGGAGGGCAGGGGTATGGGAACAAAATGAGAAGCAAGACCTGTCATGTAAAGGTACAAGATACCAATGATGAATGTAACTGTATTGTATACCTAAAATGTACCAATAAACTCAATGAGAAAAAAACAAAAGAAAAAGGAAAAGTCACATTATGTGAAGTATGTAATGCCCACATTTGTTTTTTAGAAGTATTTCTAATGGTTAATTATTAATTTTATGAGTTTTATTATATTAAACAGTGTGCTTAACAGGAAAATATTAATAAAATAAAATATTACATTTTAATATGTAATGAGTATGCAGAATAAATATCAGCACTTTAAACATCAACTGTTTACCTGTTTACAAGATCTAAAAAGTAACAGCAGAATTGCATTCCTATACAAACTACAATGAAAATACAAACAAAACTCTACCATAGAAATAATCTTTTCTTCAATTATAACACCTAAGGCAATCTTCACACATGACAATGACATATTCTATGTGCAAATATTACTTATAGTGATAGCACATGTGTTTTGTTTTCCTGTCTTCTTTGGCAGGACATACTTGACATCTTACGGGTCTTCCTGTTTTCTTAGGAAGCTCTTTTCATGTTTTACCTATCTGTTCACCAGTGTGCTCCGGCAATGCGTTTGCGAAGTTGGAGTTCTTTGGGCAGAAACAAACTGTTCTTCCTCTGTTGTAATTGATCAATTTCAGTTCCAATCTTCTAAGAAAACTTCTCCATAGTAATTTGTACTTGCTATTTTCTTTGTAAACTATGAAGCTATTTATGCCTCACATGTATAAGATTAACCAAAACATAATCAGTGGCCAACACTTTGTGTTTTGAATGACATTATTGTTGCTGCATCTACTCTGTCAATAACATCTACTCTGTCTTTCATTTTAATGTAAAATGTGACAATTTCTGACTTTATTTGTACTGAGCATTCACTAGCAATCTGTTTTTTTCTTCTTTGAGGACAGGATTTTGTTATGTAGTCCAGGCTGACCTTGAACTCACAGCATCTTCCTGCCCCAGTCTCCCCAATGCTGGGATCACAGACACCATGCCCAGATTCACTATCAATCATATCATCACAGTATAACATGGACAGTATCAATATAACTTTGTTTTATTTCACCATATAGGAGGTCAGTTATGTCTTTCTGAAATCTGAAGATTTCTTTACTGTAAACTTGCAACATTTTTTCACGAATCTCATCTTTGTTCTTCTGAATAGTTCCTATGCTGGTCAACTGGTGCTCTTTTAGCAAATGTGACATCAATGGGTAACTAGTGAACCAACTGTCAAAAGTGACATTTGGGCTACTTTTGGAAATAGGTACAAGCCTGTTCACAAGTTGTACAGTTTATTACTGCCCAAGTAAAGCCAGCTGAGTTCTAGGATAAATTTTTAAATTCGAGGTATAAAATGTCTTTGCATCTACCAGGGCATATATGTTTATGCCATATTTGGAAGCTTTTCTTGGTATATATTGCTGAAAGCTACAACAACCATGAAATGATGTTAGTTGTTTGTCAATTGTCAGGTATCATGTATTTGGATAGTGTATAAATTGCTTGACAGTTTGAAACAAGCTTTCAAAAAAATGAGCAAAAGCAGCCAAATTGTCAGATTTCTTTTTCTTTCTTGGCAGGTCTTTTTGTCACCAAAATGAAGTCAATTTTGAAGAAAACCAAATCTCCTTAGTGTCATTACTCTTCTAAAATCTCAATGCCACATCCGTCACTTCTCTATAAATCCTTTAAAGTCTTAGAATGAGATAGGTCTGCTATGAAGGTTTTTAGTTGAGAGGATGAGGTGTATGATAAATATATTTTTGAGTATTACCACTGAAGCACATGGAATGTGTTCTTGTATTTCATTATTAGTGTATTTCACAACATCTTGTAGCATATTCTCCATTATAAATAATTTCCAACACTGAATGGTGGCGTTGGCATTCCTTCCAATAGGTTTCACCCCTGGCAAGAACCTAACAATACTTTCTGACCTAGTTCTAACATTGGACTGTTCAGGTATATCTGACCATTTTTGTAGCATTTCACTAGTCAAATATTTATTTACATTACTGTTTTCTTCCTCATCTGAATCAAGGTCTTCATTCTGTACTTCTCTATCTGTCATATCTTGCTACCTTGTTTGGCTTACATGATCCAAGTTATCATTAATAGCCAAGTCACCTGATAACTTTCAACCTCCTCCCAAAGTTGTAAGAGCAGATTTTTATGTGACACTGTACTGAACTGGGCTAATTCTACCAAAAAAAGAGGAAAACATTTAATAAAAAATTATAGATACACAAAAATGTAATACTACAGTACAGAATGTGGGTAAGACTCACCCATTTACACTTAGACATATGTGTATACATCCTGCCTTTCATCATATCAAATGGGCAAACACAAAGATTGCTTCATGTATTCCCCCAGTGCAGCTGCTGAGATGCACAGCTGGCTACTGTTATGCTAAAGTACACATTTTCATAAGAAAATTATATTTTAGGTGTCTGTGACTCAGTATGAAAAACCGAGTTAAAATAAAGAAAACTATGACAGCATTCTTTAAAATGAAGCCAGTGTACACAGCGATTTTGATCCCTGCATCAGCCACTTAAAAGCCACAAGGACAAGCCTTTCATTAAAAGGAAATTTTACATAGGAAAATGGATACATTTTAGGATATACTCCTAAGTGAAATAAATAAGTCACACATATGTAAATACCAAATAGTTTCTCTGGTGTGAAAAAATATAATAGTACACAAGATCCTAATGAGATAATTAACATTGTGAAATAGGAAGAAAAGGGCTAAAGGAGTAGGGACAGTGGGAAGGGTAGGGGAAAGGGAATAAGGGAAAAGAAAAAAAATATGAGAAAATGAAAAAATTGAAATAAAGTGTTTGTAAATGGGGAGGAGAAGAGGGGGTGAAGGGAGGGCAGGGACAAGGGGAAAAATGAGAACCAAGACCTGTCATGTAAAGGTACAAGATCCCAATGATGAATGTAACTACTGTATACCTAAAATGTACCAATAAACTCAATAAAAAGAAAAAAAATTTAAAAAGGAAATTTTACATGATTCTCTTTTCTCCTTAAACTTGAAATTTCCATTCGTCCCTTTCCACAAAATTCTGACCTAATACAGTATAGTTTTGTACATGAATCATTTTTTTATGATTTTACTGGTCAACATTTTATATTGTTCTGCAGCAAACACATGTATCTAAATTTAAAATGTAAAACAATGTTCTGTGACCACAAGATTTCTAAATGATAAAATTATATTGACTGAACTATTATTATAATTATCACCACAAAAATCAATCAATAGAACAAAATGTTTTGTGTAATTTGTGACAATTTTAAACTAAAAATAGTTTTTATAACATAAAATAGAGAATTTTGTTCCTAACTGGTTAATGTATCCATGGGTGATTATTATGTATTGTTAGAATGAGACAAAACTTATCATTAATTCTTATTAACATAAGTAAATCAATAAGAATGGGAACGTCTTATGACCACATCACTCAATTCTGTGAACTCTGAGTTCACCTAGTTATTTATCATGTAAAATGTTAATGACAGACAAGTTTACTTGATTAGGTCCTTATTCCATTTTTTTAAAAGCAAAAAATCAGAAGTCACCTATTGGCAAAAGGATTTACTACTTATTAGAACCATTCTTGGGTGGGGATGTAGCTCCATGGTAGAATGGTTACCAAGCATGTTCAAGGCCTTGGGTTAAATCACCAGCACCACAAAAATCAGAGTAAAATTACAGTCATTCACCTTCTCATGAACTGCTTGTCTGTTCAGAGCCCAGAAGCTACCAGCCTGATGACAGTTGAAAAATACACCTCTCATTTGTGGTATATGTCATGGCTTGTGTCTAGATGTCCCTCCAAACCCTCATGCAGTCATAGGTGGGGCTTTTCAGAGATGGCTGGATCTAGAGAGCAGGACATTGGGAGCAAGGGCATTTGATTACTAAATTAGTCCACTGACTGGTTTAACATAGTTCTGGGAACGATTAAGGGTGCCCTGCTCTGGATACAGCTTGGATAAAATACAAGGGACAGAAAGGGTTCTTAAGGACATTTGCTGCTTGCTGCTTGCTGCTTTTGCTGCCTCTGCTTGCCATGAACTGTTTCTCATCTACCTTGCCTCTCTGCCATACCATGCTGCCTTGGAGCCAGCTGATTATGGACTGAAACCTCTACAAACTGGACCAAAATAAACCTTTCCTCTAATTTCAGTTTTGGGTATTTTGTCTCAGCTGTGAGAGAAGCAATGAAGATAGAATAGGACAAGTGTTTATTTCAGGCACATTAAGGAAAGTGTTTGAATGGAAGCAGAGCCTCTTAGAAAAAAAATTTTTAGGGTTTCACTATGTAGTCCAGACTGACTTTGAATTTCTGATCCTCCTGTTTCTGCCTCTTAAGTGCTGGGATTACTGGTGTGTACTATCATGCCCAGATAAAATTGATCTTAGGGGCCAGGGATTTAGCTCAGTGGTTCTGCCACCTGCCTCGAAAGCAAAAGGACCTGAGTTCAATCCCCAAAAAAAAAAAAAAAAAAAAAAAGATCTTTATTGCATATATTATTCTTAGGCAGCAAGCATGCATAGCCAGTCTGAAAGACTGGAGTTAGCCTGGGTGACTGACCTGTCTCCTGACTCATTGTCCTTAAGCAACATACTCACTGAAGAAATCTGACCACTGGCATGTTAGGCTTACCAGAGACCCCTCTTCTTCCACCCTCCTCTTGCTATGCTTTTGTACCTGCTCAGGATGTATAAGCATGGGTTAATAAGGCCCAGTAAGCACAGCTGCACCCCATATCTCCCATCATTACTCAGCCCTGCTGTTGATAATAACCAGCCCTGTGGTTTCCAAGCCTCACAATTGGACAATCTCTACTGCCTGTACTTTCTCCTTGGCAGACAGCCACGACTCCCTTTCACTGAACTGACCGCCCCCTCTCCATCCTATAAAAGCCTGTACTGCCAGGACAGTCCCTTTCAGGTTTGTTCTGAAATAAACCTGTCCTTTTGAGCTTGTACCTTTATTTTCTTCCTCCTTTTTCTCCTAACACTTTTTCTGAACCTCTGTTTTGTCATCTATAAAATGGCACTAATAATAACCCGTTAGGTGTCTGGAGGCTCAAATGAAGAAATAGATATAAAAATGTTTTGTAAACTAAAATTCTATATAAATGAAATGTATTGTTTTCTTTATTATTTTCGATATCAACAATCCTAGTTTAACAAATACATTAAGATTAGGCCTCAGGCACATAAGTGATGCTTGGCACAAGTAGACGCTTTACTAATGAACCCTGGTTTCTGACTTGGAGTGATGAAATAATAAACAGATGCATGTCTAGTTCTAACACTGAATAGCAGTGGTTCTCAAACTGTGGACCCTGAACCAGCAGCACTAACATCCCTCGGGAACTTGTTAGAGATTCAGACTCTGGCTCCATTCAGACCTCCTGAAGCAGAAACTCTGGACATGGGACCAGCCACCTGCATTTAACAGGTGATGCTGCTGCACACTGAGGTTTGAGAGCCTCGTAGTTGAGGGTACATTGCTTTATGTGGGGGTCACTGCTTGGTTTTCTAGAGTAGCAAGAGGCAGGAGAACCCAAGAAGAAGCACCAAAAATTAATTAGCTGTGTCTCAGCCCATCCCTTGATGTCCCTGGAAATGGAAAGCACCTTGTCTCAGTTTGCTGCTAGTAATTGCAGGGGCTCAAGGGAAACAGCAGGACTCTAGGAAGGAGGTCTACGCAGCGGTTATCATTGGGTCACTTATTATCACAGACAGGCTCAAGCCTGCTCTTCTCATGAGAAAAAGACACCCTTTTTGTTTTTCTTTTTATAAAGTGTGAAGAAAGAAAATATCCTCTAAGATGTCCAGAGGGATGAGGCTTTCTGGCTACAAGGAGCTAGGTTTTGCTCTCTAGTGCTCTGCCTTTGTGCTGTGCAGATGTAGACAGTGTCACACCTGCCTCCCCTTCACTCTGAGCTCCTGACACTGATTCAGAAGCCAGCTCCAGAATTCAGCCCTCTTGCAGACAATATGGATCCAATGTGAAGCAGCCTGCCCTCAGTGGGGTGGAATGGGATGAGCCCCACTCCATGGTGACCTACAGAGGAAACGCCTATGGCTGCTTTTTCAAGTGGACACATAGCTCCTTTCTCCCACTGCAACCTAATGAATGCAACTAGCAAACAAGTGGGAGGAGGTGGCTAGTGCAGTTTGGATGCTGTTGACACAGGATGCTTATTTAGTACAAACAAAATTATCCTAGCCAGGGAGAACGACAGAACAATAAACCAGTATTTGCAAAGAGAAGCAAGCATTCAGTCAGTGCTACCTTGTGAGTCTGACCTTAATATGGTATCTTAAAAACAAAGCATTTTGTTGAAAACATATGTAACAAGCAAAACTCAAGTTAACTGATGGTGGGTGGGGCATTTTATTTAACTTACCAGTTAGGTTTGAGCTTTCCTTGATCATATTTAAAGCAAAGCAGAACCTGAAGACAAAAGAACAGCTCAAATAACATGGTGGGGAGTGAGGTGAAAGATCACACATTTCTGTACTGAGGAGGTTTTGAAACATGGCTGGGGGGTGGTGTGTGTTACACAATGAAGAATTAAGGTCATTGAAGCCACAAGATTTCTGCCCCTGACTTATGTGTTTTGGAGGAAGTGATGCTCAAGGAGAGCAGAGAGATCATTTCACAGACCAAGTGTGCAGGATAAAAGCCCCCAATTGGGTAGCAAATAACACAGTAACACACGGAGGGTTAGCATTAAGCCAGTACAATTGAAAAATCTTATTACCAGGGTTGTGGCCCAGAATGGAGCTGCTGTATGGTTGACTGAGCAGTCTCTGACTCTGGAGATTTATATAGCCCATGGCTCTGTAGTCTTCGACTAAGCTGAGCGCATTGCAGCTGTGGACACGGCATAGAAACACTGCTACACACCCAGTAGCTACCTCCTCCAGGACTCTGGACACCTTCTGAGGAGATGGACATGACTTCAGCTATTTTTCTTAAGGATATTAATTGTAAACTTAGTTGCCTTACTAACCAAATAAAAACAGCTGCTAGGATTAACGTCATGATTCCAAGACCTCAAATATTATTAAAATGCCACCCAAACTAGCTTTTCAATGTCAACTGAAAACCAATGGTGAGTATTTAATGGGTCACAGGACTGCGGCTTACGTTTTTCCAATTTACTGGTTTTCTTTAAGAAAAACATTGTGAATATGGGGGGTGTAAAATTGAAAACATTTGCCTCGGGCATACCACATTTCTCACTTATGTGAATGCATTAAATGTAACAACAGATGCTAAAGTAAACACAATCTACAGTAGGAGCATCTAACCTAAGTTTTCCATAAATGAAGAACAGCTGCTAATTACTAGCACTCCCCTCTGAATCATAACATGATAGAAGCAGTCTCAGAGAGTGCTTGCTTGTATACTTTTGTCTGTGTACTTCAGAGACAGATGATGTAGTTATTTTTTATCCTTTTAAGATTTTACTGGAATTTTACTTTTCTTCTAGGTTTGACAATGATATAATTATTTTTTTCCGAAGAAAAACTACTATTTTCTCTAAGTGGCCCAGTTGTAACCACAGCAGTGCTACGCTCCTTCTAACATCTGGCTAATTTATGGCTAATTCTTTTTCATTCAGTCATTCAATAGTTATTTTCTGGACACCTGTGATGCAAAGGGCACTGGGCTAGAAAGATGGCTGATGTTCTGGGATGAACTGTGTCTTCTCTACTTTTATACAAGGAAGCTTTGGGCTCCAAGATCTGAGAAGGTGAGTGCATTTAGAGGTTGGGCTTTAAAGGGTAACCGAGTTAACATGGGGTCTGTAGGATGCTAATCCAACATAACTGGTGTCCTTTTAGGAAGAGGAAGTCAAGACACAGAAAACACAGAGAAAGCTCATGAGGACACAGTGAGAAAGCAGCCACCTGCAAGCCAAGAAAGGAGGTACCAGGAGAAATTGACCCTGCCAACCTCTGATCACAGATCTCCAGCCTCATGGCTGTGAAGAACAAGTCTGTGTTGTTTAAGCCACCAGTCTGTGGGGTCTGTGACAAGAGCCATAACACACTAGCAGAGCATGTGCCGGAATGCCTGCAGGTGATCACTGGCTCAGATTAGCATGGAAGGCCAGAGTGAACAGTAGTGTGATCCTCCCTAAAATATTTCTAGCAGGACCTGGGGACACACGCCTACTATCCCAGCACTCTGGGAGGCAGGAACAGGACTGAAATTTTGAGCCCAGCCTGGGAAACTAAACAATTTAGGGAGACCTTGTCTCAATTTTCTTGAATGTCATGATTTACTATCTACTTATTTAGAAAATAGCAGCATGCATGAATTCTCTTATTTGCAAATTTAATCTTAGAAGCTAATGATAATGGCATTATGGGGTCCTTGAATGGTGTAAATGTTTTCAGTTTTAACATAAAAGTAAAACTACACTTGGTTCATAATGTTACAAACATTGTGATTTATGTTCAAAATTCAAGGCCACAGATTGACTACTTATCTTCTCAATAGATTGTTAGCACTGATCTAGTTCCAGGAAGTGTTACTGTCCTCCCCTGGACATTTCGTGTTTGTTTCTGTGCCCATGTTTGACAAGTGTAGGAAGGAATGGCACTGCCAATGCTCAACAATAACGCAACCTGAAATGAGCTCTCGGATGATAAATAATCACCTCGCAGGAGAACAAGAGCAGTGCTCAGTAGTGTGCTTCTTCTCTCTCACTTCACAGTGTGCACTTGTGCCCCAGTTGTGGGGGAGGAAAGATGGTTGTGAGTGATAATCACAGACTAATGAGTGGGCAGAAAGCACGCAATAACTGAAAAATATGCCTGTGGGAAAACATTATTTATCTTTAAAAGTTCAGGACCACAACTGTTGCACCTACCAGGGTGTAAGACATGCTTCTGGCCCAGATATTTTCTCTCTTCCTCAGGGTAGGTTCCAACCACTAACCACACTGACTGGATCCCTCAGTGGTGTCCTGAGTCCTTCAAGGCTTGTCAGGACTCAGGACACTTCCCTTTCAGGGCATGTCAGACTCATTCGCCTTGGACTTCCCAGTGGGAAAACTGGGATACTCAGGGGCTCAAAGATTCTGAAATTTTGATTTTTAATCTCTATTTCCTCAACTGCCATTTTACAAAAATGACCAATACATATCCCAGCAAACCAATAACTTGTAATCATTTCCTAAATAGATAATTTCAAAGGAAGAGTGAGAATGCTCCCATTATCTCTGCAGCCTTTATTCATCCCATTCTTCCAGGTTTTATTTCTGTGCTAATTTAATGAACTCAGCCCTCTTCCCCCACTTTTTTGACCTGCATATCCATGCAGCACTGCATACAACAGCCAAGATATGGAATCAGCCTAGGTGCCTGTTGGCAGATGAATGAGTAAAGAAAATGTGATATCACACTCAGTGGAGTATTATCCACCTATGAAGACAAATGAAATCCTGTGAATCATGGGAAATGGTTGGAACCAGAGGACACTATGTTAAGTGAAATAAGCCAGACATAGTAAGATGAATATCCATGTTTTCTCTCACATGTGGAAAACAAACAAGCAAACACCTGCAAAAAAAAAAAAACAAAAAACAAAAAACTAAAACAATGGGCTGAGAGAAAAATAGAAGCTATTAGGGGATGGGGGAAAGACCAGGAAAAGAAAATAGAGAAGAGCGAGAGAGAGAGTGCACATAATACATGCACAATACCTTCATGTATGGAAACGTCACAGTGAAACCCATTAATCTGTATAATTAGCTCAAGTTAATAAAAAAGAAAAACCTGAGAAATCAAGTCTAACTGGCATTCAGCTCCTCTCACTCAATTAATGACCTCAAAGCTTCTGATGTAGCCCAAGCAACTTTCTCACTAACAGCTGGCTAAACCTAACCTGGAAAGAGTATTGTAAGGAGAGAGTCCTACAGAGCTCATGATTTCTCCAATACTCCAAGTAGGGGAATTCATGTTATATCAAGATCTCACATGGACTCCTTGTAGGATATTAAAAATAAACACTTGCAAATTAATGTTCACGAACTTAAATGTATTGGCTCAAGAGCAGGAGCATGCCAATTATCACCCTTTAATGCTGTTTCATATTATTCCATCATTCACTTGATCTAATTTTCATATTACAAAATTAGTAACTACAGCTCCTTTTTTTACAGATACTATTTTGCAGCTGATTTTTGTAGCACTTATTGTTAGTTCCCCCCCCCCTAGAATTTATCTTCCCAAATTTTATTTTAATCATAGAGTGGGTACAGGTAGAAATTGGCATAAGGGTAAAAAAAGTGTGTGTGTGTGTGTGTGTCTTGGAGTGGGAAGGGTCACAGAGGCAAGGACACAAATATGAGTGTCTATGCTATCGACAAATACTATGTCTTGCTTTGCTGGGTATAATTTGGGTTTGAATAAAGTACAGTAAGCCCCCAACTTATGAACATTTGAGTTGGGGACTTTCACAGATATGAACAGACTTTTGCGTTATAAATATTCATAGATAGGAACAAATCACAGAAATAACTCACATGTCTGCTGGACATTGTCACAGTTGTACTGCTGTGTGCTTACTGTACAGCATGATAGTGTACAATGTATGGTACAAGAAGATACTTAGTGTATTTTCTTTTTTTATGTTTCACATTGTACATCATTGTCAAGGGTATGTAAGGCTCACTTTGTTATGAACAAATCTGACTTATGAATGTTCTCCTGGAACAGAACTTGTTTGGAAGTCAGAGAAATACTATATAGTTTAAAGCACTTCTTTTCTTTTAATCCTGATTTTACAATAAGTGTGTCTCTTCTGGGGTGTGTGTGTGTGTGTGTGTGTGTGTGTTATCGTTCAGCATCTGTGGCACATGCTCCCAGAAGACTCTGATTTACATGGTTTTAAACAAAAATTCAGACAGATTCTCCCGCAAGTACTTAAATGGCCGTTATTTTGAAGTTCTACAGCTCTGAAAAAAATATATAGTTTATTGTTAGAGTGTGGTGTTCAACAATACAGAATACAGAGTGATGGGCAGGAGGATCACAAGGTTAACTTAAGTCTGATATCAAGCCAACAAATTAGTCAAGAGAACAAGATATCTTCTACAGGCTTTATAGTGTAGCACAAATGAGA
>NW_022900913.1:58634696-58704822 GCF_012274545.1 Fukomys damarensis | reverse complement strand
CTTCCCGGTTCCTAAAGCTAAGAGTGTTTTTCTCTTGCACAGACTGAGTTTTGGTCTTTGTCTCTATTCTTGCACAATCTGGGCTCCCTTCCACACCCTGGCTTCTCAGTTCTAATAAAAGCTGAGTCCTTCGGCTTCCCTTTTCTCCAAAGTTGGGTATTAATTTCATTCATGCATCATTCATTCATTCTACACATATTTATCGAGGGACTGGCACTGAGGAATCAATAATGACATATTCTTGATTATGGGGAGTTTATAAACTGTTGGAAAATACAAACACAGATTTAGAGGCACAGGGGAAGGCTTCCCAGGAAAGATGGCGTATGAGGAGATTGCTAAAGAATGAGAAAAGCTGCCTTCAGGAAAAGGTCCTGTGCTGGGGGAGGTGTCGACCCTGGCTCACTCTTTTATCTTGAGCGTTGCGAGTTTGCACAACCTCATTGTCCTGTCAAATCTGGGCTGTCCAAGATGGCAGCCACTGGCCACATGTGTATTCTGAGCCCTGGAAATGTGGCCAGGATGAGGAACTGAATTAAAAGTTTTAATTTTAATGAATGTAAATGTACAAATTGATACAACTCGATTATTTTAAAACTGTAGAGTATGTTTGAAGCAAAATGGGTATGAATCTATGTTTTCAAAGTAAACTTTATGAAATCTACATCCAATGAAAACTTGCCTCCAAAATGAGCTGTTATGTAAATCAAAAATAATATAAAATATCTCATTTAGTATATTGAGCATATATATAAATTACCATATTTTTTATATTCATTGGGTTAAGTAAAATATATGATTACATTAATTGTACATGCTTTTCATTTTTTAATATGGTTACTATAAAATTTAAAATTACAAACTATGTATGGTAGCACACCCAGCACTTGAGAGGCTGAGGTGGGAGGATTGTTTAAGTTCTAGGTTAGGATGGGCAACACGGTATTGAGTTCAAGCCAGTCTGACTGAACTACATAGCAAGACCCTGTCTCAGAGAGAGAGAGAGAGGGAGGGAGGGAGGGAGGGAGAGAGAGAGAGGAATTTAAATTATATTATGGTTCCCGTTATAGTCTATAGGAAAACACTGGGCTAGCTGTGACTCTGTGACACACTTCAGCCATAAATTTTGTGTGTTCTCAATCCACAGATACTGAGTTGGACCTCAATTCCACAAATACCTTGGGGGAACCTATCATGCCAGGCCCTATTTTAGGCTTAGGAGTGAGGACTGTGAAGTTCCTGCTTCTTGGAGTTCCTTCCTAGCTGGAGTCATGGTGATCAACGGGCTTCATAAGTCAATGTGAGGCCTGGGGCCGGGCCTGGGAGTGAGTTTGCTCTTCTAAGGAGTGTGAGTAGGGAGTCTCCCTAAGAAGCAAGGACCTGAATGTGGTAAGGAGGGCAGGTCCTCGAATGTCTAAGGGTTGAGCAGAGCAGACAGAGGGAACCACATGTGCGAATGCGCCGAGGGGAAGTTGCTTGGTGTGTCCAGAGCAGAGCAAGACCAGTGAGGCTGCAGTGTGTCGAGTGAGGGATAGTTGGCAGGGTGTGAGGGGAGCCAGGGACCAATCAGGCAGGCCAAGGAGGCCAAGGCAGAGACTTGGGATTTGCTTTCATGTACAATGAGAAGACACTGCAGGTGGAAAGTAGGACATGGCAGATGGACCTACACTTCTGGAGGGTCATTCTGGTTTCCTTGTGGAGAATAGGGTGTAGCAAGAGAAAAGTAGACCAAAGAGGTCCAGAGATAATAGCTCAGTGGTTCTACCATCTGCCTTGCAAGCACAAGGTCCTGAGTTCGACCCCCAGTAACCCCCCAAAAAAAAGTAGACCAAAGAGACTATGTAGGAGACTTTGGCACTAGTCACTTGGATCTTACTGAGTTTCTAAGGGTGTAAGCAGCAGGAAAAATATAACAAGTTTGGAGAAATATGAGATAAAATCATTTTTAGCCTGGAATTCCAAACCCAGCCACCCTATCAATCTAGCATATGGTTTGATGAAGATACGGCCACGGATGCAAAGTTCAAACCCAACCAGTGATCAAGAAAATGAACTTCTGTTTAACTTTTCTAAGGAAGTTGCCAGAAATTGTGCTTCACCAAAGAAGGGTGGAAGCCGAAAAGATCTCTGAGTCCTAGCAACAAAGAATCCACTCAGGAGAGTACTGGAGTGAAGTCTGAGGCAAATTAAGAAGCAGCAAGACCAAGACCTAGAGAAATGTCTTCACTTAGAGAGCAAGATCACTGGTACAGTTAATGGTGCTGAAAGAGAGTGCTGAGAGGCAGCGGGTAGGGGAAGAATATGTGAAACACTCATAGAAAAGTAGGTAAGTGAAAGCACAGTATCATCATGAACTCCAGGAAAGGTAAAACATTGTGTTAGGAGGTAATCATATTCAGAGTATTACTTGGCTTAGTCGGGGTCAGAAGCACGTGAATTCTGATTTCATTTAATGCTACCACCCCCAACATTGTGATATAACTGGACTGAGAAGCTAGGAAAAAAATGTTTCAATGGGTGCAGAAGCACTAATTTGCAATTTCTATGCTAGTCCACAGGTAATGTGTTAGGAAAAACAGAAGATTTAAATAATTTAGAAAAAAATGAGGCAAACATAAAGAAAATACCTCAAAGAATGAAAGTAGTTGCCCTGGAGAAGGAACTGAAGGTAAGGAACAATAGAACAGAGAATAGCTCTATTTTGTTACCATCCCTTATTGGTATTTGGTTTTTAGGACTGTGGACACATGTTGCTCTGATTTTAGGAAATGAACTAAAATGTGTTCTGAAGCTCTGAAGTAGTTCATATGAGCTATCCTCTGTGCCAGGGAGTCCCTTCAGTTTGCTATTTATGAGTTGTGATGAATGCCTGCAGGCACACTGCTGACAGAGGCTGTGTGGCATCTGCCACCAAAACATCATTTCATCCCATCCTGGAGAACCAATGGCCCCACTGGGGCAGGGGCTGTGTTACTCTGTGAGAACATATGGGCCTCTCCACCGAACTTTGCAGCATACAATTTCTAAGATCATCCTGTCTTCTAAAATATACACAATCTTCAATTTCATATAGGGCTGATGGAGGGGAAGGCAGCCCTTATCACCAACGGTCTCTTCTCTAATCGACTGGGAGAGGAGAGGAGAGGAGCTGCTGGAGACACAATCAGTGGGATCTATCGATAAACGGAAAAGAAAAAAACCCACTAGATTTGCAAAACTATGATGTTATTCGCTAGGCATGGAAATGGGCAACAGACGTCTGTAATGTGTATACATTTTTATCTCAACTAAGTTTTTGCCCTAAGCAAATGATATGTGAAACTGACAGCTTGAGGCTTTCAGGACAGCAGCCACAGTACACCTAAGTGACAAGGTTCTGGGTCCTGAGTTTTGGCCACACTGCAAACAGTACTCACATTACAAATACTGTTTGGATTTACATTTTTATATTGTTTTGATTTTTATTGTTTTTCTTTACAATTCCAATATCTCCACAAATATATTTACCATCATAACTTAACACCACATTACAAGTTTCCCAACTTTAAAATATCTTCCCAGCACTGAGATACGAAAAGTTTACCAATTAATATATAGCATGCCTTAGAAAAGTACATAACAGGAAAGAAAAATCTAACGAAGCCATGCTTATCATGCTGCCAAGACATTTCGTGGCATCTCTGGATCTTGCTAAGGATATTCATTTATTCCTTGACTCTGTGTATTTTAGTGCATCACTGAATGTCTCATGGCCATTCTCCCTCCCTTCCTTTTCTGTGTGCTTGAGATCAAACCTAGGGCCTGGCACAGGCTAGGCAAATACTCTAGCACTGAACATCTCCTGCTCTTCCCTTGTCTTATTTACTCTTTTTTGTCCTTTTCGCCATAGGTAAATTTCCTTTTGCTTTGTCTTTTTAAGATCCTTTTGTGGAAAATATCAATAAATAAAATCAGATCTAGGGGTGATCATGAAAGGGCAAATTAATAACAATAGCAAAATTTAAATGCTAGCTGGCTTTAAATGCAAAATGAAACATGGATTCACTGCCTTTAACTCTGTTAATTCTTTCATTTAAACTGATCCAACTTCGCTGCCTCAGGAATGCAGTAAAGAATCCTGAGGATGCCTGGCCAGCATGTGTAGCTGCTCTAGCTTTTATCTCTTGATTACACTCCGTGTGGAGGAGCAGTGTGAAATCACTCACCCATGTCGCCTTGCAGTATAAATCAGGTAAGCACAGCTGCCCTTTTGATTGGCTATAATGCACTGCATAAAGGAAGCTTCAATTTCCCACTGAAATGTGCACCAGAGGGGGAAGGGGACACAAAGGAGCAAATCAATAACAGCTTCCCTGAAACGAAACTGTGATTTATGATACTTTCCCCGGCTACCAGGGTGCTCGTGTTAGAGGACAGTGTCAGGGACACTGTGAATGATGAAGGGAAACAGAAACTTAAAATCAGGTTGTTCTTTGCTGCTCAAACCTCTACTCCATCGAGGAGGGAGAACAACATATCAGAATAAAACTATATCGCTTTGGATCCCTCCAATGTGGAAATCACAGCACCAAAGACATGATGCATTTGATTCTTATTGCATTGAAAGCTCCAAAAAATCTTTTCCTCTCAGCACTTGCCAGATCTTTGTATCAGATCACTGCGGCCAAATTGTGAATGTGCTGTGCTGGGTTCGATGAAAGAGGAATATTATTGCAAATTTTGCTTTAGAATTCAAATCATAATTTTCTCCAGAAAGAAGCAGAGACTGGTATACTCAGGACATCTGAGACATACACTTAATTTTGTTCGAGCAAAAAAGGGAAATATTAAATTGCTGCCATGAGGCAGTTCTAGGAACATATCCTATGTGCTTCTAAATTACTGGTTCTATTCATCTAAGTATTTATTGAATTAAACACCATAGTAACATAAACCAAACTAATATTCCCATATATATCTTGGCATATAACAGTGCATGCTACTTTAAAGAAACAAGAGAGCATTTGTCGAAAAGAATTATACAGAAGAAGCCCCTTCATAGAGCTTGTCCCTTCCTGTTGTGGATTTATGTATCTTCCTTGTCCTGATATAAAAAATATTTCATTAACACACATCCCGAGAACAGGAGAAATAAAATCAACCAGGATCTTCAGTAGCATTTGGTACATTAACACTTGAGCCTTTAGTATGACGTGATACACAAGGTGTTTACACTGTGCAAAGATTAAACCCACCTGATTAGCAAACTTCTCACCTCACCTATTCAGCAAAGGGCAGAAACTTTCAGAAGTGCAGAGAGATGGTGATGATGACATCTACGTCCTGGAAGGCTGGAACCAAAGGGGTGTCTTGAGCTTTGGAGATGACTATGGCTGGCCTGTATTCCCAGACACCAACGCACTTTGCAGATTCCCATGCCCGGCAGACAGTTCATTCAGACAGCACCAACTCTACCACTTGGCCTTTACAGACTGTTTGCCCCAGGGCCTCCGACCATCACTGTACAGATAAGGGTGTGGCAAATATTTTGTAGCCAATGAGTGGCAGGTGCTGAGGCTTGGAGACCCCAAGGACACAGGGGTGCATGTAAGAAAGGGCCTCTGATGCTTAGTCTGGGACTCGACGTACATTACATTCAAATAATAGCATAAATGATTAAAATGAACTCCAATGAAACTCAATATTTTTTTTCTTTTTTTAACCTTGGGCACAGAGGACCAAATCAGTTACTCTGTCCATCTTACAAACAGCAGTTTACAAATAATATGCATCATAATTTATCACCTTTGCCAACATTCCTCACTCATCTCCCCTTCCACTACCTTCTCCATTGCCAATGAACTTCCACTGTTAGATGTCAATTTGGATAACTCCTCATAAAATAAGTTGTGCGTCTTTCAGTCACATAATGGCAACACACTCTAGTCCTCTTTTTTTCAACTCTTTCCACTCAGCACTGCTTTTTATGATGAATCCTGTCACTATGTTTATTCCTGATGATGTAAGGTGTTTCAATCCCTCCTGCAACTTCATTCCCTATGCATAGACAGATAGACTGCACCAAGTATCCCCTTTCATAAACAGCACCCCTGTGAACATTCTTGTCATGGCCCTTTATGTATCTATGAACTGTGTGCATTTTCCTGGGGATGTATTAGAGATGGAGTACACTTGATCAGCACGTACATATCTAGATAATTTGTCAGGTATCACTGGGTTGACTGCTACACAGAACACTCCCCAGTAGACTTTAGGAGAATCTTGATTTAAGCCCCACCCCGCTCCGCAAACTCTTTACCTCTGCCTTTCTTTTAGTCCTGTCATTGAACCTCAGCCTTAACGTGACTTTGAAGACGCAGAGCTATTTGCTTGTTGCCGTTTGACCTGCATGGAGTAAGGGCACTGTCCACACACATGCCTTTTCTTTTCTCTGCTGGGGGCCATCTTGCCCTCTCTTCATAGGAAGTGAGCTCTTGAACTCAGAGACTTGGAACTGACAACCACTTACCTGCAGGTAGGTGATGAGAAGACGCTTTCGGTCAGCTGATGTGGCTCCTAGTAGACAGCGTCACTGAAAGGCTTGCAACCCAGGTCCAAATGGAAGTAAGAGGAGCAAGGGTTTGGAGTGGCTATCTGGAAGGAACATTTAGTCTTTGTCTACTTCATCACTTCCTTTTTAGTCTGTTGGGAATTGAACCCAGGACCCTGCACATGCTAGGCAAGTGGGCTACCACTGAGCTGTACTTCAGCTCTCGCCCCTCATTTCTAACTGTCCAGCCTGAAGGAAGGACACTTGAAAGTGGGGAGCAGACCCCATTTGTCCAGAGGAGATTCTTAGGCTCTGAGGCAACAAATGGCACTTCAAAGCCAGATGGGGGTGGGGGCGGGTCCTCAGCCTGGTAGACACAGGGAGTAGGAGAGGGAATGGGTGTTAGGAGGGCTCCCACTTCTGTCCACAGCTTACATGAATGTTGGCTTTAGAAATGTCCTTGCTGTTCTGGCCAGACCATTTGCACGGCCTATCCTGGGACAGGAGGTGGAAGGACATTGGTCCCTGAGATCAGTCTTTGACAGGAAAATGGGCATGGGCTATAGTGAGTAAAAGTAGCTTTTTGGGTATCAGCTCAGGAGGGTGGGAAGGAAAATGTGGAGCCAGAAAGAATGTGATGTCTAGAGACCTGCAGATGGTTCTGAATTTCTGCTCTTCCTCTTTACGAGCTGGGCAAACTTGGGCAGGTTACTTGACCTCTCTGGGCTGCAGTTTCCTCACCTGTCAAATGTAGATACTATCTGGACCCACTTCATGGGTTAGTTGTAAAAATTAAAGTATTAATATATCACCACTTTCTAGAAGAGTGTAAGATGCATATAAACACTAAATAAATGTTCGTAAAGAACGCTCTGTTACCAAATCTTTTTGTCAGAGGGTGAGTAGGGGTATGTCTCCAGCACTCTGCCCCTCAGTTCCTTTCCGCCCCCCCAGACAGTGACCTTGGTCTCAAACATGAACCCATGGACATGTTGAGGGAAGGCTGATGGTTTCCTTGCTCTCAGGTCTACACGCTCAGTTGTGGCTTTCCCCATCCTGCCCACACTCCCACCCAGCCCTTCCCACTGAGCGGGATAGTCAACTTTCTGATTGTCTGGACCCTCTCTGTTGTGATTCACGGATGATTCTGGGTCACTTCAACTCTTCTCCATCCTGTTGCCTCTCAACCACACATCTCAGCACCATCCAAAACATAAGCAAGCTAAGAGGCTTTTCTCCAAGAAATGCCCAAGTGCCTCTGGTCTGGCTGGATTGACTCGGGGCAGGGAGGCTCTCCCTGGTGGCCCTGTCCCTAATGAATGCCTGACACATTCAATCAGTGCCATGGTCTGGGTCCCTTGAGCAACCTGCCAAGGTCACAGACACAATGCTTTAGACTCCAATGTGAATGACAGGCTAGAGGAAAAGCACACAGAGAGAATACAACTCAGAGGCTTGAGAATAGCCCCTATTGGGACAATAGCAGTGGCTACGTCATGAGGAAACCTCAGGTGGAAGGAGGGCCTCTTGTGACCCTCCTGCAAGCTACAGCTCTTGCAGAGTCTGAGCCACTGCCTGTCAGCCAAAGCTATACCCAGGCTGGGCACCTGTTCCTAAAACTGATTCATACAGGAAAAAATATTGCTGCAAAGCCTCTTTAACTGGGAGCGGTCCTCTTGGACCAGACATGAGCAGGGCTCTGTTGTCATTGAGTGGGGCACAGATGACAGGGCTCTGATTCAGCGCAACAGAACTCACTGTGGGTTAGCCTGGGCCCAGCATTGTGCTCATGGCCATGGGGGTTAAAATTAGAAAAATTAGAAAAATGATTAAGACTGGGTCTCTGGCCCCCAGAGTGCAGCAATTGCTGAGTGTACTAAGGAATCCTGTATTTATCCTTTTTTTTAGACAGTTTCTCACTTCGTAATTCAAGCTGAACTCACTGTGAAGCCCAGGCTAGCCTCAAACTAGTGGTGACCCTCCTGCCTCAGCCTCCTGAGTGCTGGGATTATAGGTGGGTACCACCATTCCAGGCTTTCTATATAGTATTTATCTTTTATGGAAGTGATGCAGGCAGATGTGTGCATTGGGCATAGGAAAGGGCTGGGAGGATGCCCCAGCGAAGCTCAGGCTAATGGCCCTTCCTGCTTGGTCCCGCTGATACCACTTTTGGGTCAGAAAGGAGGAAATGCACCTTCCACCTTTCTCCGCTCTCTCATTGTTTGGTCCCCACCTTCTTCTGTCAAGGTAGAAATTGTACTACTGGCATAGGGCAGCCTTCAGCACAAACCACACATGGAAGAGGGAGGAGGATCCTGAGAGGAATGGACACTGCCACCTGTGTTATGGTTTGGATCTAAAACTACCCTGAAGGTTTCACGTGCTCAGAGGCAGGGCCTTGGGAAGATGATTGGATCCTGGAGGATTAATCCACTGATGAGTTTACAGCTGACTTGGGGTTAGAAGGTGGGAAGAAGCTGGTCACTGGGGGCGTGACCTGGAAGGGACTATCTCCCTCTCTGGCTCCTCCTTTCTCTCTTGACTTCCTGGCCGCTTGGGTTAAGCAACTTTCTTCTGTCAGGCATTTTTGCCATGCTTTTTCTACGATGGAGTCAGGCTGAAACCTATGGATCGAAATCTCTGAGACCAGGAGCCAAATCAAGCCTTTCCTCCTGTAAGTTCTCTGTGTAGGGTATTTTGTGTCAACAACCTGAAAGCGATTTAATACAACCTGTTTCCTGCTGAGATCTTCTACCTGGCCGGCCCTGAGTGCACAGATTGTCACATAACATGACTTTTATCTGCATCACGAGACAAAGGTTCTGAAAAATCTTTATAAGCCATCAAGGGCAAATCTCATCAAAGGTGCCATCACCTGTCACCTTTGCTTATTTATGCCACCTGCTTGGTCCCCCAAAGTCTTTAAATTGGCTACTTCAGTCTCAGAGTGCTAGAGCAAATGAGGCCAGGACTCCTCTGACTCCTCACAACTTAGCTTCTCTTCCTGCCTTGCTCTTCCCTGGGTCTTCACCTCACCCATCAGGCCCCAGGAACCTGGCTTTAACTACCGACACCATTTGCATGGTAAAGAACACAGAGGAGTTCAAGGTGGCTCCACAGGTTGCCTTTCCAAGCCCACACATAGCGCCCGAAGAAGGGTACAACCACAGGTTGCACCAGGGAAGACAAGTACCAAGGCCTTGACCCTCGACTGTTACCCTAACCAAGTATTTCTCTCTACTCCAACCAGAACCCAGAAGCACCGCTGGCTCTGGCTCAGGGCCAGGCACAGCAGGGTTGCCTGATAAATGAGTGCCGGACCCAAACACAGCCATTACACCCTCATCAAGTAATTCAAATGATGGCTCAATCTCATTGTCTGCAATGGGGAAACATTCCTAGATTCTATCTCTTCATAGGATCATTTAGGACAGAAAACATCATGCTTCCACAGTCTTCAATCAGTTTTCTCACCCTGGCCAATCATCTCACTGAAAGTGTGGGTAAGGAGTATATGAGTGGCTTAGCCAGTCCAGCTATCTCACTACTACTAGGTCACCCAAGAGTTTTCCTGTTTGGTTAACCTCTAAAGCACCTTTTGTTGTACTTTGCCAGACTTGGAGCCTGACCCCTGCCACTCTGCCACCACGCGGTGCTTGGGCTTGTGCAATATCCTGTCTGAGCCTGACCTGACTACTGCGTGTCTTGTATGTCGCCCCACAGAGTTATGGGCTGCACCGCTAAAGTGCTCCTTGAGAGTTGAACTGGGAGTCAGGAACCAGTGGGCATTATAATTCAGTTTGTCCTCAACGGGAAATGAGTTCCAGTGTCACATAAGAGACTGTTCACCTCTTAAAGAACAAGCACTTTCCAAACCTGAGAAGCATCCCTCCAGGGATTACTTCATCGTGTAATCGGATTCCCCCATCGTGCTTTCGACTTCAGATTCTGTCCCACTTAACAGTCTATTCTTTGGGCTCTATTCTAAGCGGTTACTTGTGCATCCATAGAACTGGGCATACAGATTCCTTCAGTGTAGCCTGCATGTGCTGAATGGCACACTTGCTGAGATGACATGCACTGTGTCTCCTTGGATTATCCAGCCTCTGAAAGCAAAGGTAAAATTTCACTTTTGACAGAGAGCCCCATATAATGTAATCACCACATTAGACTATGTGAGAAGGAAGGAAATGCTAGGTCACTCAGAACCCATCCATGCCTCTGCTGATAGGCTATGTAAAAGAGTCTGGCTTAAATCTCATAAATGAAAGAATATTATGGTTTTAAAACACAGATGGTAGTTCTAGAACTTTTTGCCTTAATAGTCTGGGCAAATTAAGGGAGTACTCCTGGGGGTCCCACTGTGCACATGGCGGAAAGACAATATCTGGTTTGTGTAACGTACACCCAAAGAGATGAGGGAAGCATTCTCCACCTTTCCACAAGCGTAACCCTAAGTACCTCTTGCCCTCTAAACCAGCTCACTGTTATTCCTGGGAATATAAAGAACGGTCACAACTCTTAAAACAAGGGACATTTTAGAAAGTGATGACTATTTTTATGTCTCTCCAGGTGAAAGTTAAATTAGAAGCACAGCACTTAGTTACCAAGACTTGGTAATAGCACTAATTGTAAGCTTCAGATAAAGGACCTAATTAGGTTAATGATGAATTCAGCCCAGCAAGGATATTTTCAGAACAGTTCTTTTCAAAGAACCATCCCCACACCCTCTAAGCATCCATTTCATCTATTTCAAAATACAGAAGCGTGCAGAGAAAAAAGGGGAGAGTTCTGATGGCTGTGTAAGGAGCCTGTAAGTGAGACCTTCTCTTACAGAAAGATCAAGTTAGGCTTGCAGTAGACCTAACAATAAAAGCATTAGATGAAACTAACAACTGTCAATGCTATCAAAAGGTGGCAGGTGCTTTCTGGTGGCTGGAGGAGCCTTACTTTGTTACGATAACAGTGAATGGTGTTATGGACTGAATTGTGTCTTCCAAAACTTATAGGTTGAAGCCCACCAGCCTCCCCAATATGACTGCGTCTGCAGAGAATCTTTAGAAGATATTAAGGTTAAATGAGGTGGAAAGGGTGGGGCCTAGTCCAACAGGCTGTGACTTTATAGAAAGAGCGACAACCTTCCCCTATGCCTGCTTTGAGAGGACCCAGCACAGGGCAGCTCTCTGTGAGCCAGGAGGAGCACTCTCACCAGGAACCTCAGGCTTGGACTTCCCCACTCCAGGACTGCAAGAAAACAATCTGCTGGTCTTTGGTATTCTTTTCTCGGAAGCCAGGTGGGGCATGCAAGTTTGGAGGCAGAAGCTAAGCAGAACTGCACTTTTCTGCATCATAAGGAAGCTGATGTGAAAGGGAGAGGAGTAACACAGACGCTTGCTGTGTGCAAAGGGGAGCAAGGAGACATATTGTTGGCTTCTCAAGGACATACAAGGCCAAGTGAGGATTTATCATGCTGTGGGCTACACAGTGTGATGTAAAAACCCCTGTCTCTCATAAGACCTTCAGCATGAGGATTTCTAAAATAAACAGTTCTGCACTTGGCTGCTTTTCCTCTGGCGAATGGCAGAGATCAAGATCCCCAGAGCTTTGTGGGGTGGTGGCAGTATCACTTGGACAGGTGAGAGGTTGGCTGCTGCAGCCCGGCACTCACACTGTTCAGTGTTAACCTGCTTCCCACCACCCTCTGTGTCACCCTGCGGGGAGTTTCTTGGCTTTGTCACACCTGAAGCATATTTTTAAGCACTGAAAATGAGAAGATCATTTCTAATGTCTAATCTTTCACTATCTTGGTCATTTTGGGAAATGACAAGTTTTATACGCAACAGGTTCTTCATTAAAGAGGGGAAATAACACTTGTAGCATGTACTGTTGCCTTTTCTCTCCAAACTATTGGAATAAAGGGGATGACATACATGAACATTCCCTTTAAAGGGGACTATTCCTCATTTGTTTTCTACTTTTTATTTTGAAATAATTATTTCATTTTTTTCCAATGGTTAAACTTATATAACTGTATATTTGTTATAAATATACAAAACCAGGAAACTGGTCAGTTGTCCCTCAGTATCTGCAGATGGTTGGCTCCACGATTGCCCTTGGATATCAAAGTCCACAAATGCTCAAGCCCCCTACATACAATGGCATAGCGTTTGCAGTGACTCACACAATCCTCTTGAGTACTTTACGTCATCTCTAGATTACGTATAACTAAGGCAATACAAATGCGATGTATTTATTATATACTATATCGTTTAAGAAACAATGAAAAAAAATCTATTGATGTTGTACAGTGCAATTTCCTCCTCCTCTCCCTCCTCAATACTCCCGATACTGGGGGAGCAAACCCAGGATCTTGAGCATGCTAGTCAAGTGCTCTACCCGGAACTACATCCCCAGCACTTACACATTGTTGCTCCGTGGTCAGCTGCCTGTAGCTGTGGAACCCGTGGATATAAAGGGTCTGGCTGCACATGGTCCGACATCATTTAATCACAAGTGTAGATTCATGTACCACCTCAGAAATCAAGATACCAAACTATTTCGTCCACGCAGAGATTTCACCTCTTTATAGCCACGCCCACTTCCCTTCCCTGACAACTGCTATGCCCTGTCCGCACCTATTTTGTTCTCTTTTTCTATATTTATCACTTCTAGAATGAATGAAGAACAAATAAGCCCTTTGAAATTTGATTTTTCACTCAGCAAAATACCCTTAAGGTCCACCTAAGCTATGGGATCAATCGTTTATTTCTTTTTATTACTGAGTAGCATTCTATTGTACTGTAGGACATTTTGGTTGTTTCTAATTTTGAGCTATTGCAAATAAAGGTGTTATGAACAATCATGTACAGGATTTCACATGGACATAATTTTTCATTTCCTTGAGGGAAAAACCCAGGAGGGCAGTTGTTGGGTCATATATTAGGTATATGTTTAGTTTTTAATGAAACATAAGCTGGGCACTCAGGGGGCTGAGGCAGGAGGAACATGAATTTGAAAATAGCCTGGGCTATATAGCAAGTTCAGGGCTAGGCTAGACTACACAGAGAGACCTTGTCACAAAAACCAAAACCAAACCAAACCTAAAAACAAACAAACAAAAAATGAACTTCCAACTTACTTTCTGTAGTGACCAGATTATTTTGCATCTCTACCACCAATGTATGAAAATGCAATTTCTCTGTATCCTCACTAGAATTTGGTATCACCACTGACTTTTTAAAACTAATTTTATACTGTTAAATGCACACACCTTTTGTTTTTAAAGCAAATCCCAATATCAACGTTCTTCATCCACAATGTATACGTGCCTATTCTCTCTATTGTAGATCAAGTTCTCTAGGACTTTTGGGAGGTCTGGTCAGGCTGGATTCACATTTGCTTTGGGGGGGACTTAACAGTCCACTGTGACCTAAGGACCAGGAACTCTGATCCCTTCTGAAGCACTGAGGAGGATTCACATTAGCTGTGGATCCTGAGAATTTTGTACATACACTCTACACATGCCATCTCAGACCAGTCATACCCGCGGTTCTGGTTTGCATCTGGAATGACCCCCAAAAGCCTTGTGTATTTGGTGGTGAGGCTTTTGGAAGGTGCTTGATTGAATCATGGATGCACTGTACTCATCAGTGAATTAATTCACAAATGAGTTAAGAGCTAAATGTGCTGGCAAGAGGTGGAGCTGGGTTGGAGGGGGCCCCTGGGAACATAATGTGGAGGGGTCTATCTTCCTCCCCAACTTCTTTCTCCCTCTCCCTCCCCCCCTTCTCTCTCTCCCCTCTCTCTTTCCCAACTGGCCATGATATGGCAGCTTTCCTCTGTCAGACCCTGACACCATGGTTTTTCTACCTTGATGCCTTTAAACATGGACTGAAAACCTAAAAACACAAGCCAAAATAAACCTTTTTTTCTTGTGGGTGTTGAGTATTTTGTCCCAGCAATGAGTAAGCAACTAAGATACCCATCTACCTTCAAATAGGAGCTGATTCCTATCTCTATACTATCTCAAAGTGCTTAGTGTGTGCTAAGCACTTTTTCTGAATGGGGTGCTACAGTAATTTGTCCATAATGTCATGCTCAGGTAATTAAGATTTATTAACAGCATGTGGTGCATCAAAGGGTTGCACCTCACCAAGAAAACAAGTCATACTCTATAACTTACGAGGGGAAATCAAATCAATATAAAAGCTCCTAGGTGCACTGAAAGTTTAAGTGGTGTAATTTGAGCTAATTTTGTGTTGTTTTGGGGCCTAGGTGTGGAAATCTTAAATTTGCTGATGAGTCATAGCAGCCATCTAAGGGCAGATTCCCTGGGCTCCGACTGTTTTCTGAGCCTGGTTCTCCAGGCTTTTTGCTCATTCTGTGAGTAACCCTAATAACCTTCCAATAACTTCTTATTCTGGTTAAACTGGCCAGAGTTGCTTTCTGTCACTTGCATCCATAACCTGGGAGATATAAGAAGGACCACAATAAAATACTAAATTATGGAAAGGAGGAACATTCTTAAGGAAGTTTTCAGAGGAAGAATGGAATGGTACATAAGGGATAGCTAGTTATCTCCCAATATCCACTCTATTTGTATTCTTCTAACTACTTGGAATGGGAGGCTGCTATATACTTGCAAGACTCCCTTGCAGCTAAAAGTGGTCATGTGTTGACATTCTAGCCGATGAGACTGAAGTGAATTTGTGTGATACAAACAGATTCTTGGCAGAAGGACAAATATGTCATTTCTACTTTGTGCTGCTCAGAATGTGGAGCTACTATTTGGAATATCTGAAGAATAGTGGAAAATGGGACAAAAGGAGCTGTGATCTTTGGTGGTGACTGCTGACTTACATACTGGCCTTGACCGCTTCCAGCCAGACTTCCTTCATGGGATATAAAATAAACTTGTCTCTTTTTCAAAACCTACACACCTATCTACCTCAACATTATGGTAGGAACTAGCCCTGCCACTAGATGTTGCTATTTAATATGCTAATACATTTTGGATTCTATTTTGCTGTCAGGAGGTGGAGCTGGGTTGGGGGGGGCATTGGGAACATAATGTGGAAAGGTCTATCTTCTACCCCAACTCCTCTCTCTCTCTCTCTCTGTTTAGTTTTATTTATAATTCTATTTATTTCAATTTATTCATTTAAAGACATTATTCTGGAAAGAGGGGTGGGCTTGGTGCTTCCCCAGTAACCCACAATGTCAGCTGCCAGCAGGACAGGGCTGGGAGGCACTCACTTCTTCTGCCTAGGAGGTGGTATGGTAGCCTGAGAAATAAGTCTTTGTACACTGTGTGTCTTTTGAATGTGAATTCATTCAACTAGTGAATGAAGGGAGGGCTCTGTGCCATTGGATTTCAAGTAATGCAGGCTTCACAGAATTACCTTTTCCTTGCTGGCTTCCCTTTACCTGAACTGTTGTCCTCTTTCTTCCTCTAGGCAAAGTTTGGGCTCATTCTCTCTTTCCCTGTAGCTTCTGTGCTCACATGGGACTATAACTTTGCACATCTAATCCTGGTAGTAATAATAGCTGCTACTCTTGAGCATTAATTATGTACTGAATGTTGCATGGTTGTTATGCTGACTCCTCACCACCATGCTGACTGGGTCAGTGACCAAGGGAAACAGAAAAGCTTGAAAGAGGTCACCAGAGCAGTGGGGCTGAGGCAGGGAATACCTCTTCTTCCCCTCCTCTTTCCATGGTCACAGTGCCTTCCTTATTGTGAATAAAAGATCCATATCCTTCCTGGATTCCTTCCTCCACCAGACAGATACTTCCTCCTCCTTCACTCCCCTCTCCCCTTCACCATTAGGAGGGCAGAGACATTAGCCTCATGCATCTCAGAGCCAGAGGAAGTGGGGAAACATGGGTACTTGGGTGACCTTGGGAATATGTGTGATATGAAGCCCAGACATCTCACTTTGGCTGGAACAGTAGGATAGGCTTCCCTATGGTGCCTGCAGAGAAGGACCAGCCAGAACAAATGGAGGCAGAAGAAATGGTACAGAAAGAATCCTCCCTCTTAGCTAAGTGGGATGCACCTCGTCTTACGCCCAGAGTCACAAGAGAACTAAGATGACTAAGAGTTTAATGGAGCAGACAGTGCCACAACCCAGCAGCAACTCCACAGCCTGCACCTCATTTCAGCCTCAGTCGGAAGGTGATGATTCAGCTTCAGCTCCCATCCTCCCCAAATGCAATGGGGCTCCCATTAAAGGCTGATATGTCCTGATTACCAGGGAGTGTGGGTGAAGGAGGAAGGCTGGAGGCTTCATGCCTGAGCTCTCTCTTCCTAAAAATACTGCTTGTTTCGCTTTATAATGAGCTACCACCTTACCAGTGAGAATGGCTACTAACAGAAAGAAAAATGAAAAAGAAAGGTAAGGATGGAGAAAAGGTAACTCTTGCACATTGTTGGTGGGAATGTTTATTAATTAATATAGCCACTATGGAAGAGAATAGAAGTTACTCAAGAAACTTTAAAAATGGATCAACCATAGGATCCAGCCATCCCACTACTGGGTGTACATCTGAAGGAAATGAAATTGGCATGTCAAAGAGATACATGCCCATCTTTCTTGCTTCACTACTTGTAGTAGCTCAGATATGGAATCAACCTGGATGCCCTTTGACAAATGAATGAATGGACAAGGAAGACATGACAAATACACACACAATGGAATACTATTCAGCCATAAAAATGATATTCTATTTGCAATAAAGTAGAACTGTGAGGATATGATACTATGTGACATAAGTCAGACACAGAAAGAAAAATACTGCAGAATCTGTCTTATATGTGGAAGCTGAATGTGGAATAATGACTACCAGAGGTTGGGAAGGCTGAGCCGGGGTAACAGGCACCAAAGCACATCTAGAAGGAATAAGTTCTAGTGTTCCATAAGAGAGTGGGGTGGCTGTAGCTCACAATAGCCGATTATACGCTTTCAGGGTAGATAGAAGAGAGGACCTCAAAGCTCCAAACACAAAGTAATGATAGGGAGGTAGAAACATCAATTGCCCTGATTTGATCATTATACATTATATTCATGTATTTTACCTCATAAATATGTACAATTATTACATATCCATCAAATATTTTTGAAATATTTAAGGAGATGGAATATCTAACTACCCCAAGTTGATCATTACATATACCACAGTGTAATGAAAAAATATTTTTAAATTTTAAAAATTATTATAGTAAAAGATGCATTGCCACTAATCCCACCCAAATACTCCTTGCCTCACACTTATCCCATTGTTTTTGTCACTTTCTGGAGCAGTTCTTGAAGTCCTCTTCCGTGAGCGTCTTCAACTGTGCTGCTGTGGCTGCCTTGATGTCCTGAATGGATTCAAAACATGTACCTTTCTGGGTCACTTTGACTTTGGAGAAGAGCCAGAATTTACATGGTGAATGATTTGGTGAATGAGGCAGATGAGGACACACTGTAATGTTTTTGCAAGCCTCCTTTTCTGTTGGATGGCAATAGGCAGCAACATCCACTGTATTTTTGATCAGACCTTATAAAGACAAGCAAGAAAGAAGACTTCCAGAACTGCTTCAGAAAGTGGCAAGAACAATGGCATAAGTAAGTTCCAAGGGGAAATATTTTGAGGGGGATTGATTCATGGGAATGTATCTTTTACTGTAATAAAATTTTAAAGAAATTTAAAGATTGTATTTTTCAAACACCCTTGGTATATATGTATTGAATTAGAACATTTACTCCATAACTATATTTTTAAGACAATAATAATTAATTTTTAAAAAAATAAATGGCTTGCTTTTTTGTATACCAGTAGCCAATTCCCACCATGGGTCAGAAGCCTAGGTCTGAAACTTTGTGTGGGTCAAGGAGATCCACTCTTGTCCACATCCTTGGTCTCAGTTGTTGTGGGCACCAATGTTTGAGGCTAGGGCATTTCCTCTGGGACTGCTGTCCTTCCTCCTCCCTAATCTCATGGGACTGTGAAACACACAGCTCTTCAGCTCCAGAATGCAAGTGGTGGGCAGGGAAGGTGTGCGGTTGATGACAGAGAAGCCCTGTGCCTTGTCAGTCTGGGTGTTTAGGTTGGGAATTTTTAGATGTTAACAATTGTCTGTCTGGCTCTGGGGGAATTTTCATCTCTAACAGTGCTGATGTGAGGGGGACCATCCTTACCTGATGCTGATACAACCAGTAGGTCTCAACAGGCCTGGAGGATCCCATGCTTCATCAGAAATTCTGGCCACATCTTATCTTATCTCATGGATCTATGTGTATTTAAAACACTCTTTGTGGTGTTGTGTTTAACTTACAGGAACACCTCCAGGTTTCCTTCCAGAACCTTTAGTGACCCATTGTAGTCTACTTTGCATCAAAGACTTACTCAGAAAATCCAGAACTGAAGCATCATGGCCCCAAGCTCAAAGCTTATGCTTTGACTGCTCAGCTACCATGCAGAAAAGTGAACCTGGAGTCAAGAGCCTTCTGTCCATGAGTCTCCAATTATGTGAGTTTTTTTATCATTGGAAATACACTGGCAACGTGGATGCCATTTACTGATCCTTTCCGCCAGAGCAATCTTGTTACTACTGTCCGTGTGGTCAGCACCTAGCTTGGAGTCACTTTCTCTTCTTCCACCCAGCTGTGCAGGAGATGGTAGATGCTCAGTGAAGGGATGAAGGTACAGAGACTGTGGAATTTCAAAGAGATATGTAAACTTTTTTTTTCCTTTTCTCTTTACCCTCAGGGGCTGTAGAGGAAATGGATGGACTTTTACTGCCTTGTCTAAGTAAAGGAAAGTGACTTCTATCACTGAAAAAGAGCTCTATCTAGATGTCAAAGTTACTTTCAGTGCAAATCTTTAAGTGTAAACTTGGTAAGCAAGAAATATATTTTAGCCTGGATTAAACAGTGCTGAAACTCAAATAGTGAAGAAGTAAATCATGCAGGTTAGGTTTGCTCTTCCTTCCTCCCTTGTACCCAAGGAGATCACAGGGGTCCTCCACAAAAACAGACCTCTGAGATCACCCCTTGGAGAAGCAGGGACCTGTAGAATCCTCAGCCTGCAGGCTTTAAAAACTTATCCATGGACACTAACATAATAAAGGCCAAGCCCATAGCTGATGCACTTTATAGTGGAAAGCTGAAAGCTTCTCTGTTAAGTTCAGGAATAAGACAAGGATGCTCACAGTTGCCATTTTCATTCAACATAGTACTGGAAGTCCTGGCCAGAGCAATTGGGGGGAAAAAAAAGAAATAAAGGCATCCAAATTAGATGAGGAAGTAAAACTTTCTGTTAGCAGATGACATGATCATATATACAGATAATTCTTTAAAAATGTATAGTATAGTATACAAGATGATACAGAAACCATTTGTATGTCTGTATATAAACAAAGAACTATCTATACAAAATATTAAGAAAACAATTTAATTTACAATAGCATCCATAACAATAAAGTTAACCAAGGAGGTGAAAGATCTGTGCATAGAAGACTTTAAACACTGGTGAAAGAAATTGAAGAAGAGACAAATCAATAGAAAAATACCCTGTGTTTATGGATTGGAAGGTCAGTATTGTCAAAATGCTAATGCTACCTAAGTTTATCAACAGAATCAATGTACTTTTTGTTAAAATCCCAATGTCACTGCTTTCACAGAAATAGAAAAAAAAATCCTAAAATCTGTGGAATTACAAAAAAATTCTGAAGAATTGAAGCAGTCTTGAACAAGAACAAAGTTGAAGGTATCACATTTCCTGGTTTCAAACTTATATTATAAATCTATAGTAACCTAAACAGTATGGTACTGGCAAAAGCACAGATATCAACCAATGAATAGAATAGAGAGCCCAGAAAAAATTAATCATATAGGATTGTGCCAGTCAATCTTGATTGTCAACTTGGTTGGATTAAGAGGCTCCAGGAGAGGGACTGGATGGTTAGGGGCCTGAGCTCGACAATGGGTTAACCAATGAGTTCACAGTTAATTGGGATATTGGAGGGGGGGAACTAGTTTGAGGCAGTGAGTACTATGTCATGCTCTTCTGTTATAGTACTTCTACCTTGAAGCCAGCTGACCATTGACTGAACTCACTACAACCATGAGCCCAAATAAACCTCTCCTTTAAATTGAGAATGTCAGGTATTCTGTCCTAGCAACAGGAGAACAGACCAATACAATGGTCAACAGATCCTGCACAAAGGCAGCAAAGATACACAATGGAAAGAAGGGCATCCTCTATCCACACATAAAATAATGAAATTACTCCAGGATTATCTGTTGTACCATACACAAAAAGAAACAATACAAACCTAAAGACTTTAATGTAAGACCTAAACTGTAGAACTGTAAAACTTCAAAATGTAGGATTATTTGACCTTAAGAAAAGAAGGAAATTCTGCCACCACAACAACATGGATGAAACTGGAGGATATTATACTAAATGAAACATGCCAGAGACAGGACAAATGCTGCCTGCTCTCACATGCAGAATCTGAAAGAAATCAAAGTCAAAGAAGCAAAGAGAAGAAGAGTGGTTACCAGTGGCTTGGAGCCAGGGGAAAAGGGAGATGCAGGTCAAAGAGTTTAAACCTTCAGTTATGAGATGGTAAGTTCTGTGGACCTAATGTCTGATATAGTGACTAATAACACATCAGGTCCTTGAAATTTGATGTGGGAATAGATCTTAGGGGCTGACACTACACACATGGAAAGACAGCAATGGAAAGTGATAGATACATTAATTAGCTCAATACTATAATTATTTCACAAGGATTCATAGATCCAAACATTGAGTTGCACCCATTTACTTAATTTTTATTTGTCAACCACACATTAAACTAGAAAAGAAAAAGGATAAAAGTTCTCAATGCTGATCATCAGTCCAAAGAATCCAGTGATTGATTTGGTGTAGGACTCAAGTGTGGGAAAGTATTTTTAGGGCACAGGGAAGTATGAATCTTACTGAAGAGTGTTTCTGAAAAGCTGAAACAGCCATATAATATGTGCAAAAATGTAGCATTCAATTTTTTTCAAGTGAATGTTCCTGTAAAACCCCATCACATAGAACATTATCATCATTAAACAAAATAAAACTCTCCAAGTTGCAAAAGTATAACAATGAACTCAGCAAGGGTATTTTTCAAAGATCTCCCCTGTTGATTTTAATTTGCTGACAGAGTTGATTGAAATAATTTGTTGCTGGTACTGCACTTCTGGCCATGGAAAGACATCCATAAAATATGGCCCTAAGATTTTAATATTCTGCTACTGATTTCTTAACCAGGTCATTATTTCTCAAGATGCCACCAACACAAAAATTTGAGTCAGCCTCAGACATGAGACTTCATTGTGTTGTGATCACTTTTGCAACTCTTCATGCATTGTCTAGGATTTATAACCTTGCCTTATTCCAAGTATATATATATAGATTGGTTAGCCCTTTGTGATCTAATCAGGAAGTATTTTATGTGTGTTACAAAGGTGGGGATTATGTTTATTCTCTGCTGGTCAGCCACTGACCGACGGGTAGCAGAGCAAGAGAAAAATCTCGTGTCATGCACAATCCAAGGGCAGGATTGTGTGACAGGTAGATATGGAGGCACCAGACCCCTAGTTGCTGGACATGCTCAGCATGAAGAGGCCAATCCAAGTTAAGTATTTCAGAAGATTGTAGGCGACACTCTGAGCAATAGGATGGGAAGCGTGGGCCAGGAAGGAGACAGAAATAAAGCCCGGGCATCAAGGAGGTCCAGAGAGAAGGTTGGGCCAGAGCCAAGGAGTTGTGCTCTCCCGAGAAGCTGAGAAGTTGAGAGAGAGGCAAGGCTGGCCTGGAGGAGGTGGCTAAGGTGTGTGTGGGAGGGGTGCATTAATCCAGCTGCCAAGCTGACAGGCTGTGCCTTGAACCAGTGCCTGGTGACAATCGGGGGGAGCTGTAGGTCGGGGAATCACCTGTGTCCCCTGGAGGCATCTTATTTAATTTGCACAAAAGCTGCATGTAGATGGACTAGGAGCATCTCTGGGTGCACTGACGGGTAAAGCAGGATTCCAGAACTCTTCATTTCCTTTTTGCCTCTTTGACACATTTTCTCAGAAGCAGCCCTGAAGTTCCCTTTCATTTGACCCAGCGAGCTGAGTGGGGCTGCCCTAAGAGGGAGGCTCTGGGGCCTAAGGGCCCAGGGCCCTAGAGGAGGGAGAAAAGTCTAACTCCTCCGATGGTGGCAGAAGACATTCTTGTGGTGGAAATGGAGCACATGAAAGCATCTTTGGTCCAAAAGAGGCTGGAGTTTACGGATGAGGAACCCATGGGCAACCTTGTACCCCAAGCCCATTTTAAATTTGAACTAAGAAAAGTCCCCTATAGGCCAAGTCACCATCTCCTATGTCTTTCATCATTGCTGTTGTTAAATACAATTTCAGACTTCATGGAACAATTTGAGGTTACCAAAAGAAGGTGACAACATGAATTTTCTATTCAATATGTAAAACAAATTACAGTGCTCCATCTACATCTAATATTAACCATGAGTTAAATTCTCTGAGCTGTTCTCTAATGAACTATGCTTTATAGTGAAAAACTGCTCTCTCCAAATGAAAGCCAAAAATAACAAATGAAAAATAGAGCGAGAACAAAAATAATGAAAAATAGAAAATGAGCAGAGTGAGTTTTGAAATCTCATTTTTATAGATTGGTTAGACTTTTGAGAATGCAAAGTGCTAGGGATTGAATCCAGGGCCTTGTGTTAGGTAAGCAGTCACCACTGAGCTACACCTCAATCCCCAAGAGGTGAGTTTTGAAACCACACATAGTTTAAATTTATATAGTATTCTTGGTTTGAAAACTTCAGCCTATAAAACAGGCACACACACACACACACACACACACACACACACACACAAGCACGCACGTACTTGTGGGACTAAAACCACTTCCTCCCTCCTTTTTCCTTATGAATTGACTTTGAGTCCTGGGTTGTTGACTCATCATCAACAACGTGACCTGCAGAGAATAAACAAAATCCTGCAACTCATTGTTTGTGTGCAAAACAACTTGGATCTCTTGGTTTAGCAGAGGATTACTGCCCAGCAAGAGGGTGCTTTGGGTGCACTGAGGGTGAAGAACAGTGAGTGCTTAGGAGAAAGTAAGGAGGGGGTGAGGGGAGTATGGACAAGTGGAGTCACCTCCGACTTCTGCAAACTGCGAGTCCACGAGATGGGATCCCTCCTGCTCCCACCTCTGGCTGAAATGCCTGAAGAGCAGGGGCTGACAAGGGGCTGGGCTTAGGATGGAACCCAGAGGGGATGGATCAGGGCACCCATGTGGATCTGAGTTGCAAGAATGAAGTAAGTCATGTCTTAAATGCCGACACTGCTCTGTATACCCTCTTACCTCCATTGACGAGCAATAGCACATGGCAAACAAGTGAAAGCAATGGCTTTAAAAGCAGCAAAATGCTCTAGATCAGTGGTGGCAAATCTACGACATCCATGCCACAGCGGGCTGTCTGTATCACTGACAGCTCTAAAAGGGTCACCATCACTACTGTAGTGAATGAACAGCAACTTTATAAATAGTTTCAAGACAATACCTTCCTGAACCCTTTTTTATTTTTTATTTTTTTGTTGTACTAGAGATTGAACCCAGGGCCTTCATACTCAGCTACATTGCCAGGGTCTTTGCCATAGAAACAAAATATAATCTTTCAATCAATCAAATTTTTGTTTTGTCTTCTGTTGTAGAGCAAATCACCAGCTGTAGAACATTATGATATTGTGCTTTGTAATAAGAAGTACGTATTTTGGTTTTCATCCTCCGCTCCTGTCACAGAATTCTATCTAGTCCCTTGAACATCTCTGGTGATAGAGTGTCTGTGTTCTGATGAAGCACTATTTGCTGGGCTCCTAGGTGGGGTCTTGTCACAGAAAGACTGAGCCAGGGTGAGACGCTCTGAATGTGCAGCACTGCCCTCCATCCTCTGGTCAGGGCAGAGTCACTGAGACTTGTAGGGTGAAGCTTCTATAAGAACCCCTGGGGCTTGGGGAGCTTCAGGTTGCTGAAGGAAGGGAGCGAGGGGCATGGTGTGCCTGGAGGTGGCCAGGAGCCCCTCATCTTGCTCTGTGTATCTTCACCCAGCTGGTAGGTAAAAACACCCCACACATTTGGATGACTGGAAGTGCTGTGAGAGTAAGAAGAGGAAGATGCTTTCCCTCTCACATTCCCCCACCTAGAGGACCACGGACACAGTCTGCTTTAGCTTGATTTGTGCCCAGGAAGAAGACGTGATGGACACAAGAAACATGATGATGATGGTGTTGGCCTCAAACCCATACTTAGAAGGAGGGTAGTGGCTGCGATGGAAGTGAAGCAGATGGGCGCCCACCTGGCTGGTGCAAGGCCAGCCCCTTACCGTAGTGCGGGATGATGGCCCAGGCCATGGCAGAGGCGTAGATGCCGCCGATCATCCAGAACATGCAGAGCCAGCTGAGATGCTCACCCCGTTTCTCCCGGGCCAGGACTTCAGCAAAGTAAGAGAACACAGTGGGAATGGCTCCCCCGATCCTATGAGAGGGACAGAGAACACATGAGTTTGGAATCTGGGACAGCTAATATGAGATGAGATGGGCAAAGCCGCAAAAAACTCCTAACAACACATCCTTTCTTCCTACACCAGCATGTCGAGAAGTATGTGTTTTCAATCATCTTATCACTTTGATATTATACTGTCCATGTTTGATATAAGTTTATTACCCCACAAAACACCTCAAACCTGCAATTGGACTATGTGGACCAAACGTGTCAGTGGTCTGTTCATGTGGCTTAGCACTTAGCGTGGGAGCCTAATGGGCTTTCTGCTCAGTATTATTAGATAATCAACTTGACATTTATTAAGTTGTAATAATTTAGTGTAAACTAGTGAATATTATCATTAATTAACTCATTTTTACAAAGAGACACTGTGATATGTGCCACCCGTGGGATAGGAACTCTGGAAGTAGCTCTAGACATCTACGGGGACTCTGTAATCTGACCTCCCTTCCTGTGACAGCATGGCAGCTGGCCCTGCAGCCCTATCAAACACAGAACCAAAAGGGCCACTTCCTCCACCCGCTGTAGTCCCAACCCAGTAGACATCACTGCTGAGAGAGTGTAAACGGAAGGGAACTGTAGAACTCAATAAGGAGCTTCGGTTTACACACCAGTGGAATGGGATATGGTGCTTCCTTCTAGAAAGGGCAGCAATAAGAGGTGTCCCACTGATCTGGAGAGCTGCCAGGGCCGTGGATAATCTCTGCTCAGGTGGAGAATTGTCAAACAAGAATGAATGGAATCAGTTTTGTCCACTCAGTGAGATGGGCCATAGATTTCATCAAAATTTCAAATAGGTCTCAATCCCCAATTTTAGGAACACCTGCCTCAGAAAGACAGTATGGTAAAATAGTACTTGTTGTTATTCCCAACAATATGAATTCTTAAATATAATTCAAAGCCATGGCCGGGGATTAGCTCAGTGGTTCGGCTGCCTGCCTCGCAAGCATGAGGTCCTGAGTTCAAAATAAAAGGTCCCGATCCAAAAATAAATAAATAAAGAAAGAAAGAAAGAAAGAAAGCCATATGACAACATAAACAAATTTAAAGCTGGGCATGGTGGCGCATGCCTGTAATCCCAGCACTCGGGAGGCTGAGGCAGGAAGATCATTATGAGTTAGAGACCAGCCTGGGATGACTTTCCACAACCTAATTAACAATTCAAGGGGATCCTGGATGTTCTGTATGTAGCAGGTATAATTCACACTTTGTGAAGGCACAACTGCATGGCCAGATATGTCAGGTTTTCTGAACCAAGATGAAAGTACTCCATCGTGGCTGAAATTTAAAGTGGAAGCCTGAAGACGAACCTGTTAGTTTTTAACAAATTGAAGTGGAAGAGAACATCTACTATTCAGAGCTTGTAAGCAATCCAGTTGGGTTTGATTCAAAACTTGTTTTTTAAGGTAGCTTTTTTTTTTTTTGCACCAGTGTCTCTCACTCTGTATAGCAGACTACAAGAAACTCTAAAGCCAAGGAATAAGTAAATCTGAAAAAAACAGTGAGGATCCTATTTCCATCCTTCGCAAAAGTCTTTACTGTCAGAGACTTTTTTTTTTGTTGTTGTTCAGACTCAGGGCCTTGCACTTACAAGGCAGGCAATGGCATCGCTGAGCTAAATTCCCAGCCCTATGCTCAGATATCTGAGTCCAAGCATTTATTATTGTGGGCTCAACATCTATTTGAGGGAAAACAGTTTTCATTTTATTATGACATCCCTTGAGCAGAGAAAAACACTTCCCGTGCTGTGATGTCAGCTGTTGCCAGTTATTCATACTCTCGTGGCAAATGGCTGGGGTATTCCTCTTTGACTGGCTTAATGGAAATGCACCAAAGAACCGAATTTGAAACTAGATTGTTGGAGGGGGCATACAAATTTTCCTAAGACAGTCTGTTCTGACATTTAAACAATTCTCAATGAATAGAATCATTCTTTACCTCTGGGGTCAATATGACCACAAATGAAATTGAAGGTGTTGATGGCTTAATACCAATATAGCCTCCAGGAGTTGCCAAGCTACTCTATGCTTTAGTTGCTGCAGTCACCCCTTGCTCAGATGCTCAGGTGCTCCTTGACTTGGAGGAAGTTCATTTGGAACCAGTCAGGAGACACTGGGGGATCCAGCCGGGAACCTGTGAGTCTTCTAAAAAATGTTATAGCTGCTATGATTATCACTGATAAAAATATCTAGACAAAAGAGAAAGTAGAAGTGTTGGGCTTCTAAAAATGTTGGAGGCAGGAAAACATTGCCACAACCCAGGCCTAAAGCCTACAAATTCGAAAACATTTCTCATTGCTATTCTACCTCATGCCTTCACTAGAGGCATGCCTTCACTAGAGGGGCTAATGCCATCCCATTACTATTATTTGTTATGTTGTTGTTATTGCATTAAGATACAAAACCTGAGGGTATATAAAGAGATATAAAGCATTGCAATGGAAATGGTCAAATTACCAATGTATAAATAGTTCTTAAGTTGGGCTGACTTCACACACACACACACACACACACCCCTAACTGAGATATTTGGCCATGTCTGGACCCAGTTTTAATTTTCACATTTTAGGGGGTGCTAATGGCATGAAATAAGTGGAGATCTGGGAAGATGCTGAACAGCCTACAGTGATGTAGCATCTCCCCACACAGAAAAGAATTATCCAGCCCCAATATCAATAGTGGTAAGATTGAGAAACTCTTGCAATGAATGGAGATTTTAATGTAGAAAATATAATTAGATTCATATTTTTAAATCCATAATATAAGACATGAAATAGTTATTTTTACATTACCTGGTAGGTAATGCATCCTTAAATTCAGTTAACAAGGAAAGGTTATTGTTCATTATATAATGATAGCTACTGCTGAAATTTATTTAAGCTCCTTTTTTTTCCAAGTTCATTTTTGATGAATGTTTACATAAATGAAGTAATTGGATCAGTATTTTATAATGAATTTTTCTCAGTATCAGATATTAAGACTATTTAATTAGCTGTTAAAATTGTCAAATCTTAATTATCCTTGATAATAGAAGGCACAGAAGGAATAATCACAGAAATCCACACTGTATAAGAAGATTATCCAGATTGAAAATAATTCAATTTACATAAATGAAGCAGAATACTGATATGTGGCTTTCAGAGTTGAAGTAGTAGATCATTTTGATGAAAGTAATATTAATTTTTGTAAATAATATTAATTATAGGGTTTCACTATATTAATTATAGAAATAGAAAACACTGCCACAACCCAGCCCTCAAAGCCTCCAAATTAGAAAACGTTTCTCATTGCTATTCTACCTCATGCCTTCACTAGAGGGACTAATACCATCCCATTACTATTATTGGTTATGGTGTTATTAATTGCATTAAGATACAATACCTAAGGGTATATACAGAGATATAAAGCATTTCAATGGAAATGGCCAAATTTTTGTATTAAAACACATTCCTAGAATAAACCGGGGCTTTCCTCCAATGCACAAGCAAGTACACAAGCACACACACACACACACACACACACACACACACACACACACACTCTACCTCAATAGGATGGTATGTGGCTCTAAGTGTTTGGCAAATATCATGAAGCATATTTATTTTCCTAAAAATCTAAGGCAAATTTATAAGTGGGATATTGTTTAGGGCAAAGAATGCACAGCCTCACAGACAGAATTTCTTGTGTTGAGTAATGCAAGACATGTAAGTTAAGTCAGGTTTGTACAGCAAGTGATGAAAGGTGCCAAACACCTTATAGACAGACTGGGAGGCCTGACTGTCCTAATCCCTGAAAGTCTTGCAGCCACACCTCATACTACTCCAGCTCAAGTGGCAGCCCAGTGGTGGGTGATGTTTATCCCTGTATCTAATGCTACAGACTCATGCTGGCTTCACTGGTTTGGATTAGCATCCCAAAAGCTCCCATGTGAAAAGGTTGATTCCCAGCCTGTGGTGCTATCAGAAAGTGGTGTAACGTTTAAGAGGCATAGCCCTCTGGGATGTCCAGTAGTCACTGGGGGTATCCTTCAAGGGGAAATTAGGACCCTGCCACCTTGCTGTCTTTTCCTGCACCATGAAGTGAGTAGCTTGCTCTGTGATCCCCACCATGTGTTGCCTTGACACAGGCCCAAAATCAGTGAGGTCATGGACTGAAACCTAAAAAACTGTGGGCCAAAGTAGACCTTTCTTCTTTTTAAAGCTGATTATCTCAAGTATTTCATAACAGTGATGGAAAGCTGTCTGATACACTAATTATTTGGGCAAAAAGAGGTTCGGGAGTCTACAGTGAAAAAGGCGGTTATAGGGAAACAAGAATAACTCTACTTAAAATGGTTTGAAGTATGACATAATTTGGGGGGAGAAATTATGGAATGTCTCATGATTCTTTTCTCTAAAGAGAAATTCCACTAAGTAGTTCTATTCTTTAATTCTCCAGTAAACATTCAAAAGAAAGAAGAGTTTCATTCTCACTGGTTTCACCATGTGACTGTTAAACAATTCTTTACCTCCACCTTGCATTTCCCATTTCTCTTGGGAAGTGAGTCATTAGGCAGATACATAAAGAGGAAGGTGGATAATCACTGTACAGTTACGTGTCCCACACAGTTAAGAAGAAGCAGAGGGCAAAGTTCACTGAGCGCCAAGCCTGGCAGCTTTCATTAAAACAAGTATAAGCGGATTATACAAATAATAGTGAACGGCCTATCTATGTAAGAATCACAATCACCAACAACTTGCATGAAAATATCCTTTTAATCCTTACTCAGAATCAACAAAAAAGAGGGAAGACAATGAACAGCCAGGCAAATTACATAGTAATTCAGAACCAGTTCATTGTGTGTTAAACTGCACCCAGAAATAAGAAATAGAAGCAGCAGCCCCGAAGATGGATCTTTCAGCAATTCTATGTTATGAAAGTCAATAGAATATCACTGACCCCGGGGAAGTTGTTCCAAGGTTTAGATTAAATAGCACAGACCTCATAGTCTCTTAATAGGCCTGGCTGGCACAGAAAATAAGGCCACTATATTGATTAAAAGCACATATTTGTTATGGGTAATCAAGAAAGGAATAATTAGGGGAGGTACACTTATTGGTAACTGAACTCATCATTAAATCAGGGACAGAAATCCCTACACAAAGGCAGTGCTGAAGGACATATGGTTTGAGTAGATTTAATCCTCCAAACTCCAAAGCCACAATTTAAAAATTATATCCTTTGATATAGCAAGCTGTTGTTTTGTCAACAGTATGTAACTATGGATAGAATAATTGGCAGAAAAATTTAAAATTTATTTTAAAAATATTGATCTGTAAACATATACTTTGGGCAAAAACAATGCATTGCTAAGAAAACAGTGATTCAACTCTCACAGGCCTTGTTTACAGTCAGACTGGCCCCTGAAGCCCCAAAACCTATGGCCATCTATGCATCTGGGGCAGCAGAGCCGATGTCACTGCAGGAAATGGTATAGTCTAGGCTCCGGATTCTAGTACTGTCTTGGAAAAAAGAAAACAAAAACAAAACTAACCTAGCTATTGAGAGAGTTGGAAGAGTACATTCCTCTCAATGGTGTCATGAATGAAGATGGAATAAATGATCACTGTGATGACCTATAAGAAACAATAAAGGCACACGGCTATATCGGGCCACTTGCTGTATACCTCTTCTTATCCACTGTCCCATTTATCCTTCCACTCATCCGCTATGCACCATCCACCCATCACCCCACCATCCTCCCCTTCATCCAGTTAAACTACTCCAGGCTTCTGCCCACCTGCTAGACATGTGGGCCTGAAGAACACAGGTTCGTGCCCCAGGTGCTCACAGAATGAATTCTGAGGAGGGGACGTAACGAATACCCACAATTTTACATTGCAAGTATGGAAAATCTTTTCCTCTATCCCTTTTCCCTTAAGATCGGGAGTACCTCTGTCTAAGGATAGAATGGGAAATAGTAAAAGTCAAAAGGCCAACCTTTGTGCTGGAAAGACAATGCTTTCAGTAAAAATATGTGAGCCACACAAACACTTCTAAATTTTCTAGAAGAGACATTAAAACAAAGCAAAAAAGTCAAGTGAGATTAACTCTAATATATACAAATCACTAATACAGCCTTAAAACTGATCTTGGAAAAACAAAATTAATGTATTTACCTTACAAGGTTGAAAGGACTATGTTAAATCTGATTAATGTACAGATGTTGCAAAATTGTATTATAAATCTTAGAGGAGATGTGATTAAAAGTCATTATCATTCTTGGTTTCTTCCCTCTTGAATGCTTATATCCTCACAAGTGTCCAGCATCATAGTTTAAAAGCCTAATTATTCATGAAAGATTGTGAAACAGATAAAAACAGAATATGCTGTATACTGTTCATCACCATATTAAACAGAAGTGGTCATGCATACTGTCTAGTTTAAAGAAGTTGTTGACAAAAAAGGAATGCCTATCACATGTAAGTTTTCTTGTTTCAAAGGCAGCAGATACGTTCCATAGATATAAATTGTGTAAAGAAAATTATTTTATACCGAAAAAGAAAAATGTAATTTAATTTGCATTTTTCCAATGTGATGAGAAGTAAAACATATCTTAAGAGAAAGCATACCTTTGAAAGGAAAACCTTATAGCTTAGAAACAGACTAAAAATCAGAAGAGCTGAGGGGTGCTGTTGACTATTTGGAAATAATAACCTGTCTGTGCTTCAATTTTCTAATTTTAAAAAAGGATGCACAATATTTTTGCATGCTTACTTATTAAAAACACCTGTGGAAATAAAAGGGATTCTACATATAAAGCACTTTGAAGAATTCCATTTAGTGATAACCATTTCTGCAAAGCTAAGACAGTCTTACCATAATTTAATATGGTTAATGAATGAATGGATACTGCTAAGAGCTACGAAGCATACATTTGTTGGGCTCTGCCACAAAGGAAGAAATTATTATTCTTTCTCTTACAGTACACAGGCACCCTGAAATTTCATTTTCATTCCCATTGCTGTTATATTTTTCTCTTGACCTTTGTGCTTAGCAATGCCAGGCCCTTAGTGGAACCTCCCAATCCTGACATTGCCCAGCATTATCATTCCCCTTATTAACAGTGACTGGAAACAAATAATTTAATTCTAGGACAAATGAAATGAATCAATAGTGCCAAGTCCATTTCCCATCTTCCTAATTTTCTGTAACAGAAGAGCAGAGGGATAAGCCTGTTCCTTGATGAAAGGTTCATTTAGGAAAGTGAAAGGCATGATGAGTAACTGGTGATGACTTCCTCCTCATTCGCACAAAACACTGTCATCCTCAGCAGGAAAGTCTTTCTTTGTGCTGAACAAATACTTTAAGTCACATAGAATATGGTAGCTAAGCATATTTGTGTTTCTAAGAAGAGATACTCAAGACTCGGCTTGGTGAATTCAGAGGAAAGCACATACAGATGATGAAACCACGAACCTGGGTAAATTTTAGCCTAAAACAAGAAGTGCCAAATGAAGTGTGTGGTTTGGTGCTGTAGGACGTCTCTTTGGGTTCTACAGTACCCTGTGAATGTACCTAGTGGTCAGGTGCTCTACCAAGTTGGGGCTCTGCCCAGTGCAGATAGGGCTGTCCTAGTAATAAATTCTGGAGGTACGAAGTAAGCAGAAGCCGGAGTCAGTGACCGCTGGGTCACTGTGAAAGGGACCTGCGCTAAAAGCCCACCGATCATCCGACATCCCAAAGCCCCACTCGGACTGGTGGACCACAGTGACATTTTGGGTCACTTGGAATTAGTGTCCCGTCACAGCCAGGGTCTGGTAAATCCCCAGAAGCCTGCTTTATTTTCCCAAGCTCCCTGGTTAGAGGTCCCTGGGCCTTTTGTAGAATAATGTGAGATAGAAGAACAGAATACATTCTTATCAGTGTAGGGTATCCTTCCTCACGGGGACCTGGTATCCTGGGTGTAAAGTGACTGCAATCTGGGGACTAACTGAGGGGCCAGAATTTTGTGTTTAGGACTCAAGTTAGGTTTTGTCCACTTGTTGTGGAACTTTTTTGCTGATGTGGTCAAGTAAAATTTTGTAGCTTCCTAGCTTATTTCCGGTACACCAAAATGAACTAGCCTAGTCTGCAAGCTCACGCTGTTTTACCCCTGCTGTGCCTCCTGTCCTTCACAGCAGCCACACAGCCACCTTTCTATCTGTGGGGTCTGAATCTGTGGATTCAACCAACCTGGGATGGATAATATTTCAGGAAAGCAATCACATCAGTACTGAGCATGCGCAGGCCCTTGTCATCACTCCCTGAATAATTCAGTATAACAATTACGTACACAGTGCTCACAGTGTATACAGTACATCCAGGCTACAGGAGGAAATGTGCCATCCTTTCACCTGGAAAAGTGAGCCCTTACCTTTCTACCTGTGGACGGCCATGATTTCTCCTATAATAAACCAAGCCTTAGCTTTCTATAGATTCACATATTCTACACATTTCTACTGTCAAAAAAACCCATAAATATTCCCAGCTGCAGGCTTGAGGGTCCATGTTCTATTTCTTTGAGTGCGTACTTTTAAAATTCTGCCTAATAAGTCCCTTTATGAGGCTGTTAAAAAATAAAGTATACATGATGTGTGTAAGTTATAGGCCTTTTATATGAGGCCCTGAAACCAGTGACCCTTAAATGCTGAAAGCAACGTGTGCAGAACGAGACAGAATCCTAAGCCTTTGATGAGGAGGTGGGGGGGGGAAGGGGAGAGAAAGAGAGAGGAGGAGGGGAAGGAAGGAAAGAAAGAAAGAGAGAGAAAGGAAGGAAGAGAAAAAGGTAACAAAGAAACAGGAAGGAAGGAAGAAAGGGAGGCAGGGTTGTCAGGCATGGATGATAAGTACTGCCAAGGAGACAAAATGGAGCTGCGGTGGAGCCCCTGTGAGCTCTCTCAGGAAACCCCTCTTGAAGGTGGGGAGGGAGAGGGCTTGGGAACAGAACCTCAAAGTGCAGGTCTGGGCAGGCACTATGCTCCTGGGAGACAGAGGACCGTGGAGGGTCTGAGCAGCAGAGACCCACTGTGAAACACCCCCAACCTGTGGAACCTTATTTCTTCTACCATCTCATTCCCTCAATGTCAAAATCTGACCAGATGTGAGTGGAGGGAGCTGCTTAACTGTGGAGATATAAAATGATCTTTTATTGAAAGTCTCCAGCAGGAGAATTTTAATTCTCTGGCTTATGTCCTAATAAAGAATATACGAGTACAAAGGGAATATATCAAACTTCTGCTGCTTAGTGGCGTGTGGTGGCACACGCCTGTGATCCTAGCACTCTGGGAGGCTAAGGCAGAAGGACTGCAAGCTCAACTTGGTGACTTAGTGAGACCTGTCTCCAAATTAAAAAAAATAATAATGGTTAAAAAAAAGGCTAGGGATGTAGCTTGGTGTGAAAGACCTGGGTTTAAGCCAGGTCTGCAAAATAAAAGCAAACAAATCAATTTTTGTTGCTTACGCACTGAGTTCATAAGTGATGGGAATAAAGATTGAATAAAGGATTATATGCCTTTAAAAGCAAGAAATGCCATTAAGTGGAAATTGCTTTCTCATTCACAGTGCTGTCATTGTTTTCTCTTTCTTTGAGAGGCTCTGAATCTGCCTCCCCTGGAAAGCAAAGCTTGGACAGTGCTCTGGTGCCTTCCTTCCGCTACCAGAACAACAGCGTGAGGGAGTCTCCACTACACCCCTGAGAAGTCTGACAGGGTTTCAGGAGTAGTTGAATTGGATTGGAACTGGAGGATGGGAAGACTTTACACAGACTCAGGGACAGTACTGAATAAATCCCCGATTAGAAGTATTGACCCCCGTTACCGGAACCGACATAACAGGGGAGCATTATTCCTATGTATCCCGGAGAGCAACTGGTATGTGAGTTCACAGCCCAGTGGGTAAGATCTGTCCTAATGTGAAGGCACCATCCAGCACCCTGAGGTCGGACATGGGAAAAGCTGGAGGAAAAGGTGAACCTGCCCAGTCTCTCTGGAGCCAGGGCACCCATCTTTTCCTGTCCATAAATGTCAGAATTCTAGATTCTGTAGATTTTGAAATCTTCAGTGCCCCATCTCCCCAGGCTTTTAGCCCTTTGGCTTCAGGCTGAATGTTACATTTTCAGCTTTTCTGGTTCTGAGGCTTCTGGACTTAGAATGAGCCATGGTATCCACATCCCTGGTCTCCAGCTTGCAGGCAGCCAGTTATAGGGCCCTCATCCTCTCCTAATAAATCCCCACCCGTCTGTTTGTGTCTGTCTGTCTGTCCAAATATCTATCCATCCTGTTGGTTTTGTGTCTCTGGAGGGCCTTGGCTAATAGATTTCTTTCAAATTTAATTTCTTATGTGCTTCCTCCCTCAGCTGCTGCATCCCACAAAACTCTGCAGATGACTGCTCACATCTCATCCCCACGCAGTCCTACCCCTGGCCTGGGAAACCCCTCGCTATTCTGCAGAGTAGCAAGTTTTGATGTTACTTTCTGGGCTTTCTCTCAAAGCCTTCATCCAGAACTAGTCCTTTCTGTTTCTCTCATGGCAAGGCTTGAACTTCACAGGAAGAAAGATTCCCCTGTTCCAGGCCTTCTGCTGTCACACTGAGGCACAGAGCACAAGACAGTCCAGTTGCACGAACTGGGGGAGAGGATAGGGGGAACAGGAAATGCCAAACCATGGGTGAATGTTAAACATGATCCCTCATTTTCTTCTCTACCGTGTATTTCCAAAACATTATCTCTTTTTATCCCAGTGCAAGGTGGGAATATGATCTCTCCTTCATAAATCTGAGGAACTCCCAGTCCCCACAGCAGAAGGCAGGGGTGAGGGGTGCTTGGATGTCTTGATTTTTCAGGCCTGTGCCAACTTCACAAAGTTGCTACAGTTCTTTATCCCCTGGTATCACAATTCATAGTACCTACCTGTGTCAGCAACACCCAGCCCATGCTTTTCCAGGTAAATTATGTTCATTTGCTTTCAGCTGCCCTCATCTGCTGGCTGAAGGATAATCTTCCCATGATAGGGATAAGGATGATATGAATACTCTCAAGTAAGCTCTGGTTTTATATCGCCTATAAATTAGCTTCTGGGCAGCCACTGGTGTGGAGTGTTTTGCAGCTACCATAATGGCCCCTTTTCTCTATAGTCAAGTGGGTTGACGATACAAATCAGAATTAAAATTGCCTAAACAATTTGACCACAGTTAGATACTTCTGGGTCTCTGGATGTCACTGAAATTTCTTGGAGAAGACTGCAAGCTGAAGGGACCCAAAGTTCAGGTCCTAGTTTGTCAGCCTTCTCCTGACAGGCTGGTGGTATTATATAGGCAATAAAAGGTGACAAGGATATGTTGTCCCATGCCCACTCATTGAGAAGATCTTTTCACAAATAGCCCTGAAAACTACTTGTTCTTCTTTAGGTAGCTCAATTCTTTCTACACTGGCGCCTGCTGAAGCCTATGAATTCATGATCCAAAATACCTCACTGTTATGGCTTAGGTTTAGATGTTCCGCTAAGGCCTCATCCAGTCATAAGACTGGCTGTTTCAGAGGTGGCTGAATTTAGATTGTGTGACTGACTCATGGTGCAATGCTAGGACTAAGGGCACTAGGATTAAGGATAGGTGATTACTAAATCAGTCCACTGATTGGTTTGGTACCGTTCTAGTCCGCATAGCCTGGATACAGTACAAGGGACAGAAAGAGGCTTGTCTTCTCCCTTTGCTTGCTTGCTTTGCTATCTTCTGCCCACCATGAACTGTTACTCTTCTGCAATTCCTGTCTGCTACACCACCCTGCCTTGGAACCAGCTGATTATGGACTGAAGACTCTCCAAACTGAGCGCAATAAGCCTTTTCCTCTTTAACTTTGGGTATTGGGTGTTTTGTCTCAGCAATGAGAGAAAAGTAACTAAGACACTCACTGTGTCAGCCCTGCATGAAGCCAATTTCACAGAAATTGTCCTCTGCTGGGGACAAGACCCCTCATCACAAAGGAAATTACTGATTCTGACCATTTTTTCCACTTAAGGACCAGATATTTTTATATCTTCCTAAAGTTTTTCCACCTTTGCTTGGTGGGAAGCGCTGTCTTTACTCTAAGGAAACCTTCTTAAATCTGTGCAAATCAGTAAAATGTTTGCTAAGTGCCCATGACGTGCACGGTGTAGAATATGAGGAGCTGTAGGAGGCAGGACTGTGAGTATAAGACATGCTGGGGCTGCCTGACCTCTTCTCACCACTGTGTTGTGCTCTGTAGGGTGTGATGTGGTATCAACAGCCACCACTGCTAAATTCTCAAATTCATAACCCAGCTCTATCTCCTTCTCTACAATTAAACATTTAAAAAAAAAATAGTTTCCAGCCTCACCTTGAAAATAGTATCTCTAAATTCTCAAGTATAAATCAGAAATGTTATATTTCTATAATTTTTAAAAGTTAAAACCAAGTTTCTTATACTCTCCTAATCAAGCCATTGAGTTTTCCCAAGCTAGTGGGTTTACTTAGGGTGGAGCTTCAAACTTTTCAAAGAGGATTGCATGGCTGGTTGTCCTCCACCACTGTAGCTGGTGAGTAGCACAACTTCTGTTCATTCAGCAGAACTGACAGGAAGAACTTAGGTCTCAAGAAGCAGGCTGTGTATCTCATACCTCTTTCAATGCATTCAAATAACACAGATCAATAAACCCAGTTACTTGACACTCTAACCCTGAATTTAAGAGTATCTCTAAATGTTTGGGATCTTTACTTCATAATAACATGTAGAGCTACTTCTTTCTTAAGTTAAAATTTCAGAAGAAACACATATATAAATGTGCTCTGGTATGGAAATAGCATTCCATTTAAAACAGTATCAGTTTCCTTGAAGTGATACATAAAGCCACTGGCCTTGGGAACACAGGCATGTTTTATTTCTATCCCAGATTCAAAAGGCTGATAATCACATTTCTAAGAACCAGCACTGTGGCTCGTGAGGAGGACACAAAAACAGAAGAGGAAATGTATTAAGATAGTTTCTGAACTGGGAGTGGTGGCTCACACCTATAATCCCAGCACTCTAGGAGGCTGAGGCAGGAGGATAACAAGTTTGAACCCAACCTGGGCAATTTAGCAATTTAGTGAGACTCTGCCTTAAAATAAAATTTTAAAAACAATTTAAAAGATGGAAAGGCTTGGACGTAGCTCAGGGTGAAGTCTAACTCAGTACTGGGTTAAACTTCCAGTATAATAAAAAAGAGAGATAATTCCTTGGTAATGAAGTTCTCTATGGGGAAGCACATGCACAATTATGAATAACACATTACTATAAAATATGAAGGAGAAAACCTTACCCGAATCCAGAAAGTAAGCGACAGAAGAGAAAGAAGCCATAACCTTGGACAAATGAAGAAAGGAAGGCAAAGAATCCGTTGACAGACATGCAAATCAGAAGAGACTGTTTCCTTCCCACTTTGTCTGCCAGTCCTCCCCAGAAGAACGCCCCCACCATCATCCCGAGGTACACTATGCTGCCTGCAACACACAGAAAACAAAGAGACATGTCAGAGATTGGAAGTCAATGACACATGTCACAGCAAATGAACAAGGCACAAAATATGTTCCAGCATTTCCCATGGGGAAAAAGATCTCAGAAAACATATCAGGATACAGTAATCGTCTTTCAAATAGGAAAGTATGCTCTGCCAGCTACCACTGGCTGCCATGGGCAGTTGCAAAGGCTGATGGCAAGTCATTTCCATTATCAACTCACAGAGAAGACACAATGGTCACATGCCATATCAGCCTCTTGGGGATGGGCAGGAATGAGAAGTCTCTTGGAGCAGTGAACTTGGAGTTTGACTCATGGTCAGGCCACCTTTGGTCCAAATGCCCAGTGCAGCCCCAAGCAAGATAAGGCCAAGATAAGGAACCAGCTCAAGGGCTCCCAGGTCAAAGTGGGCCTGCCAGAGTGTTTCAAATCTCTGCCTGTAGCAGATGGCCTTTCCCGAGGCCAGACCCTTAAAATGCTTCCTTCTGGAGGGTTCTATGGGTTCTTTCTCTCTAGAGCAGTAGTGGCAAACCTACGGCATGTGTGCTATTGTGTTTTTCTCAAGACAAAAGTTGTTAGTGTAGAGTTGCTTTTTTAAAAACTAAAACCTCAGTATGAATTAAACCTCAGGTTTAATTGCAGTTTTGGCCTTCTGAAAAATAAGTGGGTTTGGGCTGCAGTTTGGGCACTCAAGTCTCTGAAAGGTTTTCCATAACTGATCTAGGCTCTTCTGAAAACCCTTGCTCTTCCTTGGAATTTGGGGAGGTAGGCTTAGAGATTATAGTTCATTTTAAAACTATCTCTAGCTCTACTCATCCAGAAAAAATCTTGAAGTCTGGATCTTAAGGAACTTAGGGAGAAGAGAAAGAGTTACTAGTACACTGGGAGAGACTAAACTTAGCTTGCTCCGCTCTGGTCTATAGGGGAAACAAATAGAAAATCAAGAGTTAGACAGAGGTTCCTCTTGGTGTTGCCAGGAGTACACACTTGAAATTTCTAATTCATTTTGTTCTTCTAAGAAACCAGACTTCTACCAACCCTGTCTAAAATCTTTGTCAGGATAAAATAATATTAAGTGTGGCAAATGTTGGCTCAAAAAAAATTTTTTTACAAAAAGGATATACAGTGTCTAGAGAAAATAACACAATTAATAAGGTTTGTTATATCTAGATGTGGCAATAAAGAAGCTGCCACTTCAAGTTCTATCCATTTCTGCTTTTTCCCTTGCTTCACTCAAGCACTATTTTCTAAACATATTCCAGCTACACTGTGACATCAAAGTAAGAAAGTAAAAGCAAACATTGGTTTATTTATTGCTTAAGGTTACTTTAGGAAATAACGAATTTAAATGGCCACAAATCAGTGTAACTACACAGTTAATGAAGCAAGGAGACTCAGAAGGAAATCATTCAGCAAGGTCTCATGACCACCCCATCAGTGACGTGAGCTTTGTAGGTAACTGAGTACACAGAGCTACAGGGAGTGGTGTATGCTGGGAATAACTGTAACATCAGACAAAACCAAAGGTGTTTCTAATTAGACTGGGAGACTGCAGAGGTGTGTGGTCTACCTTTGCCTGGGTGTGGTGGGTATAATTTTCTTGGGGCCACAGCTATGCAACTATGCCTAGATTATCCTTCTCAGTAGAGATTACTCATATCATGAGACCAGATACGTGTCCATCAGTGGTTTAAATAATGTATCTCTGGCACAGTGGAGAGAGTTGCAGATGCAGATAGACTAATCCAGGGAAATGCATATGCAGCATCTCTCTTATTTACAAGGTAAGAGGTTCAAGTTGGCCACTCAGGCCTCAAAAAGCTAACTGGTAGCTAAGTGTCTTCATAGTCATGCCAGTGTCTTTGAAAGTGCCTAAAAATCAGCAAGCAGGCTGTTGTGGCTTTGGCACAGCCCGTGGCTATGGCAATGTAAAGACTTAGAAGCCTTTTCTGTGTCTTCAGGACCAGGAACAAAGCTTTTCCTTGCCCCTTGTATACTGCAGCTCCCATCCACCCCAAAGGTAAACAGCGTGACAGGGCAGCAACCCTAACCCAAGGCCTCTTGTGGTTCCCATCCTCACTCTATGCAGAAAGCAAGAGTGATACAGAGGTGAGCTGCCTGCATTTGACAGTCACCCACTGACTTTCTTTTAATGATAGTTAACAATTGTCCCTGCTGTGAGCATCAGTTTGTGTCAAGCATTCTTTGAAGAATGCATCATACTTTGGTTCTTGTAATCCTCACCACAATCCTACAAAGTATTACTAACCCATTTCACAGATGAAATCGAGGCTTAGATTAGGCAATTGCATCTATCAGATACAAACTGGCATATCAGGGTGGCAAAATGATAACCCTCTGACTAAAACTTGGAGATCTTTCTCGGAGCTGAGACTTCATGGAATCTTCCAATGGGACCTCCATGACCTTCCTTTCACCTGAAACTAAAGAGTTAAAGTCTGAGGCACTAGGAAATGACTAGAGCTACAAAAGACCTGCTCTGGTGCCCAGACTATTCGTGTTATTAATTATTTTGAATATTAGCACTGTTTTTTTCTCTTGAGCTCACATGGGAAACACCTATTATATGCAAATCAAGAGCCAGGTGTTACAGACAGAGGAGGCTCTTTAGGTGTGGGTCAGAGATTCTGCTTTACCTCAACCTTGTTCTGCTTAAGAATAATGGATCTGAGCACCTGGGCAAGCTCAGAAAATTCAGGTCCTCACCTTGTACCCTAAGCACCACTGACTTCCTGCCTTCCTCCTAGCATAACAGCCTGGCCTTGTAGATTTGTGAATTTTGACTCTGGAGAGAATGGAGTTTATAATTCGGAGAGTGGCTTATAAAAAAGTAAGCCAGAGGGGAGCAGCCAGGCCACACGGGATCACCTGACAAGGGCAAACAGTGCTAAAGAATGTGTCAGTGTCTCTGGGCTCTAGGTCCCTACATTCTCATGCTAGTCATTGGCATGGCTTCAGGAGCTCATGACTCAATCAGTACACAAGCGGACACACAGCCAGGTGATCTGAGGCCTAGTCTGTGCAAGCTCCACAGGGGGTGTACATGGGAAGAGAGAACAGAGGTGGCCCTCAGGGAAGATCTCACTAAGAAGGGAATGTCCTGGGGATCTTGAAAAACAAGAAAGTTTTCAAAATGGATTTGAATTCCTCCACATTGGCAGGTTTACAACAACAACAACATAATGTTATATTAAGTGGTATATTATCGTCACTTGTACTCTGGTTAAAATTACATTTAAGATCTAACAGTGATACTCTTTTGTGACAATGCTTTGTTACTTATTGGTACTTGGTAATTTCCACTGACCAAGCAATGGAAAGAAATAAGCCACCCAGGTAGCTTATTTGTGGAAGGGCAGTACATGTTTATTTGTTGATCATATGACTTATTTAAAGCCACACCTTTGAATGTTGGCACAAGGTAAATAAAACTATAATCACACTGGGCTTGTCAGAGTACAGACTATATTTTCTACCTCATTTGAGCTCAACTTTTGTTTTATTTTCATGGCGTTATAATGCAAATCTTTGAAAATTCAGAACACATGCACACCAGACACACCAGGGCTTCCACACACCAGGCCTCATGCTGTTGCTGCCAGCCAGAATTACAAAGGATCCAAAGCTCTGTGTTTTACAAGAGGGAAAACTGAGGCTGTGAGAAAACAGAATCTGAAACCAGGTCTTTCAGATCCTTGGTATTCAAAGTATGATCTTCAGAACAAGGACCTCGAGGTAGAAATGCAGACTCTAAGGTCCTTCTGAGACTTACTGACTTGGAATATGCACTTAAACCTCAATCCCAAGTGATCCACGTGCTTGTTTGAATCTTGAAGTGTATTTAGGCTGCCAAGTTTGCTGCAGAAACAGACAACCTCTGCAATGCATTTTTTTGCCTCAAGGATTATATTTGTCTGGTACTTGTCAGAGGGGAGAAGAGGCAGCCTACAGGAAACTTGAAAGACAGGACAGGCACAATCTCCCTGGGTGAGCTGGAGATCTCAAAGGGCAAGCAGTAGCCATGTGGTTAGGAAGGACTACCTCACCGGGAACTGCAATTCAAGCAGTATTAAGAGATGTCAGCTGAGATTTGTGGATTCTTTCATGAATTTAATAAAGCTTTAATTTGGTCAAGCTTTCAAAATATTGAACCTGCCCTTTCTATAGCTATGCTTATGGCGCTCTTGGCTGCCCAGCCTCTCAGTCTTTAGAAGACAATCAAAGGCCAAGTGTGACTTCCTCTTTACGGGATTTGCTAACATGAAGGCTGGTTTCATTTTATTTAATCACATTATTAGAAAAATGGATCTGAGCATAGACAGCTAAGTTAGATAAAGATTAATGTGCAGTCAGAGAAGGATCAGACCCTCAAGGAAGTCAGTACAAAAAAATAAAGGCATCAGAACTGTGGTGGGAGGCAAACCTGAAGAAAGCCAGGCCTTAGGATGGAGAAGGAATGGCCAGGACCACGAGGATCCCTAGAGATAAGCAGAAGCTTGAGATCATACTGTAACCATAGCCACCCAATCCAGTGGGTCCAGATAGGCATCAGACACACAGGTGGGGGACCAAACACCTGGACACACACTCCCCTCCTTTCTAAGAATTCCTTTGTTCTTTCCATTTATCCCTGTGACTGATTTCCCTATGGGATTAGTATTAGCTGGGCAACTATACTTGGAATCCTATATGTTGGTTGGAGTCTGGCCCACATTGTACCCATGTTGTGATTTTACTGTATAAATTACCCCTGACCACCCACTTGTGATCCCTCCTGGAAACCTATGAGCTGTTCTTCTCTTCTTCCCAATAAACCTTTTCTAACTTTCCAAGTTTGTGATTTTATTCTTTGATGTTGTGAGACCATGAACTTAGCATATCTAACAACTAACAGGTCGGGAGTTATATTTTTCCACATCAAAACCCTCCTTTCCCCTGGTAAATATCACATTTCCATTTCTATCTCTTTGCTAAGCTGCTTTTGATTTCTTGTAACAATCTGGTAAAGGGGTTACCTACCCCTCATACCCACCATTTTAATTCATTTAAACAAAACAGTTCAAAACATTTTTAGGAAAAGAATTTATTATCTTTCTTATAGCAACCTTAACCAATTAGTTTTGGGTTTTTTTTTTTTTAATGTTTGTTTTTTTTGGTACAAGGGATTGAACTTGGGTGTGCCTGAGAGGCAGGCAGCGGAACCACTAAGCTAAACCCCAGGCCCTAGCCAATTAGTTTTTTTAAATTGTCTTAAGCACCCTGGATGTCCATGACTAATGCATTATTCCAGAATTCATTGCACCATTTATTTATAAATTGATTTTCAAGAAAAGCAATCCATAATGGTATCCTGAATTCACAGAGAAATAATCTCCATGAGGTAATGATCACACTGACCTTTTATAAGAGGCCTGTTTTTGGTTAATACAAAATGATTTAAGTCAAAGTGAAATAGAAGTAACATTTTACATAACAAAGACATTTCTGGGAATGACTGAAAAGTATAATAATATAATGTTATTCCTTGTATTCACAGAATTAAGAAAATACTTTATTACCCAACTTTTTGCTCAATAGATATTACTAGATATCACTTCACTCATAAAAAAGCAGATATAGCCCCCAAAGTAGGTTCCCCCAAAGCTGGGATATGTCTACTCTAGAAGCCACTGATAGAGGCTCATCTTCATGGAACGCTGGGCTCTTCTGACCCCTCTTTCCAACCAGGTCTTGACTTTTGATCTTCTCTGTTCATTTCTGTATTATTGAATTAGAAATGACAATACAAAAATCTCAGCTTTGGTATTTATTCTGTTGGATTCTTTCATTATCAGGGCCAAGAAGTAAACTCAATAAAACAATGGAAATTGAGATGGGGAAAGAAGGAGAACTGTTTTTGTTGATGCTCTTTAAAAATAAAATGCACTGTGAGTTCAGGGTCAGGCAGCACAGAGTTAAGCATCTAGGACTTCAAGCAGGTGGCCTAGATGCAAGTCCTTGCTCTCCTAGCCCTGCCTATGTGATCCTGGGTACTTACTTAATTTCCTTGTGTTTCACTTTTCTCCTTGGTTCGATGGGGCTAATAATAGAACCTACCTCACAGGATTTTTGAGACATTAAAAAGAACTTAGGATCATGTGAAGTGAAGTAGTTCAATAAGCAACAATTACTAATATTTACATTGGTGTGAGATAAAGAGTAAGAGGTAGAAAAAGAGAAGGAGATGGGAGAGAGGTGGAAGGAATCAAAGGAGAGGGATCTGGAATGGTGAAGAAAGTGAAATGACATTAGCTAGCTTCCCTCAGCTCAAGCTCTGACGAGAAACCACTTGAAACAGCTTTTGAAGAATAGCTGAATTTTTCAAATCCCAAAGACATTTGTTTATTTTGCAACTTGAGGCTATTTAAATATGTAATTAGGAGGCATCTCCTAAAACCAGCTCCTCACTTTTATTTTTCCAATTGCTGTTTTCAGTAGTCACAAGTAGGGGCCATTATGTGTTCAACTGCATCTGTGGACTTTGACAAAATCAAATAAAACCGAAGGGAGTAATAACATCAAAGGCCATGGACAAAAGTGAGCCAACCTTTCTACTTTGCACTGGGGAGCATTGGCAACGAATGTCCACTCATCTTAGCTAGAAAGAAATGTAAATAACAGATAAGGTTTACAGTACATCTCTGACTTCCTCTCTTGGAGGCTGACATTTAAGTGCGTTGGTATAGGCAGAATTGCTTCTATAGGCAGGTAATGCTGTGTCAAGCAACACTGCTACTTGTTACCTATGTATGTCTTCCAGGGCACAAAACAGCTCATGGAGCCCAAGGATACTTGCACTGAATCCAGTAGGCAAGCCAACTGTAGACAACGAAGCCCACTGTGTTCTGTAATGTCTGGTCCTCAGATAGCTGGGACACGAGTGCCCACTGGATGGGGAAGGACAATAAAATATTTTTGCATGGATGACTTTGCTGACTCCTGAGAAAGGGCAGTTACAACCCACTTGATATTCAAAATAATAAAAACAAACAAATAAAAAACAAAAACAACAACAAAAAAACAAGCATTGGGAATCAAGAACATCAGCGTCACTTTGTTGAGAGTCATGGGTATCATTCATAGGCATCATCCCAGGGGCCATCCTGCTCTGTGGGCTCCCCCACCAAAGCTCTGTGCTGGGGAGGGGAGCAGTAACTAATTGAGCCTGCTTTTCACTAATGCCAACTACTGACCCAGCCAGTGGAGTCAGTGATCACTATTTTCACAGTTTTTGAGGCCCACAGACCTGGGAAGGACATGACCTTTCCTCTTCAGCAGCTCACTGTTGTGTGGCTTTAGACTTTATCTGGTACAGATAAAGTCTAGAATCATCTCATTATGGACCTTTAAAAACGAAACAAGACAAAGCACAGACGCCAGGCCACACCCGGGAGCTCTGTGTCCAGGGTAGGGTCTCAATGATGATAGTGTTTAAAAGCTTCTCAAGCAATTCTAATGTGTAGCTGGGGCTTTGATCCTTTATTTTCCTGGGAGATTAAGAACATGCAAAAAGTAATTACCACAGAATGAAACGTGTGCTGCGATTAAGGTAAGTACCGTTTGCTTAAAGGGAAAAAGGAAGGAGCGACTTAATTAGTGCTAGCGAACTTTGAAATACTTCATACGAAAGGTGACAGTTGTTCTGGGGTTGAAACCATGAAAAAGAAGTCTCCCAGTACAATGGGGGAAAAAGACCACATGCAAAGCCTGCAGGGGGATCACGGGAGTCAGGGCAGCAGTGCACTAGGAGGCTCCAGGTGGTTAGGGTGTATTAGTCAGCTTTCCAGTTGCTTGGACACAATGCCTGATACTCTCAATTTAAAGGAGAGAGGGTTAATTTGGCTCATGGTTTCAGGGGACTCCATCTATGGTCAGCCGGCTATGAGGCAGAAACATCGTGTCAGAGCAAAGCTGCTTAGTTTGTGGTGGCTGGGAAGCAGAGCAGAACGGTGCTGGGGAGGACTGGATGAGGGACCAGTACACATCCTGAGGACAAACACACTCAGAAGAGTGCTGTACTGATCCTCCAGGGCGATCTCACAGCCATTCAAGCTGACACTCCAGCCTAACCACCACAAGGGTGGATGGAATGTAGAGTGAGGGGGGAGCGGGGTACAGTGGCAAGACAGGAGGCAGAAAGAGGAGTTGGAGTCAACTCCAAGAGCTGGGCTTTTCCCTTGGGGTAACTGAAACAAAGGTCAGGCAACATGTATACCAGATCTCACCTCATCAACTATACAGAGAATGATCAGCAAGGCCAGTGGATGGGGAAGAGTGGATGGGACAAGAGCCATGAAGATATGCTTGAGGCTCCCGAAGTGCCCGGTGTAACACAGTATTTAAGGAGTCTCTCTCTCTCTCTCTCTCTCTCTCTGGTGCCAACTTTGCACTTGCACAATCCTGAATGTGAGGGCTTCCTTAAGTCTTGCACCCACGCCCCTCACTCTCCTCACCCTGGTCCCAGTCCTGGAAAGAAGACCAGTTGAGGGAGTATCATTGCCTATAGGGTGCTAGGAGCCCAGGGGAGGAGCGATGGTGCCTGGTGTAAAGCAGTAGAAGCAGTCATAGAGAAGAGAAAAAAGGCTGGAGGTAGTTTTAGTGGCAGAACACATAGCGCTTTTAAACTTCAGGGTGAGACAAGGAAGAGTTTAAGGTGATGCTGATAATTCTGGCTTGGGATAGGTCATTATAAAATTACTAAAGAAAGGGGAAGCAGAAGAAAGAGGCAGGACTAACAGGGACCATGGCTCAAACAGGTGAGGAAGACAATTACCTCAGTGAGCCTCACAGTGAACAGGGCAGAACGTGCAAACCAATAAAACAGTGATCAGCATCACCAGGAGATGCTTCATGAAGGAAGCAGGGCTTGAGCTGAGCTTCCAAAGCACAGCACAGCACTTTTTTGTTTAAAAATAAATAAATAATAGGCAAACAAGAGGATGGATATGTTAATTTCTTGACTATACTAACCATTTCTCTATACATAGATATATCAAAATATTCTACTGTACGCGTTAAATATATACAAGAGAAATGGATGCCTTGAAGAAGGGGATAGGCCGAGTTGCTTACTTCCAGGTGTATTCCACTGCCCTAGGTCAGTTCTAGGGTTGGCAGCATAGGAAGGCAAGGTAACTTAGCATGGCTGGATTGGCTGGGTAAGGGGTGTGGAGAAATGCAAGTAGGCTCAATGAGTAAGATAAAATTCCTAAATGTCAAACAAATGTTTTCAAGTTACTTGCATAGGCAATGGGAAACCTTTTAGAGCTCCTTTTAGAAAGGAGCAGCATACTTTTTATGTAAGGGCCAGACAGTACATATTTCAGACTTTGTGGGACACATGGCTATTATCACAACTACTCAACTCTCCTGCAGTAGCCTGAAACCAGCTACAGACAATATGTAAACAATCGGACATGGTCATGTCCCAGTAAAAGCATTATTTGCAAAAATATGCAGAGGGGCAGATTTGGCCTGCAGGCTGTAATCTTCAGACATCTTCCTTAATGGAAACTCTTGCCTATGGGTAAGTATGTGATGACTGCAAAGGGAAATGGAGGTATGTGAGAGGAAACATAAGGCTTCACAATAAAGTTTGATAAAGGAAAAGAAGAAACTTGCTTGGGAGATGGCAGAACAACAGAGCAGTCAAGAGCCCAGTGAAACAAGTGATTTCCCTGTAGGAATAAATGAAAGAGGACAGGAAACCAAGAGTCAAACCTTCCAGGAATAACCACACTCAGAAAGCAGGAAGGAAAAAAAAAAAGTAGTCAGGAAAATAAGAAGAGGGCCCAGGTCTTGTGGAGAACAGGAAGGTCACTTAGCTGTACACAGAGAGTAAGAGCTCAGGAAAGACCCTTGGGTTTGTCCCAGAAGTAGTCACTGGTGAGGTCTGAAAGGGACTTCTCAGGCCAGAGCTAAGGACAGCTTCAGAAGCAGAGAATAGGGGGTGGCAGCTGGGTGGCAGTGAGGAAATGCAGAGATGAAGCTCTGGATATCTGCAACTGAGAGAAACAGAAAGTGCAGCACTGCCGCCCCGAAAGGAATTGGGCAGGCACAGTATAGAAGGGAAGCGAAGGCAAAAAGAACAGAACGAGTGTGAACATGCACACTCCAAAGGACAGTAGAGCAGCAGAACACAAGTAGAAAGAAGCAAGGGGTCCGTGCTACCAAGAGTGTGCTACTTTGGAAGAGAGGTGCTATTACGCCTTATTTCCAGAAAATGCATGAAAAACAAGTTTTTGAGAGATTTTTTAATCTCCTCAAGTTTAAGAATAACTCAGGCAACCATAGGCTTTTTTCTTTTTATTTTCTTTTAGCACCAGAGAAGTCTCTATTTTATTAGTACAGTGATGAACAAAGCATTAAATCTTTCAGATTTACTAGTATTTTAGAGGAACTGAACAAGAAAATAATCTTTGATCTCTCTCCATATTAAATCTTTTGATATTTTCTAACAAATAAAGGCCTGGAGGGTCCAGACCTCTCACTATTTAAGTCTAAACAGTCTCTGCATGGCTGATAACTTAGGTCTAAGGGTGAGGTCCAAATCACAGTGTCAGATCCATACTGACTGGAAAAACTGGTGTGAGTCCTCTAAGACTCCATTCCTAAAAAGCCCTTTATAAGTTTCTGCTGTTTTCAAGTTTAGGTGGCAGATACGAAAATAGCACAATAATTCCTGCTAAATGTCTAGAGAAAATTTGCCAGCCACTCCCAATGCTGTGATATGAATTACAGAGCTCATAAATACGGGGTCTACCTCAGACTCTGGGGGAAAGTAGAGGCGAACTCAGGCCAGCACTTCCTGGTGCTTGAGGTTTATGTCATCATTAGCAGTGAAACATCACAAAGGAGCTCCACTTTCCCGACTGTCAGAAGTACACCTTGGCATTTCAGGGAAGGTGACTGCAATATTCCGGGGCTGACCCATGGTACTATAATTTTCATGTAGGAGCTGATTACTTTTGTTATGATTATCAATGATTTATGTCTAGAATGAACAACTGGCCATCTGCTTCTCAAATCTGAAGGGGAAGAAATGTTCATTTTGAGAGTAAGAAAAAGGTAAGAATTGGAATCAATTGTTATACTATGGCTGAAAACCAAAGAATTCTGAATCCATTTTGTTTTCACCTGTAACGCCTAAGACAAACATATTTTAAAAACATACCCCAAACCCTTCAATGTCCCTAAACACATCAGTTATTCTTACCTGGGAACCCTTACCCAATTAATCACTTATGCAACATTAGTCTCTTGACTGTCATCTAAATCCTGTATCTTGAACTTCACCCCCACATTCTTTGTGAACTCACCAGACTTGTAGTTTCCATGGTAACTCCTACATACCCTCACCCACATTCCAACTTGTATTATCTGTTAAGTTTTCATATGCACCAGGCATATCTTTATACCTAATTTGCAATGGGAGCCCTAGCAGGAATTCTATCTTATGGCATCTTACTCTGAAACTCTGTGCAGCTCCAGTATTCTCTACACACCTTAAATAATCAGTAAATTCAATTTAATTTGAATTTAATATAGTGGTCTTAACTCAAATCATAGTCCTTTGTGCACACAGCTATGCAATTGGTGGGACTAAATTAAAAATGAAATTATGACCATATAATCTTGGGTGTTCCAGGCAGTGTTTTAAATGACACACTCAAGACTTTTTGTCTAGAAGTGTGATCCCCAAATGCACATATGTCTACAAAACAGGCTTCATGAGACAGTTTCCACAGCCTACAGTTAAATGAGAAGAACAAGGAAGAGGATGTTCTTTTTCATAAAGATACTTTTATTTAGTTTTTTAAAAGGTCCTTTATTCTATGGATATGTCCTTTCTGTTATTTTGGTGTGAGCATGACTTTTATGAAAAGACAGTGTAAAAAAATTATCATATGTGTTGGTACAATTACTATTATTTTAAATGTCCTTCCAATAAAGAGTAGACTTCTCTATGTCAATCCTTATTTTGTTTTAAGTGGGATTTTAAACCCCATATGTGTTGGTACAATTACTATTATTTTAAATGTCCTTCCAATAAAGAGTAGACTTCTCTATGTCAATCCTTATTTTGTTTTAAGTGGGATTTTAAACCCAAAAGGCTAGGAGGTACTAGTATAAACTCCCAATGGTAGGAACAATAATTTGGAAATAATGCACTTTGAAAAAAGGCTAAAGGGAAAAAATTCCTATAATTTTTGTAGTAGAGATGCTCCTGTGAGCATGTCTGATGATTGCACAACACAACTACATTTGTGAGTCCTCCCATCCAAAGGTCAAGTTTGTGTTGCCTCACCTCTTCTTGTCCCTGATTGGTAACTGCTCCAGCTGAGGGACTACAACAGATATGGTGCATGTGATGTCCAAGACAAGGTCATAAAAGGGCATGCAGCCTCTACTTTTTCCTTGGAATCCTTGCTCTTAGAGCCCTGGTCAAGTCTCTCTTGACACTGTCATACAGAAGATGACGCAGGTAGGTGCTCTTCTTGACAGTCCAAGCTGACCTCAGTTTTAGTCATTCCTGTTGAGATATTTGCCATATTGCACTGTCCAGAAGAGTCCATCTACCAGCAAAGCCCCATGCATGACCACTGTTGACACCACAAGGAAGAGTCACCTAGCAAACCTTTCTCAAATTCCTAACCACCAAAGATATGTGACATAATACAACGATTATTGTTTAAAGGCCCTAAGGTCTGGGGTAATTTGTAACCCAATGCCACATATTTTGGAATAGTATATTTTCTAAGACACTTCTAAGAACATTTCTTGTGCAGATATCCAGAATATGAAGAACACACTACTGAGAATCATGTTTTTCTACATTCATATTTAAGGACGATCAAGATAGTTTAATTGCTAATATTTCTTTTAATAATATAATCATTTCAAAAGAACAACAGAAGCAGCTCCATTAAGGCATTCTACTTTCCCCTTACCTCCAACTAGGTAACTAGGTAATGAGGTGAGTGGGACTAGGAATCAAGTGAAAGTCCGTCCTCTTGTTCCGTCAAAGGTTCTCCAGGCAATCCCTGGAAACGTTGGGGTTTTCTGGGGGTATTTTGTTTAAATGACTTTTATAAGTAGGGGAAAGATAGGAACTAAGTGATTGTGGTCTAGAATTAAAGCAGATGGTCTTTTTTTAATGGGTGGTGGTGGCAATGGATGGTTCAGTTTTAAGATGAGAGACTTGATCATGGCGCAGACAAGAAAGATACAGAGAGCACTTTGTTACCAACAAAATTCTAATAGCTAGCTCCTAGAAAAAAAAAAAAGCAGAGAGGCATAAATCCCACAGGCTCTAAAGTGTGGTAACTACAGTGTGGCTGATTAACATAGTTCAGAAGCAGCACAAAACAGAACCTCAGCACCTCCTAGGAAACTGGGTCTCCATTCCCTACCATGGCTTTCTGTTTGCACAACCACCCTCTTACAGAATGACACCACCAGTCCCTTTGGGTTTCTCCCATCTTGAGAAGCCACAGTAAGGTAAACCAGTAACCACTTACAACTCAAACATGTGACTCTGAAAGCACAAACCAGAATAAAAGTGGTGGGCTCACTGCATGTGCTGGGGAGCACTGTGCACAGCAGGTCATCACAGCAAACTGCTCCATGGAGTGAGGCTGGAGCCCACAGCCGGGCACAAGGGAAGCAGTGCCTTCCTATGGTGGGCACAGCGGAGCTCTGTGCTCCACTTCCTTTCACATTCAGTCTTTGGGAGGCTGTCTGCGGCCTGACCCAGAAGCCCCATGGAGGGAGGCGGCTAGAAGGGCAGTAAGACAGGCCGAGCTGACAGATGGACCAGCTAGCACCCTGTATCACTAATTCAACTGCTTGCCCAAATAGCCTGACTCATTAAACCCCTGGGTTGTATGGTTAGTTTTCATTTAAATAGTTCTGATTTCCGCTGCTGCGAATAATACATTTTATGTGCTTTTATAGATCTTTTGTTTTGGTACCAGGGATTGAACTTGGGTCCTTGCGCTTGTGAGGCAGGCAGCGGAACCACTGAGCAAAATCCCCGGCCCTCTTCTGTCTTAATTTTTAACCATCTTGAAGACAACTATAGATCATTTTTCTAATGTTCAGTGCACTCAGATTAGCCTTGAGAGTATCCCATCAGCTAACAGAGTTGCAAACATAAAGCTATCTAGAAGGTGGCCGGAGTTTTTAGTACTATTTCAATTTTATGTATTAGATCCAATTTTCTCTCTGCATTTACTGATAACTCATTAGTGTCTAAACATTCACTATTAGAGTATCAATTTTTCCTTTTAGTTAAGATTATATGTGTTCTTCTACTTTAGAGAATACATTCCTTTTTAAATTCAGTCATACCTAATTTCTGGTCCATTTCAGTAAAACTGAGTCATGGTCAGCTTTCCTTTTGTCTTATACTGAAAGCACCTTCCCTGGGGTTGGCAAATTCTAGCCTCCAGGGGGTGCCAAAGTTCCCCTTATTTTACCCAGCAAGGAAAAAATAGCTCTGATTCTGGGAAGGGAAACAAAAGTTAGAGACTTTAAAATGAGGCTAGTATTGCTGAGAAGGGGAAATGATCCTTTGTTTAGATCATGTGGCTCCCACAAAGTGCATTCTCCGGTATCACATTCCACAGTGTCCCCAAGCCCCAAGAACTGTGAGGTTCTGAGATGCTGCCTTATCTGAAAGCTAACTAAGACAGTCTGCCCACTTCATGCATGTTGGAAGACCTGAGACTCTTGACTCTGAGATAAAGAACTCTCACAACAATAGCAGTAACCAGGTTGTCAGCATTTGTGCCTCGATGCTATGCTAGAAGTCGGTGCCCTAGCTCAGCAGGATAGAAGGCCAGATCCCAAACTGGAGACCCCTTCTTAGCTAGTAATGAGGAGTACACAGGTCCACAGCAGGGGTTCACAACTATGTGTTTAGCCTATGAACTTTATAAAAGGAATATAATAAAGAACATGTGACAGAGACCACAGATGCTCTAAACCTTCGTTTAGAGCACATCTTTGTCCAGAGGGTCTCAGTGGGCAAGGAGCAGCAGTGCCAGCCTGAAGAGCTTAAAGAATCTTCTGTCTGGCCCTTCCTGGGCTAATGTGCTAAACCTTCGTTTAGAGCACATCTTTGTCCAGAGGGTCTCAGTGGGCAAGGAGCAGCAGTGCCATGGCAACACGGATCAGGATCGCTTTCTTTCCTTCTTGTTCATTCCACCAGTGCCCCAAATCACAGGCCTAGTGAGAATCAGTGCATTATCTTGGGAGATTATCTTACTCTGTATTAACTCCACCCCAACATAAACACCAGAGGCAGGTAGAGTTCATAAAATGGGGTTGGGGTGACAGATGGTTGTCACATCAACTTTTTTTGTGGACAAAGGGTTTGTTGTTCATTTTGACCAGCACCATTCTTGTGTGGCTTAATATTTAAAGTTGACATCCACCTTTCCGGAAGACATCGATGGCCCTCTTTTGGGAAATTACTTCTGTCCTGCCAACCACAGTATTCCTCCTAAGTTAGTGCCACTATTTCAGCAGCACTGGTTTTCACCACCAGCTCAATTATTTCATCACCTAGCAGCTGATTCGCCTAACTGTCCTTTTAAGCCCTTCAATTCCACGTGCTGTTATTGCCAGGACTGGTTTCCAAATAGCAACAGTCACATCGGGCAGCTTCCTTAATTGGTTCCAAGTAAAAGACCAGTGAAGAACTTAATCATCACCAAGATTGGGTCAGCACAGGATTTATCCAAGCCCTTGCTAATCGGGTAATGGTTTGATGTAGATGATGGATTCCCTGACACTAATGAGAAACATATCAAGTTTATTCTCCCAACCAAGAAGTAACCAGGCCAGACCCTGCTTAGTTTCTGAGATCAGACAAGATTGGGCATGTGCAGAGTGCTATGACCATAGACTCAAATTTACTCTATCATCTTTGATCCATAGTTCTCTCAGCTTTAGAAACAAAATCTTGACTGACAAGCCTAAAATAGAATATAACTGCTTAAACTTTTGTAATACTCTTACTAGAAGTATTCACCATACTGTCCCCATAACTAATGGATTCTGATGACTACTACATTGTATTAGGTGGTAAATCTGGTGTACTGGTTCCACAGATCTGAGACAATCTAGTCACGTGAATATCAGCCATTAAATTATCATGTGATTTTAAGAAACAGGAAGCTTCTAAATAGAGTTCTAGCCAGATCTTACCAAATGCTAATTGTTCCATGATTCTAGATTATTTCCAGCATACACTTAGAACAAAGAGGTTGATGAGGCAATGCTTCCTTTTTTTTTTCAGTTTTGCTCAATAAGTGTATTGTATGCTTTTATTTTATTCTATGATATTTTCTTTCACACTCATTAAGTGGAAATGCCTAATCTAGGAACTCAGTTAGGTCAGCAGTACTTTATACAATGGCTTATTAAGAGTGGAAAATAGAAGTAGATGTGCTACAGTACTTAGTGCAGGTATATTAGCACCAAGTGAACTCAAGATGAATGGGACACCAGAAGAGTTGATTAAGCAATGGTTTCCACAGGGCAGTCTAGAGAGCAACAAAAGAACAAAGAAGGAGATTTTTCTCTTTATGGTTAAATCTTTCAATGGAGCCTCCCTGGAGCATCATTTCAGAACTACTAAAACTCCCACATCCTGCACATTTTCTGAAAAGTGAGACTGATTTATACTGAGTAAATGTGGTGAGAACCTTTGTTCTGTGAACTTTACAAGGTACACATTTAGGAGAGAGGTGAGAGCTGACAAAGAAAGGAAGATTTATTCACCTCAGGGTATTACAAAAGCAAAACGAGTTGGGAAAGAGAGTAGCAGAAGAAAAGTTGTGTGATGGGAAACCAACTGCTCCCACAGAAGACCTGTGGACAAGGCACTCAGGAACTCAGTCAAAGGCTGAGGTCCTTCATAACACCATCTCCAAAAGGACAGTGGGAATTCCATGAACAATTTTCCACTTATGGATCTATCAAGTGAACTTTTCTAGACCTCCCTAGAACTCTAATACTGTTTTCATCCTGCTCTGTTTGTGAGCATCATGGTTAAAGGTGGTAGAGCAGTTCCACACACTATTAGCTAAGGTGAGGACACAGGTGAGTCATTCTGTGACCATAAGTGTCAGGCAGCTTCTGGGCTTGGGAAGGCAGAATTGAGTCAGATAAAGCTGGGAACATCATATTGGGTCACAAGATGCAGATATCAGAGAGGGCCAGTAGGAGCTGAACTGGCAGGAAGAAGTGTCCAGCAGAAGACGCTTAAGCCCTTCCCCATCAGGATGGGAAGTCAGTGCTTCTGGCTGGTGGATTTTGACTCTACAAAAGAGGTCACTGGCTTCTGTATAGGTTCAAGAGGCTCGGGAGATTAGGACACTGAGGCACTTGTACAAGAAACTCAAGGACCCTTCCACCACTATACCCTAACCAGACCTTACCTATGATGGACTATTGTTGCAAGAAGAAAGTAGTCAGAGGCTGACACACACACATACTGGGATGGGAGTCTGGATACCAGGAACATAGATTCTGTGAATTCTTCCTTAAGAACAGAAGCCATTTTCTTTGTCCTATACTCTGAGCTTCTGCCTTTCCTGTGCTGTGAAGCACCTCCTCCAGGTTAGATTATTTTTTTAAGCCTAGGTATAACTCAGCTGATAAAGATCCAGATCCTGGATTCTGGGTCTGAAGACTTTTCACCATCAGCCACTCAGTGGTGTCAGATCACACAGCTTCCTGTCCAGCTTCAGACACTTGGATAAATAAATCCACCTCCCTGGCCATATGTCTCAGCATTTGTAAAGCAGGGATGATAATAGAACCTTCTTCATGGGTTTATTCTGAAGATAACAATGAGTTAAAGATTATGTAATACTTAGGACTGTATCTGGCACACAGTAAAACCTACATGAGCATTTGTCATTATTATTATTGTAGGTTTTCCCATTTGTAATGTGTCTAGCTTGCACACACACAATGTCTCAGTCACTTTCAGGTCACTGAAACACAATATCCAACACCCGTAACTCTAAGGAGGAAAGGTTTATTTTGGCTCACAGTTTGTAGAGGTTTCAGTCCATAGTTAGGTGGCTCCAAAGCAGGGCAAGATGGCAAAGGAGAGAGGCTCAGAGCATGGTGTGGGGACCAGAGAAAGAACAATGGAGGAGGGAGATAGAAATTTACAGGCCATACCCCCAGTAACCTCCAGGCTTCACCCCCCAACATTACATTGAGCTATAAACTCATGAGTAGAATAATCCACTGATGAGTATCACGCATCCATGATCTAATCACTTCCCAAAGTCCCACCTATGAGTGCATGAGGCTTTGGGGGTACACCTAGATGTAAGCCTTAACACATGCTATCAATGCATACACACAACTCTGAAAGGGTTATGGCAGCTTGGGGGTTTTCCCCTCATACTAACCAGTCATACCTAAAGCCACCAAAACGCAAGACATAGGAAGATATAGAACTAAAGGGAAATGAGAAGTTGAGCCAAGCTACACATTTTACAGCTAAAACTTAGTCTGGCTGCAGAGTTAATTTGACATTAAAGCCTAGGCATTGAGTTCAGGAAACTGAGTTCAGGAAAATGAATTTTAACCAGGAATTGAGTTCAGGAAATTGAATTTTCCAGTGTCTAAAGCTATAGATTGACATAATGAAACAGGGCCCTGCCAGGTCAGCACTGTTGCTGTGTATTTTAGCCCAGTCTTTTTTTCTTTCCAGTAGCATAGTCCAGTGTAAAAATGTCCTGGGCTCTGCAGAAGTCAGTCAGGACATAAAGATGCTGATGTTGGACATAGGTAGAGTGCAGACAAGGCACACACCTTATTCAGGTAGCACTGGCCTGGCTTGGCTTCCTCTTGGGGCTCTCATTCTGCTTCACGTAAGACAGGTGTAGAGGAAACACCATGTGTGTCAAGCAACCCACGCCCAAACACTCCCTCTTAGGAGAAGGATACTTTACACCGGCAAACCTGAATTAGAATTCTGTCAAATGGAAACATAGACCTGCTGGTGAAAGTCTGGGCCTCTGGGGCTAAGGTGGATAAGTTTTGTGGATGTTTAAACAGGGGCTCTGAGGTGAGCTAGGCAACCCAAATAATTTTGGTCCAGTTTTTTTGTTTTGTTTTGTTTGTACCAGGGATCAAACTCAGGACCTTGCACTTGTGAGACAGGTGGCAGAACCAATGAGCTAAATCCCCGGCCCCTTGGTCCAGTTTTATACAAGGAGGATAACATGACCACACCAAGGTTTCATTCCCCAATTGGAAGGTGAAGGGAAAAGTAATGAACTGTTTTCTGCAGCAGTGTCTAATAGGTGCCAACTCTCTAATGGATTGACTCTGGCTCATAGACATTTGCAAGATTTACATAACAGCAAGTGATGGCTTTGGCAGAGGTAACTTTTGTATTAATTTGTTTCAGGTCCCACTCCTTCTATGACTTTACAATCGTATCTGGGCTGAGATAAACTTCTTTACTTTGGAAAATGCCTAAAACTCCTACCCAAGAGGTTATTCTCATCCTTACCTTCACTTCCTTATCCTACCCCTTACCTTCACTTCACATCTGGGCATGACATTAGCACTAGATCCTGAAAGGCAGAAACAATACGAAAAGATGCAGGGAGAATGATGACCATGGGGCCCATTGTAAGCCAGGGACAGGTGGCAGCAATCTGAAACATTTACAACCCACTTCTGTCTGAGAATCCTTCTTTGTGGTCAAACCTGATTCTGGGCAACAAGTGTGAATGTCGTCATATCTCTGAGGCACCTCTCACTGTCCTCTTCGCTTGGAGCATGGCCCATTCTCCTCTCTGCTCCCTGCCCCACTCTGCCCGAACTCCATCCCTGCCACCACTCACATCTGGCTTGATCTGTTTCACCTTGGTCTTAAGCTAATAAACCAACCCCAACTCAAAGGATATTACTTGTACTAATCAATAATAAATAGGAGGAAATAGTACAAAGAACTTACAGGCATGAAGATCAAGCCAATCTCAAAAAATTATATACTATAGGATTACATTCCAACAATGTCCTGAAAAAGTCAGAGAGGAAGCATAGATCAGTGATTGCTAGGCGTTAAGGTTGGGGATGTGCTGTGATATAAAGGGGTGTCATGAGTTTTCTTGTGGGGATATAACAGTTGGGGCTCTGATTGCATGGTGATTATAAAATCTATATATGATAAAATTTCTTCAAATTCTTCTGCCCCCAAGAGTGAATGTAGAAAAAAGACACTAATGAAACCTAAATAAGGTTTAGATTTGAAGTGATAATATCAACATCAACTTCCTGCTTTTGGCCACGTACTCTGTTTATGTGAGATACTGTATTATCATGGGGGAAGATGGGGATGAGTAAGCAGGAACTCTCTGTACTAGTAGCACACTTATGTGTTTGTCCTAAGCCACATATATCCTCAAGAGTAAGGTTGTAAGACTCAGCACATCCCATGAAAGAACAAAAAATGACAAACAAAGTGTCAAAACCATACCACAACTGCATGGTCTTCTTAATGAAAATAACATGTGGAATTTAGTATTAAGTTAACAAAGTTTTGGCATCTCAAAAAATAAAATAAAAAATTAAGTAAATCACCCCTGAACCTGTGCTACAGGACAACTAAAACTACGGGCACATAAAATGGAGGTGACGTTTCATTTAGGAGTGCCACATTACTCAAATATGGCTGGCTTTTCTTTTCATGTTGTTTTCTATAGTACCATTCTTATTCAATTGTATACATGGTAAATTTCTTCCTGACCGGAACAGAAGTCCCTGGTGTCCATGACTATTTTAAAGAGTATGATCTTGAGACCATCTGAGAAGAAACAAGGTAATTCTCCAACAATTCATGAGTTTCTGAAAATCATTGCAGAGCCAGAGTAAAATAACTCAATACTTCTAAATAAGATTATTTGAAAGAAAAATGAACCTTAAACATTGTTCTCACATAATTTGAATGATTCTTCAGGGACTTTAAGAAAGGAAGCGGTTGGAGTTTTCACTTTGACTTGACAACAGAGATAAGTCATAGACAATCTCCATGTGTCATAGTTACTTCCTCACCACCGGAACAAAAGCAATACCCAACACCACAACTTAAAGGAGGAAAGGTTGATTTTGGCTCATACTTTGTAGATGTTGCAGTGCGTAGTCTGCCGGCTCCAAGGCAGGGCAGCATGGCAGAGGAGAAACAGCTCATGATAGGTAGCAGAGAAGGCTCAAGGGAGGAGGGAGGAAATACACACTTCCAGACCACGCCACAGTGACCCACCTCTTCCACCAGGTTTGGCCTCCCAACTCCACACTCAGCTATAATCCCATCAGTGGACTGCTTCAGTGATTAGTGTCACACACCCATGATCCCATCACCTCCAGAAAACCCCACAAGTATGAGTGGATGAGAATTTGAGGGAACCTAGATGTAAGCCATAACACTACCTTTGCTGAAAGAAGGCCAAAAATGGTGAATATATATCATCATGATTATCAGAAGACAGTTGTGTAAAAGTATTTATGGACATATATTGAATGTGGGATTTTTTTTTTTTTTTTGTACCAGCAATCGAACTTGGGTCCTTATGCTTTCGAGGCAGGCGACAGAACCACTGAGCTAAATCCCCAGCTCTATGGACATATATTGAATGTAAGGACTGTAAGAAAGGTATGTGCTGGTTAGCAAACTGCAACAACAGTGTCTGCCCCACTGTACACAAACCAAGAACCCAGAGATGTTTTACTTTGTATTTGAATAGGTTCCTTCCGTATGAAATGAGCATGAAATTCAGAGAAAATCAAAATGATTGTTAACATTCATTCCTTTTTCTGAGATCAAGGAGGAAAACATGAAGTTCAAAGGTCCGAGGAAGGCATTGACCCTGCAATAGAATACTTATACGGATCACCAGTAGTCTGATTTGACTTTCATTATGAAAGTTCTCTTTGTGAGAAGAAGAACTCCAGGAGAGAAAGGTCTCTCTGTGAGGCTGGGATGCAAGGCTAAGAGCCAAGGCAGGTTGGGGCAGGAGCAGGCCAACAACACCAAGAGGTTACACACTAGCTTGTACAACAGCAGTCTTTGGACCTCAAACCTGAACTCTGACTCATGGGATAAATCATTACCAAGCAGAACTCATTTATACTATGCAAGCTTAATACAAAAATACTGATTAGAAGAAGAGAGAACGGCTGGTCACAGTCCACCATGTACACATTTATTTGCTCATTCTACTATTCCAGAAACATTTTGAGTAATAAAATGGCCTTATAATCCCAGGAACTGTGTCAGACACTGGTGATCAAAGAATGAATAAAACAGAGCGGCCAAAGAACATTTCCCAGGGTTAGGGAATTGTGACACTGGTTGGAAGTGTCCAAGGCCAAGAGGGTCTGGGAGACCTCAGGATTCTTTGGACTTTAATTTAGTGGAGCATTAATATGTGTTCCATGAATCACAAATTTTCACAATCTGATCACTTTACCATTTCAATTTAGTCTAGAAGATGCTTTGAAGATCCCATGGTAAAGAAATGTAACTGATACCTCACAGGATAGAGTTTAGGTTGTGCTGCTCTTTTGATTACACACTGATAAAGAGGGGTAAGGAGGAAAAGGTACTTAGAGTGAAAAGACAGGATCAAGCAAGTCAGGGTCAAGGCCCATGAACATGCCAGGGCTCGGTCCACTGATTCATTCCACAACCCATAAATGTCACGGCTATCCAATTAACTGACAGGATGCCATGTAAAATGCATGCAGGACTCTTACCAACTTTCCTCTGCTTAAAATGCATTGAGATAATTCATCTTCTATAGGATCTCAGCACCAGAGAGGCAGGACCTGATAAAACAGTCAGGAAGCATTTGGGACAATCCTCTCACTGGACAAATGACCCCACTCTGAAGAAATCCTCGGTTCCTGATTCCTGGCCCCAAAGTTCTTATGCGCCCTACACAGTATTTGGTGCATTGTGGGTACGAAGTGGCAACTGCTAAGTCAGGAAAGTAAATTACAATACTTCTAGTATCTCTAAATGCAAATCAGGGCAATAATAAAATATGTGTTCATTTTCTTTTTTAAATCTTCATTAAGTTTATTGGTACATTTTAGGTATACAATACAGTTACATTCATCATTGGGATCTTGGAGGCAATTACTGAATATTGAGGGCCAGCTAAAGAGTTATCATCACTTCAACCTTTAGAATATTATTGTCTGAGAGTAACCCCTTTCATGGCCATGGCAATGAGGGTTTTTTTGTTGTTGTTGTTTTGTTTTGTTTTTGTTTTTTGGTATCTTTGGTGTTGCAGTGATCTTATTAACCTACTGGCTCATAGAATTTATTATTATTCTGAAAAATAGCTTTCTTTTCCTTTCTAAGCCAAACTTACCCAAAAGCATCAGTCTAAAAACTATAAATAACCCAAGTGAAATGATTAGTGACATGAAAATGTAGGCTACAGCTGACAGAACTAAGTAACAGGTTGAATTTCAAATTGGAGAACTAGGTGATAAGAGGCCAGTGCTCTGTTGCTTGTGCCCTGGATTCTACGTAGTTATTAAAATGGAACTGCAGGAAGAAATATGCATAGGAACACCTGCTCTAACTTTACAAAGCAGCCAGTTAATTTCTCATGTCTGCTTTAAAAGAAACTTCTATAAGATATAAGTGACACACTATTGAGCTCACCCATTTAAAAGAATAAAATTCAGTGGTTTGTAGCATATGCAAGTACATGCAACCACCACCACCATCTATTCTGGAATATTTTTGTCACTTCAAAAAGGAACGTTGTACATATTAGCTGTCAGACACCCCCTCCCCCATCTCCCACTCCATCTTCCCACCCCTCTCAGTCCAGAGCAACAAATAATCTACTGTGATATATAATCTACTAATATTTTAAAGGACTACTGTTCTGGACATTTCATATAAATGGAATGATATAACATGTGGTCTTTTGTGACTGGCTCTTTTCCTTTAGAATAATATTTTCTTGGTTCATCCAGGTTGTAGCATGTACATCATTCCTTTTTATGACCAAGTAATATTTTTTTCTCATTGAGTTTATTGGTGCATTTTAGGTATACAGTACAGTTGCATTCATCATTGGGCTCTTGTACCTTTACATTTTTTCCCATACCCCTGCCCTCCCTTCACCCTCTCTTCCCTTCCCTAATTACAAAAACTTTATTTCCATTTTCTAATTTTTTTCTTTTCCCTTATTTCCTTTCCCCTACCCTACCCACTTCCCCTACACCTTTAGCCCTTTTCTTTCTGTTACACATTGTCAATTATACCATTAAGATCTTATTTACAGTTATAGTTTTTCACAACAGAGAAACTATTCGGTATTTACATATGTGTGACTTATTTATTTCACTTGAATGTAACCTCAGTATGCATCCATTTTCCTATGAATGAATCTAATTTCTCATTCTTAATGGCTGAGTAATATTCCATTTTATAGAAAAACCACATCTTCTTTATCCAGTCTCCAACTGATGGGCAAATGGGCTGTTTCCAGGTTTTAGCTATTACAAACTGTGCCGCTATAAACATGGGTGTGCATACATCACTGTGATATGATTCTTTTAGTTCTTTTGGAAAGATACCCAGCAGAGGGATGGCTGGGTCAAATGGAACCTCTAGTCCCAGCTCTTTGAGGTAGCTCCATATTGATTTCCATAGTGGTTGCACCACCACACTGCACTCCCACCAATAGTGAAGAAGGGTTCCTTTCTCCCCACAACCCCACCAACATTTGTTATTGTTTGATTTCTTGATAGCAGCCATTCTTTGTGGGGTGAGGTGGAATCTCAGTGTTGTTTTCATCTGCATCTCTTGAATGACCAGTGATGTGGAACATTTTTTTATATATTTACTTGATGCTTTTACTTTTTGTCTGAGAAATGTCTCTTCATTTCAGATGCCCATTTTTAATCAGGTATGACCAAGTAATATTACCAATAAACGCATTACTTGAAAGTTTTCTTATTAATGCCTTGATGTCATTGCCTGTTATTGGATTATTCTGAGTTTTTATATCTTCTTAATTCAGTTTTCGTAATTCCTATGTATCTAAGAATCTATGCATTTCTTTTGGATTCTTCAATTTTTTTTGGAGTACAGTTTTTCAAAGTAGTTGCTGCAAATCTGAATTTCAGTGGTATTCTTTGAGATTTCAATTTTTTCATTTTTAATTTCACTAATTTGGATCTTTTCTTTCCTTCTTTGATAAGATTAGCCAAGGGTTGCTTATTTCATTTATTATGTCTTAGAGCTAGCTCTTTGAGTCATTGATTCTTTGTAGTTTTTAAGCTTCAGTTTCATTAATTTTTTCCCCTGCTCTTTAAATTTTTTTTTTCTTGTACCAGCTAGAAAAAAAACAAGAACAGCCCAAATCCAAATCTAGTACAAGAAGCTACTGTGGGAAGTTAGAGGATCCTCTGACTTGAGTCTGGGGTGGGTAATCAACTGACAGTCCCATCTCCCTCCACATAAATTGTACCTCTTCATGATTACTCTTTGACTACCTCAATGTTAGTATTTCAGCAAAGTTCATTTCATTTCATTGTTAAACTGATCTAGTTTTTCAATTTGAAAAAATAAATAAAATGGGATAGGAGCAGCAAGCAGACCCAGTCCTCGCTTGCATTGCCAGTTTATCTCCTATGTGTATTCCAGACGTAATTATTGGCACACGATGACAGAGAAGCTCTAGATCATGGCCACAAATATCTGGATTTTTCCTTGTAGAAGATGACTACTATTTTCTCAGCTGCTCCAGTCTATGCTATGATTATATTATTAGAAGTATTATCTAAAGTAAACATGTACTACCAAAGTACCTTATAATCATTTTATTTTTTCCTCTGGTACCGAGTATCAAACTCAGGTCCTTGTGCTTGCGAGGCAGGCGGTGAAACAACTGAGCTAAATCCCTGGCCCTTGTAATCAATTTTTAAACACAGATTTGTTTCCTTCTCCTTAAAAATATACAAAATGTAGTTCATCTGATCTATGTTTTTTGCTTTCCGGGAACAGCTTTCCTGCTGACCCTTCCAGAGCCTTCTCTCAGTCACACCCTGCAAGTGCTAATCAATTTAGGCCACCTCCTCCTTCCCCTAATACCTTCTGCTTTTGACCTTCAGGCAGCTGAGATTCTTCTTCCCTTCAACCCATTCTGCCGAGGGTTTTCCACCTATCACCCACTAAGGCATCCACTAAAGATCTTTCTCTAGAAACCCATCTTCCTCTGCTCTTTCTCCTTCAATATGCCACCCACTCCTGTGGGCTCTGTTATGCCTTCACCCGAAGAGCTCTCAAACATCTATCTCTAGGGTAAGTTTCCCCATCGAGCCCACGGCCCACTTCCAAACGTCTTCCTGGGTGGTTTCGCCTAAGCAGCCTGATTAGCATCTCAAACTCAACAACAATTGACCGAGCATTACTTCTTGGTCAGACTCTGCTATGTGTTGAGAGCAGCTTATGAGAAGATACATTCAATGCTTCCCCTCATGACCCAGTGTAACGGAACTCATCTTCTGTCCTATACATGGGCCACTCTCTCCCTCAACCCCAGAACTCCTATCTCTAATTGAGGTGACTCGGGTGCAGACCTCACAGACCTGCACAGCTCTTGCAGCTCATCAACTGTTAAGGCTTAACTGACAAACACCTTCCTCTGCAGTCACCCACAGTGAGGCCCTCTGCACCTCCTGATGGACTATTTCAGAAGTGCTTCAGTGACTCCCTCAACTGAAGCTCACTGCTCTCTACCCATTCTGTACACAGCAGTTTCCCTATCAAGAGTTCACACCGTACCATTCCTCTAACACATCAGCCACTCTCTGCTGACCTCGCAACCAATTTTCTTAAGGCTCTCTGTGCTCCCACATGTCCCAACTCACTTTCCAATTGCCCCCATTTATATGTTCTTCTTCAACAAAATTGAACTGCAATCTATTCGCAATCCTTAATCCAAGATGTTCATGCATGTGCACCTTTGCTCAGTCCGTTCCATCTCCTGGGACTGCTCAGTCCCCATCCCTTTCTCTGCATCTCCAAAATCTACTCACAATTCAGTTTTGGTCAAATACCACAATCTTCTGTAGTGCTTCTTCTTTAATCCATTCTTCCCTCAAACAGAAGAAATCCCTCATTTCCCTGGTTCTTGCACCACTTGGATGACAATGTCTTGTACACAGAGTTTGATCTTTGAAATGGTCACACAGCAGAGTGCAGTGTCTTGTACTGCTTGGTAAGAACATGATGAATGGATGTGTGGACCCCTGCTGCTGTTTGTTTTATGTGAAAATTGCTAAATTTCAAACGTACATTCCATGAAGATTTCTCTCATCAAACCTCCACTCACTTCACAAGTGCTCACTAGAAAAATAGACAACTAACCCAACAATGGGCACTGGGGTGTTGCCTGCCTCTCCCTTGTCCAATCTGCCTTCTTGTGTGTGTGTGTTCATGCTGAACAGCTTCCCACAGCAGGACTTCCTTTGGTCCCTCTAAACCAGCAATGGAGAACCTATGGCATGTGTGCCACAGTGGGCATGCAGAGCCCTCTCTGTCACCAAGCAAGCCAAACTGCCCAGCAACTGAGCATCTGACATTCAGATCTAATTGCAGTGTTGGCACTTTGTGATAACTAAGTGGGTTTTGGATCGAAGTCTGGGCAATCATCTCTAAAAGGTTTGCCATCACTGCTCTAAGCAGTTAATTCTGTTTTTGATCAGCTCTTTTGACATAGATGTACCTTTAATATTTCAGACCTAACTAGGTTCTGACGAGAAAACTAAACTACTTGCAGAAAAGCTATTTGATTTCATGTAGAGATGAGGCAGAAAGAAAGAAAGAAAGAAAGAAAGAAAGAAAGAAAGAAAGAAAGAAAGAAAGAAAGAAAGAAAGAAAGAAAGAATCACAATACTACTTTTATTACCATGACTCTGGCACTGAGAAGCTATTTCTACAAAGCAGAGTCACACTGCATCCTGCTCATCTGGAGTACACGCTGGGAGTGGTAGCTGAAAATGTAAGGGACAGTGAAGTCCCTTCACTGTCACAAGCAGCACAAGCAGCCTATATCCACTTAGTACAGAAAAAAAAAAAGAGTGCAACCTCCATCCATTGATGAGAAATTTATTAGGGGAGAAAAACGATCTTTGGTAGGATTACACATTAAGAACCCTTTGTACACATATATTCCTATATACTGATGAATGATTCTACTTATAACACTGCCCGCCCCCTGCCCAACCTGTTTAAAATCAATTGTCAGTTGGTTCAAATCAAAATATCATCTACGGTGCTCACTATCACAGCTGCTGAGGATGCCTCTGCTTCCAGGCTGGGAAGTCCAGAAGCTCTAGGAGCAGCAGGGGTCAAAGTGAGGCCAAAGTGCCACTCCAAGCACCGTTCACACCTGCAGGTGCAGTATAACCCTGAGCTTGTCAACGTGAGAATCTGGGGCCCTGTTCCAGGCCCGCAGCATTAAGACCTGCACTTTGACCATACCCTCAGATCATCCGTGTGCACAGTTAGACTCTGGAGGACTGGTCTACATCTCAGGGTTCCGAACTATTGCTCTGAATAAAAATCACTGGTAAGATGTCTGTGAACTTTCCCAGGAGTCTACCTTGGTGGTGATTCAAAAGGTCTGGGAGTGGATGTGATTGGGATAAAATGAGATAACGAACATGACCTGTACAATGATTCCTGGTACATAAAAGGCTAAAAATGAATTGCAGTGTCTCCACCTTTTGGAACCACCATCACTTCCCCTTTAATCCTGAACCTCAGGTAATGACAAATAATCTTTTAGTGTAAGCATACTCCAAACATCACATGGCACTTTTTTAAAATGACCTCATTGCTACTCTTGAGTTTATCTGGGCAGCTTGTATTTTATCTGGCAATTGTAACTACCCCTGACCTTTGACTGTTGGGAGAAGGGATTGAGTAGCAAATAAAAGTGGAAAGATAGAATAGTCCCAGATTGTGGGCAGAGTTTGCGACCACCATCCAAAGGAGTTCACATCTGCCTATACACTAAATAGCCATGGTGTGATGTGACTAGGGGCCTTCAGCCTTTTCCTCCCAGGAATATTGAAATAGCAGTGGTAATTAGGCTTTGGGGATAAAGTCTCTATCACAAGGACACCTTAAGGAGGGAGCCCAGAGGATGAAAGGAAGTTAAGGCCACTGACCACATCACAACGAATAAGGGAACTAAAATGTCAAAGCCTTAAATCTATTTTGTATTAATTCTAAAGTCTTAAATCATTTCTCCATACCCTGCTCTGACCCATAAAAATAATTTAAGCTAGTAACTTGACTTTTCTAGCTGGTCCACAGTTGAACCCTAGCTTCATTTATATGGAGCTATTTGCAATTAGAGGAAAATAATATGCAGTCACATGCCACAAGCCAAATTTCCAGTGTCTCCAATTGTTTTCTTTCTTTTCCCTTTTTGTATGTGCTAAAATTTGTGGAGCCTCAAATTTACCATTTTATCTGTGTGGGCCCTGAGTGTGCTAAGCACCTGCTCTACCACTAAGCTACACCTCCAGCCACACATTCTTAGAAAAGTAAGACCACAATTTATCTCCTCCTTCCTCCTCTTGCATGGTCTCAGGCTCTCCACTTCCAGCTGACCACCAAGTAATGGAGATTCCAGGCTCAGCCTGCACATATCCATGACAACCCCACTCCCCAGGCTGCCTGCCCAATGTGCATTCCTTAGGGTTTTCAGCAGTTTCTCAGGTGTGAGATTCTGTTTCTATGCTCTGTCTTGATGGTGAAAACAGTAAATGTAATGGCAGAAATAAGTAATACTCCATCATTTAGAAGTATTTGCTTATACTAATATGCAGAGAAAGACTCCTACATTTGTGGTAAAATACACGTAACAAGATTTATTTATCCTAACCATTTTTAAGCATACAATTCAGGGACACTAAGTATATTCACATGGTGCAGACCTCACCACCATACAGACGATGTGCTCTTTTGAAAAGGAAAACCCAGCTGGAAGCTGTGGGTTGGGATACTCACTTCAGTGATTTGTCAGATTAATTACTCAAGATGAATGTACCTGAATAGTTTCTTACTCTTGAAGCATTTTGCAGGAAGTTTGAGTCCTACAGAGACTGTTACCTTTATTTATTTGCAAATACTGCAATGCTAGATTTCCTATGAACCTATATCTTGATATTTAAAACTCCAGCCTACAGGTTGGGGTATTATTAGTATTTAGTGTGATACAGTTATTGGATAATTAACAAATAAGATGGTCTTATCTAGACCAAACGCATATGAACAAATTCTGCAACCTGACAACACACCATCAAGTTCTCTAGGGCCTTCACGGAGAGTTCCAGACTGAGTCAGGGTACAGGAGGCCAGTACTCCCAGTGTACTCTTTTCCAGAAGTGTCCTACGATGTAAGGAGGCAAGGGTTCAGGACTTGAGAATTAAGGCTCTGGCCTCAGGTTCTGATTGTACCGTGGGAAACCCCCAGTGACCCCCCAGAATAGCATAAGGACATTTTCATGCTGCACTCAGCCTTAGGACACCACGTATTGGCAAATTTCAGGAAGGCAGCATGGAATTTCTCCTCACTTCCTGCTGTGAAAATGAAGCAGACTCCTCAGAAGGAGGAGAGTTCTCAGACTTTGTGGGCCGGCTCCACTCTGATGTCAGAAATCTCTCTCCCCTCCCCTCGGGAGAATGTGAACACTAGAGGAAATAAGACCCAAGGCTACAGTGGTGATAAATTATTGAATTTCCTTTTCCAATTAGGCAATAATGAATCCAAATAAGATTTTGCTGGTGTTGGTAGACAGGATGTTCTCTACAAACCAATAACTTTTTAATTCCAATTAAGATCAATGTGACAACCAAGAGGCTAAACAGAGCCAGGGGGCACTTTCAGAGCACAAATCAAAGCTCCATCAAAGATACCAAGGCAGACATCAAGGAGATCAGGTAGGGGACAGAGTTGCTGATCATGAAATCTGCGGTGAACACTTTTAGGGTACAAAGCTATGGCATTAAAGTTTAATGCATACACAGATGCTAAATGATCAAAACTTCACAATAACTTAAAGAAGGAAAAAAGACTCTATTACTTTGTTTCAGCCTGGACACTTGCTCTGCTTCCATGCAACAGGGCAGCAGTCACTAGACATTCTAGGGGCAAACAATGATCAAAGGAACAGAAAACAAACAAACAAACAAAAACTGGAGGATGATCTCAGAAACTGGAAGCTGGTTATATTCAGATATTAGATACAGCTGTCTCCAGATACAGCAGCTAGAATCCCAGCAGGATAGTTCTTTTTTTTTTTTTTTTTTTTTTTTTTTT
>NW_022900913.1:58587312-58634613 GCF_012274545.1 Fukomys damarensis | reverse complement strand
TTTGGTACTGGGGATCAAACTCGGGTCCTAGTGCTTACGAGGCAGGCCACTGAACCGCTGAGCTAAATCCCTGGCCCCAAGATAGTTCTTCTTTAGTTAGCATATAAAGGAATCTGAGAGCATAGGGAAAGATGCAGGGAAAAAAATCACTAAGCTATGATGGTTCTGATCATATCCATATAGTCTGTCCCAGCCCCAGAAACTATCTGTCCTGTACGTAGCCAAAAGCAAAGAAATGGAGAGAGAGAAGGACAGAGAGAGGGAGGCACAGAGGGAGAGAAAGAAAGGAAGGAGAGAAGAAAAGGAAGGAGGAAGAGGAGGAGCAGGAGAGGGAGGAGGAAGAGAGGAGAAAGTGAGGGGGAGAAGACAAAAAGGAAGGGAAGGGGAGGAGGAGGAGGCCATAGGGACGGGTGAAGGTGGGTGGGAGGCAGTGAGAAGAATTCTGCTTGTTCTAAGGAATCCATCCAGGTGAAGGCTATGGAAAGAGAGGTTGAGAAACATGCGTCGAGTTCACCAGAGATATTTTCTGTTTTATTGACCATTACATCTCTGGAGCCTGAACAGTGCTTGCCACGTAGCAGACAGTTGCTGAATGACTACTCTAGCTGTGAATGGAAGAAACAGGAACACCAAGTCTGATAATATGCAGCTGACAGTAAGGTAGTAAGTAAAATGAAACCACTGCTGCATTTCCATCCAAAAATATACCCTGTTATCATACTGTATATATGGAATAGAATTATTTATGAATATTTTATACTTGCAAGAGCTACTAAAAATGAAAAAAAATGTCTTGAGTGAAATTCCCATCATACAGATATAGATGCAATGATGCCTTACTGTTCTGGGGCTACTTCTGTTTTTCCCTAATATGCCAATCAACTCTAGCTAATACTGCGGACACTGTAAAGAAAAGCTGAAGGGTAGTGCAGATGGGGTGTTTATTCAGGAAGCCCAGTGGCTCTGCAAGTTGTGACCCAGGATAAAAGATGAATGGAGTTTGAAATCCTCTAACTGCTTCAGAGCATGGAATTAGCCTGAGAGAGCGTAGCCACAGGATTCACATCTTCAGATTCCGGGCCAAGAATGCCTTTCACATCTTTCCCTAGAGCAGGGATGCACACAGCCCCACCATCAGGCAGATTAGGCCACCCCATGCCCAGAAGCTTTTGGAAAGGAACAGCCAGCATCTGCATGTATGTCTTTCTCTTTGAAGTTTTTACTGTGGCTGAGTTCCAGTTCAAAGTAACACCTTCCTGCTTTAGATATGTCCACACCTCCAGTGAGGTCTCAGAGTATTAAAGACTTCAGAGACCTCCCATTCACGTATTTATAAGATTTTTAAAAAATTTATCTTATTTACCACACACTGATCTGGGCAAGGATACGATAGAGAACAAAACAGACAAACACAGCCCTATCACTGGGCTTTTATTGCCTCTTTTTAGAAAAAGTTTATTACTCTATCTCTTTAAAATACTTGTGTATTCCAGGTTGATTTTATAGGTTAATCCTCCAAAGCAATCAAATTTCTCATTTGTGACTGTTGTCATTATGAATTGCCTATAACTTCAAAAACAAAAAAACAAAAAAACCTATGTGTTATCTTTTCTGGAAAAGGAAGAAAATGTTTAAGTTTGATATGTGATTACATTGTTCCAAACAAAAACTGAATATCTAGATCACTGGTGGCAAACCCATGGCATATGTGTTATGTGTTTTTTCTTTTAAGACAAATGATGTTAATGTATGAGTTGTTTTTTCCTAAACGAAAAGCCTCAGAGTCCCAAACTGCCCAGGCTGGGCTTGAATCCTTCTGCCTCGGCCCCCCCACAGTGCTAGGATTATAGGTGTGTCTGGCTTGTAAAATTTTTTTAAAGTTTTCATACTGGGGAATTTATTTCAAAACAAAACAAAACAAAAACCTCTTTAAATATTCAGTTGGTCGTTTTCTGCCTCCTGTTTAGCTGTGCTCTGCCTGGTTCCTGTTTGAATCACGCAGCTGTCCTGGTCCTAACATCTCTCCTGCCTGTGAGACCAACACCTCCCCGATGGATTCACCAGCCTCCCCATCTGCTCTGCCTCTTCAGTTTTCAACCTTAGCTACTTGTGTCCTTGTATATCATCCTCCACTACCTATGGATCGTCCTCATTCAGCACAGCTGGCTGTTTCTCTTCCAGTTTCATCACCTCCCTCAAAGAGTTAACTGTTTTAGTTCAGGATTCCATCCATGTTTTTGCCTAGAACATTACATGAGCCTCCCAGATGACCTTTACTCCTCTAGTAATTATAATAATGGCTATAATTTATTTGCTTTTGCTATCTATTGCACCCTTTGCTATGGATACACACGTTCATATTCAATCATCAAAATCTAATTTGGTTTTCTTATGTCTGATGTAAAATGGTGAGGATGGAAACGCAGAAAAATGTAAATGACACGCAAGCGGCTTGTTCTGCTCTCGAGGGCTGGATCCAGGGCAGGCCTGATCTTGAAAAGCTTGCAGGTCCTTCGTGCCTTCGAATCCAGTGAGCCCTCTCTAGCAAGCCCTGGAGAGGAGCCAGATCAGTCCTAGTGCTCAGGGAAGACTGGAGCATCACTCTGAGGCCGGCCATGGGAAGGAGAGCACCGGTGCCAGAGAAAGCCCTGCCCTGCCACCCATGGCTGCTAATCTGAAGGACCGTTTGCCATACCACTCAACACACAGACTGTAAAACTTGCAGTCTTATTCATTGTGTTTACTGGAAGAGTCATTTGCAGCAGCCAATAAATTAATTGCCAGAAATAAGAAACTTGTTTGAGTCTTTGCTACAAGACTCTGCAGCACCAAAGAGGTCAACCACCTTCCCTTGCTTCTTCTCATGGTGTCCAGACTGCCCCTCTCTGCTGGCTGCTCCTTCCTCTGCAGAGAAGAGACCTCTTCCTCTACCGCCAGCACCATAAGCAGCATCATCAGGAAGCAGCCTCTGCCTGGTTACAGTCACTGGCTTTGTCATCTTAAATGACATGGTTCCCAAGTGTTGGGCCTTATAGCCCCCATGGGCAGCAGCCCTTTGACACCCTCCTCAGCTCTTTCCAACAGAGGCCATATGGGAGCTCCAAAACTGCTTCTCATCTTCCCTCCTACTTGAAGCTGTAGACTGAATTCCCTCACTTGAAGAGTTGCTTTCCTTTTATTAACTGACTGTATCCCCTCCCTTCCAAACTCATCAATGAGCCAATCCATGCTATGTCTGGAAAAGCTCCCAAATACAATCCTTCCTTCCCTCAGTCAGTGCCCTATTCCTCAACACGTTCTCCCCACTTGAAGTCTCTTTATTTGCACTTTGCTCTGGTCTGCTGAGATTTGCTTCCTTGTATTGATCATCTTTAGACATTTCTGATTTCCCAATTCTAGACTGTAACTTCCTCGGAGAGTGAAACCTGGTCTCTTTTATTTCAATTTGTCCTCTTATCCCTTGTAGTAATGCTGTACTTTGCACACCATAAATGCTTAATAGACTTTGGCAATAGGAAATGTATTATTTTAAAAGCAGCTTATTAGGTAATTAAATATTTACTCTGACTTCTTCTATCCCTGTTGTACATACTCACAGACCGCTCACACAGACACATGTACACACAGAATGCCCTTGGCTATCTTTAAGTCAACCTTCTAGAAAACATGAGAGGATCAATTTCCCACATAATTAAAACATAAATCGAGTCTTATTTTTATTCCTTTTCTTCATGGTGGAAAATAGCACAATGCTCAGTGTCAAAGGAAAAATCATTTTGCAAATCTATATCCACAAATGCCACCAAACACGGGTCACACATCTTTCTTCTTTGGGTTTTGATCCCATTGCTGTGACGTAGTGTGGTAATTATATTACAAAGCTATTATCTGATGAAATGAAAATGGCAAAACAATTTAAATGCTTGTCTAAAGAGACCCAGTTAGAATGCAATTATGAGTGAAATTACAATGGCAAAATAATTGAAATGCAAGTCTGAAAGGCACAGTTATGAAACCAATAAAATGCTTCTGTTTTGGACTCACAACAGGAGTGAAACTGTGTACTCCTGGGGACTCATTGTTAATTCACTAGAGCAGGCCACAATTACAGGCAGATGAAAAGATCTGGGTCCCTATTGTTTTGCAGTGTTATCTACACTTCTGACTGCCACCTGTGAATGTGTCTTATCCCCAAGGCCCTGGGCTCTGAGGATGGCTGATAAGAGCTCCCCACGTAATGTGGTACTTCCACTTCAAAACAGGGAGATAAAGGCACGAGCCATGCTGGGTGTAGACTTGGCTGTAACGTTTCTGATATAAAAGTGAGGATCAGAACATGAAAAGAGTTTTATTCTAAATTTAAGCCTGCAACTATTCAATATCTGTGTGGATATACTTCTAAGAATCTTCCTGAAACACTCTACTGATACATTCTGTTAGAGGAATCTTGACACATTTGGGTGTCCAGGCTTATGCTGTTATATTTGCTCCCCAAAGAAAAAAAATACAAAACAATGCAATGCTAGATATGAACAAGATCTGCTGAACTGATCAATCTGAAGCATTGGGAGGTCTGTGTTTTGATGGCTGGACACATAAATGACCGACCAACAAAATATGAGAACTATGTCCTGGCTCCCACCCCTCACCCTACAGAGTCTGCACTTGTGGATCCGTTTCCTTCAGTTAAGCATAAGTAAATTGCAGGAGTGGATAACATGAAAGAAACAAGTGATGAGAAAATAGAATGACATAAATCTTTCTGCTCTTTATGATTAGATGTCTTATACTGTCAGAAAGTTAGGAGCGACATTTAATTTTAATCACACAGAAAATATCTAGCTATAGTGATGATGGCATTACTTAAGTTACTATGTTTGCACACAAAGAACTGGGTACTTTTTGTTTTTCAAGCGTTGGTTTAAAGAAGTCTCTTGAAAAGATAGATATTAAGTATTTTTACTTTGTTTTATGGACTCCAAAAGACATTAAGATTTTACATGCACATAACATGTCTTTTGAGGCAGTTTGGAAAAGAAGTTTGAAAACCCTCCTGATTAGTGTACCAACCATCTGCAGGGGACTCAAACTGCTGGGGACATGGAACCACGTGAACAAATCTTAGCCTCAACAGACTCAGAGTATAACTACAGGTTTGTTAGAATGAGAACCTTGGGCGATGGTGACATTCACATAAAAATCAAATCAGCTGTCTGAATGTTTTATAGAGAGGTCGTATTATTTTCAGCATATATAATATAAATATTCATATACTCTGAAATGGGTTTGAAATTATATTTTTACAACTTGGGCTCAAAAGTACAAACCTTGAAAAAGATATCTATTAAAAGTCACCTGGAGAAAATTCTATAACTAAAGCTAATAGAAAAGCAAATATTCACATAGATTCTAAGAAAAGTAAAAATTAGCAGAGTTTTAAAAATATTTAAGCCACATTATCACACGTAACATCTGAAATCATATTTGACCAAGTTTTATAGAGTTAACCTCTGCTTTTAGAAAGGTGTCAAATAAACTTCACATAAAGACCTATCGTTAGGAGTTTATACAAGAGAAACTAATGAAAATCTAGCCATGGCAACCATCAACCTGCCAAAAGCAGTGTCTTGGTCAGTGACAGGCCACATGTGAGTCAGTGGTCCCATAAGATTACCCTGCTAATGGTATCTTAGTCACATTTGCGTCTGTAACTATACACTATGGTACAAAGATGAAATCACAGAATAATGCATGTTTTACAATATATTATCTCATTAAGTGGTACATGGCATAATAGTATGAATGAAAATACACTCCTCTAACTTCAAAATGCATCAAAGTAAATTGGCTTGATAGATGATGAAGAAAATATAAACAGTGTTAACTACAGAATGCAGGTGGTGGCTGTATACTGGTGCTCACTGTACAATTATTTTGACTCTTCTGTATTTTTAGAGATTTTTCAATATAAAGTTTTTGTTGGAAAATGTAATGCTGTGGAGAAAAAGTATCTATTTTAACTGGTGAGCCCTGTACTCCACAATACCCGTTTCAGAATCAGTCTGGGTGACGAGGCACTCACCTAGCCATCCGGATCCTGAATTGGGAATGCACAGGTCCGTCTCCGCACTGGGTAGCACAAAGCCCACCACGAACACCTCCACGCCGTCTGCCATGAGCGCCATGCCCAGCACAAAGAACAGGGCCCACTGGAAGCGGCCGTGGCCACACTCCTGGATAATCAGCTCGTACTGCTGGGCCAGCTCTTCCTCGTCGGCCCTCCGCTCGGACTCCAGCTCCCGGCGGTCCTTGTACTCATCGCCCTTGGGCTGCCCCGCCGACACTATGCCGTCTTTCCCCTGACTCATGCTGGGGATGCCCTGGTATTCCCCTTCATAGATCTCATCTTCCTCATCATGGCCCTCAGTCGCTTCGCTGGAGCCTTCATCCTCGTTGGCTTCCCCATCGTAGGTTTCTCCTGGTGGGTAATAGTCATCATCCTCCTCCTCGTCTTGGAACCGACTGTAGGACCTCTGGGTGTATTCGTCCTGGGCCCGGTCCACTGCTTGGTTCACCTTCTTTACTGTCTGTTTCTTCACCTCTCTGGCAATGTCTTTGGCACCCTTCATCAGTGAAGTCCTATCTTTGTAAGCCTCTTCCATTGTATCTCAGCTGATGGCCCTGGAAAGGTGCAACTTGTTCACAGGCTCTGCTCAGGGACCCAGCTCACAGCATCATCCGTGCGGGGCTCAAATCAGAACTGCAAAAAAAAAAAAAAAGAACCGAGGAGATACATGTTATTACCTTCCATGTCTCTTCACCTTCTGTCTCTTGGTTTCTTCTCATTAACCCACAGACCAAGCCACAGAGGAGCTTTCCTCGCTCTCCCTGTGCACACACAGCCCACCTGGCTCCCTGCTGATGCATGGTCAACACCTGGAGTAGCTGGGGGGTTTGCTGTCATTGTCAGTGTTACAAGGGCCCAGCCAGCAGAACAGCAGCACGGCTCTGCACAGGCCCGTGTTTAGGAAGATGACAACACAAACTTGAAGATTGTGATGCCAAAGCATCGTACAACACGCTTTAACGAGGATGCTTCAGTTTCTTCTCCCTTTTCTTTCTCTTTGGGGGACTGAAGGAAAATGAGAAAGAAGCCAGGAGAGGTGGGAGGATCCATGAGAACAGTAAAAAATGACTGAAAGGAGGTAAGAAAGGAGCGTGGGGACCTGGGAAACTCATGAAATATGCAGAAGAATAGAGAAGAAAAGAGGAAAGTAACTGATAAATAATGTTGGGGCAGAGATATGTCTACTGTAGAAGCTAATAGCAAATGAAAACATTTCAAAGAAGAAATAAAGCCCACTGCTACCTATCCATGAGATGGTTGGTCAGATCTGACAGGAAATATCAGCTGTTTCCCGTACACAACCAATACACTGACTGGATTTGGCTTTTTGCTTTTATTCCTAGCCACAGATGCTGTCACCACCAGCCTGAAGGAGCGTGTATGGAAGCCAGGTGTCCTGAGTGTCATGGTTTTGACTAAAAAGTGGACCATTCTTACTCTAAAGCAATTTAATCGCTGGAGCAATGAGAAATAAAAAAGGCTTTTACATCTAAGCATTTTCATTTTGAAGAAAATGCTTCATGGAAAAACCTTAGTTTTAATTCCAGCACAAAACAAGGCAAGTGCATACAGAAGTTTTTTACTTGACTCAAGATTGTTCATCCCCAGAATTGAAGCTCTAGTTAAATTTCTAGATCCTTGAGGGAAGAGACTTGGTCTTGCAGTTTGGAATCTCACTAAAATACAGAAGATATTTTACTTTTGTCCATAAGTCAGCATAGTTATTTAAAAGAGTCTGTTTAAACCAGATGTTTGTAGATGTTGGGATTAGGGGAAACTGGCTGAGGACTAGGGGAACTCTCTGAGTTCTTACAACTGCATGTGAGACTACAGTAATCTCACAATAATGCAGACTTATAGAAAAAGTAGGTTTGTACATTGTTATAAAATGATCTTGGAAAATGTTCAGGATGCTTGGCTAGGGGACAGATCATTCGGGAGACAGAATTATATTTTATATCTATTACCCCTCTCTGATAAACATGAAGTTGCAAAAAGTTTGGCTCATTCCCAAAGTTGTCAGGAAAACAGCAAATAGATATCTGTGTTGAAAGCTCATGCCCGAACCAAAGCTGTGGCTCTGGAGGTGAAGCCCCCACACCAGCTGCTTACAGCACCATCAGAATCTGAAGATAATCCAGTTTTGTTTCCGGAACAAATCATAGTGTGATACCACAACATATATGTTAGGCACAGGTTCAGTGAACAGCAAACAGAACAAAGCAGCTTGATTTAGTGTTTACTGCACACCAGGCAATGCACTAAGAACCTTGTGTATAGCCCTTTATTCTTTGATTTGGTCTGAACTGCAGTCCTACAAAATAGATGTGATAGTCTCCATTATACAGATGAGAACAGCACAGTTTAGAGGGATCACCCAGCTGTAGGTCTCAAAGCTGGTCTGAGGAGAAACGAGGACTCAAGCCCGGACTGGTGATCCCAGGGCTTTCACCTCAGCTTCATCCACCTCAAGTGATGCTCTGGCTGAGGTTATGATAAATGCCACTCATTCTAGTAACATCTTTTTAAATTTCTCTTTTCTAAAATTGTTTTGCAACCTCTCATTTAAATTAGCTTTTAAGATTCAAAATAAAATGGTGATGTCTTTCGTCTGTGATGGGCTCCATGTGGGTAGTAATTCCAAAATGGGTTTTGTTTTTCAGATGAACTATCCCAAGATGGTGGCTGAACCTCCCAAGATACTACAGCAGTTTAATAAGATGTTATGAAGTGGGCAAAGAGGGCAGGAAACTAGGTAAAGCCATGACCCTGTCATTACTTCAAGGGAAACATGATGTCCCTTCTCATTTATTTAAGTAATCTTTTTTCTCTACGAAATAAGGGCAATAACTCTACAGAATCGTGAGGATTAAATCACTTGCTATTTACACTGTTTTGACTCACCTTTTTTATCAGTGCTATTAACATACAGATTAATGGGCTTCATTTTGGCAGATGTGTACCAAATATGCTTTACTCATTCCATCCCTGCTCCCCAGTTTCACATGTTTTTGGGGGGTCCAATGTATATGCATTCTGATCACATTATACTCCTTTCCCTACCCCTTTGTCGCCTTCCTGTTGTCTAATGCTGTAACTGTTCACAGTGTTTTTAGAACAGAGTTTGACATCTAAGAGGTCAGGTTCCCCAGAAGGAGATGCTATCATAAGTGGTGGGGTGCAAATCGTTCATGACAGAAGAAGGGGTAAATGAGGAGCATGAAGAATGTAGCAGGTCTGCAATTTAAACAGAGTCCTGAGGAATCAGCTTCAGGCTGAGCCTGCAGAGGAGCTCTGAAATGTAAGGGGGCCTCAGAGTTTCTCCACCAGGGCCGAGGTGCTGGGTTTTCATACCCTCTACCTGTCCACTGTTGGCTGAGGGCCACTAAGGTGTGAGCATGGAAGGCAGGCACTCTCAGCTATCTGCACTGAAAGACAAAACCCCTCCAGGAGCCCAAGAGAAGTCCTCAGAAGAAGACGTACAAGTGTCAGCAGATGGGAGCAAAGGAAACCAGGCACAGAGACAACAAATGAGATCTCAGAGGGTCTGGGCAGCATATGAACAGCGTTTTCTGTAATAAGTATTAAAATAATTCTTCCTTCTCTTCTTTGTGGTACTGAGGATTGAACCCAGGGCCTTATGCATGTGAATAGAGCAAGAGCTCTTCTGTGGAGCTTCATCCCAGCCTCTAAATTCTTGTTTAGATTCCCTGCTCATCATGTTAAACTAGAGGATCCACAGCTGATTAAAAATTATATTTCTAGAAGTCGCTGCTTAAACCAAATAATAAGTCAGTTATTTCTGATAGATTCAATGATATGCACAATCATGCATGACAGGAATTTTGCACAAATACATAAAATGCAAAAAGTTCTACACATCAATGAGTTATTCTGGTAGACATCTTGGGTTTTTTCTCTGTTGATGGCCCATGACAAACAGCACATATTCAGTAACACTACATACTATTTCACAACTATCCTACATGAGCTCCTACCATATACAACCACTCTTCCCATACACAGATGTTTCTATTTCCTGACACTGCCCACATCGTCAGTCTTTCTGCTTTATTCCTTGTCACCATCAAAGATCTTAGACAGTGCCACCTTCCCAAAACATGTTAATATCTGCTAGCTACTGGGAGAGTCCATTTTGATCATATTTGGATTTGCAGCTTTAAAACCATCTTGCACTTATATCCTAGTAGTAGCTAATCTATTCCTAGGCAAGCCATGGGCTGAGCACATCAGACATATTATCATCCAGTAATCTTTACAATAAGCGGGGTAGGTGATATTAAAATTCCATTTTATCATTACAGCAATGAGAATTCAGACAGAGGCAATTCCACTCCTGAGCCAACTACTCAACCACTATACCTTTATTATCTCTGAGTAGAAATGGGAGACTATGATGGAAATCAAGATCCAAAACACCAAAGCTACGTAGAAGACAGCACCACACCAGTACCAGAAGGACTATCTAAAGTGCTTGCCAACACCCAGGGAGCCGACCAGAGCAGAGTGCTCACTTTATTAACAATTCCTTTCCCGCATGAGCTGGAATCTAATGGAGACATCCAACACTGAAGAAAAGTCACCAGCTGGGTAGACAATGTGCCCACACATCATGTCATCCTTGACACCACGCCTTTCTCCCTCTTTGGGCCTGCTGGGCTTATGCAGGATTCCCATTGCTCCTTTGGGGATGAGAAGAGTTCACCCACGGAACTTTCCACACTGAGCACATTTTTGAGATGAGGAAATAGATAATGACTTATTATCCCAGCCTGTCCAAATCATTGCCATCAGATATCCATAACTGAAGGGTAACTCCTGCCCTTCAATTCTCTAAAGCACTCTTACATGTAAATCCCCACTCTTCAAGGTGGAGGTCAAAGCCACATCTTTCATGAAGTGATTTCCTTTCAGTGCTGCTTAACTGAATCTCATCTTCCCAGATAAGCAGAATTGATTGCCTTCTAGCATTTTAACATGTCTTCTGTTACAGTTACTGATAAAAGGGATGATCTTCCCTATTAGGATGAAAGCTCCCTGAAAACACTTAAAAAAATAAAAACCCTGTAAAGAAGTGTTACTAACTGAAGACAAAAGCACCACCCGGAGGCCAACTCTTTGCTTCCCCTTTTCTTTATGAAGATGTCTCCACGAGCATTTCTCTAAAATGCAATCTAGAATACACTGTGAAGTGCTCTGAGAGGAAAGATTCCAGGGCTGAATAAATTTGTGAGGATTCTATTTCATACTTCATGTGCCCTTCTCCAGGAGAATCACAATGCAAAGCTTATTGTAAGGCATCTTGGGTAAATGTGTTACCTAAACATTCCCACAGTCTTCACTGTGTTCTATGGAAATACTATACTATTGACATGAGTGCTAAAGTCCTTGAAATTTTGAAGTCTCTTTTATAAAATAACACAAAACTCAACTAATTAGAGCTAATCACGGGAAGTAGGATGAAAGGCAGAAAATCTACATTCAAATAATATTTCTAAAATAAAATAGAGTATTTCAAGTCTATAAAAAACAGAAACTAAGTTTTCATAATGTACTTGCTTATGATTTTAACAGAGTTACCGCAAAATAGACAGCATTAGCATATCTGTATATTTTTAAATAAGTCATTCAAAGAGACTAGAAAGTTAGTTTGAGGTATATTAATGTTCTAAAATGTAGTGTTGATACAACTAACTTGCTCTATAAAGAATGGACAGAACTCCTAGGCCAGGGTAAACTTGACCTCAGCACCTGTCCAAATCTCCATAAAGCCTGGATTAGTGAAACTAAAAGGGTTTTATGTAAATTACAAACTTTTTACACATATGAACTTTGCTGAATGCCTTAAAAGGAAAGGTTCTGACATATGCTATAACATGAATGAACTTTGAAGATTTTGCTTTGTGAATAGTACACTTCCAAGAGGGTAAATACCATGTGATTTAGTTCACATGAGATTTTTAAAGTTGTCAAAATGACAAGACAAATACAGTTTCCAGGAGGCAGAGAAAAGGGAGGAATGGGCACTAAAGATGATGAGTGTATAATATTTTGGTTATATTTAATAACACTGACTATACACATGAAAATGATCATGTAGTAAATTCTATTTATTTTTTAATTTTAATTTTTTGGTCTTTTGAGACAGGGTCTCACTATGTAGTTTAGGTTGCCCCTGAACTCACTATGTAGACCAGGCTGGCCTTGAACTTGCATCAATCCTCCTGCCTCAGCCTCCTGAGTGCTGAGATTATAGGTATGCATCACCTTGCCTGGTTATATTATGTTTATTTTGTCGTGATTAAAATATTGGGAAAAACAGATAATTTAAAAATTCAGAAAGTCATAACAAAAATAAAAATAATATGTATTTCTACTACCCAAGGATGACCATTCTCTTTTTTTTAAATTTAAATTTAATTTATTGGTACATGCTAGGTAGACAGTACAGTTACATTCATTACTGGGATCTTGTACCTTTACATGCCAGTTCTTGGTTCTCATTTTTTCCCCTCCCCCCCACCCCTCCTTCCCTCAAACCCTTTAATTCCATTTTTACATTTTCTCATTTTTTTTCCTTTTACCTTATTCCCCTTTCCCTATCCTTCTCACTGTCCCTACACCTTTGGTCCTTTATTTCTATTTGCTACTTGTCTCCTTAGGATATTGAGTATTCTTTTAGTTTTTCACACTAGAGAAACTATTCAGTATTTGCATATGTGTGACTTACTTATTTCACTTAGGAGTATATCCTCAAAACATACCCATTTACATATGAATGAATCTACTTTCTCATTCTTTATGGCTGAGTAGTATTCCATTTTATAGAAAAACTACATCTTCTTTATCCAGTTTCCAACTGATGGGCAGATGGGCTGTTTCCAAGTTTTACCTATGACACACTGTGCCACTATAAACATGGGTGTGCATATAGCACTGTGGTATGATTAATTCTTTTGGAAAGATACCCAGCAGAGAGATGGCTGGGTCAAATGGAACCTCTAATCCTAGTTCTTTGAGGTATTTGCATACTGACTTCCATAGTGGTTGTACCAGTCTGCACTCCCACCAACAATGGAGAAGGGTTCTTTTCTCCCCACAACTGGGCCAACATTTGTTATTGTGTGATTTCTTGATAGCGGCCATTCTTTGTGGGGTTAGGAGGAATCTCAGTGTTGTTTTCATCTGTATCTCTCAAATGACCAGTGATGTGGAGCATTTTTTCATATATTTACTTGCTCCTTTTATTTCTTTGTCTGAGAAATGTCTGTTCATTTCAGATGCCCATTTTAGAATTGGGTCTTTATATGTGGGGTGGCTGGTTGTTTTGAGTTCTTTATATATTTTAGATAATAGTTCTTTGTCTGAGGAGCAGCTGGTAAAAAGTTTTTCCCACATTGTAGGTTTTCTCTTAGTTCTGTTGATGGTTTCTTTTGCAGTGCAGAAGCTTTTTAATAAGATGAGATCCCACTTGTTGATTCTTTCTGCTACTTCCCGTGCTACTGAGGATTTGTTCATAAAGTCTTTTCCTATGCCAGTGTCTTCCAGAATTCTGCCTAACTTATCTTCCAGCAAGTTTAGTGTTTTTGTTTTTATATTTAGATCTTTAATCCACTTGCATTTTAATTTAGTGCATGGTGACAGATAAGAGTCTAGTTTCAATCTTTTGCAGATTGAGATCCAGTTTTTCCAGCACCACTTATTAAAGAGGCTATCTTTCCTCCAGTGGGAACTGGCAGCTCCTTTTTCAAAGATGAGGTAGCTGACTACATCTGGAGTTGTTTTTGTGTCTTCCAATCTGTTCCACTGATCCTCAGGTCTGCTTCTTTGCCAGTACCATGTTGTTTTTATCACAATGGCTTTGTAGTATAGTTTCAAATTGGGAATTGTTATACCCGCTGCCATGTGTCTGTTGCCTAGGATGGCTTTTGCTATTCTATGTCTCTTATGGTTCCAAATGAATTTTTTAATTCTTCTTTCTAGTTCTGTGAAGTATAGTGTTGGGATTTCAATTGGTATTGCATTGAATCTGTATAACAGTTTTGGTAGTATGGCCATTTTCACTATGTTGATTCTTCCTACCCAGAAGCAGGGGATATCTTTCCATTTTCTTATATCCTCTTTGATCTCTTTTTTTCCGAGTGCTGTAGTTTTCAGTGTAGAGGTCTTTTGCTTCTTTTGTTAGATTGATTCCTAGATACTTCCTTTTTTTTTGGATGCTATTTTGAAGGGAATTGTTTTCCTAATTTCTCAGTGAGTCTGTTATTTGTGTACAAGAAGGCTATTGATTTTTGGGTGTTGACCTTGTATCCAGCTATTCTGCTAAAAGTGTCAATTAAGTCAAGAAGTCTTTTGGTGGAGTTTTTTGGGTCTTCAATGTAGAGTGTCATATCATCAGCAAGTAATGACAGTTTAACTTCTTCCTTTCCTATCTTTATTGCTTTAATTTCTTTCTCTTGTCTAATTGCTATGGCTAATGTTTCCAGAATTATATTGAAGAGGAATGATGATAGTGGGCATTCTTGTCTTGTTCCTGATTTTAACCTGAAGGTTTTCAGTTTTTGGCCATTTAATATGATGTTGACTGTTGGTTTTTCATAGATAGCCTTTATTAATTTCAGACATAGACCATCTATTCCAATTTTTTGCAGAGTTTATATCATGAATGGGTGTTGAATTTTGTCAAATGCTTTTTCTGCATCTATGGAGAGGATCATGTGATTCTTGTTCTTGACTTTGTTAATATCATATATTACATTAATTGATTTACGTATGTTGAACCATCCTTGCATCCCTGAAATAAATCCGACTTGGTCAGGATGTATGATCTTCTTGATGATCCTCTGTATTCTGTTTGCTAGTATGTTATTGAGGATTTTTGCATCTATATTCATTAGGGAGATTGGCCTGTAGTTCTCTTTTTTAGTTACATCTTTCCCAGGTTTGGGAATTAAAGTGATATTTGCTTGCAGGAATTTGGAAATATTGCTTCTCTTTCAATTTCGTTGAAAAGTCTGAAGAGTAATGGCAATAGATCTTCTCTAAATGTCTTATAAAATTCAGTAGTGAATCCATCAGGACCTGGGCTTTTCTTTGTTGGTAAGTTTTAAATTAAATTTTCAATTTCACTGATTGTGTGATTTGGGTGTTTAAAATGTTTTTATCTTCTTCATTCAATTTTGGTAATTCATATGTAGCTAGAAATCTGTCCATTTCTTCTGTGTTTTCCATTTTATTAGAGTACAGGTTCTCATAGTATGTATTAATGTTCCTCTGGATTTCTGTGGGATCTCTTGTGACTTTGCCTTTTTCATTCCTGATTGAATGAATCTGAGGCTTTTCTTTCCTTTTTTTGATAAGGTTTGCTAAGGGCTTATCAATTTTATTTATTCTTTCAAAATACCAACTCTTTGATTCATTTATTTTTTTATCATTTTCTTAGTTTCCATTGCATTGATTTCTGCTCTAATCTTTATAATTTCCTCTCTTGTTCAAGCTTTGGGTTTTTCTTGCTCTTGTTTTTCTAGGAGTCTAAGAGTCATCGTTAGGTTGTTTATTTGAGCTTGCTCTGTTTTTCTAATGTGGGCATTCAGTACTATGAATTTTTCATGTAGAACTGCTTTCATTCTGTCCCATAGATTCCTGTATGTTTTATTGGCACTTTTGTTTATACGTAAAAACTGTCTAATTTTTTCTTTGATTTCCTCTGTGATCCATTGATTGTTCAGGAGAGTGTTGTTCAATTTCCATGTGTTTGTGAAGTTCCTATGGTTTCCTGTGCTATTGATCTCCAGCTTTATTGCACTGTGACATGATAATATAAAGAGAATAACTTCAATTCTTTTGCATTCATTCAAACCTGTTTTGTATGCTAGTATGTGACCTATCTTAGAGAATGACCCATGTGCAGCTGAAAAGAATGTGTATTCTGATTTTTTGGGGTAGAACACTCTATAGACGTCTATGAAGTCCATGTGTTCAAAACTTGGTTGAGTTCTAGTATTTCATTGTTGATTTTTTGCCTAGATGATCTGTCTATTTTTGATAGTGGGGTATTCAGATTCCCCACTACAACTGCATTAGTGGTTATTTGGTTTTTCATGTTGCTTAATATTTGTTTTATACAGTTGGGGGCATTTATATTTGGTGCATATATGTTTATGATTGTCATTTCTTCCTCTTGAATTGTTCCCTTTACAAGGATGTAGTGGCCTTCTTTGTCTCTAAATCAGTTTTGGTTTGAAATTTGCTTTGTCTGTGAATAAGATTGCTACCCCTGCTTTTTTCTGGGCTCCTGTTGCATGGAGAATTGTTTTCCATCCTTTCACTTTTAGTCTATGGGCTTCTTTTTGCACTAGGTGTGTTTCTTGTATACAACATATTGTTGGATTTTGCTGCTTAATCCATTCTGCCAATCTATTTCTCTTGATTGGTGAATTGAGGCCATTGACATTGATAGTTATAACTGATATGTACTGACTTATTATTGTCATGTTATTGTCCTTTTGTTGACTCTTTTTATTTTTTGTCCTCTCCTTTTAGTTTCTTGCCTTGACTATTTGATTTGCTTTGTTGGGCCTCCTGGTGTTGTGATCTTCATTGTCTTTTTCTGGGATATTGTTTAAAATTCTTTGTAGTGCTAGTTTAGTATTCATGAAGTTTCTCAAGTGTTCTTTGTCATGGAAGTATCTTATTTCTCCATCCATTTTGAAAGAGAGTTTTGCAGAGTACATCAGTCTTGGTTGGAGGTTGTTTTCTTTTAGGACTTGAAATACCTCACTCCAGGCTCTCCTTGACCTGGGGGTTTGTGTTGAAAAGTCTTCTGTGATTCTGATGGGCTTTCCTTTGCATGTGATTTGTTTCTTTTCTCTTACTGCTTGTAGTATTTTGTTCTTCTGTTGAGTTTCCAGGATCTTGATTACTATGTGTCTAGGTGTAGATTTTTTTTTTTATCATGGCTAGTTGGTGTCCTATATGCCTCGCTTATCTGTATGTCTAATTCTTCCCTTCTCTTTGGGAAGTTTTCTGTCATTAATTCTTTGAACAGCTTTTTAAAGTCATTTGCATTTTCTTCTGTTACTTCATGGATTCCTATCAGTCTTATGTTATTCTTCTTTGCATCATCTAGGAGTTGTTGGATCGATTTCTCATGATCCTCTACTGTTTTTAAGAGACCTCTCTTTTCACGGTCACTGCTATCCTATCTTCTACAGCTGAGATTCTATCTTCGCAATCTTTTACTCTGTTGTATACACTTTCGATAGAGTTTTTAATCTCCTGGATATCTGTCTTAATCTGTTTTATGGATTCCATTTCTTTCCTATGTTGGTGTTCATTGTTTCCATTCTTTCTTATTCTGGGCCTTCATGGTTTCTATTATGTTCCTAAGCTCATCTTTTTTTTTTTTTTGTCAGTTTCTGTTCTGGAATCTCGAATCATGTCTTTCATTTTGCTCACCATCTCTATGGTTATCTGGGAAATAATTTGTTTTGAATTTTTCTAGAGCTTGATTGATCAGTTTATTTTTTTTTTTTTTACTTCCTGTGCTGTGAGTTTTGAGTGCCCTGGAGGTTCACTATCTGATTTTTCATCCTCCTTTGCCCTACTGTTTGTCATTGGCGGACTGGAAGTCTATCTTTGTGGCTTGCTTATGTGTTTTCTCATCTTTATTTTTGCTGTTGGGTTGCCCTTGATTCAATGTTTGGGTCATTAAATCTTCCTGATGTAGCTGCGTCCCAGCCTTTGATTCTCTATGGACTTACAGACATTCTCATTTTCATAATTGAGAAAACAACTCATCAAATCAATCCCTATCCTTAATCCCTATCAATAAAATCACAAACATAATAGGATCATTCACCGCCTTTTATAGCCTGCCATGCCTCTGCAGAGTACGTCCAAGGACTGGCTCAATCAGGGGATCTCATCGTGGGTGGGCTACCCTCCTGGCGCTGTGTCGGAGCCAATCAGTGGTGCCCGCTGGAAGCAGTGTGGCTCCAGAGGAGGCTTGTAGATCAGGCCAGGCCACACAGCAGAGAGGGCTCTGAGTCCAAGCCAGGCTGATGACATAATACTCACCAGCCTGGTGCTGTGCCAGAGCCAAACAGTGGTGCCTCCTGGAAATGGCATGGCTCCAGAGGAGGCCCTTAGATTGGGCCAGGCCACAGAGCAGAGAAGGATGACCATTCTTAATAATCAGAAATTCTTCTTCTGTTATGGTTGGGATCTAAAATATTCCTCAAAAGTCTCAGTGTGCAGAAGTGACTGAGTCATGGGGATGTTATTCTCATCAGTGAATCCACTGATGAGTCCAGTAGGTGAATGTGCTATTTGGAGGTGGGTCCTGGTTGGAGGTGGGTCACTAGGGTGTGACCAGCAAGAGTGTGTTCTTGTTGCTGGCTCCTCCCTTCTCTCTCTGCTTTCCAGTCACCATGATACAAGCAGTTTTTCTCCACCAGGCCCTCTCACTATGTGGTTTCTGCCTTGGAGCTGACCATGGACTGAACTCAATGAAGCTGAGCCAAAACAAACCTCTCTTCATTTAAGTTGTGAGTGTTAGGTATTTTGTCTCAGTGACAGGAAAGAGACTAAAACAAATTTCAATTTTAGATTATGCAGATCCAAGAGCAGATGATTAATGTAGATCACACTGTACATTTGCATTTACAGCCCTTCTCAAATTACTCTATTATTTTTTACTCTTTGGATTTGAATTTCCCCATTTGTTGGGTTAGCAAGTATCTCTGATAATATAGGGCTCCATTCATATCTAGTAATTCTTGGTTCTAACATGCACAGATTCTGGTGCAGTAGTTATCAAAATGTGGTCTGCGAATCCCCAGGAACCTGTGAGATGAAGACAGTTTTAATAACAATAGAAAGGTTATTTGACTCTTTCACTCTCACTTTTTATGAATGTATAGTGGCATTTTTCACAAGCTACATAATAAATAAAGACTCAATTGCTCTGGTGGCTAATCTGTTTGTAGCTTTTTATATTTTCAAAAGCATCACAGTTTTAATTTCTAATATGGTAAAGATCAACAAATAAAACTCACAAAAATGGAAGCTCTTTTGCCATTAATAATTTTTGAGGATAAAAATTGAGTTCTGAGACCAGACCAAAAAATTCAGAAACATTGTTTTATAGGACTCCTTTCCTTCCAGGACCCTGCACTGAAGAGGACTTCTGTTATACTTATGCTTGATTGTGTCAACTTGACTGCCTTGAGAGTCACCAAGGGGATTGGTGAAACACATTTCCAGGTATATCTGGGTGGGCAATGGAGGTATATTGTTGGGTGTATATCTGGTCCTTCATCCTTGGTCTCTGGCATTATTCCTTCCTTTTCTTTCTGACTACCACGAAAGCATGTTTGATGCACCATGCCATTCCACTATAATGTTTCTGCTTTACAGCCAGGTGTCCATGGACTGCATCACCCGAAACCATGAGCCAAACTAAATCTCTCCTCTTTTAAGTTGTAGCTATCAGTTATTATATCTCAGTGACAGGGCAGCTGACTAATAATCTTTTTTATAGGATTTTGGTTGTTATTTGTTATATGGTTTTGAGTTTTCCCCTGCTAGAACCCCCACAGGGTCAACAAACTGATGAGCCAGTCTGTCCATCAGTAGTTCAGTTCTGCATTTCCATAGTGTCCATACAAGTGCAAAGGTTTAGGTTTTCTTCCCAGGTGGGTGACATTTCCCACCTCTGTCTATGGTGGACACTGGGGAGCATTCCTTCTCCCAGGTGGAAATGGGCAGTGTATTTCTGGCTTCCAGCTTGCCTGACTTCATAGTAGTTACAATGTGGAAAGCACAGTTTCAGCTTTTATACAGTCCTAACCATGTCTTCCTTTTCCATTTCCTGAAACCTAAGAATTTGTTTGTATTATTTTGAGGTCAGCTATTTATTATCTAGATGGTATTTTGAAGTGTCATCAATACATGTAGATAATAGGGTCGGGTTGAGGAGAGAGGAATTATTATGTGTTCGATTTACCATCTTGACCCAGAAGTTAACACTTTCACAATCTTCTTTAATATTGAAAATTTTCTCATTCTTTTAAATGATTTATCTACTATTTTATTTACAATGTACTCTATTTTATTTAATCTATATCCTGCTGTGAATTAGTTTATTATTACTGATGTGTGTACTAAAAATTCCTGAGGTCAAAAGAAAAACCTAGTTTTATGATTTTATAAAACAATGTTGTCCTTCAGAAAGTTTGGGATGATTTATAACTTCTAGAAGCAGTAAGAGAGCCTTGCTTCCTTATACAATCACCTATATTGGAAAGAAGCTTTTGAGATTAGTGAAAAATGGTGTTTTATCATTCTAATTTGCATTTGATTACTGGTAAAATTGAATGTTCTTTTCTAAGAAAATCTTTTCTCCATTCCCCATTTTGTGTTGAGCTTTACAGTGAACTTTTAATGATCTCCAGAGCCTGTGAATGTTACCTTATTTGGAAAAAAGGTAATTATATTGATTTTGAGATAAATTATGCATCCAAATGGGCCCTAAATCAAATGACAAGTGTTCTTATGAAGACAGAAAGGAGACAACAGAGATGCAGAGGAGGCTGCATGAAGATGGAGGCAGAGGTTAGAGCTATACAGAAGCTGAGGAATCCCTCAAGTTGCCCAAGCTATAAGGGATAAGGAAGGATTATCTTCCTTAGAGGAAATGTGCCCCTGCTAACATCTGGATTTTGGAATTCTGGCCTCCAGAACCGTGAGAGAATAAATTTCTGTATTTGAAGTCACTCAGTTTGTGGTAATTTGTCGGGCAGCCACAGGAAACTATCATGAGGTGTTTTTCTTAATGAATTGTAAGACTCTTTATACAGTAAGGAAATAAACTCTTTGTATATATTGAATATATTTTCCTCAGATGGACTTATCAATGGTAGGACATTGCCATGAACAGTTACTAAATTATTTTCAGGTTGTCTATTGAAAAGTTTCTGTATTCATGTTATCTACCTTTCAATGAGTTTATGAAGGCTCTCTTGAATTTTTCTGAAATATTTTTCGATAATTATTCTAATTAATTTTAGTTTCATTGTTTAATGTTTAGTTCTGGAACTTTTTGTATTGTATGAGCAGGAATTTTTAAAAAATGAATAACCAAATATTTTGGAAAATTATTAAAATTCACCTTTATAAGACACAAAACTTCAACATGTCTTAGTATCTCTTCAGTTTTATATCCTGCTTCTACTTTCAACTATTATTTATTACTGTTCTCATAAGCATGTTCTAGTTTTAACTGTCATCAGTTTGTTAGAAGTTTTTTTTTCTTTGAGTTTATTGGTATATTTTAGGGATACAGTACAGTTACATTCATTGTTGGGCTCTTGTACCTCTACATGACAGGTCTTGGTTCTCATTTTTTCCCCTTGTCCCTGCCCTCCCTTCACCCCCCCTCCCCTCCCCATCTACAAACACTTTATTTCCATCTTTTCATTATCTCACATTTTTTCTTTTCCCTTATTACCTTTCCCCTACCCATCTCACCTTCCCTACACCTTTAGCCACTTTCCTCCCATTTCATAATGTCAGTATGTTAGACGTTTTAATATCTATCAGTGCATTTATGCTTCCTAACTCATCCTTTCCAAATATTTATTGATCACTCTCATCTACATTCTCATCCAAATAAACTGCAGAATTGCTTAACTATTTTTCAAAGGAAATTTTCTAAAGAACTGTACTGTTTATAAATTAATTCTGGAGCTAAACACATTAATGTATTTAAGCCAAAAATAAAAAAATTTTAAATTTTTGCATAAAACTCATATATGTTCCCTCAAAAAATTCAAGGAATGGAATATAACGTGCTGAGTGATAGCTGTTTCTTTATGAGTATTGATCCTCTTTCCATTGTTCCTGATGGTCTCTAATGCTTGTCAATTCTTTCTTTGGATTTGTTGTAGGGACATTACATGCCTCTTTTGTCTCACTTGAGCAGGGAGCCTACACTGTAGTATTTTGCTGTGAGGACCCACTCTGTCCATGGGTAAAATATGTGACCTAAGATGAAGTAACTGATGGGAAGGAAGAGAGTGACATTTGTGCTCAAAAGGAGAGGGGTGTTTTGGTCACAATAATCCTCTGTTGTTGTGGGCAGCATCTCTCTACCAGGAGACAGGCTGGCCTGGGACCATCTTGCTTCATCACCCATAGTGGACAGCAGAGGCACTGTCTTTGAGTATTCTCACTGGCCTCCGAACCTACCAAACATGAACCCATGCTACTCCTGGGCATTTGCTTCATTTTGATAGGAGAATTTGATCTAGAGTTTCTTTTCTTTTACTCAGAAGCCTATAACTAAAGAATGTGATATTCTTATTACTAAAATCTAGAAATCATACCAATTCCCTGTCTTTATCTGCTTCTACTTTCTTCTCATCCATTTTAATTTGTATTTTCAAGTCATTTAAGCATTCCATTCTAAATACTAACATAAGCTCAAAAAAAATCATGGAGCCCAAAGTCCTTTGACCTCACAGACTTTCATAACCTAGCACCTTCTACCTATCATATTGTCATTTTATTTTGTTTTTATGATATAATTTAATCTATCTAATAAACATCTTAAGTTTATGCAACCCCCCCCACACCAAAAAAACCTCAAGGAATAAGAATTTTAAGAGAAAAAATTTTATTATGTTCCATGTTCTGAAAATGGAATACTAGGCATTGAAGGATTAAGATGGTCATTTCATCCAGAAAAAGGATATTACTTAACCCTTCTATATACCCCAGTGAAATTCTGATGTTTTCTCATCATGCCAGTTATTTAATGCACATATGCATATAAATATACATATATTTAAAAATTCCCTACTTATATATGATTTTACTTATTGATTTTTCAAAACCATAATGTACATTCTGGTCACAAGCTTTAGTTTTGCCAGGCCCAGTGAGTGGGTCGTGGTGTGTAATGTCAGCAGCTATGGGGAGCAACTCACTGAATATCCATCATGGAACAGAAAGAATGAGCTGCACAGAGTAGGTGGAACTAGCTGCAGAAGCCTCTGAACCACGCTGTGAGTCATCATTTAACTTCTGTGACAGTTAACCTTGTTATCAATTTGACTGGCTTCAGAGATACCTAGGAGATTAGAAAAGCACACTAGTGATCGTCCAGGTGGGTCATGGGGGTATGATCTTGAGAACTACATTCGGCCCCCAGCCTTTTCCTTCCTGGCTGTTTCTGTCTTTCTAGCTGTCATGAAGTGAGCAGCATTCGTCCCCCATACCTTTCTGCCATGTTTCTGCCTTGGAGCCAGCCAAACGTGGACTGAAACCTCTGAAACCATGAGCTAAAATAAAATCTATTCTCCTTGAGATTGTCCCACCAATGGAAAGCTGACCAATACAGCTTCCTTTCTGTTCTCTTCTGGAGACCTGGGCCCTTTTCCAGTGCAGGGTTCATAGAGCAGCTTTGCAGGAAAAATGCATAAGCAGATCTTGGGTGTGTTGAGCCCATGAGGGGTGAGGTGCTCCTGAATTTCCATTCCCAATCATAATTGGCCCTGCCATCTTTTGGGAAACCCGGGTGCCTGAGGAGCATCCAAACTGTCTGCACTGAGAAGCATAATCAGCTCCAATAGTGCCATATACAATTTCTACCCTTAACAGCAGCAAGACATTCTATCCCATGATGTGACCAATGACCATCTGGCAGATGGCTCCATGCTTTAAACAGAACAGCAGCAGATTTGGAAGGGACCCTTTGTGAGTGTGGCAACAGCCCCTCAGGATGAATGTGGTCAACCATGCCTCTTTCACTGGGATTTAGGAAATGCCTGAGGAAAACTCAAAGAGAAGCAAAACCAGAAATGGTGTTGTCTGCAGGAAGTGGCCTCTGGAAAAGTTGCTGGGGCTGGGAAGAACAGAAAAAGAGGGACTTCCCTCAATGATTCTACTTATCTCCCCAGATTAAGAGAGGGCCCACAAGATCCAGTCATTTACTCAGCAAGCATCTAGTAAGCACTTATGATGTGCCAGGCACTCCTCTGGGAGCTGAAAAGCAGAGACTGAAGAAAATACACAAAGTCCCTGATTACATAGAGCTTTTTTGGGGTGAGGGACAAGACAGATAATAAAAAAGAGAAAGAACTGCATGTAGTGGTGAGGGCTACAGATAAAAATAAAGCAGGTAGCAGGCTATAGCAAGCTCCATCCCATAGAATAGTCACTGATGATAGAAATGTCCTACATCTGTGCTGTCCACCAAAACAGGATGATTTAAATAGAGTTGACCACACATGGCTAGTACCTGGCTCACTGCATGATGCAGGGCCACAGAGTGTGGAGGTGACGCTGCTCTAGGCAGGACACTCAGGGATGGACAGTCAGAGCATATGACACTTGAATAGAAGCTAGGTCAAGGCCAAGGCATAAACCATGCTGCTATCCAGGGGCTCAGATCCTTCTAGAATGGCAAGAGCAAAGACCTTTAGATAGAGAATGGTAGGGAGGCCAGGTGGCTGAGCAGAGTCAAGGACAGACTGTCAAGGGAAGTGGATACAGACAGATCATCAAGGACTTTGAAGACCATGGAATGGGCCTTGGTTTTCATTCGGAGATAGGTTCAAAGCAGGGAAGTGAATGAGTCCATTTTTCCATTGCCATAGCAAAATATCTAGAGCTGGGCATTTAATAAAGAAAATGAAAAAATTTAACTTGCAGTTTTGGAGGCTGACAGTCCAAGTTCTGGTGGCACCATCTGTTCCCCTTTCTAGAGAGAGCCCTTAGTTGCATCACACCATGGCAGAGAGGCAGAAGGAAAAGAGGTTCATGCAGAAGAGACCGCATGGCAAGACAGGAAGTCAGAGACCAGGGAGGGGCTGGTCTGCTCTTCTCAGCGTTAACTCATACAGAAACTAGCTTGCTCCCTGAGACCAAAATTAATTCTTTCTGAGGGCTATGCCTTCATGACCTAACACCTTCCCCCAGGTGTCACCACTTACTGATCCTCCACCTCTACACCACCACACTGGGGACAAGACTCCACATGAGCCCATGGAACACAAACCACATCGGAACTTTAACAGGAAGTGACAATATCTGGAAGAATATAACTTAGTAGCATCCAAACAATGATTTTTTAAAAATGTTTGTATTTTGTACACTTTTTTGGGGGGAGGGGTACCGGGATCGAACTCTGGACCTTGCGCTCATAAGGCATGTGGCAAACAATGATTTCTTACAATGATTTCTACAAGCATTTTGCATGCTTATCATCCCAGCATGTGGCTGAGGCAGGAAGACTGTGAGTTTGAGGCCAGTTTGAACTACATAGTGAGACCCTGCCTCAGAAAACAAAACATAACAACAATAACAAAAAACATCAAGGATTTTTTAAAAACACAATTTGCCTAATCACTGGCCATGCTTCCTTTTCTTTCACTAGATCCTGTGCCCTGCTTGTTCATACGTTCATATGTTGTTTTGGTTATTCTGACTACATTCAACTTGCAATGAACACAACTTTAAAATAACGCAGCAGGCACTTAATGTCTTTAAAGGCAGGTTTGAGGAAGGGGTGGGACAGTTCCAACAGAGCATCAAAGAGAAAAATCCAGCACTCAATTGTACCCAGTAGGTGCTTAATAAGTACTGTAATTACCTTCCCTTCTTCACCTCAAATTCATTCTCTCACCTGAACTAGGACAAAATAAGAGTAGCATCTTTTCTTCTGCTTGATAACCCTGGAAGTAGAAGACAAAGAGTAAGACTCAATCTGTAAGAAAAGTACCTCTGTCTTTTAAATTGGCTATAGAACCAGTCAATCTTGATTTGAGCAATTACATCCAAAGGCAGAAAACTAACGCAGTCACATGTTCCACTCATTATCTCAGTGGAACAATGCACAGTTGTTCCCAGATTATAAAAAAAACAACTCTGCAGCATCCCTTGAGTAAACAGGTGTCCCAGACATATTAAAGTGATTCAGGTTATTGGAAATAAACAGCGTTCTGGCTTCTGAGTCAGATACACACCTGGGTTCCAGTGATGCCTTTGCCACTTACTAGCAGTGTGCCGTTAGTTAAAAATGGAAAGTAACAGTGCTGTTGCGAACCTTCAATGTCATCAAAGACAAAACTCAGTTCCTGGTATCCACTAAGTAAAGTCTAGTTTACTTGAAAGTCAAGAATAAAAGAAAATAGTTTATTAATAGAATCCATTGATAATGCTGGTGGTTTCCCTTTTCAAAGGGAGAAATGAGTATTAGCCAGAGAAGAGTGGGGCCTGGGAGTCAGGGCTGAGCACAGTGTCACCCAAGGCTCCCTGGTGTTTACTGCTGTCACCTAGTGACCCAACCTGAGGCTTAGTCTTCAAAGAAAAGCTTCACAAAGATGTCTATTTCCCTATCCTCTCTGAGGGAATCACAGCAATGTGATTAGCATATTTGTAGGCAGGCCTTTAATGCAATTTAAAAGTATAGGCAGATGTATCAAGTCTACTTCACTCATATTACATTGATTACAGCAAAACACTTTTGTGTGGACCTCAGTTAACTCACAGAGATGTCCATGCAGGAGGAAATGGAGCTCCTCAAGCTTGTTCTCCTCTTGCCTTACTGCCTGGAAATGATATATTTTCTCCTTCCCCTTTGCCCACTTCTTACTCAGAAATATTCATTTTGTGAGGTTCCCTGTGATGGCTCTGGAGGCAGCAGCCTTTGTTTACTTCAACAGCTCAGAAGCACTGTGATGAAATCCTCAGAGCTTTGTCCTCGGAGGATGTTCTCCCCTGTGTGGCCCTTGCTGGTAGCTTCTAGAAGGAAGGCACCAGGGACTCCCTGAACACCCCCACTAGAGCTCTGCAGCTCAATGAAGGTGCAGCTTGAGAACCAAGGAGTTTTGGTGGTGCACAAGTCCCTACAGAGCCATCTACAAAGTGAGACACCAGGAACATTCATCTATCTGGCTGTCTGTGTCCAGCCCAGGATCCTGTTGGCACATAATACTTCTGGGTGCTGGTTTCCTGCCAGGGGTTGGGGGGAGCTGAGTGGGGAGGGGAGTACAAATTGGTACATTAGAAACAACAGCATAAGAAATCAAGGCAACCACTGAAGACTAGGTGTGTTCTCTTTCAATAAAACTTCCTTTGTTGTCATTTGGGAAAACAGCTGCTGAACTAATTCACACACAGCAGATAAATAGATGGCTAAAGACGCAAAGTACTTTCCCTTTTGCTGAGTTATTTCTTTCTTAATTGCCTAGTCCAGTGAAATGCATCTATTGTGGAATTTCAAGCTCAGTGGTTGGGTATATAAGTTAGCTACTGGGGAGCAGGAGGAACTATTTAGTCTAATCCCTCCCAAGTGGGCTACTGAATATTACACCAATGATGAGAACTGATCTGGCCACAAAGCAATGATCAAATGAGAAGCCAGAAATTATCCACCCACCCCATCAGGCTCCAAGTTCTCTAAGGGAAGGAACTATCTTAGTTACTTTCTTTGTTGGTGAGACACAATAGCAGACCCCTACAAATTAAAGGAGGAGAGGTTTATTTTTGGCTCACATTTTAGTCCATAGTTGGCTGCTCCAAGGCAGACTGTTGCGGCATAAGGGCAGTGGGGAGGAGAGCGCTCAGGACATGGCAGACAGGAAGCAGGGAGAGTCAGGCGGGAGCGGGGAAAGAGATGTGCCTTTCCAGCTCTCTGTGGGTCAGGCTCCACCTCCCAACATCACATTTAGGGATAAGCTTGTCAGTGGACTCATCCACTGCTGAGTATCATGTCCCCGAGAGCCAACCACCTCTCAAAAGCTCCACCTGTGAGCACATGAGATTTTGGGGAACATCAAGATAGAAACCATGACAGGGATCATGCTCTGGTTCACCTTGGAGTCTATGTGAGCAAGGAAATCCTGGGGTCTGTTCTTTTACTCATCCGCCACATGGCTATTTCGTACCTGCTGCACAGTGCAGTGTAGGTCATTCCTAGGCTCTAAGCACACGGAAATTGAAGGCTCCAGCTCTCACATTAAGGGATTTTCCACTCAGTGGAGTATCCCACAAATACAATATGATAGAGAAATTACACTGACATTATAGGATAGAATGGGGTGCAAACTCAGCCAGCCTGGTTAAAGGTGGACAAGAAAAGGTCTTCACTGATCAAGGACTCTCGGCCCTCTGGTGTTCAAGGATATGCACTCCTGGTGTGCCATCTGTGTGGCATGACATAGCATTTCTAAAGTACAGAAATTTCATATACATCATCTCATTTGATCACTTACAGGCCTTCAAAGAAAAATAAATTAAATGAGGCGGGTGTATTAGGACTGACCCAGAGTCACAGAGACCGCCTTACCATTATGCTCTGAATCTTGTTCCTCTTAGTTGCTGAGCCATGGGGTGAACCTCAGACACTCATGATCCAATATGGCAATACTATGCCCACTTTCCTATATGTTTTATCCTCCCCTGGCTTCCAGGATCCTGTTTCTAAACTCCCCATAGAATGCTCATACGGAGGACAGATAAGAACTGTAGAGCTGTGTGGCAAAGCTGGTGCTGGCCACTGCCAGGCCCCACCTGCCCCATACCACACACCCACACCATCCTCACAGACCGGAATCCTATGTGTACATCAGCACAATCGCATGTCAGAGGCTCATGGGGCTGCTCTTGATTGTCCAGCCCCACAGGCTAACTCCACACACCCCAGGTGACTGCAAAATTTGACTAATACTTCCTCAGGTCGTGCTCTGCTCGAGAGGGTGCCTTGCCTACTAACAGCATACGCAAACACATTGGTTCTGCCTAAGAGGATTCCTACTGGCTCTGTGCCATCAAGCATATTTAAGAAACACTGTTCCCTCATCTAATCCATCCCAGTGAGACACAAATCACATCCCCACCCTTGAGTTCAAGATAAGGGGCCTCCTTTTCTTCCCCCTCTGCTTCCTGTGCCCAAGCCAGCCTTTCTCATAGTTTCCACATAACCCCACAGCTTCTGTTCTGCAGCATTCCCTTCCTAAAAGTCTCAAGAAATACAAATGCAGGTCCTGTGTGATATGTGTGTTAGAAAATGCTTTGTTAGTTGGTATAGGTGGGCGTCATTTACCATTGATAGGTGATTAAAAATGCTGGGGGCAGTTATTCCTCTAGAGAACTAGACTCCTTGAACCTCTTGCCTCTGTTGTCACATGACACCCTCTCTGTACGTCTCTGTCCAGATTTTCCTCTTCTTATCAGGATACCAATCATATTAGAATCCACCCTAACAATCTCATATGCACTTGACTGAATCAAGTAGGCAAAGGCTCTACTTCCAAACAAGGTCACATTCACAAGCAACAGGGGCTGGGCTTCAGTGTAGTTTTTGGAAGGGGCACAGTTTAACACATAGCATGCATCAAGCCATAGAACTGACTATGAAATGAACTCAAATTTCATTAGTGTTTTTCCTATAACCACTCTCAGATCTCCAAAGTGAGACGGGCAGATAATTCAGGTCTCAGATCTCAGACACTATTTATACAGTAAATGGCAAGTTTCTTGTAACCTCAGGAGCATGAATGCTCTTCTGAGGTTGGGATAGAAAAGGAAAAACAGAATATTTATGAACACATATGTAAACAATCCAACTGCTTTCCTTTACTTTCTTTCACCCTCCCACAAGAGCAAACTTTATGCGTCAAAGTCATATGCAGCAACACCCTGCATAGTTAAGACTTGGAAAACCCTTCTATAACATTTATTGTTCTTTTGCTTATCCTATTCCTGATAGCAAAAAGGTTGGTTGTGTCATCATAAATTCACAAAGATCATCAAAAAGCTAAGAAAGACGGCCAGTGATTATTTCCCTCCTTTGTGAATCACTGGTTGTAGAACTCAGGCGAATCCTCTGAAGCCAATAAAACGAGGCTTAGGTGCAAGCAACACCACCAGCAGATAGCTCATAAGTTACCAACCTCTTCTTTGTCTACACAATGCTAAACAACTAGGTCATTGTTTTTCACCACCATTTCATTAACCAAATGAATAAGTTATCTCCATTTGCTTTAGGATGAGAATGTCAGAGTCAAAGTTTATATCTTTTTGATCTCAAGGTCAAGTAGCAAGAGATAATATTAGCCTTTAGCTTGAAACTAGGACACAATCTTTCACATCCTAAAAGGTTGAATGATGGATCAGGCATGGTGGCATATATCTGTAACCCTAGTACTCTGGAAGGCTGAGTCAAGAAGAATACAAGAATATAAAGCTGGGCAAGTTAGCAACTTAGCAAGGCTCTGTCTCAGAATGACACAAAGAAGAGCTGGGGATGTAGCTCAGTGTGAAGGCTCTGTGTTCAAACCACAGTATCACAGAAGAAAAGAAAATGACAGAAAGGCTATCCAATGTAAAATTGTTTCTCTATAAAGTATAACTATTTCATTTGTATAGGATGGGAAAGATATTTTCTCCTCTAAATGGTAAAATTTCAAGAACATGTGCACTTAGAATTTTTACATAAAAATAAAGTTAAAACGCTTTTCTAGAACAAGTTCTGTAATTGTTATTTGCACCACTAATCTGGCATATTTTCATTCTGCTGAGTCTATTCACACATTCTCTTCATAGCACTTTTTTTCCAGTACTGGGAATTGAACTCAGGACCTCACACTTGCCAGACAGGTGCTATGCAACTGAGCTAAATTCCCTGCCCTCTTCATCTAAATTATTTTGGCTTATCTTTCTCTTTCTGTCCTCTTTGATTTCTACAAAAGGGACATCACTCTCATTTCATCACATTATAGAAAGTATTTTCTTAGTTATTATTATTATTATTGAAGTACATGTCTGTCTTCATTATTACTTTTTTTAAAACAAGAAAGCAACTTTCATATCCCATGATCTCTTCCTGATTTCTCATCCTCTGCGAATTATGGGTCATGAGCCCTAAAAAAAGGTTCCTTCTGATCTGTGCAGAAAAACATTCTAGAAAAAGCAACTGGAAAATAGATATCTTCAATATTTGTTTACTTTGTTGTACAAACTCAATGTGAGTGACCTTTACTTAAAATTTGATTTTTTTCAGACTGAGGTGTAATGTAAACTTTAAAAGGGTCTGCAGATAGCTTACAGATTTTGAGAATAAAACATTATTTTTAAAGTGATCAATTTTAACAGATCATTACAAAACTTACTTCTATTAGGAAAACTACTTCCTTAATGAGTTTTCAAGTTTTACTTTTATATTTTATGTAATCAATTCTTAATCACCAGACACAGTATCAAATAAATCTATAATTGAAAGACCAGGGATTTAGCTCAGTGGAACCATGCCTGCCTTGCAAGCACAAGGCCCTGAGTTCAATCCCTGGTACTGAGAAAAAAAATGTAATTGAAAATTATAAGGTATTATTTGACTGTGAATTATAAATTGTGTGTGTATGTGTGTGTGTGTGTGTGTGTGTGTGTGTGTGTATATATATATATACACATATATATATAAAAAATATGGATCTTGTATTAGTCCATTATTCTATGTTAGCACTTCCTAAACTGTGGAATAAAATCAAGGAAATACTAATAAATATTACTGTACATTAAACATTTAGAATCCAAAAGAGCAACCATGTATTATGTATTATCACAAATTGTTGCAATTAGACAAAGGTTTATAATCCTAACATTTTAACACCCTGTTTTTGAGTTGGAGTACTTCAAAATGTGTTAATCATTTCATTTTGGACTGCTTACTGATTTCCTTAAGAAGTCAAATGTTGGATTGTTTCATGTTAGATTACTTAGTCATTTCTGGAAAAATTTCATTACTTTCTGAACTCATTTTTGTGTACTCATATTTAATATATATGTATATATATAGTCTTTTGAGCTTCTCTTGGTGATTTATAAAAACATTTGTTCCTCCCACATTCAATAGATATTGACTGACTTTCCACTCTGTATCAGGCACGGTTCTAGGTCCTCAGTATTCAACACTGGCAAGCAATACACCCAACTTGTGGAGTACTGCTATTCCCCACCTCTGTCTGAACAACCTGAATTACTGGAGCAGCCCCCCACTGCATGTCTCTGCTTCTTCCCTTGTCCTTTTCGATTCCATCCTGAGCATAGTAGGCAGAATAATCTCTTGAAATTAAGTCAGATCACACCCCTCTCTTAGTAAAACCAAAGTCCTTACCAGTGTCCATTGTCTGACTCTGTTACCTTTCTGAGCTCACCTGCTTCTCCCCTTTTATTACTCTGTGGTAGAAGCATAAGAGAGGAAGCATGAGGAAAAGTAGTCCACCAGCAGAGGTGGGGTAGGTAACAGAAGCAGCAGGTAAAAGGGGGTGGTGCAGAGAAGGACGGAGAACTCAGCTTATGGACATACAACATTTAGTGTCTATTAGACATTAACCATAGAGCTAGCTGAGTACAGAGCAGATATTCAGGACACACAAGACTGGGCTAATGGTAGACACTCGGAAGCCAACAGCATGTAGCTGAATTTTAAGGCATAAGAGTGAATGAAACCACAAAGCAAGTCAGTGTGGGAAGAAAAGAGAAAAGGACAGAGAAGATGAAGAGGAGGAGAGGATTGCAGCCTTAAAGCCTGGAAGGTTAAGAGGTTGGGATGAGGAAGAGAAATAACCAAGAAGAGGGCTGGGGATTTAGCTCAGTGGTTCCAGCGCCTGCCTCATAAGCACAAGGACCTGAGTTTGATGCCCGGTACCAAAATAAATAAATAGATAGATAGATAGATAGTTACATAGATACACAATAAAAATCCAAGAAGAATCAGATGTGGCCACATGGCAGGAGGGAACACAGAGTATGATTTCACTGGGAATTAATAATGAAAGAGCATCATGAAGTTTATATCCATTGAAATCAATCCAGAATGAAGACTGAGTAGAAAAAATTTAAGGTAAGTAACTTTTGAGTAAATGAGGCAATAAATGGGGTGAAAACAGGACTTTGAAGTATTATGAAGGTAGCAGCTAAAAGAAAAAAAAACTACCTCTAGGACAGTGGGAGCAAAAGTACAAGGTTTTAGTCATTAAATAAGCTTGGAGGAAGAGCCCACAGAGCTGAAGCTCGGACTGTGGAAAGCAGATGATAATTGCTTGAGGGATCAAGGAGGGTTTTCATAATCTTTCTTATAAAGACAGCCATCACTGCATTTAGGGACTACTCTAATGCAATATGGCCTCATCTTAACTAATATCATCTGCAAAGTCCCTATTTCTAAATAAAATCATATTTTGAGGTTCTGGGAGAACATGACTTTTGGGGGACACCATTCAATCACAGGCATTTTCTGCAACTAGGGAAAACTGCAGACTGAAATCATCTGCTGCTGCAAGGGGAAACTGCCACTTGCAGAGCGAAAAACGTTTTTCTAAGACATGACATGGAACCACATGCAGAAGAGAAGTCCATGGCAAGTGTCTCCTCTGCTATCTCCTGTTGGCAGAGCCTAACAAGGAGCATCTCAGAAACCTAGGTTGCAGAATACCATGTCCAGCACCACAGAATATACAAAGGTAGGTTTGAGGCTCAAAAACAACATCTTAATAATTATTGCATACCTATAAGTATATCTGTGCCACAGAAGTAGGGTTACTATGTAGTTCTACTTTACATCTGATATCCTGGAAGAATCATTAGTAATACCCCATTAGTAATAGCCCCCCATTTTGAAAATGAATTATATAATTATCTCATTATGCCCTACTGCAAAGTTTATCTATGACAATAATCCAGTAAGTTTCAGCCATAATAACATACAGTATCAGGACTTCACTGTTTACCCAGTTCTGCTTCTGTTTTAAGGAGAGGGGAAATAGAGACATTACACTGCTGAAACAGGAAAAAGTGGTTAGTCATAAACTTCTCATTTTTATTTTTTGTTTATTAATGTTTTCTTGCATTGCTAGTATTTATATGGCCTATTACTGCTAGAATTTGATATGGTGTCTGATTTAGAGCAAGCTTACTTGTGTGTTTATTTGAAGTCTAATGCAGTTGGCCTTCTGTATCCCTGGGTTATTCATCCTCAAACTTTACCAAGTGAGGGTTGAAAATATTTAGGGGGAAATATGGAAAGTCACATAAAACAAAACTTGTATTTGTCATGCATTGATCCCCAGGCTGTTGCACATGCTCGAAGTGAGGTGCAGGCACTCCCTGCTACAGACACTGCCAAGGCACAGACCTGCCGTCTCTCCAGCACACTTGGTTAACACTGCCCACTTCGAGTCTTGGTCATAGGCTGTGCAGAGGAGGAGGATGCCTGGTGGATCCAAGGTCTATCAGCAGAGGCAGAGTGCACCCTGAGGAAGGGGATGAGAGGCAGACAGATCAGAAAAACAGCCTGTTCCTCAAGACAAGAAAAGGAGGTCCCAATAGCAGGGAAACCAAGTCAGAATCCTAGCTGAAACAGAACTAGATCATGTGAAGCAGCAATATTACTTAAAAGCTTTTGTTAAAGCATAACTCATATACAGTAAAATTCAATGTTTGTGGTACATAGTTCTGCAGCAAGCAGAGTACACCACAATCAAGGTATAGAGCCATTCTATTCCCCACTAAGTTCCCAAGCTCATCTACTGTGACTCTTTCCCCTGGCTCCAACCTAAAAGGAAAATTTTTTTTGCCATTTCCAGAATGTCATGTAAATGTAATCCTGTAGTGTGTAGCTTCTGTACCTGGTTTCCTTCACTTAGAAAAATACACTTATGGTTTGTCTTTATTGCCTTAATCAGTAGTTTCTTTGTTTTATTACTGAGTAATATTCCAATCAATACAATTTGTTTATCCATTGGTCAGTGAAAATATATACTAGTTGTTTTCACCTTTAGGAGATAAGAATAAAGCCCCTACAAATGCTAATCCACAGGTTTTTGTCTGAACCTAAGTTTTCATTTCATGTGAATAAATACCTAGGATAGGAACCCCGGGACATATGGTGAATAGATGTTAAATTAACATCAAGATATCAAATTAAATTAAGAAAGGGCTGGGGATTAAGCTCAGTGGTTCCGCTGCCTGCCTTGCAAGTGCAAGGACCCAAGTTTGAGCCCCAGTACCAAAAAAAAAATTAAATTAAGAAACTGCTGGCCGCAGCCATCACACAGTGCCAGGAGGGCCTGCTTGGGCCCAGTCCATGGGATGGGTAGCCATGCCCTCCCCTGCCGGGCCACCACCATAGCTCCAACACCAGGAAGTTAGCTGTGCAGGTTCCCCGAACACCCCCAAACCCACCCACCCATGCAGTCTCAGCCCTCCTGATTGTGCCAGTCTTTGGGACTACTGTGCAGAGGCAGAGGAGGTCATAAAGGGTATTTTTCTGAGCTCCCAACTTTGAACATCTTTAAAGAAAGGGCATGGGAAACCTGTAGTAGAACTGTGTGGAGTTCAACCCTTCAGGAGGTCAAGGAACTCAATCTGGGCCTTGCAGCCAGAGGTCAGTCTGTGTCTTTGGGTTCTGCCATCAGCTAGCTGAGATCAAGGGTCTTGGTTCTGCACATAGTTGCGCATGTTGTATATTATGACAGCAGAGATATAGTCTGAAAGAAGCCCTTAAAATCATTTTTTTTCTTTCTTTTCCTCATTCCACTCTGCAAATTCTTTCTTTTTTCTGACCTCTCTCTCCAACTCAGTCTCTTGCTCCACCATAATATCCCTCATCTCCCTTTCTGTTTCTGCTCCTGCCATAACTCAGATTTCTTCTTTTATCATTTTTTCTCTTTTCTTTATGTTGTTTTCATCTGTCATTCTACATCACACAGGGATCAGTGGTTTCAAGGGAAAGTGAGCCCCTATGACTGTTAAGGGGATATATTCTTGTCCTTATACTTCTACTCTGTCTATCTCTTTTGAATTTAACAGTTTCCTGAAGATTGTGTGCTCATTCTATGTCCTCTGGCTTCACTTGAAAGCTTCTCCAATTCTTTTACTTATCTACTCTCTCGTTCTAGCTCTATCTGAGCCCCCATCCTAAGTGGTAAATATGCTATGTTGAAAAGTTTGTTCACTGCACACATGTTTCGGGCTGCTTGTTTATTTTAATTCACATGGTGTAAGGGTGATAGACTAGTGAATACCACAGGTGGTAAATTTACAAGTTATGCTTAATCATATTGTGTTTCTGATTGTATCAGTTGGGATAAAGGATTGTAGTTGATATGATGAGCTGTTTTCTCTGATGTTATGAAGATGAGAATGTCTATGGGTCGTTAGAGACCCGGAAGTTAGGGCGCAACTATATCAGGAAGATTTGGGTGATAAACCAGAGATTAAACCAAGGACAGCCCAACAACAAAAATAAAAATGAGAAAAAACTTAAGCAAAACACAGAGACAGACTTCCAGTTCACCAATGACAAACAGTAGGGCAAATGAGGATGAAAAGGCAGATAGTGAACCACTAGGACACCCTTAACTCAAAGCACAGGAAGTAACAAAACAGATCAATCAGGCTCTAGAAAAATTCAAAACAGAAATAATTTCCCAGATAACAATAGAGGTGGTGAATAAAATGAAAGTCATGATTCGAGAATCTAGAACAGAAACTGACAAAAACATAGATGAACTCAGGACCATGATAGAAGCCATGAAGGCCCAGCATAAGAAAGAAATGGAAACAATAAATGCCCAACATAGGAAAGTAATGGAATCCATTAAACAGACTTGAACAGTTATACAGGAGATTAAAAACTCCATTGAAAGTGTACACAACAGAATAAAAGAATGCAAAGATAGAATCTCAGGTATAGAAGATAGGATTGCAGTCAGTGACCGTGAAAAGAGAGGTCTCTTAAAAACAGTAGAGGATCATGAGAAATTGATTCAACAACTCCTAGATGATGCAAAGAAGAACAACATAAGACTGATAGGAATCCATGAACTAGCAGGAGAAAATACATATGACTTAAAAAATCTATTCACAGAATTAATGACAGAAAACTTCCCAAACAATGGGGAAGACTTTGACATACAGATAAGTGAGGCATATAGTACTACAACTAGCCACAATAAAAAAATCTACACCTACACATATAATAATCAAGATCCCAGAAACCCAACAGAAGAACAAAATACTACAAGCAGTAAGAGAAAAGAAACAAATCACATGCAAAGGAAAGCCCATCAGAATCACAGCAGACTTTTCAACACAAACCCTTAGGTCAAGGAGAGCCTGGAGTGAGGTATTTCAAGTCCTAAAAGAAAACAGCCTCCAACCTAGTCTGATGTATCCTGCAAAACTCTCTTTCAAAGTGGATGGGGAAATGAGATAATTCCATGACAAAGAACACTTGAGAAACTACATGAATACCAAACCAGCACTACAAGTAATTCTAAACAATATCCTAGAAAAAGACAATGAAGGTAACAACACCATGAGGCCCAACAGAGGAAATCAAATAGTCAAGGCAAGAAACTAAAAGGAGAAGGCGAAAAAGTAAAAAGAGTCAACAAAAGGCCAATAATATGACAATAATAAGTCAGTACATATCAGTTATAACCATCAATGTCAATGGCCTCAATTCACCAATCAAGAGAAATAGATTGGCAGAATGGATTAAGAAGCAAAACCCAACAATATGTTGTACACAAGAAACACACCTAGTGCAAAAAGAAGCCCATGGACTGAAAGTGAAAGAATGGAAAACAATTCTCCATGCAACAGGAGCTCAGAAAAAAACAATCTCATTCCAAGACAAAGTAAATTTCAAACCAAAACTGATTAAAAGAGACAAAGAAGGTCACTACATCCTTGTAAATGGAACAATTCAAGAAGAAGAGATGAAAATCATAAATATATATGCACAAAATATTAATGTCCCCAGCTATATAAAAGAAATATTAAGAAACATGAAAAACAAAATAAACACTTCTACAATTGTAGTGGGGGATTTAAATACCCCAATTTCATAAATAGATCATCTAGGCAAAAACTCAACAATGAAATACTGGAACTCAACCAAGCTTTTGAAAGCATGGACTTAATAGACATCTGTAGAGTGTTCCACCCCACAAAATCAGAATATACATTCTTTTCATCTGCACATGGGTCATTCTCCAAGATAGATCACATACTAGCTAACAGGTGTGAATAAATGCAAAAGAATTGAAGTTATTCCCTGTATATTATCAGATCATAGTACAATCAAGCTCAAGATCAATAGCACAAGAAACTGTAGGAACTTCACAAACACATGGAAATTGAACAACACTCTCCTGAATAATCAATGGATCACAGAGGAAATTAAAGAAGCAATGAGAGAGTTTTTCCAAATAAATGAAAATGCCAATACAACATACAGGAATCTATGGGACAGAATGGAAGCAGTTCTATGTGGAAAATTCATAGCAATGAATTCCCACATTAGGAATACAGAGTGAGCTCAAATAAACAACCTAATGATGAATCTTAGACTCCTAGAAAAACAAGAGCAAGAAAAACCCAAAGCTTGTACAAGAGAGGAAATTGTAAAGATAAGACCAGAAATCAATGAAATGGAAACTAAGAAAATAATACATAAGATACTAATAAGATTACTGACATTTAGAAATGGGAATAAAGGAGCTAAAGGTGTAGGGAAGGTGGGATGCGCGGGGAAAGGGTAATAAGGGAAAAGAAAAAAATGTGAGATAATGAAAAGATGGAAATAAAGTATTTGTAGATGGAGAGGGGAGGAGGGGGTGAAGGGAGGGCAGGGATAAGGGGAAAAAATGAGAATCAAGACTTATCATGTAGAGGTACAAGATCCCAACAATGAATGTAACTGTACATACTGTATCCCTAAAATGTACCAATAAACTCAATTAAAGCTGGAAAAAAAAGAAAATAATACAAAAAATAAATGAATTGAAGAGTTGGGTTTTTTAAAGAATAAGTAAAATAGATAAACCCTTAGCTAACCTTATCACAAAAAGGAAAGAAAAGACTAGATCCATGCAAATAGGAATGAAAAAGGCGAAGGCACAACAGATCCAACAGAAATTCAGAGGATAATCAATACCTGCCTTGAGAACCTGTACTGTAACAAAATTGAAAACATAAAAGAAATGGACAGATTTCTACATACTTATGAATTACCAAAGTTGAACAAAGAAGATAAAAACATTTTACACACCCCAATTACAATCAATGAAATTGAAAATGTAACTAAAAATTTCCCAACAAAGAAAAGCTTAGGTCCTGATGGATTCACAGCTGAATTTTACAAGACATTTAGAGAAGAACTACTGCCATTACTCTTCAAACTCTTCAATGAAATTGAAAGGGAAGCAATACTTCCAAATTCATTCCTGGAAGCAAGTATCACTTTGATTACCAAACCAGGGAAAGACACAACTAAAAAAAGAGAACTACAGGCCAATCTCCTAAATTAATATCGATGCAAAACTCCTTAATAAGATACTAGCAAACAGAATACAGAGGATCATGAAGAAGATCATACATCCTGACCAAGTTGTATTTATTCCAGGGATACAAGGATGGTTCAACATACCTAAGTCAATAAATGTAATACACTATATTAACAGAGTCAAGGACAAAAACCATATGATCCTCTCAATAGAAAGAAAAAGCATTTGACAAAATTTGACACCCATTTATGATAAATACCCTGCAAAAAATTGGAATGGATGGTATATATCTCAACTTAATAAAGGCTAGCTATGAAAAACCAATAGCCAACATCATATTAAATGGCCAAAAAATGAAAACCTTCATGTTAAAATCAGGAACAAGACAAGGATGCCCACTATTACCACTCCTCTTCCACATAGTTCTGGAAACATTAGCCATAGAAATTAGACAAGAGAAAGAAATTAAAGCAATAAAGACAGGAAAGGAAGAAGTTAAACTGTCATTATTTGCTGATGATATGATACTCTACATTGAAGACCCAAAAAACTCCACCAAAAGACTTCTTGACTTAATTGACACTTTTAGCAGAGTAGCAGGATACAAGGTCAATTCTCAAAAATCAATAGCCTTCTTGTACACAAATAACAGACTCACTGAGAGAGAAATTAGGGAAACAATTCCTTTCACAATAGCATCCAAAAAAAGGAAGTATCTAGGAATCAATCTAAAAAAAAGAAGTAAAAGACCTCTACACTGAAAACTACAGCACTCTGAAAAAAGAGATCGAAGAGGACATAAGAAAATGGAAAGATGTCCCCTGCTCCTGGGTAGGAAGAATCAACATAGTGAAAATGGCCATGCTACCAAAATTGTTATACAGAAAGAAGAATCCAAAAATTCATTTGGAACCAGAGGAGAGCTAAAATTGCAAAAGCCATCCTAGGCAACAGACACATGGCAGCAGGTATAACAATCCCCAATTTGAAACTATACTAGAAAGTAACTGTGATAAAAACAGTATGGTGCTGGCAAAGAAAAAGACCTGAGGATCCATGGAATAGATTGTAAGACACAAAATCAACTCCAGATGTACTCAGCTACCTCATTTTTGACAAAGGAGCTGACCATCCCCACTGGAGGAAAGATAGCCTCTTTAATAAATGGTGTTAGAAAAACTGGATTTCAATGTGCCAAAGATTAAAACTAAACACTTATCTTTCACCACGCACTAATTTAAAATCCAAGTGGATTAAAGATCTAAATATTAAAACAGAAACACTAAACTTGCTGGAAGTTAAGTTAGGCAGAACTCTGGACGACATTGGCATGGGAAAAGACTTTATGAACAAATCCTCAGTAGCACAGGAACTAGCACAAACAATCAACAACTGGGATCTCATCTTTTTAAAAAGCTTCTGCATTGTAAAAGAAACCATCAACAGAACTAAGAGAAAATCTACAATGTGGGAAAAACTTTTTACCAGCTGCTTCTCAGACAAAGGACTATTATCTAGAATATATAAAGAACTCAAAACAATCACCCCCGCAAATATAAAGACCCGATTCAAAATTGGAATCTGAAATGAACAGACATTTCTCAGACAAAGAAGTAAAAGCAGCAAGTAAATATATGAAAAAATATTCCATATCACTGGTTGTTCAAGAGATGCAGATGAAAACAACACTGAGATTCCACCTCACCCCACAAAGAATGGCTGCTCTCAAGAAATCAAACAATAACAAATGTTGACGGGGTTGTTGGGAGAAAGGAACGCTTCTTCACTGTTGGTGGGAATGCAGACTGGTGCAACCACTATGGAAATCAATATGGAGATACCTCAAAGAGCTGGAACTAGAGATTCCCTTTGACCCAGCTATCCCTCTGTTGGGTATCTTTCCAAACAAATTAAAAGAATTATACCACAGTGATATATGCGCACCTACGTTTATAGTGGCACAGTTTGTAATAGCTAAAACTTGGAAATAGCCCATTTGCCCATCAGTTGGAGACTGGATAAAGAAGATGTGGTTTTTCTATAAAATGTAATACTACTCAGCCATAAAGAATGGGAAATTAGATTCCTTCATAGGAAAATGAATACATATTGAGGATATACTCCTAAGTGAAATAAATAAGTCCCACATGTGTAAATACTGAATAGTTTCTCTGGTGTGAATAAACCAAAATAGTACATAAGATCCTAATGATATAATGGATAATGTGAAATAGGAAGAAAGTGGCTAAATGTGTAGGGAAAGTGGTAAGGGTAGGGAAAACCTAATAACTGGAAAAATATATGAGAAAATGAAAAAATGGAAATGAAGTGTTTGTAAATCGGGGGGAGAAGGGGGGTGAAGGGAGGGCAGGGACAAAGGGAACAAGTGAGAACCAAGACCTGTCATGTACAGGTACAAGATCCCAATAATGAATGTAACTGTACTGTATACCTAAAATATACCAATAAACTCAATGAGGAAAAAAAATAAATAAATAAAAAGCAATTTATATCATTAAAAAAATAAAAAGTGACAGATGGCCTTAATTTTTATAAAGTCATATTTATTAAGTTTTTCTTTTATGGGCCATACTTTTATGTTGTACTTAAGAAAATCTTTTCCTAACTTCAAAGTATAATTAATTTCTCCTATGTTTCCTTCTAGAAATTTTACAGTATTATGTTTTACAAGTAAGCAATGATTCTTTTATTAATTTTTGCATACATTACAAGGCAAAGATCAATGTTCTGTTTGTTTGCACTTGGATAGCCAAAAATTTGAGTGTTATTTGTTTCTAAAAGGCCATTCTTTCTCCATATAATTTCTTTTATACCTTATTCCACAGGGAGGAAAAGGAGAAGGGGAATTAAGTAGGATTAAGATGCAGTACGTGTAGGTACCAATTCCCTATGGTAGATGTATTTCTTACACTACTCTCTAAAAGTTTAAGAGATCAGTAATCAAGGATGTGCAAATTAAATCCAAAATTCAGATATGATTGACCTCAGCAAGGGGGAAATCAGCCTAGTAATACAAAGACTCTTTATAAACCATTAGAGTCAGTAAGAAGTTTCAGCCTTTGCTGTTAAGTAAAAGCAGCTTGGCACATTAGCATTAGTTATAATAGTTCAAATCAGGAGTCAATTGCTATCATTAAACATATAGTAGATAAATAAATGATAACATTTTTACAAAATGAAATACACAACAATTAAAAAGAATGAATTTTAAAAATTAAACTCTAATGGCTGGGGATTTAGCTAAGAGTTTCCACTGCCTGCCTCGCAAGTGTAAGTCCCCAAGTTTGATCCCTGGTACCAATAAATAAGTAAATAAATAAATAAATAACCTCTAAGGCAGCAAGATGAATTTTATATATACTATGTATGTTTGCATATACACTATCTATGGGTTGGACTAATAGTGTGGTAAAATAGCACATATTTATCCAATGCTATTGTTACCCCACTATTAGTCCAACCCATGGTAAGTAGTTAGACTCTGCCTAGTGTGGCCAGAGGCTCTCTGTCTCTGCATGCCACAGGCTGGTACACAAGCCCGACCAGGTAGGCCTGAAGGGGTAATTGTGCAAACCCAAGATTAACCAAGATCATAAAAAACTCCAAACTTCAGCTTTCTTTACTACAATTATTATACACCTGCTTAAGACACATAGGAGAGGGACATTCACATTTTAGGGAAAATTTAACATTCTCCTACTTGAAATATTGTTTTATAATTTTTCATTAAATTTCTATATGTGCAAGAAAAACTCGATGTTGTTTGGTAGAGCCATTAAATTAGGAATGTGCTTAGATGCAGGTGAATAATACAAAAATTCTTCTCTTCTCTGTCCATCTTACATTTCAGTGACTACAAAGAAGGCATGAGGGGGCTGGGGATTTAGCTCATTGGTTCTGCAGCCTGCAAACACAAGGTCCCGAATTTGATCCCCAGTACAAAAAAAAAAAAAACAAAAAAAAAGGCATGAGGATGATAAATAATGAATCAAAGATGCCACCATTTTAGAAACCCATTAAATAACATGCTGAATATTTTAGCAGTTTTAATTATGCATTATTACATACTTCATAGTTCTTTACACATCCCTTGCATAGCTGTGCAGATTGATACTACAATAGAATGGGAAGGGGAACAGGGAGGAATACCAGGTGCTATAACAAAAGCACTTGTGTAAATGTCTAATAGAATATTAATGAACCAAACTAATGAAAAACAAAGCCTAGGCCTTGCCAACATTAAGGCTTCCACTAGATCTGAGCAGAGGAGACTCAAGCCTTGGCAGTCCTAAGCTGGTGGTAATCACAGAGGCATACTGATGAGACTGCTGATGCCAAGGTCATGCTTTTGATTTGATTAATAACAAATACTTATTTAGCATCTCCAGCAAGCCTACAAGTAAACTATCTAAAGCAAAGGAGTATCTATAATGTTTTTACAGAGCTCCACAGAATACTCTGACTCCCTTGGTATATTGACAGAATCTGGGTCTTTAAGCTAGATAGACATAAATCTACTGGCTAAGGATCCATGGCTTTGGGTAATGTATGTGCTCTGGGATTCAGTCTTTCCATTTCTAAACTGCTGATTCCCGATTCCTTCCACAGTACTGATTACTTGTGCTGGGCTTAGATCTAGGAAGACCTCTTGAAGGAGTTGAGCCATGAAGGTTAAGTGGAATTAGCTTGCAGAGCTGTAGGGTGGAGGCTGAGGTGGGGACCTCCACGCAGGCAGAAGGGACCAGAGAGGCAAGGGAGTGTGGCGCCATCAGGACCTGAGGAAGTTCACTATGGTCTAATATGAAAAGGGAGAACTGGTGACCCTTAACTCAGGAACACACATGATGTTTTTAAGATTTACAAAGGTTATTCAGGTAGAATGATGGATTATAGAGGAACAAAACTGATATCCAAAGACTTACCAGGCTACACGTCTATGGAAGCTGCTGTATTATTCCAAGTATGAGGAGATGGTGGTTTGGACTAAGGCTGTGATAAAAACTAACAAGTGCCCAGCAGCATAGCTAACATGTGCTGGGAGCCCTAAAATGTTAGTTACTGTCTTTCTTTTCCCTTCTATTCTGTCCCACTGTTTAAAAAGGAGTTGCCCAAACCTCCCAGTAGCCGTATGGTGTAACACTTCTCCCCGGTGAATAAATTTATACAGAAATATCATTTCATAAATCCACAGGGAAAATACACATTCTATTTTACCTTTATTTTGTCCAGCTAGTGATGATATTTATAATAAATTCAAAATGATCTTTCTGAATGTGTAGTTCTGATCAGTACAATAACTTTTGCTCAAATTGAGTCCAAGCTGCTGCACCTGATCTTCAAGGCTTCCCACTGACCCTTCAGCTCAGTCACCCACCACAGCCCATATTGGTCGTCACATGGCCTCCCTCCAAGATTAGCGGGATCACCTGTCACTTGGTGCCTCCATTCCACTTCTGTACCCCCCACTCAACAAAACTTTTTCCTCAAATACCCTGTCTTTGCCCAATAACCCCATCTGCTCTACAAGAGCATCTCAAGAGACACTGCTTTGAAGGTTTTCTTTGTTTTTTAATTCACTGGTTCTCAACTGGGGGTGAGGCACAAAGTCACTTGTACCCTGGGGACTTGTGGCATCATTTGCAGACATTTGGTGTTAGGACAACCAAAGGGGTAAATACTACTGGTATCTAATGGGCAGAGTCCAGGGATGTTGTTAACCATCCCTCACTGCACAGAACAGCCCAGCAAAGAATTCACTGGTCCCAGATGTCAGTAGTACTGAGGTCAACAAGCACTACTTTAAGTCAATGTCCTACTGCAGTCTTCCTACCAGTGTGGAATTCTCGGCACTGAACTCCCACTGCTTGTTTCACAGTGCTGGTGTGTGACCCATCTTGAGCACTCCCTCCCGGTCAGTATGCTCCTTGGGAGCACAGGCTAAGCCAAACCCCTCACTTTTCCTCAGAGGCAAGGCATATCCCTTGAGGAAAATGATCCATATACTGACCAAAATTAATGGAAATTTCTATTCCACTTGTTAGAATATTTTAATTATTTGCTCATCTATTTTCTCCTATCCTGTTAGAAATCTTTCAAAAGAAGTAATCTTTTGTACATTTTTCCTTTAAATATTTAAAGACTGTTATTAAATCACCTGTCCTCTTATCTCCAGATAAACTCCAGTCTCTTTTATGATCCCATAGGAAAAAGTGTACTTTAAGGGCAACAACTGGTGCTAAACTGGATTAAACATAGTTTTGATGCTAGTTTTCATTACATGCTGTGAAGCCACATTTGATTCATTTAGCGTAGCTGTAGCTTATGAGCTAACAAGCAAATAAATAGCTCAGCTTGACCTCCAGGTGACTCAAAGGGAGTGTTACATGAGCCAGGACTAAAAAGTCAACACCGTGATTTGTCTAAAGCTCCTTCTTTTCCTATTATGCTAATATTTAACAAAGCTAATAAATGTTTGCTAATTTTATACTTAGCAGACTTTATAAATTTTCACTAAACATTCTACAAATCAAATATCATGGCCAAGTTTGCTGAAAAGCTGTGGATTAGAGACTCAGCACATTTTAAAAATTCAAATAAGAGCCAGCATATGCATCTGACCACCAACTCCCAACTTGACTGCTTCTGAGGCATAAGAAATCTGTTGGTCTAGGGAATAGGCACACATAGGCATGTGCTGTTCTGAGAATTAAATGTGGAATCTTGAATGATAAATTTAACTTGGGAGTAAAGAAAGAAAACCTGATATGATCAGAAAACATGATATAACTCCTTCTAACCGCTACTTGAAGGTAAACAGAACTGCCTTGAAGTGGCTTCTGGCCAAACGCAATTGGCCTTAGAGCTGAGCACTGAAAAGCCCGATGTCTCTCTCCCCATGCTGCCAGTCAAAGAGACACTGAAAGTTGTTAAAAAGGAGAGTCTGTGCTGTCATCTGTCAGCCAGCCTGAAAATCAGTGGTTCATTGTCATGTGAGGGACAGTGTGACCAGAGACCCTCAAGAGGGATCTAGGTCATAGTGTTCTGAGTGAAGATGTCACAATCCATCACTACCTGGAAGAGGAAGTGAGGACCCCCCCAGCACACACGCATGCACACACAGATGCAAGCACACACAAAGGAATCACTAACACAGCAAGCAGGAGGTACACTAGAAGTAACTGAAAAACATCTCAGGAGCCTCAAAGACAACTCATCTTCCGATTTTATTTCATTCTGAAATGAAGTCTGACTATGTTACTCGGACTGATCTCAAATTTCTGGGCTCAAGTGATCCTCCCACCTCAATCCTTTGAGTAGCTGGGACCATAGGCACACACCCAATGTTCAAACTCTCATTGTAAAATTTTTGTGATAGGAACTGTACTCATTTTCAACATCATCTAGGAAGTAAAAATAAAAAGAAGCCTAGGTAAAATATAAACTGTTGTTCTGCATCTTATTTGGGAGTATTATGAAATGGAATATGATGTTGCACCAAATGCCTGACATGGTAACCAACAAAGCAATTAATATGGTAATAAGATAATAACATGTAATATGGTAGTAATAAGGAAGTGTATAACGCCCCCAAATTTGGACCAAACAAATTAGTTATCCATTTTGCAAAACATTCCTTTAATCTTGGCCTGGATTCTTAAGTCTTGCATTTAATTATATTAATCACTAGCTTTTCTCCTCAGGCTTGCTGGGAAATGGATGTTAACTTTTATGGGAGTTGTTTGTGGGTTTGTTTTTTTTTTTTTTTTTTTTTTT
>NW_022900913.1:58572640-58587100 GCF_012274545.1 Fukomys damarensis | reverse complement strand
TTTTTTTTTTTTTTTTTGCATTTACAGCTTTTCAATATAATCAAAGCTCCTTGTGCACACACATCCGTATCCCAAAAGGCACAATGATCATTATGCATTCAGGTCCACAGTAATGAATGTTTGGGAAAACAATTAGCTGTAATGTATTTATCAATAAATAAGGAGGTCTCTGCCCCAAGAACAGCCCCCAAGTGTACAGATAAAGAGTAGGCTGTTCTTATCAACATTCCAACCTCAGATAAAAAGGCACACAGAACAGCATCTATTATTCAGTGCTGGGTCACTTTTTCAACGTCTTCTGATTTATTCATTCACAATTACCCTTAAATCAGTTTCCGCTGATAGGAAAATATTCATATCCTTGAACTCGTGGATCAGTTGGGTCACCAAGCTTTTGGCCTCTTTTATTAGAGTCTCTTCTAGAGCAGTTTAGAGGGCTCCTCTTCCTCCATTCTCAGAAAACCCAGGCAATGAACACTGAGATGATCTCCAAAAGTAATGGGATTTTAAAAGTTCTGTTAGAAAAAAGCCAACAGATTTGTATAAGCATCTCCCAGTTCTTGGAATAGCAATCTTTGAACAGATGTTTGGTTTTTCTCCCTTAAGAGAGAATTCCTGTTCATTCTTGTTCTTACCTGTTGCTAATCAAAATCACAGCTGCCCTGTAAAGATGCAAGACCTTCACAGCACGAGCCTCCAGAGTACATGGGTTGCAGGTGAGCCTCAGAGCTAGAATCATGACAGAGACTTTTATGTTCTCCATCGTCACTCATTTCTGCAGGCAGGCCCAGATCTCTGAAAAGTCCTGCACAAGCACTGCCAGAGAGGGGACACCAGGGCAACCTCCAGTCACACACACACACATACACCATCACCTTACTCCCTTCAGACACAATGCTCAGGTGGAAGAATGCTCTCTGTGTGATAAGTTATACCTTCTCACCCCTAAAATAAGTCAGTTTACTATACACAGTGCTAAAATATAAAGGATTTAAGCAAGCCAATGATACCTGACAATAGCATATGTTTTACAATACTTTACTACATAATATTCATAGATAAATGACCTACCTTCATGTGTGAGTTTGAAATGTCAATATAATACCCTAACAAGAAGGGGAAATAGAAGAAATAATAACATATTATGTTTTTAAATATGTAAATGTTCCAGTGCAATAACTTTTAAATATAAACGAAGTCCTGAGATGTTTGTACTCAAGCACAGAATCACCAGAAGTACAGCAAATACCAATGGAGACAAACATGGGTGTGTTATTAGTAATTTACTACCAGAAGTAGGGTTTGTAACCACTGGTGATATGTGCTTTTGAAAATGATGAACAACTTCTACACAAATCAAAATGGAGTTTCCCCTTGATTTATGAGTAGTGGTTTCACTCCTGGAAATTTTATTGTATATTAAGATTATGCAGAAAATACTGTGTGTATATATTAAAATGGATACAGCCCTAAACTCATATAATTAGAGTGTTTTTTATACCTACTGAGACATCAGGTGGCCCACTGAGATGCCATGCACCGTATGGGCACTGTGCTGTGTTTATGGGGAATTTTCCCCTGTGTTGCAGGTCTTTGGTCAGTGGGATGTGGGTGATGACAGGATGCCAGCTCAGGCCTGGGCTCAGGAGGCAAGGATTATTCAGGGTTCACTAGAGAAACAGAACCAATAGGAGATCACTGATAGGGAAATGGATATAGATATTGGATATATATGTAAATACAATAAAAATATTTATTATAAGGATTTTATCACACAACTATGGAGGCTGGAAAGAAGACTGAGGACAGTCCACAGTATAATCTCTTTCAAATCTGAATCCAAAACCAGAAGGCTAGCATCCCAGTTTAAAGACAGGCAGAGTTAAGAACTCTTTCTTACTAAGACTTTTGTGTTTGTCAGGCCTTCAACAGATCAGATGAGGCCCACCCACACTGCAGAAGGCAATCTGCTTTACCCAATCTGCTGGGCCAAATCATATCCAGAAACTCCCTCACAGAAACACTCAGAAATAATGTCTAACCAGACATCTGGGCACCCCACTGCTCAGTAAAATTGACAAAGCTTACCACCACAGGCATCATGCATTCCTACACACCTTTCACGCGCTTCTGAGCTCTCCGTGCAAACAAACAAACAAACAAACACAGCAGGCAGCAAGAACAAGAACCACAGCAACAACAACAGCAAAACATTGAAATGAATAACCTATCATCCCCAGGATGAAAAAACTGAACTCTAGCTGCATGAGGAGAAAAATCTAGCCAGGCTCAATGTAAGTCAGCTAGTCCTCAGCCAACCCATAGATGTGTGGGCGAAACTGAACCACTGCTGCTTCAGGTCCCTGACTTTAAGAATGGCTGGTCAGGCAGTGTGATGTGGCAATAAAAGTCTGATACATCCAACAAGACTGCTTTTATTTTGTTCACCATAAAGAAGACAAATATGATTAAAAGAAGGATTAAAAAGAGTCAGTAAGAAAGTCATGATGTTGGACAGGGAATGGATGGATATTTTTAAAAAGAAACAATGGGTGGAATCCAGAGAAAAGGTTAAGGTTAGCCACTGCTACATGAAATACAATACCTATTCCAAGTTGAATGAATTGTCAGGTATTTAACAAATCATACCAATGTGTATTTCAGGAATTCAATTCCCTACAATCACTCTGAAAGATAGGCTATGCAAGGTCTTCTATATCCTGATAAATTAATGTGAAGGAAGCAGAGATGTAATAAGAATTGAATTAAGGCCCATGGTTTTCACCAAATGAAAGCTTTGCCATTAAATTTCAAAGCACAATTTATTTATCCTTTTAGATCATAAACATACACAGCAGTAACCAGAAGACACAAAGCAAGCTCATGAATAATTTATTTTCATCATTATTACTTTCAATAGTATCTTTCACAAACTTGGTTTTTGTCACTTAACTATTTTTAAAATTAATTAAATGTATCTGCAATTCTATCTAGTTACTAATATTCTGATAATTTTAAGGATCTTATTCAATTTACAAAGAAAAGAAAAAATGAGCTTTTTAAAATTCTTGCATATAACTACAGGTAGCTAGTCCTCTATATGCTAATGAAAACAGAAAGTATTCTTAAATATATAAATGTTTTTAAAAGTCTCTGAGTAATGGTAATGACTTTGTAAATTTTCTAGAATCTTTGTAAAAGTATTACTGGGTAATCAGAGAAATAAAGGAAATATAATTAGATACAACAATCATGAAGTCCATAAGCATAAAAAACAAACCAGCGATTATAAATAACTGTACAACAAATTTAACAGCCTGTATAAAATCAACAGATTTCTTTTTAAAATGCAGCGCTCTTGACATAAGAAGAAAGTGAAATTCTGGGTAGTCTTTATTAAAGAAATTGATTTATTAATTAAGAGGCTGAGGGCCACGGATTTAGCTCAGTGGTTCCACCACCAGCCTTGAAAGTACAAGGACCTGAGTTCGATCCCTGGTACCCCCGCCAATCAAGAGAGGCTGAAAAGCACTAGATAAAATTACATATATTCATAAGAAATTTTAGAAAATTAGAAATAGAAGAAAACTTATCCAGTTTGGTAAAAATTAAAGAATAAAAAACCCAACATCTGACATCATACTCAATGTGAAGTGCTGAATGCCTTCCCCTAAAATCAGTAATAAATAAGAATGACTTCCCTTGCTACTTCTATTCAACATTTCACTGGAAACCCTAGTCTACAAAAGAAGACAGAAAAAAAATTAAAAAGCATGCATATTGAAAGAGAAGAAATAAATTATCATTAATTACAAATGATATGATTGTGTATGTAGAAAATCCCAAAGAATCTACCAGGTCAGAGCTGGGGTCCTATCAGAATTAATAAATGAATTTTTAAGGGTTGTAGGATACAAAGTCAATATGAAAATCAACTGTATTTGTATAAACCAATAGTGAAAAATATAATTAAAAAAATAATACTACCTGTACTCTTAGCCAAGCATGGTGATGCATGCCTGTAATTTGAGTGTAGCTCTGAGGGCCTGAGACAGGAGGATAGAAAGTTGAAGCCCCGCTTGGTGTGAAGGCCTTGAGTTCAACCCCCAGTGATCTTGTTTGGCAATGGCTTTTCAATACACCAGAAACTTGATCCATGAAAGAAAAATTGACAGGATACACTTTGTTAAAATTAAAAATGCTTTGTGTGACTGACTTGTGCATGAGGCTTACAGAGACAGCTAGAGACAAAGCCAGGGTCAAATATGAAATATAACAAGATAGCCAGGAAGCCCTGCAGACCCCAAAGTCTGCTGACAGAATAAGTCACAGGAATTAAAGCAAAACCAGAGGAGAGCAAAGCCAGTTACATTCGGTCACTACTCATCCCTAGGAATTTCTCACTGAGGAAGGGACTTTTATATTTGAACTATTTCTTCTAGAATACCCAATGTCAGCACCTAAAGTATGCTTCATAAAACTTTATCATCCTAATGCAGACAAGTGGGGAAGAATACATTTGGATATTTTAAAAAGCTAAGTGGTCACCAGCACTGCAGATCCACACAGCTGTCCTACTGACTATGCTGTGTTAAGCACTCCTAATCCAGATGATCCATTAGAAAAAGGTGATGTCCACTGCCATGGAAGACCAATGAAACCCAAGCACAAAAACAGTGGCCCACCTGCCACGAACAATGTTTATATAGATCCAATCATCAATTGCTCATCTCTCCTTCCCAGCAAGACTTCTTCTATTTTGTTCTCATTTAATGGACCCAGTCTTAGAAGCATTCCAGTTTAATGAAAGCCCAGACACCCTCAGTCCTTTAGACTAAATGCACAGTAGCAAATCTAAGTCTTGTTCTGTTGCCAAGTGCAAGTGGAGGCCAGAAGTAAGATCTGATTTGTTGAGAAAAGTTTAAAAGTTGTGTCTACATGCTTTTATCTATTCGCCCCATCATGGTTTAAGTATAAAACTCTGGTAATAAAGGCAGTAGTCAGGCTTAGCTGCAGAGGTGTGGGTGTTCTTCTTTTATTTTTGTTTTATGGGCTCCATTCTCCTTCTTCTGGTGATCTAATTGCATTTATTAAAAGCAGCTCACTGGTTCTCTAGAATATCTTCTCTAATAAAGTCTAATTTTAGCTACATGCTATAGATGGACAAGCTTGATTGTTTGAACAAAATGGGGACATTAAACAAGCATTGCAGCCCTCTATAGTAACACTGTGACTTTGCTGTCAAGTGCAGGTTTGCTTCTTTGGTAAAACTTTATGACTCAGGACAGGGATTTAGCTCAGTGGTTCTACCACCTGCCTTGCAAGCACAAGGACCCAAGTTCGATCCCCAGTACCCCCCTCAAAAAACCAAAAACCAAAAAACAAACTTTGTGACTAATCTTAAAAGTTCTGTAAATCTTCAAGTTTTAGTTAAAAAGTTGTGATTCTAAAAAATGTATTGTGCTCTGTGAGTCGAGAGAACAGAAAACATATAACCAGTAAATTATTGGTGTCCAAAATACACAAAAATCTTTAAAAAATAATCTAAATGAAAAATGGGAAAAAACTCTGTACAGGCTCCTCACAAAGAAGATAGACAACAAATAATCATATGAAAAATGTTCAACTTCTTATGTCGTTAGGCAACTGCAAATTAGATAGCACTACATGCTTATTAGGATAGTCAAAAGCTCTGACAATATAAAATACTGAGTAGGATGTAAAGCAATAGAAACTCTCATTCCTTGCTGGTAGGAAGGCAAACTCATACAGTTGCTTTGCCAAACAGCTTGGTGGTTTTGTATAAAATTAAATGGATATCATATGATCTCAAGCATGCTCCTTGGTATTTAGCCAGATGAGTCGAAACTTACATTCATACAAAAACTCTTGCATAGAAATGGGTATAACATTCTGTGTGACTCTCAAAAACAGAAGCAACCAAGATATCTTTAGTAGGTAAACAGATAAACAGACTGTGGTATAGCCATACAATGGAATAATCAACAATAAAAATAAATTTTCCATCAAGTCATAAAACCACATACAGAAGCCTTAAATGCATATTGCTAAGTCAATGATGCCAACCAGAAAGGTTACACACTCTATGATCTCAACCATGTCATATGCCATTCTAGAAAAGAGCAAAACTATGGAGACAGGATAAAGGTTGGTGGTCACCATATTTTTGAGGGGAGAAGGGCAAAAGATAGAATGAGTGAGCGGGTACAGGGAACTTTTAGTGTGGAGAAACTTCTTTAGGACATTGTGATGAGCATCATACATGTGTTGAAATGCATAGAACATGCAGCAGAGTAAATAATAGTGTAAACCGTGGTCTTCCATTAAGAGTATCATAGCAACATAGGCTCATGATTTGTTACAAATGTACTACACTAATGCAAGAAATAGCCATGAGGATGAAGGATACGGGAACACCCTGCACTATACACTCAGTAATTCTGTAGTCCACTAAAAAACACTATGTTTTAAAACTCAAACAATATCATTCATTATAAACAAAAATTAACTTAAAATGGATCATAGACCCCACAGAAAATTGAAACCTAGGAACTTCAAGAAGTAAACAGAAGAAAATTATAACCTGGGGTTGGCTGATCATAACTAAAGCCATGATCTATGCAAGGGGAAAAAAGGGATAAGCTAGGCTTCATTAAAATTTAAAACTTTTATTCATTTGAAAAGCCACGCTACTAATAACATAAAAAAATACAGGTCATAAGAGCAGAAAATGTTTGCAAAATATATTTGATAAAGGGATGGTATCTAAAATATATAACAATGCTTAAAACAGCAATAACAAATAACCCAAGTGAAAAAGGGCAAAAGGTCTGAACAAGACATCTCATCATAAAAGATGCATAGATGGTACCTTATGCGGAAAAATGGCACCTCGAGGATATATTTCTTTCTTGATCCCATAAATGTTAACTTATATGGCAAAATATATACAAGCATGTTAATAGCAGCTTTATCCATAATAGCCCTGGACTGGAAACAACTTGGATGGCTATTAATGAGTGAACATATAGACATGGTGTGTTATGTTAGTGTAATGTAACACTATATACTCTAGAATGAAAAGTAATGGAGTGCAGATACACACAAAAACACGAGTATTTTAAAGAAAGTATAGTAGGTGATAAGACAGAACAGTATATACCAGTGATGGTGAACCATTTAGAGTTTTCAATGATAACAAACAGCCCACTGTAGCATGCATGCCATGTTTGCCACTGCTGTTATATACTGTTTAATTCCCTTTATATGAATTTTAAAAATAAGAAAAACTAATCTCTGGTGGTAGAAATGGGACACTATGTCTAGGAGATGAGGAGTGATGGAAGAGGGTTCTACAGGAATGGAGATGTACTTTTGGTTATGCAGATGCACAGGCTCACCAAATGGATCCAGCTACATATTTCATCTATGGTTTCTACTGATAAAATTTATACTACAATAGATTTTTAAAAATCGGGATTCAGGAGAATCACAGTTTTTTATAGAGCTAAAACTTCAAAATCATTATTGTATAGATCTATAATGTGTAATATTAGGAGCAACAGCTTTAAAATGAATATGGGAGGTTCCTTAAGACTATTTCTTGAAATATCAATGTGAAAGAGTGAGACGCAAAGGCAAGTCCAGAAGAGGAAAAATAATTTGATGAAAGCCCACAGTTTCTCCGTGAGTTTTCTTGATCTAGTGATAAGAATTAGGAATTCTGCCTATAAAAAGAGTTATGAACAGATCACATGTTCTGCAGACCAGGGTCTCAGAAGCTGGCTAACTGAAAAGGAATTTGATGAGGTTGAAAGTTGGTTAGCTGCTTTCTGACCACTGGAATGGGTTAAAGTTTGGAGGATTAGAGAAATAAGGCCTGAATGTACAGAACTTCTTACAGGTAATTTTGTGAGATTCTGGGCAAGGAAGGAATTAATCGTCAGATGACAAAACTGCTCATAAGGGACTCAGAATCAGGTCATAAGCAAAGCTGCTTTTACAAACCTGACAATCATGTATGTAATTCACTGGGATTATTCTCTTTGCCTCTAAATAGAAGTTTGTGGACTGGAAGTCTGGGGCATCTCCAGATGCATTCTGGGCATAGTCCTGTCACTGTCAGGTCTACTCACAACAGCAAGGCTTTCTCAGCTTCTCATACCATGGACATGGAGACAGAGCAGGAGTGAGAACTCACTACCAGAGGACCAAAACCAGGACAGCAGAAGGTGGTGATGACTGCAAGGCCCATGCAGGGGGCTGGTCTGGAGCTCTAGGAATAGTCTCTGTCATGGATGGGTACTCTTTAAAGGGGTGTGTTTGGATTGTGAAAGTTAATTCAGTTCTAGCCTTGCAATATAATCTATGCAGTTCTCTTTCTATATATTACCCTTCAATATAAAAGTTTATAAATAATTTCAAATATTCTTAGCCCCTGTGTACCCAGTTCTAGGACTGTCAAAGATCTCAGTGCTTCAGCCTCTGCCCTCTGGGCTTCTAGGTCTCAGAGTCTAGCAGGAAAACACAGGCAGCAGTCAGCATGCATGTGAGAGATGCATTCTAGCAGCCACAACTGCCAGGGACTGGGACAGACTGAGCAAAGGGCCCCAGATTTTTAAATTGAGATTTGAAGATAATTAGCATACTTTTTCATATATAAATGTGTACACATTGGGAGTGGAGAGAGGTGGGTCACGGGAGGAAGGACATTCTAAGCTCATGCAAAGAGAAAAAATTGCCAATTTCCAATGCCATCAAAATACAGTCACAGTAGAATGACAAATGTCCCTAAAAGCAAAATACTCAGGGTATTAATACAGGCTCTTGACAGCTATTGGACAGGCAAGATTTATTGAGGATGGGGGTAGAGGGGTGGGAGTTGTTTCTGAGCTCTAATAACCTAAGTCAGCAATAAACAGTCTCTCTGCCAAGGGCCACTGTATAGCATGTTTATAATTGTGATTTTTTAAAAAAAGAAAATACAGTTGTGTTTTGCTTAACATTAGGGACACTTCTGAGATTTCATCACTGTGGGAACATCATAGTGTGTATTTACACAAACAAAGACAACTATAATACCTGATACCTAATACTATACTGAAATAATTATACCTGATACATTCTTCCTGGAGCACCATGGCATACATGCAGTCCTTCATTGACTGAAACATTAGGTAGCACATGACTGTAATGTTATTGAGTAGTGGAGTAATTTATGTTTTCACAAGTTAGATGATCTTACCTATATTAGTACCTGGAAAAATATCCAAAAGAAAAGCTAGCATTCCTTCCTAGCTGATAAAATGTTGAAATTTAGATATATTTGAGAAATAGCATCACAAGGTCATCCTGAAATCAATAGTAACTACTTTTACTGGTGCCTTCATTACAAAAGTAATACATGCTGACTGAAACTCAAAAAATTCTGAAACACATAAAACCAAAAGTATAAGATCTTTGCCATATTACCCCTAAAAGATAATAGTTTTGTCTTTATTCTTCCAGGCCTTTTAATGTAGCTTAAATTTCTTTTAACAGAAGTTGTTATGGCTTGTATCTTGATGTCCTCACAAAGCGTAATGCACTTATTGATGGAGCTTTTTGGAGCTGGCTGGATCTGGAGCATGCAATCCTCAGATTAAGGGTGGGTAGTACTAAATTAGTCCACTGATTGGAATTAGCACAGTCCCTAGGTGTGAGTGGCACCATTCAAAAGGATTATAGCCTGGATGGCATAAAAGGAAAAGGGAGACTTGCTGCTGCTCCTGCTCCCGCTACTTGCTGCTTTCTGTCCCTGTCTGCTCTGCCATGGACTGTTTCTCTCTGTGATGCCCCTCTGCCATGACACCTTGCCTTGGAGCCAGCCTACTATGGATTGAAATATCTACAAACTGAGTCAAAATAAACCTTTCTTCCTTTAACTTATGGGTGTGGGTGTTGGATATTTTGTTCTAGTAATGAGAAAAGTAACTAAGACAGAGGAATACCATAATATTTCTGTTCTTACTTATGACATGTCTTCAAAGTATTTCCATGTTTGTGCACATAGGCTCATCTCATTCATTTTATTAGTTGTATAGTATTTTATTATTTTGGTGAACTCTGATCATTTCAAATGGACATTTAAGCAGTTTCCAGTTTTTCACTATGATACATGGTGATGCAATAAACACCCTCTACATAATTCTGATCACTCATCTTAGTGCCCTGATATCTCTGAGTGTGCCTATAAGGACAGGAAGAAATTTCCTAGGAAAGAGTTCATTCCAAGTGGAAGGCAATGTAAGATATATTCCTATGACAATAGAGGTGACAATTCATTGTGAGTCTAGGATGCTGTATCATTTCAGGGATCCTTTATATTACCTTCCTGCATCCCCACATTCTCTAATTTCTCCAAGAATATCAGGAGTTGATAGTTCTATCAGCAGATTCCACTACAAGGGGGCTACACATTGTATGCAGTAGGAGGCAGGCTGGATGACACCGAAGTGGTGTTGCTGCAGGGAGCCAAAACAGGGGAAAGAACCACATGAGTGATCCCCAGTACTCCAAGATATTGTGAGGAATCTTTGAAGTAGGCTGAAGTTTTACAAGTCAGGTAGGAATAGAACCAGAGACACTGTGGATTATGGATGCTATTGTGGGTCTATATTTCAACCTCCCACACTAATGCAGCCAACTGAAAACAGATTTAATTAAATATTTCAAAAATAATAATGGTTATATTTGAATCATTTTTTATTCATTGAAGCCAGTTAGTGTTTAATGTACATTAACTGGTGCATGATGCCACAGAATTATTAGAATGTCACTTAGAAATAAATACATATGCACAGACACAAAATAAAGAAAAATGGCATGCTTAGAACAAGTAAAAAGTGATATTAAAAGGAGTATACTTTAAAAGAGCCTAGTCAGAGATTGAAATGACAAGGTGGATCATCTTCTCTACCCACTGCCAAGATACAGGGCTGATCCCTGCTGCAAAGGTGCCCATGCCACACAACTCTGCTGAGTAATTTAAAGCAGAGAACAAAACAGCTCAGAAATTTCTCTTAGGAAAATTTCAACCCCCCAAGGTCACCATTTATTTTGTGTGAATTTGCAGATTTTGAAACCTGCATATCAGAGGAGATAGATTCTAAAAAGCAAACCACCAGTGTTCCTGGTATTACCACAAAGGCACACCAGAACTTCAAGTCCCATTTGCTCAACAATCTCAGGAACAGTGAGGGGGAACAGAAGATCCACCAAAGTTACTTAAGATTAGGAGATCGGAGGATAGTTCTTTACAAGTGTCAGATGTTCGTGCAAAGGTTCTGACATGCTGGGTGGCTGGAAGCAGTAAAGGCAGATACAGTGGAGGGGAAGCAACATACTTCAACTGATTATAAGCCATGTGCCTGAAAAAAAGTCACAAGTTCATGGAGTAACAAGAGGCCCACAGTTTTTATGAAGACCAAATAAGCACATGCACTCTGCATGTATCACCTGTGTGTAAGTATGTATAGTTTACTAGGAACCATTGCAAAATTGATAAGGCCCAGTGCCCTTCCCTACCTTACCTTCTGACATATACCAAAGAAGTTAATCATTTTGAAGTTTCTCTGCCAGCTAGAATATGATTCTTCTGCTTTAATAAATATTAAACAGAAAACATAGCTTAGAAAGTTCACATGTTCTGGGTCTTACCATGCTGTCTAGTTCAAGAACCCCTGCCAGTGTGTTCCCTAATGATAACATCCAACCTGCTTGGAGGAGCTTGATAAAGGGCATCTTCTGGGCTCAGCCTTGGAACTACTGACTTGAACACCTAAGACAGGGCACCACAAAAGCTCCCAGGGACAGTATGATACACACAACAGAGAACCACTAGTTTATTTGCCTATTCTAGGATAGCACTTCACAGAATTTTTCAAATAGTAGTTTATGCCAAGGGAAAGCACTTGGTCTGATTTGTCATAAATCTCACTGTGCTCTTGAATTTTCTGAGGCCCCAAGTTTGTCAGAAGGCTGAAGTCTATCATTTTGGTGCCCATTCCTAATCATCCATATTGCATAATGTCTACTGGGAAGAGATTTACCAAATCTGATGTGCATTAAGAATAGAAAACATTTACAATATTATGCTAACCTGATCTATCAGCTTTATGGTATGCTGAAATCATTTTCAGATCTGGCTTTTTAAAAAATGTTATAATTCATAAAGTTTAAAATTATATAAAAATTGTGAGTTTTGAAAACTGCTTTAATTAGAATTTATATTATTCATAATCCTAGTGGCACAATACAAAATCTAATAAGAGTCTACAACTCCGTGGAAAATTTCAACACGAGTTATGAAAAATATTTATTATATTCCATGTATAAGCCAAATTCTAGGTTAAAATGTAACTCATGATATATTTCTCCCTTTTCTGAGGTGAAAGAACACTAGAACTGGAAATGACCAAGTCATATAATCCACTCAAGTCCATTTAGTCACTATCATGGACGCTATTGGACACACTATGGCTGACTAGCCTGGGTTCCAAGACTGTTTGTAATAAAATTAATTGTAATAAAATAAATATATTCCATATTTTTAGGAAAAATTAAAGTAGTAATTCTGCCCCACTGTTATTCTTAGCTGTCTCAAAGAGAAAAGCTCCTAATTCAAACTATTGCAACGTTTTACACTAATTGCTCAGTTGTGAAGAGAGTAGAAAGAGCAAAACACAAACAAAACCAATGTATAATAAGTGCATGTAGCTAGGGGGCTGCCTCTCTATGTTTTCAAACAAACCTAAATGACGACTTCCGGTTTACGTGGCTATTTATGTGTGTGCTTTGAACCTAGGTCAAACAGAAACCTCAGCAAAGCAGAACCAAGAAGCCCACTGGGAAATTGCAGCTCCCCTAATAGAGCTTCATAGACTGAAGCCTGCGTTTTCATTTTCACTACCATGGAAATTGACCTTCAGGAATGGAAGAGGAACAGCAACATAATGAGCTAGTTAAGACAGATTCTTGACAAATCACATTTTTTTATATCTGAAACATCAAGTTTGAGAATACGATTTAATATTTCTGTTATAAGAAATGGATTTTCTGGAACTTGCTATCACGTGATACATCGCATATGACGCCTTTTCCGTAATCTCCTGGAGGTTCCACACTTAGTGATAAGAAATGGTTTCTGGAACTTGCTATCACGTGATACATCGCATATGACGCCTTTTCCGTAATCTCCTGGAGGTTCCACACTTAGTGGATATGATAGGGGTAATAAGCAGAATTTTTACCTAAAAGCTCTTAGGCTAGTCTGTTGCTCAGACCAGAGAGCTATTTCCGTTGTCAGTGAGTCATAAAAAATAAATTTGATGTCTCCACTACATTACCCAAAACACTCTGATGTGATCCGGGGCTTTTTTCTCTAGAGCAGCTAATGGTATTTGGTTTTACATTAGTATCAGGAAAAGTCCATTGCCTGCGTTTATTGACACTGATCATTAGGGCACTGCTGGGGAAAACCTTCATAATTTTTAGAGGTGACTTTTTTTTGAACCTTAAAGTGATCTATTTCTTAGTAGTTTCCATTCATAGAGACTTTGAATTTCCAGAGCTCTCTGAGAACGTCTCTTTTGTCCTCATATGGAATAGTATGGGATATTTTTTCACATTTCTCAATGGTGGAGGATGGACAGGAAGGGGAACCTGCCCAGGGTCACATAGAAAAATGTGATTTTTACCTCCTGGTTCTCCCTTCCTTCTCTTTCTTCCTTCCCTAACTCACCCTTTTTCATTCCTCTGCTACACAGACTACAGATCTAGACTCATTCAGTAGGGCCAGTATTTAAAAGCCTTTGTCGTTGGCTTTCCAGAAAGTGGCTTTAAAATGAAGAATCCGAGATGAATTGGGTTTATTTTCCATCAGAGAATGCAAAATCGGTAGGGGTATAACCGTATTTCTGGTACAAAAGATGGCTAGCTCATCCTTTTTGTAAGTCATTCTCAAATCCGACTTAGAGGTCAGGCCTCCAGTCCAAATTCCTGAAGAACCTATGAAGGGATGGGGTGGCACTACAGAATGTGACGGGCCGCAACACGGAAGCGTTCGCGTGAAAAATTGGCAGGAGCATGAGGTCTCTTGGAGCTTGCCATTGAAAAACCAGTGAATTCTGGAGAGATCAATGAGTCCGTCTCCTCCAGGATTAAGGGTAAGAAACTACGTCCTCACGCTGCCAGTCAGCTAGGTATGAAGGGAGCAAATCCAACGAGAAAAGAAATCAGAAGGGCATCCCTGCCCTAGCGCCTTAAAAGACGCCCATCTTTTGGGCCCTCTAGGGAGCGCCAGGTCGCTGCGGGGCCCTCCCGGCACTGCGGCGCACTGCGGAGTCGCCAACTCTGGCTTGTGGGGCTTTCCCGGCCGGCCGCCGCAGTCCGCCCTCCCCA
>NW_022900913.1:58536100-58572301 GCF_012274545.1 Fukomys damarensis | reverse complement strand
TCCCCGCATTCCGCAGTCCCCGGGGGCCCAGCCAGAGGCGTCCCCGTGACACACAAGAGGAAAGTATTCCCGGGACCTGAGCCTGGGGTGGCGGAGCAAAGACCGCCCCGGAGCAGGTGCCAGAGGGGCTGGCTTCAGCCTTCTGGTCCTTCCTCGGGTTTTCTCGGTAGTTCATCTACCGGGGAAGGGGTCCCTGTCCCCTGCTGAGCAGCACGCGCCGGGGTCTCTTTTGCCGCCCAGGGCACAGTTGGCGCTCAGCAGGCTCTGGCGGAGTGAAAGCGAGGAGTAGGGCAGCGAGGGCTTCTGGAAAGAGCGCGGCCCCGCGGGTTTCCCCCGGTCTCTAGCCTTCTCGCGCCCTCCAGGCTCTGGGTATTTCTGTGCATGAGTTTGAAAATGCACGGTGTTTCTTTTAGGCTCCCGCAGCACTCTCTGCGGCTCCCTCTGCCCTCCCGCCACACTCACGTCTGCAGAGGGATCTTCGCCGAAAAGTTGAGCCCACGGCTGCGGTGCAAGTGCAGGTCCCGCGCGCCGCCGGGGATCGGGGCTGCCGGTGTGAAATCAGCCTCCTTTTGCCCAGCGAACCCCGACACCAATAAATGGGGGAGGAGGGCCCCGCAGATGCAACTCCCGCGTCCCCCAGGAGCCTCGGAAGGTGCGCCCTCGTTCCCAGACCTGCCCCCAGTACACCGGGGTTCCTCCAACTGTTTTACGTCCGACTTACAGACTCCTTCCCACTAGCCTCCCCGAGCCCCTGCAGCAGCTTTCCTCTGGCCAGGCGAGACAAAGTTGCTCCTCCGCCAGGCTGGAAAAGTTCCCCGGGCTGCAGCGCCCGACCTCCGGGTCCGGAAGACAAATCCAGCGGAAAGCGAAGTCTCGCCACCGCCGCCTTCAGGGACCACTCACTCACCGCTCCAGCTGCCAGGGATCTCCAGCCCCAAGCAGAGTCAGCCTCGGGGCACCGCTCTGCCTGGCTTCCCGGGGCCGCCTCCGTGTGCCACTCTCGACTGTTTCGGGAGGAGTGGTGACTCCTCTGAGCGAGTCAGCGGCAAGAGGAGGGGCGGCAAAGTGGCTCTGGGCTTGCACGCTGCGGTCCTCCGCCTCCGCCTCCGCCTGCCTCCTCCCCCCAGTGCTGCAGTGCCGGGCGCGGCGTGGCGAGAGTACACGCGCTGCGCAGGAGGGAGTCAGCGCGCGGGGGAGGAGGGCGGTGCGCCGGCCCGGGTTCTGGGGGTGCGGGCGGACTGGTGTGGGGTGGAGGGGCCACCTCCAGGAGGCTGTACTTTGGGGGAAGTCAGGGCTCTAAGTTTGTAGCTGGGGTAAGAAGAGGGGCAGCGGTCCTTAGTCATTGAGTGTGGCTGTCGTGGCTCGAGGAATGGCCCAGCAGGCACAAGGGAATTTTGCTCCCTGGACTGACTTGTTGACTTTGCCTTGGTTTTCAGGAAGTCACCAGGGAGAATCAGGTTGATCCTTTCCCCAACTCCATTCTGCACGCAGGCATCAAAGTGGAAATTTAGGGCTCCGAAGGAGTAGGAAACTTCACTGGGTGTCTGGGTCTGCCCAATAGCAGGTAGGGCTAGGCAGCTGGATTTACTGGCAGGCATTGAAAATGAGCCCTTGGGAGGAAACCACGGGGCGGGGGAGCCACGAGAACCGTGCTTGTGTCCTCAGGAACAGCTTTCCTCTGACGTGCCAGGGACCCAGCTTGAGCCTCACTGTTCCACGGCGCCGGGCTTGACGACTGGAACTCCTCCGCCCAAGGCCACACCCAAGCCTGGCGCGGGCCTGGAGGGTGTCGCTTTATCCCGAGGCCGAGCTCCTGAGGACCCGCCACCCAAACGCTGGGGGAATGGGCATCCGTAGGGCTCTAACCCTGCCGGCTCCTGGAGCACAGGGAGCCCGTGTTGTGTGGGAGGGGGCCGCACAGGCGTGTGCCTTCTCCGCAGTCATTACTCTGGGGGTTGTGGAGGCCCTAGTGAGACAAAGCGGAGCGCCGCGGTAGGCTGCAGTGACTGGAACTCACACACACCATCTCTCGGCCGCTGCATTTCATCTGTGTTAGTGTGTCTAGATGAGTGAATGGACTGCTGCGTGGACGTGAATGGAAGCGTTCCCTGTAAGTGTGCCGGAGGAGGAGAGCTACTTGGCTCCTCCAGGCTGGATCCTCCTACCCAGACGGTGTGGTCCGCCCAAGACTGAGCAGTGCTGTGGTTCCAGCTTTCGGCTGGGTTTGTGCCACCACGCAGAATACTGTGAGGAGAAGAAAATGGAAACAGCCCTTAGCCTCTCGCCTTCCCTCCTGGGCGAGGCAGTTCAGGCTCTCTGGGACCGTCAGGATCCTGTTGCGCCTACCCTTCTAGCTGGTCTAAGAAAGCCTGCCTGGCTCTTGTTTGGTAGAAGGCTCTGTAGCTTTCCACCGTGTATACGAGATGGTCCAGCCCTGTGAAAATTAGTGAATGTACTCACTTCCGGGACTCGTCCTCATGTGGAATCTTATGTAATACACTAAATAATTATTTAAGCTCTGATAATTGTGTTATGATGCTGGTAAGGAATATATGCCCCATATACCAGAGAATGCAGCAATGGAAATACAATAAAAGTTTCAAAAAATCATAAACTTTATTGGGAGTTCCCACAAATTAATATATAATATTTTGAGCTCCCTACTGCAAAATGTGCTGGTAATTTATTCAGGTCCTAAATGGATACACTTTCAAGCATCTGCCCTCCCAAATGTCACAGAATAATACACTACTTCTTCAGATGACAAATTTAGAAACCCATGAAACAAAACTTTAAAATGATCAACGTGGTCTCACTGCACTGACTCTTCCTTAAATCACTCTCCTGTGCTATGAAAGATATGTGCTATGAAAAAAGTGTGCATGTTTTTCAAGCCCTGGATTTTCATGTTTTGATACATTTGAAGATAGTAGCCCACCCAAACAGAGATCCCTCCTTATATGTTTGCAGGAAGTGTCTCATTTAAGATCAAGTTGAGTTGGAAAACAGTATTTGCCGTTGTGTCTTTGGAACACAGAACATATTTTTTCATAATGATTAATAACCTTGCCTTTCAAAGTGACACCGAGTCTAAGTCCTGCCTGGTACACGCTTTAGCCCTAGCCCTTGTTGGCCTAGCAAGCAGGCTACTCTTATTCACACCTTTGTTGTAAAGAAACATTTTTTCTCTCTAAAAATACTTGTCTTGTAGGAGCTGACCAGGGTGAAGATGTCCTGTCCTCAGACATCTCAGTTCTCTATAACTGTTACCTTCATGTGACTCAAGAATTTCATTGCTTAATGCAGGGTCTTTTCGTAGTGCTAGAAAGCCAGCCATCTAAGGAGCATCAGAGATCATTATTACATGTGCAAAGAGATCTTGTGAAAAATCACTTTACAGGGTCAGAGATTTAGCTCAGCAGTTCCACCACCTGCCCCTCAAACACAAGGTCCCAAGTTCGATCCCCGGTACCAAATAATAACAATAATTTTCACTAAGTACAGATGCTGTAGCAGTATACACAAGCACAGTGCTAAGTATACAGTGGGCATACAGTAACTACTTCCCCCTTTAATAGGCAAAGAAACATTTCCCCCAAAATGATGGCTGTTTTTTTCTTCCCAGGACTTGTTTATGGCATGGTGTCTATGGGTAGGGAGGTAGTATCCTTCTGCTGCTTCCAGAACATACTTCATCCTTTCTCCTTAGAACCTACAGCTCTGACTCTTACTCCGTCATCAAGTTATTTCACCTGTTATCCTGAGCAGCAGCCACACTCATACCTCCAGGTCACCCTACACCTTTTTAGATGATTTTAGCTCCTGACTAAAACATTACTTCCTGAGCACTAACCTTGCCTTAACCTTTAACAATTTACTATTCACGAAAGTAAATTCATTTCCACCAATACTACCTTTAGATTTGGTTTAAAAAAAAAAAAAAGAAAGGAGACTTGTCCTCCTGCCTCGTGCTTTAGACTGCCTCCCTTCAGAAAATTTCAAGTCTCCTTCTGGTGGCCATGTCTATCAGTGGGATACTTAAGCCCAGACCCAGATGCACTTAAGCCCCCTCCTTGATTCTCCCCTTCAGCCTCCCCCATCTCCAAATTATTGTAATATTGGCCAAATTCTCCAAGGAGCTCCTCCACTCTGGTAATTGTTCAGGAAAGGCAGCTTGACAAATGGATTCCTCTGACAGCTTTCTTTCACTGTAACAAAATACTTGATGTAATCAACTTGTAAAGATAAGATGTTTATTTTGACTTACCCTTTTTTGAGTTCCAAGCTATATTCAATTGATCCTGTTGCTTTGGGCCTATGGCAAGGCAGCACATTGTGGAAGGAGCACATATTTGAATAAAACCCTTCTCATTACGAGCTAGCAAGCCTAAAGGAAATGAGAAAGAGTCTAGAGTCTCAGGATCCCATTTAGGATGCACCCTCAGTGACCTACAGACCCCCCACTAGACCTTATCTCTTTGGGTTCCACCACCTTTCACTGGTGTCACCCTCAAGACCAAATCTTTGAGAGTCATTCAAGATCCAAACTATAGTACCACACAGAAGTTTATACCACCAGTGTAAGAGAAATCAGAATGTGATCCTCTCTATCATTACCATCGTAGAGGACAGTGGAAAATGTATCCTTAATTCAGCGAGAAAGAGAACGTGAGGATGGAGTAAGAGTTAGACACACTTACCAGAGAAATGCAGTTGTAGAGATGTGAACCTTTAGTCTCATTACATGAGTTCTGTTTAATAATGGGCTAGTGTTTTCTCAAGGCTCTCATAGTAGGAAATGTCAATCCCTTCTGGTGGGCCCTCCTTCAACTTAGGCTTCTAAAAATTCCCACAAATAAGTTTTTTTTGTTGTTGTTTTCCTCATTGAGTTTATTGGTACATTTTTGGTGTACAGTACAGTTATATTCACCATTGGGATCTTGTACCTTTACACGACAGGTCTTGGTTCTCATTTTTTCCCCTTGTCCCTTCCCACTTCACCTCCTCCTCCCCTCCCTATTGACAAAAACTTTATTTCCATTTTTTCATTTTCTCATATTTTTTTCTTTTCCCTTATTTCCTTTCCCCTACTCTTTCCACTTCCCCTACACTTTCAGCCCATTTCTTCCTATTTCACATCCTACAAATAAGTTTTTAGTGAAAGTTAAAAATTAATGAAGTACACACAGTACCTGGGCACCATGAAGAAACACCAGTAGGAATAACAGAAAATACTTTAGATGTTGGAATTATTGGCAATAATTCTTATTTTATTTGAAGAAAAATATAAGACAAGTTTAAAATTATTTGCAAGAAGTAGGAAGCAACAAGGATTGACTAATCCTATTTGAAAAGGCACCCAATCTATCTTGTGTCCACCTCTGTTGGTTGCCTCTCCAGCATCCAATCCAACTTGTACACACTTACACAGGCCCACACTTTACTTCTTCCTGAGAGAACTCTAATTTCATCCAGTGACCCATTAGTTTTAAAAAGTTTTCACGTATACCTAACAATACAGTTTTGTACAAATACTTGGATCACTTTTCTTCCTATTTCACAGGATGGCTTGAAACAATATGGACCTTCAGTTAGTGCTCAGAACCATGGCCTAGCCAAAGATAACTCTACACTTGATCTTAGCCAAAAGGCTGAGAAGCAATAGCCAAAGGTAACTAAATAATTGCATTACTATTTGTTTAAAGCTTCAATGGCAATAATCAGGGAAGGAGTAGGTAAGTTATTTTATATAAACTGATTAAAAATAAACATAAAAATGGTAGATAGATGTTATCTGGTCTCATGTTCCCTGATGAAGGTGATTTCTGACTTGGAAGGGTGATTGATACACCCAAATAATCTCCTGTCTGGAGCTCCTGTGGCTACAGAGGCATTAATCATCAATTCCCTTCCTATCAGACATGGTATTGCCAATTTCTTTTATTTGATAGAAAGGTCTTTTAAGATCTATAAAAACAACTGCAAAATTGAAGTCATTCTCTTCTTTTTAGCTCCTAGGTAGAATTCTTTTACTGAAACTAATCAGTTCCTTCAGGGATACATCCATCCAAGTGTAGATGTGCAGCTCACTGGACCAAGGGAGAGGCAATGGGGACTGCTATTGGTGGTGAAGACCTCCAGTAGCAGCTAGTAAGTCTTCTCTTGGTGCATGGATATCTCCACCTCCTTCTTAATTTCTCCCTGGGTAACTCCAGACTGCACCGCCATCTTTACCTTGGAAGTCTGTGTAATGCTTGCCTAGACTTCCAACTTCCACAGCAAACTAAGGTCTGTTCTTCACGAGGCCATGTGCTTCTGGGGCTGGCCTCCTTACATCTTAACCAGTCCAAATCAGCCATGTAATCCTTGGCTCCTTTCCAGTGATCAGTTTAGTTTACACCATTCTGGCCAGTGACACATGAAGAGAGGACTTCTAGGGAACTTTAGGGGAAGATCTTGTAAAAAACATTCCTGAAAACTAAAATGAATAAAAAAAATCTTGTTTCTGTTTTGAGATGCAGAGAAGTAGGGCCAGAGCCTCCTGTATCACATCTGAAACAGACAGTGTGGTAATTAATTACTTTATTTTTTAAAAACTACTTTGTTACAGTCTTCTGCTCCCAGCTGAAAGCATTCTTAGACGTCTAATCCCCAATTTTAATAGTATCAAGCACAGAATAATTCTCTGCAAGTGTCTACAGACTTGAGTAGAACTGGGTGTCGAGTTCATTTCTGTTGAGAAAAAGAAGAGCGTCTCCATCTGTTCTATTCCAATCATCAAACACAGTTCCTAGCACACAGAGTTTGACAAATATCTGCTTAAAGCCAGTATGACTTCAGGATTTTAACAAGCAAAAGGGAAGCTTACAGAGGCCACATGGAAGGCTGAAATGAGAAAAATTAGCTAAGTGAAGATTCAAGTTCTGGAAGGATTTTCCTGCTCAAATGGGCAAGGAAGAAGCTGACCCAGGCAGGGCCAGCCCTTTGCCCTAATATTTCTAATCTGAATCTTATGTCTTAGATGCTGGGGACTCCTGGCCAATAAAGATTCACCAAGTTTCTCTGCCTCCGTGCAAAGTTACCCAGCCACATCCACTGGACTACCTAATGCCTCCTTCCCTCCTGAATTTAGCCAACCATTTAGGCAATGTGTCCTTCCCAGCTCCATTCTCTCATGGCTCTTAGGTTCAATGGTATATCATATCATCACTTATGGCCATAAATAATTCTGTTTCCGCTCCTATTTTTTATTCATTGTTTATTGGTACATTTTAGGTATACAATATGATGACACTCATCATTGGGATCTTGTACCTTTGCATGATGTATCTTGGTTCTGAGTCATTCCCCATTCCTCTCCCCTCCCTTCAACCCCCTACACCCCACCCTATTTACAAAGACTTTGTTTCCATCTTTTCCTTTTCTCATATTTATTCCTTTCCCTTCTTTCCTTTTCCTGACCCTTCCCACTTCCCCTTCTCCTTTAGACCTTTTCTTACTATTTCACATCATCTATTATACATTTTGATCCTTATTACACCTTCAGTCTCTTACACCAGAGAAACTATTCAATATTGACACATTTATTTCACTTATTTCATTTATATCACTGAAGAGTATGGCCTCAATGTGCATTCATTTAGCTATAAATGTCTCTAATTTCTCATTTATGGCAGAGTAGTACTCCATTTTAGAAAAAAAAAAAACACATCTTCTTTATCCATTTTCCATTAATGGGCAATTGGGTTGTTTCCAAGTTTTAGCTATTACAAACTCAATTCCTACATTATAACAGTGTTAAAGGTCAAGGACATTATATCTTTTACAGTGTTAAATCTTGCAAACTCTACTACACAATGCCTTTCACATGAGAGATTCTAAATATCTTTTGAATAATTGTTCAAACATTTAATTAATCTTCTACATTCCTTCTTTAATGATACTTTCCTAAATAAGGATTATCAAGGGCCTTTCCTTATGAGGAAGTCACAGCTTTAGATTCTGTAAATCTTTGGAGAGTTCATCACACCACAATATATTAAGAAATTCCCAGAATTTCGATAGTTCTTTGACTTAGATAAAAGACACAAGGATCACCTTTGTGGCAAGAGTTAAGAATTTTTCTCTTCTCTTTGCCCTTTAGTGACTTCTACTGCTGTTCTAAGCACTACAGAAAGTGTTCTGAATCCTCTGTATCCAAATGATTTATAGCTCAAATCTGAATATTCCCATTGGGTCTTTCACATCCTCACTGGCTGAATGTTCCTTTTTAACATTGTAGCATAGGTCTGTTAATGCATTGAATTCTACTAAATTGTTTTCCTGCTCATGGGAGAAATATTGTTTCCATGTTCAGAATTTGTCTTGCATAATCCTTTTGCTCCAAATTAGTGTTCTAATGCTCTGCTTTCTATTTTAATAATAGACATGCTGATTTCCCTATATGATCTTCTTATTAAAAATGCATGGAGCAAGCTCTTGGGAAGGTAAGTTCACTGCTATTTTTAACATGGTCCAGAGGTATTGGAGGTGACCAATTCTCAGCTCACAAATGGCTTCTTATTTTAAGAAGTAGAAACACTATGAATGTCAATGATAGAAACATTGGAATTAATAGTTTTTCTAATTTGTTCTCTTTCTCTACACTTAAACTAAAGCCATTCTCTGCAGATAAAAGTATTTTTGAAATACTACCAATCCCCACACTTTACTCTCAGCCCCAAGAAGAGTGTCCTATTGTTCCCCACATAACAACACATCCTGAGTGAACTTTAAATCTCACCCAATGAAATTTGAGCTCATTGTTAAATAAATTAGCAGTGCTTATATATAGTTCCTGAGGACTTAGGTGAAACAATGCCTATTCTCCGCTGACTTGCCATTGACTCTGCAAGTCCTAAGAAGGTGGTTTCCCAACTTTATGACTGACACAAAATCTAACCAAACTCATACTAGGCTATTGTCAATTCCAAAAGAGGGAATAAGAAGATTCCCTTTGTTATTAGGTCTAAGCTACAGTTTAACAAGCAGCTCTTTGTTTAGAACTGTGGAGCACTTGCTGGCTCTCTTAGAGGTGGTTGAGGAAGCTCAGTGTGGTAGCTTATGCTTATAATCCCAGTACTCTGGGAACCTGATCCAAGAGGGTCTTAAACTCAAGCCCAGCCTAGGAAACTTAGCAATTTAGTGAGACTGTCTCTCAAATTTTTTAAAAAAATTTTTTTTAAAGGGCCAGAGATGTAGCTCAGTTGCCTCTTACCTAGCATGGGTTCACCCTACATTACAAAAAATGCTAAGTACTGGAGAAGTTTCTATCTTTCTTTACACCCTCTTCTCATACATCCCACAGGAAGTGAAGTCCTGTTACAAGGAGGGCTTTACCAGTGTTTGGCGCTCCATCTTTTTTCCCTCTGGCTCACTTCCTCCGACAGCACCTTCATGCTGTGTCACCCCTGCTTCCAATAGAGCTAGCTCATCTCTGAAGATTTTCTAAAGATGTAGACACAGAGATCCTTGGAGGAGGAGAAATCGGTCCAGGATATCTGTCTTAAGAGCACATTTCTTAACACAGAGTCCTCAAAATCACACTTTTTCAGGTTGTCCTAAAGGCCACTTTGAAGTGGCACTGGAAGCCGGAGATACTCCAGACCACTGGTTTCCAGAATACAGACAGAAGAGATTTTCCTGATGAATCATCCAACAGATGAAGAGCAGGAGACCATAGGGGACAGTTTTCAGCAAGCACCATAAGATGACTGATGAGAACTTGGCATGAAGGCCAAAGACCATTTTGGTAATACAATCTCCAAGCCTATCTCCTACTCACTATGCTTCCAGAAGAAAAGAATGTGCAGACTCCCTACAAGAAGGAGTTTAGCAGTCAGTGGAAGTGGGCAAAGGACTTAGAAATGATTGTGCTGAGATCAAGAGCCCAGGGAAGGCAGAGGTCCCCATTGTTATTTACAAAGAACCTCTGGATGCACCTTGGGGGAGAAGAAGTGACCAAAGGGCCATCATCCCAGGTTTCCACCTGTATCCTTATGGAAGGCCTTGGCTTCAGGGATGCTAGAGACCTGCCTGAGAGAACAAGGCCCAGTCATGAAGACAAAGGCACAGGTGTCTCTGTGACAGAAAGTAAGGGCACCTGCACTTCCTCTCAGCTGGGAACACCTGCATGTAAACAGGGCACCTGTTGGGGATCCCTAGAGGAGGGGCAGTAGGTTGGCAGAGCTCCTCTTAGACCATGATGAAATCCCTACTTGTCTCGGGGCACCAGGAAGAAGGAAGTCTGGTATCCTGGCTGTGGGCCCTGGTGACCTGGCTGCTCTCAGATATGCAGCAAGCCTGAACTTCAGATTGCACAGCATCAACGATGATCTGAGAGGCAAACTCAGGAATACAGCCAGAGTGACAAGCCAGCAGACAGTACAACTGAGGAAACTATCTAACTGGGCTGTGAGATCCCAGAACCGAGGCCTGTATCAGGGTGGGCCTGCAAACAACAGAAAAGGATCCAGAGACTAATTTAGGTCAAAGAAGTGTGAGAGATTAGAAGAAAACAAAATCATAGGAAAAACTAAAGAAACAGACTTGGGAAAGATGGGAGCCAGGAGACAGCTGAACTCTCAGAATCTTCTTTTAGAACTTCACCTTCAAAAAAGAGTCAACTGTTTCTGTATGTAGACTTGTGTGACCAGACTGGAATTCCCAAGAACTTTGAAAGGCCCAGCCTGGGCCCATGACAGGTGGTGGGGTGAGGGCTCCCTAACTGACACACATACCAGGACATCAAGGAATAGTGTGAGGCTACAGAGGAGGGACTGTGTGGGTCAGAGGAAAGTTCTTCACTATAGGGCATCAGAGTGATGGTCAGGAGGTAAGAGGCTTGGCAGGAAGGGAGAGAGTACATAGGAGGAGAGTGCCCTGATGCAAGGGTCTTTCTCCTGCACTCCAGCCAGGCTTAGGGAGCTGCCCAGCAGATGGAACAGCCATCAAGTCAGACAGATGGCCTGTAGGGGACGACAGCCCCTGTCCTCCTTGGTTGATTCTCAAAGCATATGGTGTTGATGCAGAAAATTTGTACCCCAGATTCTTGGCAGAGAGCAATTGTGACTTCAAACACTCTATTGCTCATTTCTTGTCAAAAGCTCAGTTGTGGCTAAAAAATGTCTACGAAGGAGCTGAAAGTCATTTACTACACCCACGTGATACACTGAATGTTACACCTGAATTAGATCAGGCCAAGTGGGAGAGCTACACCTGGAGATGCTTTACTTCAAAACATTTTTTTTGAACTTTACCAAATTTTTAAAAATAGTTCTTTATATTTGCATTATGCCATCAGCTTGTGTATAAGAATATTTTGAGAAATAGACTCACTAGTTTTGCTTTCTTTTTGAGACAAGGCAGACAAGGTATATAATTCAGGCTGGCCTCGAACTCACTAGGTTACCCAGGCTGGCCATGAATTTGCAGTGATCCTCTTGTCTCTCATTAGTTTTGAAATGACAGCAAAGGTTTTGGTCACTAGGTCAGGTGGCAAAAAGACTTTTGCTTTCAATTCTTAGCATAAATAAAAATCAATACACATCTATGCAAATGATTTATTTTATCCTAGGTATACTTTAGCCTGAATATAGATTTTGGTAACACTTCTCCAGTTCTTTCTGGAGCGTTTCAAGATATACATATTTAAGAATATAGACAAAATTATTTTTTCAGCTTTTTTAGATCATATAACTGCTACTATGTTAACTGTTTTGAATGGTTAAGAAAATTGAAATGCAATCAATTATCTAACTAGATGATATTAAAAAATCTCATAGTGATAAAACAAAATAGACCCTAAACTACAGAGCAATCTCAATGAAATACAACTGCAAAAGTTATGAAAAAATCCAAGCAAATTGAATTTGGACTTAAAGCAAAACACCCATAGTTTCAAAAGGTTTATCAGGATGAAAACACATTCAAGTATTAGGAAAAGTAATGATAATCTTATAGTCTAATAAGAAAATCCTGTGGTTGTGTCACAAAACATGTCAGAATGCTAATCCTTTTAGTTCATGCTGCACTCCTGACTATTTAGAAATAGAGGAATAGAAAAGCCCATTTCTAGGAAAGCATTTATGTCAAACCAATAGCTATATTGTCTTTATAGCACACACTGGGACATTCTTTTAAGATCAGGAATGAAGTAAAGAGGACCATTATCATCCACATCATTTAATTTGATTTTACAAGAACTGGCCAATGGAATAAAAATACATGCTGAAGATTTGAGATATAACAATAAGAAAAAATGGAAAAAAATCATTGAATGTAGCTACTAAGACTGCGTACATATAAACATTAAGTGAAATGGACACTATTAAGTAAAATGGACAGTAAATATGCTTATTTCATAAACTTTACTAAAATAACTTCAAATAGTTTATTATAAAATCACTTTAAATGCTAGATAAAAATGGAAGTGAATATCTATCAAACCTCTCAATCAGCGAGAAATTTAGAAATCACAAGTAATAAGGATAATTTATTTAGTGCTTCTAAAAATGTTACAGAAATTTTGTTTAACAAGGAAACCCTTCTGTAACTCAAAAAAAAATGATGAAAGAAATTAGGAAGAAAACTGAAAAATATTTGCAACAGATATGAAAACCATTGGTGGCCTTAAAACACAAAACACATAGATTATTAATGAAAAAAGGAAGGCCTGGGTAGATAGGTGGACAAAAGAAACAAACTGGAAGCCTCCATCGAGAAGCTACCCATGAGCAGTGACCAAATACTCGATTTCACTATTACTCAGTAAAATACAACTTAAAGTGACAACGCCAAAATATTTTTAAGTGAAAATTCTTTATGAATTAATTTCGATTTATGTGTTTTTCTTTAAGGGCTTAACACAGTTGAAAATCCAATTGAAAGATAAAAAGCATTTTTAAAGAAAGAAAATCAGATCCAAGCCTCCCTTGATGCTACACACTGGCTTCCGAGGTCCCTATTGTCAAGGGCAAGGGAAGTGCAATTAACTGTGCAGTTTCATTTGCCTGTAGATACCAGCTATTTAGGAAGAGTGAAGTTTTGCTCAACAATGAATTGTGACAACAGTCTCTCCCCTGTGTTTTATAAGGGGTCATTTAGTGACAGAGTGGTTCACTCTTCAGCAACTATATAAAGAGAGCTGTGTGCTCCATCCATTACTGTGAGCTCCATCCAGCTGCATTATAAAACAGAAAGGAGCACATGAAAGGGAGACAGCAGAGAACACCAGTCACAGGACTTCTGTGGGGGTGGCACTATTCACAGGGCTAAGGAAACAGGGTGCAATGTAGCCCCAGAGCTCTGAAATGAGTCCACTGCTTGGGGCCTCTCTTCCAGTGCCCATCCCCAGGTGGAAAGCTGAAAACAGAGAACTTTGCTCACAAGAGTTTTTCAGTCTCATATTGTTACTAACAGCACCAAACCAGAAATACCCCAAACATTTAACAAGAGAAGAATGGTTAGAATAGTATGGTGTACCTGTTGATAAAATGTCACATATCCACCTATTTTGCTAATGAAGAGTTTCTAATAACAATCATTCAGTTACATCAGGATAAAAGCACAGGTGTAGCATTACATTTGCAGCATGATTTCCCCTGCATACCAAGGTGTGATGAGGAGACATGATGAAAATATCCAGTGTTCACAAATGTATAATTTTCTATACTGTTAATAAAAATTAGTGGTTTTTTGTTTTGATTTGTTTTTGTGGTACTGGGGAATTGAACTCAGGAGTTTGTGCTTGCAGAGCAGGAGTGGCACCACTGAGCTAAAACCTCTGAGCCCCACTTATTTTAAATAGAAAAAATAAACTTAATCTTTCTTATAGACAGATGATTGATGAAAATCCTCAGGCAGAAGCAGCTAGGATAAGTTTTCTGGTTTGTTTGTTTGTTTGTTTGGGGTTTTTTTTTTTCTTTGTGTTTGATTTTTAAGATTTCTGCCCTCTTGCCTTTGCATAGATATTTAGTCATCTGGTTCTAAGGTTTTGACATGAAACACTTAAAAGTACTTTTACTTTTCTTATTTTTTCAAATTTCAGCAGATTGTTGTTAAGTAATATATTCTAAGAAAATGTTATCAGGCCTTATATTTCAAAAAACATAAATGTTCTCTGTACTCTAACAAAATGGAAAACACAGAAGAAATGGACAGATTTCTAGATACTTATGAATTACCAAAGTTGAACAAAGAAGATAAAAACATTTTAAACACCCCAATTACAATCAATGAAATTGAAAATGTAATTAAAAATTTACCAACAAAGAAAAGCTCAGGTCCTGATGAATTCACAGGTGAATTTTACGAGACATTTAGAGAAGAACTACTGCCACTACTCTTCAAACTCTTCAATGAAATTGAAAGGGAAGCAATACTTCCAAATTCATTCCTGGAAGCAAGTATCACTTTGATTCCCAAACCAGGGAAAAACACAACTAAAGAAGAGAACTACAGGCCATTCTCCTTAATAAATAGAGATGCAAAACTCCTTAATAAGATACTAGCAAACAGAATATAGAGGATCATGAAGAAGATCATACATCCTGACCAAGTTGGATTTATCTCAAGGATGCAAGGATGGTTCAACATATCTAAGTCAATAAATGTAATACACTATATTAACAGAGTCAAGGAAAAAAAATGATATAATCCTCTCAATAGATGCAAAGAAAGCATTTGACAAAATTCAACACCCATTCATGATTAAAAACTCTGCAAAAAATTGGAATAGATGGTCTCTGTCTCAACTTAATAAAGGCTATCTATGAAAAACCAACAGCTAACATCATATTAAGTGGCCAAAAACTGAAAACCTTCATGTTAAAATCAGGAAAAAGACAAGGATTCCCACTATCACCACTCTTCTTCAATATAGTTCTGGAAACATTAGCCATAGCAATTAGACAAGAGAAAGAAATTAAAGCAATAAAGATAGGAAAGGAAGAAGTTAAACTGTCATTATTTGCTGATGATATGATACTCTACATTGAAGAACAAGAAAACTCTACCAAAAGTCTTCTAGACTTAATTGACAGATTTAGTAGAGTAGCTGGATACAAGGTGAACACCCAAAAATCAATAGCCTTCTTGTACACAAATAACAGACACACTGAATGAGAAATTAGGGAAATAATTCCTTTCACAATAGCATCCCAAAATATGAAGTATCTAGGAATCAATCTAACAAAAGAAGCAAAAGACCTCTATACTGAAAACTACAGCACTCTGAAAAAAGAGATAGAAGAGGATATAAGAAAATGGAAAGATATCCCCTGCTTCTGGGTAGGAAGAATCAACATAGCGAAAATGGCCATACTACCAAAACTGCTATACAGATTCAATGCAATGCCAATTGAAATTCCCACACTATATTTCACAGAACTAGAAAGAAGAATCCAAAAATTCATTTGGAACCATAAGAGACCTAGAATAGCAAAAGCCATCTTAGGCAACAGACACATGGCAGGGGGTATAACAATTCCCAATTTGAAACTATACTACAAAGCCACTGTTATAAAAACAGTTATGGTACTGGCAAAGAAACAGACCTGAGTATCAGTGGAACAGATTGGAAGACACAAAAATAACTCCAGATGTACTCAGCTACCTTATCTTTGACAAAGGAGGTAACCATCCTCACTGGAGGAAAGATAGCCTCTTTAATAAATGGTGTTAGAAAAACTGGATTTCAATGTGCCAAAGATTAAAACTAGACACTTATCTGTAACCATGCACTAATTTAAAATCCAAGTGGATTAAAGATCTAAATATTAAAACAGAAACACTAAACTTGCTGGAAGTTAAGTTAGGACAGAACTCTGGACGACATTGGCATAGGAAAAGACTTTATGAACAAATCCTCAGTAGTACAGGAACTAGCACAAAGAATCAACAACTGGGATCTCATCTTATTAAAAAGCTTCTGCATTGTAAAAGAAACCATCAACAGAACTAAGAGAAAATCTACAATGTGGGAAAAACTTTTTACCAGCTGCTCCTCAGACAAAGGACTACTATCTAGAATATATAAAGACTCAAAACAATAAGCGCCCCCAAATATAAAGACCCGATTCAAAATTGGGCATCTGAAATGAACAGACATTTCTCAGACGAAGAAGCAAAAGCAGCAAGTAAATATATGAAAAAAATTTCATATCACTGGTCGTTCAAGAGATGCAGAGGAAAACAACACTGAGATTCCACCTCACCCCACAAAGAATGGCTGCTCTCAAGAAATCAAACAATAACAAATGTTGACGGGGTTGTTGGGAGAAAGGAACCCTTCTTCACTGTTGGTGGGAATGCAGACTGGTGCAACCACTATGGAAATCAATATGGAGATACCTCAAAGAGCTGGGACTAGAGATTTCCTTTGACCCAACAATCCCTCTGTTGGGTATCTTTCCAAACAAATTAAAAGAATTATACCACAGTGACATATGTGCACCTACGTTTATAGCGGCACAGTTTGTAATAGCTAAAACTTGGAAATAGCCCATTTGCCCATCATTTGGAGACTGGATAAAGTAGATGTGGTTTTTCTGTAAAATGGAATACTACTCAGCCATAAAGAATGAGAAATTAGATTCATTCATAGGAAAATTGATACATATTGAGGATATACTCCTAAGTGAAATAAATAAGTCACACATGTGTAAATACCGAATAGTTTATTTGGTGTGAAAAACTATAATAGTACATAAGATCCTAATGATATAATTGACCATGTGAAATAGGAAGAAACGTGCTAAAGGTGAAGGGAAAATGGGAAGGGTAGGGGAAAGTTAATAAGGGAAAAGAAAAAAATATGAGAAAATGAAAAAAATGGAAATAAAATGTTTGTAAATGGGGAGGGGAGAAGCGGGTGAAGGGAAGGCAAAGACAAGCGGAAAAAAATGAGAACCAAGACCTGTCATGTAAAGGTACAGGGTCCCAATAATGAACGTAATTGTACTGTATACCTTAAATGTACCAATAAACTCAATAAAAGGAAAAAGAATTTAAAACAAGAAAACATAAATGTTCTTATTTGCTGAAGCTACATACACTAAGGAATCAGATCACTATTTTGTTCTTACTGGAAATCATGTTTTTATGTAATATGAACTAGTTCTTGGGAACCAAAACATTAAGGATTTTTTTTCTAGTGAAGTTGAAAGGTTATATCAGATGAGCCTATCAACAGCAACAAAACTAACTTTTTGCATATCAAAGGCAGTAATAAATTACAATGCTTGATTATCTTGTTTTTCATCTAAAACTTATGAGAAGAAAGAAAAACAGCTTTTCATGTTGTTCTTTTGATTGCTCATAAGTACATCATTCTTCAAATTTAGTTATGTTTGATCTTAAAATCACTTTAACAACAGAAAAATTAAGAGTTAATAGAGCATTTTGATGTCTTCAGAACATGATTTTTATTTTTTTAATTTTAATTTTTATTAGTATACATTTGCAGCATCCAATGATCACATTTATCATGGGGCATTGGCTCATGTATATAACACATCTTGATTCATTTTGCATCTCCTCCTCCTCCCCTTTTCCCTCCATCTCTCAATCTATCTCTTTATTTCCTATTACTATCTTTTACTTTGCTCTTTATTTATATTTTGGATTTAAGAGAAACCATGTGATATTTAAGCTTATATGTCTGGTTTATTTCACTTAACATTATGTAGCCATTTTCCTATAAGTAACTCAACTTTATTTTTTTTATGTGTATATATCCATTCATTTGTTGATAGACACACAAACCACTCCAAGATTTAGATATTATGAATTGTGTTGCTATAAACATGGATAGGCATGTAGTATATCACTGCAATATGCAAATGGAATTTTATTTTAGTTTTTTGAGGAATCACCATACTGATTTATATAGTGATTCTAGTTGACATTCCCATCAACAATGTAGAAGGATTCTTTTTTCTCTGCAGACTTGCCAGTATTTGTTGTTATTTGATTTCTTGATCATAGCCATTCTTTCTGGGATAAGATGGAATCTCAGTGTTGTTCTAATGTGTATTTCTCCAGTGGCCAGAGACAGTGAACATTTTCTCATGTATTTTGGGGGCCATTTGTACTTATTCTGAGAAGTGTTTATTTATTTGATTGCCCATGTTTTGACTGAGTCTTTTATTATGGGGGGGTCTAATTTCTTTGAGTATTTTATGTATCCTAAATATCTATCCTCTGTCTGTATTATTACTCAATACACAAATGTCAGTGTGGAACAAGGAGCAAGTCTCTTCATGCTCACCCATTATGTTTCTCCCTTATCACAGCTCCTATATTGTCACTGCGCACTTTGTTCTTTTTTAAAATGTTGCTTATGTATGTTTTGATTAACAAACCTCATAGATATCTAAAGATACCATGTGAAACTCTTCAGAGGTTGTTTATATTGATTTAAATGTTTTTAAAACATGCAGAGTAAAAAATGTCTTTAAGAATTAAATGCAAGTCTTTGGCAGAGGAAAACTTGTAAAATTGAAGTGTTGAATTTAAAAATGTCATTAAAAAAACCCTCCATTTCTATTTCTCTCAAGGATCTCAGCTGCAAACAAGAGCGTATGAAACAATGCATTCGGAAAAGGAATCTACTAAAGGATGTTAAATAGCGGAGAGCCTCTGAGAGAACCAGAGGACCAGGCCTCCAGTCTACAGAGTGGGAGGGAGTGACCACACCACACCATGGGCTGCAGGTCACACAAGGCGAAAAGTCACACAGCCGCCAACAGCCACCGAGGCTGGGCACTGATGTGGATGTCACAACTCCGCTGCCCATGCAAAGGTGGAACCTGCAGCCCTCCACTTTCCATCTGCAGGGCACCTTTCCCCGCTCCTCTACCACCAAAGGCCTAGCGCCTGTTTCCTGCGTTCTTTTCGTACAAATGAAAGTTTTTCACCAAGCTGTCCCAGGACTGGTAGAACCTAGGAAGCATAGCTGCTTCTGCAAGGAGAGCTGGGAGTGAATTTCTTGCTTCTCTCCCGGGAGATGGAACACAAAAGGCACGGCACCTCTCAGGGCCTGGGCCAACCAACCAAGATAAAGGAGTCCGTGGTGGCAGGAGTAAAGTTCATCAGCTCCAGGAGGAGAGGGGGCTGGCAAGCAGGCAGTTGCCTCCTGCCTGGATGAAAAAGACCACACACCAGGAATGCGCCTACTGATTTTGTCTTCCAGTGTCAGGCGGGGTGGACGTCAAACCAGAGGGTGAAAGCAGCGCTTCCCCTGGCGGGAGGTGGGCCGCGCTTGAGGATGAGATGTGTGCACATCTGAATGCCTGTTCTGGTCAGAAAAGCCAATGCCATTCCACAGAGGAGTTGTTCTGTTCTCTGCACCACCGCAAGAACTTACTTTGCTTTAATTGAAAGCAACCCCAACAATTTGGCTGACTGCCATAAAGGGAAGTGGGAAATTACATTAGATACTTTCATCTCCACATTGAGTCAGGCCTATGTCATGGTCATCAATAAAGATCCTTTCTTACTTCTCAGAATTTTTTTTTGCCAGATCCCCAGAGATAAGAGCTGCAAAGCAGTAATAGACATTGAAGAGAGGAAAATTACTTAGTTTGTTTTCCCCCAGGTACAATCAAACTCCCTTGTTCTCTTTTTCTAATACTGTAAAAATTGCATCAAAGAAAAAGAAAGTTTCTGTTAGATAAAGATGGCAGCATGTTTTATAAATGTTTTAGAAGGCATTAAATTACTAGCTTAGAAATAAGGAAAATTCAGGAACATTTGAATTATTTCAGTCAGACATTCCTCCCTGGTTTTGTATATAGTGACAGGGTTTAAAAAAAAAAGAGCCAAAAAATATACAACTCCTTATAAAGTGTTGTTTTGCATTTGGCATAAATGTATTTCTGTTGATTACTTGCTCCCTTTTTGCAATTCTTTTGATGCACATTTACTTCAAAATATCCACTCCCAAAGGACAGTTTGAACTGAATGAATACAGGAGCATGAGATTTAGTGGCAAGTTTCTGGACCTCTCTACTGCACAATCCTGCACTAGCAGGGGTTCAGTACACATGAGCTGCCTCTGTCTCCCACAGTCAGAGGAAAAACAGAAGGTCTGGCCTGTTCTTTCACACAGTGCAGATATAAATCTATAAATGCATCCAGAATACGATGAGAGGTAGGTGGGGTAGGGTTTCATCTCCTTTCTGATATGACCATTGCTAAACCAAATGAGATTCCTTGCTGTGCTGGAACAAAGACAAATCCAGATTCTGAGAAACAGGAGATAATATTAGGAAATACCTTTAGTTATTTGATTCTGGTAAAATAATAGAAAATGCTGTGTAACCCATGTTTCATTTTCCAGTACAAGTCAGGATATTTTCAAGCACTTATAGAATTTTGGAAATGATTTAATATATTCAGAGGAGAGCATCCCAAATCTCAATACATGCATAAGATCATAGTAGAATATTATAAGATTGTCATAATGGGGTTTTATAAAATCTACATGTACTTAATATCCTGAAATGATCATGAAGTATTATTTATATTTTAAAATGTGATTAGATTTGCTTTGTCATACTAATTTCAAATTTTAACCTCAATCATATTCATATTATAAGACAAACCATCTCCCAATTTATTCTGTTCCAAATTTAATTTTGTAATAATGAAGAGATGGAGTGTTTGGCACTTGATGAAATAGTCTCTTCTCTTAAGAATTGTATAGCCTGTCTATGTTCTAATAAGCAGTAAAAAGTATGTCTTTGCTAGCATTGACTTCTTTTTATTCTCAGCTGCTTCATCAAAATAAAAACTTAACTGGCTGTGACAGTTGGGACAAATACACCTAACTTTATTCTGGGATGTCTTTAGGTGCTTAAAAAAGGTGAGAACAGGGGATGATTAGGTTGAAGCGTAGGGAGTAGGGTGCCCAAGGGTTACAATTTCTTCATTACAGAGCTTCTGGGGGAATTTGGTGCACACCAGGGTAGATCAAAGATCTGGCATGGACTCTGCTTGAAACGGCATAATTCTTACATCAGACTCAGGTGACACCTGAATTATTCATGGTCATTTCAGTGGTGGGAGCTCAGCTGTGGAGAAAGTTTTGAGACTCTCTCTGGTACCTGTCCTTCCACCTGCCAATTTCTTTCCTGCCTCTGTACAGCAGGCACTAGTCCAAACAGGATGCCTAGCTCCATGTACATGGTGTGATGGAAAAATATCAATTTTTAGAAATTTATTGCAATAAAGGACACATTGTTATTAATGCCTCTCAAAATACTCCCCCTCTCTTCAGACACACTTACCTCAGCGATCTTGCCACTTTCAGAAGCGTTTCTGCAAGTCCTCTCTTGTGAGTGACTTTAGCTGCACTGTCATGGCTACCTCGATTTCCTCAGTTAAGTCAAAACATTTACCTTTCACTGTCATTTAGACTTTCACAAAGAACCAGTAGTAGTATGGTGCCAGACTCAGGGAACATGTAAATGGGGACATTCCATGATCTTATTTGACAGAAATTGCCATGCGTGTTTTGTTCGTAAATGGTTTCAGAACATTGAGGCAGCCACAACAAGCCACTCACAAAGGAGGATCAACAGAACTGCTTCAGAAAGTGGCAAGAAGGATGGGATAAGTGTGTCTGAAGCAAGGGAGCGTATTCTGGGGGAAATTAATGACAGTGTGTCATTTACTGCAATATGTTTTAAAACAGACATTTGCTGTATATTTTGATCATTCCATAGACATTCATCAAACACATCAATACAAGCAAGAAGAGAAAGAAAATATGCCATAATAGTACCTCTGTCTGTAACAAGCTTTAACCACATCTAAAAGAAATGTTTTCTCTGAAATAAAGACATGGCCATCAACTAGTCCTTATAAAGTACTTCTTTGTTAAATAAAGCATATGAAGTTCCTGAATAATTCAAATTAGTCATAAATACTAACCTTCTTTCAAGAAAAAAAAAACACTTTTCTGTTTGCCCTATCTTCCAGTTGCCCACGAACATGGCCAAAAGTATTAGTCTAGTTTGTGAGAACATAATTTCACTAAACCCAGAATACTACTACTAGTAATAGTGATCAGTCATGTTGTTCTATAATTTTCTGTACATCATAACCCTAATACTCACAAACATTCAAAGTCACAGTGGAAAAACTGAATCTAAGAGATAAAATAGCTTGGCAGATTGCATGTAGTTAGGAATAAGCCAAAACTCGAAACTTTTATATTTAGTATATAAGTGAAGGATTGCAGTCCTGGCTATATTATGAAGGTAATTTTAATTTTAAATTACTTTGTATTTTAGAAATTATTACTTACTAATAATTTCATTTCTGTGGTAATTTAGTAAATAATGTTAAATTTTGTCCTCATCACAGCCTGTTAAATTTGTAGGTCATATATTGGGATCTTATTCTTACAAACTAGGGAAATTGAGGCTAAGTAGCTTGGACTTGCCAGCCACAAAGTTGAGCAGCTGCAGGATCCAGTGTTCTTTTAGCTACTTTCTCCAAGACCAGGTCAAACTAACAGAAAATTGGTATTAAAGAAGCAATTGAACTGCCTAAAAATAAAACAACAACAAAAAATCAAAACACAATTCATGGTGGGTGTTTGACAACAGTCATAACTCCAGACCAGAACTAGTGATTGTTTTTTAATTGTAAAGGACAAAGCCATAATAAAGCAATTTCCTAGAAAAAGACTGTGGACAATGAAAATGCCACACTTAATCTTTGACTAGTTTAGCTCAAATAGGGAAGACCAACCTGACAGTGTTACAAATTAATCAATTAACTTCCCTCCCAGTATATAAGTAAAGGCTGCATGAGGTACTATTTCAGATCCAGAGGATAAAAGAATCTGTTATTTGTTCAAGTATACTCTGGATGAAAAAATATATCTCTCTTATTTCAATTCCAGAGACTAGCATCGCATCCCAGAGCGCGTGCCAATCACGGAGTTTTGTTCAGCAATGTGACACAGATTGGTGACCTGGAAGGCTGAAGAGAAAAGAAAATGACACAATGAGATCAAAAGGCCAGCTGTCTTCAGGCATGGATGCTTGTTAGAGTTTGGAATCCAAAATATTTATTTAAAATTCTTGAGTGTTCCACCATTTTTGGCTTATATTAAAAATTAAGATATCTTGTAGTCTTTGGGGGAGCCAGCCTTATAAGTCAAGACAGTGTGTGGGAAGTTTGACTCTAAAATCATTCCCCCGTAGTCTGGCCAGGGATTTAGCTCAGTGGTGCTGCCACCTGCCTCACAATGTCTGAAGTTCCATCATGATAATTTTTATTTTCCAGGGTTAATGTAAAACATTATAATAGTATAATACTATATAATATATAATGTATCATGTAAACATCCCAGAGAGGTTAATTAAACATTATTACACTAGTCAGAACTTTCTTTCTTTTTTCCTTCCTTTCTTTCTTTCCTTTTTCTTTCTTTCTTTCTCTTTCTCTCCTTCCTTCCTTTCTTCCTCCTTCTTCTTCCTTTTGCCTTCACACTGAGCTGTATTCCCAGTCCATTTTACTTTTTTTTTTTAAATTTTGAGACAAGGTCTCCCTGAGTCACAGACTTACTTGTTGTACTTTATAAGTATATTTGAAGTAATACCTACATTAGAATTGGACTTTGCTAGAAGAAAGTCAAATTCAAAGGGGAAAAATTGTAGGGATCATGTTTTAATATGAACCACTGTTGTCAAAGACAGACCTTGATTAGGATTCCACTTAGAGAGCCTGAGAACTTAGCACATGATGTGCTAGGGACAGGCAATGTGTGACACCCTAACCTCATCCACCCTCATCATCCTGGCCATAAGACAGGCTTCCAAGGAGGAAAACACAATAAACGCATTCTTCCTAGTACTAAACCCCAAGTTCCTAGTAGTCAAGGCACCTTGGAGCTTCAGAATCTTAGATTTTGATGTCATCCAGAACACATTGTACTATAGATGTCAGCCAGGAACCTTTTGCAAGGCAAGCACTGGCCTTTTATATGTTTTAATATTTCAGCCCTTTCTTATTCTCTGTTATAGCCTATCCTGAGTCATCTTACATAAGAACAGCAGAATCTTGCTTATACCCTAAATCCCTGGATAGGAATAAGATTAAAGTTTTCTTTTGCTAAACATCAGTGACTTCAAAACTCAAAAGGTGCTTAAGTATTAACAGAATTAAAATTGGAGTTAATCATTTTGAAAAATGAATTTTAAATGTTTCTCAGATTTAATGGGAAGGAAATAAATAAAATTTCTAAGAAGAAAAGTGCTAAAAGATTGGGGGTTCCTCTTAGCTTTTAATATGGTCTCCAAGGTATCAGGACTTGGTCTTCCAGCACCTTATGCTACAGAGGAAAAGAGTGTGACTGAGGGGAGTCTTAGACTTAAAGAGTACATGTCACACACTGAGCAGGTGGCTGCATGCAGATAAATAAATTGATCTATTACTTTGCAAAAATCAAGCAAATGAAAGCTCCACCTCTTTCCTTACTTTTTTCATGACTAAAACCTCTTTATAGTGTGAGGTAAACATCCTTACTACAGATCATTTAGATAATGCATACCATGGATAAATTGAGAGGAGGAAAAACCTTATTCCTAGGCCTACCACACAGGGACCACTGCTTATTTGCTATTTTGATACAGTTCATTTGTCTTTTTTATGAGATGTCTACATTTTCGTGGTTTTTTAAAACTTAGTTTTTAGCATAGTTTTTCCATATTTGCAATCATGCTCTATTTTAATTACCTGTTCTCCTTGACAGTATTATAGAGCCCTTCTATTTTATTGGAAATTATGTAATATTTTCATTGCTATAATGAATGAAACATATAATCAATCTTTTGAGTAGTTTTCAATGTTTCTTTGTGTAAGTCATGCTGAGATGGACATCTTTGTTGGTTAAGGTTTGCTAGATTTTTGTACTATTACAAAGGAGTTCCAGAAGTGGAATTATTGTACCTGAAGACTCAACTATCTAAATGACATATACTGTTAAATTAAATTATGAAGGATTGCACAAATTCAGTCTCTCATCCACACCTGTACCTCCCCTACCTGTGACCTATCTTTTATCATCTAAACACATTTGTTGATATGAAAAAGAGAAATATTTTTCTCTTATTTTTATTACATTTCTTTACTACTGCTACTGTAGTTGAACATTGTTTTTATATTCACTGAGCAGTCATATAGCATTCTTTATGAAGTTTTTACAAATATTGAATATGAAAGTCTATATTTTTCTTAATGATTTGTGTAAAAATTTTGTAAAGATGCCTTTTGTTATATTTGCTACACATTTCCATTTTCAATTTTTCTTTATTTTGGATGTGATTTTAATTTTAAAAACTCTAAACATTTTGCATTCATGCTTTGTCATATATATTAATACTTTACATTGTGTTTAGTCTGTTAATAAATTTTAGTCCAGACAAGTGGCAGGGAAATTTAGATGCATTCCTCCTATGGGTTTTTCTAAGATAAATAACTTATCTATACTTGATGAGCAGGAATAAAAAAATTACATATTTACAAACTCAAGATTCATCTTGGTTTTAATGTATTATAATATTATACCTAAAATGTCATCTATTAACAATTCTGAATTGTAACAGGTTATTTTCTTTGTACACTTTCACATAAAATGCAATTAATGAGAATGGGGGCTTCTGAACAGGTTTCAATGACAGTTGTAAAAGCTCTGGAGGGTTTGATCAGGAATTGAGCGGGGAGTACTGCACAGGTGAGCTTTCCCACTGCTGGTAAAAAATCCTAGACTCACAATTTAAAAAGAGAAGGGATTTAATTTGGCTTCTGGTTTCAAAGGGTTCAGTCCATAGTTGACTGGCTCCAAGGTAGAAGCATCATGGTGGAAGGGCTTGTTGGAGCAAACCTGCTCACTTCATGGCAGCTGGGAAGTGGAACACAGGGGAAGAGTGCCAGTAAGAAATATACTCTAGGGCACCACAGTGGAGCCCAATTGCCAGGAGAGATCCTCCAGTAGCCACGCCCCTTTGACACAGTGCCCAACCAATTGGATTCCAATACAGTGGTGTCCCCCCCAGCACCCTCCCCTGCAAACAAGATAAAAAAGACCTCTCTGAGGCTCCTAGATGAAAATTGAGGCCCTTTGGAAAAGTGAAGAAAATCTGCGATAAAGACACACCACATCACCATAGCTGGTAAATTGGAAGGACCAGCACCTCACATTGGAACCTGGTCTAACATCAGGGGAAAGACAACTGGAACCTGCAGTAGAATCTTACAGAGTTCAACCCAGCAGGAGGACAGAGGTCTCAACTTGGGCCTTGCAGCCAAAAATCAGCCTAAACATCAGGGGATAACTGCTGGCCTGCTGAGGCTAATTAGCTTAGACCTGCACATTCTTGCCCATGCTGCCTATTGTGTCGACAGAGGTACAACCTGAAGGAGGCCTTCTATTTCTAATGGTATTTTTTATTTTCAAAGTAACAATTTTCACTTATCTTTAATCATTTAAAATATTTTTAATCTATCTTTTTCTTTTCTCATTTTTTTCCTTTTTAAATCTTCTTATCTTCTTTTCTTTCTCTCACTTCTTTCTCCCCCACTTTGATCTCCATTACTCTCTCTTTTTGCTCCCATTCCTATCCTAATTTGAATTTATTTTCTTTCTTTTCCCATTCTTCTCTTTTTCCTTCTCTCAATTGCCATTAGTTTTAAAAGAAAGTGATTACAGTCCCTAGCCCTCCCTATTGCTGTTAGTTTGTTCTATTCTTGAGATTATTTGGTTCTGTCTTCTCCTCTTCTCTTCAACAGCTCCCTAGAGTTTGCGTGATCTTCCTGTGTCCTCTGACCTCGCTTCTAACCTTTCTCTATCCTATCTGTCCATCTCTCCCTCCCCAATTCCATCTAAATCCCCATCCTGAAGAGTAAAGTTTCTATATTGAAGAGTTTATTCACTATAAACATATTTTGCTCTGGTCCTTGATTTTTAGTTCCTTTACATGATTAAAGGTGATAGATTAATAACTACCACAAATGGTCATTTTCTAAGTTGTTTTCGATACTACTGTGTTGCTCATTGTATCACTTGGGCTAAGGTGTTGTGATTTGTCTTCTCTGGTTTGAAAATGAGTTTGCCTCAGAGACATTAGACTCAAAACCTAAAGACCAGCTATATCTGGAAGATCAAAGTATTAACCCAGGAATTAAACCAAGGATGGTACCAACAACAAAAAAAGAAATGAGAAGGCATTTAAACAAGGCTCAAACACAGACTTCCACCTCAGCAAATGTAAAATCTAGGGGAAATGAGGTGGAAAAGTCTGATAGTTAACCATCTGCACATCCTGAACTGATAGCACAGGAAGTTAAAAACAAAACAAAACAAAAATGAGGCTCTAAAAAAATTCAAAACAGAAGTAATTTCCCACATAAGCATAGAGATGGTGAGAAGAATGAAAGACATGATTAGAGATGCTAGAACAGAAACACATAAAAAATAGATGAGCTCAGGACCATGATGGAAACCATGAATGCCCAGCACAAGAAATGGAAACCTTGAATGCCCAGCAGAGGAAAGAAATGGAATCCATAAAACAGATACAAACAGATATCCAGGAGATTAAAAAGTATATAGAAAGCATTCACAGTAGGATGACCAAATGTGAAGATAGAACTTTAGATATAGAAGATAGGATTGTGGTTAATGACCATGAAAAGAGAGATCTCTTAAAAACAGTAAGAGATCATGAGAACTCAATCCAACAACTCTTAGATGATGCAAAGAAGAATAATATAAGACTGATAGGAATCCATGAAATAATAGGAGAAAATACAAATGACTTAAAAAACTGTTCGCAGAATTAATGACAGAAAATTTCCCAAACAGAGGGAAAAAAATTGACATACAGATAACTGAAGCATATAGGACTCCAACTAGCCATGATCAAAAAAAAAAATCTACATCTAGACATATAATAGTCAAGATCCCAGAAACCCAACAAAAGAACAAAATACTGCAAGCAGTTAGAGAAAAGAAACAAATCACATGCAAAGGAAATCTTTCTATCAGAATTACAGCAGACTTTTCAACACAAACCCTCAGGTCAAGGAGAGCCTGGAGTGAGGTATTTCAAGTCCTAAAAGAAAACAACCTCCAACCTAGACTGATGTATCCCACAAAACTATTTTTCAAAATTGATCAGGAAATAAAATCCTTCCATGAAAACAACACCTGAGAAATTTCATGAACACCAAACCAGCACTCCAAAGACTTCTAAACAATATCCTGGGAAAAAAATGCAGACCACAACTCCATAAAGGCCAACAAAGCAAAGACACCAGGCAAGGCAAGAACTTAAAGGGAGAGGGGGAAAATTAAAACAAAAAAAGAAGAAGAACTAACAACAGAAAAATAACATGACAATTAAAAGCCAATACATAATGGTTATAACCATCACTGTTAATGGCCTCAGTTCACCAATCAAAAGAAATGGGATGGCAGAATGGATTAAGAGCAAAATCCAGCATTATGGTATATATAGGAGACCCACTTAATCCACAAAGAAATTCACAGACTGAGAGTAAAAGGATGGAAAACAGTTCTCCATGTGGCAGGAACTCAGAAAAAAGCAGGGGTAGCTATCTTATTTACAGACAGAATACATTTCAAACCAAAACTGATTAAGGGAGACAAAGCAGGCCACTACATACTTATAAAGGGAACAATACAAGTGGAAGAAATGACAATCATAAATATATATGCACCAAATACTAATGCTGCCAACAATGCAAAACAAATATTAATGGCTATGAAAAACAGTATAGGCACTAATACACTTGTAGTGGGGAACCTCAATATTCCACTGACACAAACACACAGATCATCTAGACAAAAAAATCAACAACAACAAAAAAATAACAGAACTGAACCAAGTCTTTGAACAAATGGACTTAGTAGATGTCTACAGAGTGTTCCAACCCACAAAATCAGAGTATACATTATTTTCAGCTGCACATGGATCATTCTCCAAAATAGACCACATGCTAGCTCATATAACATGCTTAAGTAAATGCAAAGAAACTGAAGTTATCCCCTGTATATTATCAGACCATAGTGCAATTAAACTGCAGATCAATAGGCTAAGAAACTGCAAGAACTTCACAAACACATGGAAATTAAATAACACCCTGTGGAAAAACTATTGGGTCACAGAAGAAATTAAAGAAGAAATTAGACGCTTCTACAATTAAATGGTAATGCCAATACAACACACAGGAATCTATGGGACACAATGAAAGTAGTTCTACAAGGGAAAGTCATAGCAGTAAATACCCATACTAGGAAAACAGAGCAAGCTCAAATAAACAACCTAATGCTTAACCTTAAGCTCCCAGAACAAGAACAGCAAGACAAACCAAAGGAAATTATAAAGATCAGAGTGGAAATTAATGCAATGGAGGCTAAGAGAATGATAATAAAAAAAAACAATGAATCGAAGAGTTGGTTTTCTGAAAGAATAAATAAAATCGATGAATCCTTAGCTAACCTTATCAAAAAAAAGGGAAAGAAAAGGTCAAATTTACGCAATTAGGAATGAAAAAGGTGAAGTCACAACAGATCCACTAGAAACCCAGAAGATCATCAACATCTACTTTGAAAACCTATACTCTAATAAAATGGAAAATGCAGAAAAAATGGACAGATTCCTAGGCACATGTGAACTTCCAGAGTTGAATGAAGAGGGTATAAAAAGCCTAAACACCCCAATTACATTCAGCAAAATTGAAAATGTAATTAAAACATTACAAACAAAGAAAGCCCAGGCCCTGAAGTCTTCACTTCTGAATTCTACAGGACATTTAAAGATGAATTATCACCACTATTATTGAAATTCTTCAATGAAATTGAAAGGAAACAACAGTTCCAAATTCATTCCAGGAAGCAAGTATTATTTTGATTCCAAAATCAGGGAAAGACTCAACCAAAAAAGAAAACTACAGGCCAATCTCCCTAATAAACATACATGCAATAATCCTCAATAAGATACTGGCAAACAATACAGAAGATCATACACCTTGACCAAGTCAGATTTACCCCAGGGGTGCAAGGATGGTTCAACATGTGCAAATCAATAAATGTAATACACTATATCAATAGAATTAAGGACAAAAACCATATGATCATCTCAATAGATGCAGAAAAGCATTTGACAAAATTCATGATAAAAACCCTGCAGAAAATTGGAACAGATGGTCTCTATCACAACCTGATAAAGCTATCTATGAACAACCAATAGCCAATATCATTCTAAATGGTCAAAAATTAAAAACCTTCATGCTAAAATCAGGAACAAGACAAGGATGTCCACTGTCAGCACTCCTGTTTAATATAGCTCTGGAAGCAGCCACAGCAATTAGACAAGAGAAAGAAATAAAAGGAATAAAGATAGGAAATGAAGAAGTTAAACTGTCACTATTTGCTGATGATATGATACTCTACATAGAAAACTCAAAAAACTCTGCCAAAAGACTGCTAGACTTAACTGACAGATTCAGTAGAGTAGGAAGATACAAAGTCAGCACTCAAAAATCATTAGCCTTCTTGTACACAAATAACAGACTTAATGAGAGAGAAATTAGGGAAATAATTCCTTTCACAATAACATAAAAAATGAAATATCTAGGAATCAATCTAACAAAGGAGACAAAAGACCTCTACACTGAAAATTACAGCACTCTGAAAAAAAGAAATCGAACAGGATATAAGAAGATGGAAAGGCATCCCTTGCTTCTGGGTAGGAAGAATCAACATTGTGAAAATCAACATACTTCCAAAACTTCTATACAGATTCAATGCAATCCCTATTAAAAATCCCTACAGCATATTTCACAGAGCTTGAGAAAACAATCCAAAAATTCATTTGGAACCAGAAGGAACTTAGAATAGCAAGTCCCATTCTAGGCAACAGAGACATGGCAGCTGGGTATCACAATTCCCACCTTGAAACTATACTACAAAACCACTGTGATAAAACAGCATGGTACTCACAAAGAAACAGACTTGAGGATCAATGGAATAGATTTAAAAATGCAGAAACAACACTAAACATACTCAGCTCCCTCCTCCTTGACAAAGGAGCCAACCAACCTCACTGGAGTGAAGATAGCCTCTTTAATAAATGGTTTTGGAAAAACTGGCTTTCAACTTGCCAAAGATTAAAACTAGATCCCTATCTTTCACCATGCACTAAACTAAAATCCAAGTGGATTAAATATCTAAATATTAAAAAAGAAACACTAAACTTACAGGAAAGTAAATTAGGTAGAACTCTCAAAGAAGGAGAAGATTTTATGAACAAATCCTCAACAGCATGAGAACTTGCACAAAGAGTCAACAACTGGGCGAGGGATTTAGCTCAGTGGTTCTGCCACCTGCCTCACAAGCACAAAGACCTGAGTTCAATCCCTGGTACAAAAAAAAAAAAAGACAAATCAACTACTGGGGTCTCATTGTATTAAAAAGTTTTTGCAGTGCATGAGAAATCACCAAAAGAGCTAAGAGACAACCAACAAGGTGGGAAAAAATTTTTACCAGCTACTCCTCAGACAAAGAACTATAGAATATATAAAGAACTCAAAGAAAATCAGACCCCCCCAAATACAAAGACCTGATTCAAAAATGGGCATCTGAAATGAACAGACACTCCTCAGACAAACAAGTAAAAGCAGCAAAAAAAAAAATATGAAAAAATGTTCAACATCACTGATCATTCGAGAGATGCAGATGAAAACAACACTGAGATTCCACCTTACCCCAGAAAAAATGGCTGCAATCGAGAAATTAACCAATAACAAAAGCTGGTGGGGCTGGGGGGAAAAAGAAACCCTTCTCCATTGTTGGTGGGAGTGCAGACTGGTGCAACCCCTGTGGAAATCAATATGGAGATACCTCAAAGAACTAGGATTAGAGACTCCATTTGAACCAGCTGGGTATCTTTCAAAAAAAAATTAAAAGAATCATACCACAGTGATATTTATGCACCCATGTTTATAGTGGCACAGTTTGTAATAGCTAAAACTTGGAAACAAGCCAAATGTCCACCAACTGGAGACTGTATAAAGAATATGTTGTTTTTCTATAAAATAGAGTACTACTCAGCCATAAAGAATGAGAAACTAGAGACATTTGTAGCTAAATGGATGCACATTGAAGCTATATACTCTTAAGAGAAATAAATAGGACACATGAATAAATACCAAATAGTTTCTCTGTGAATAACTAAAAGTATAAATAAGGTTTAAATGGTATAATTAAGGGTGAAATAGGAAGAAGATGGCTAAAGGTGAAGTGGGAAGGGAAGAGGAAAGGAAATAAGGAAAGGAAAAAATGTAAAAAAATGAAAAAAGCAAAGAAAGTCTTTGTAAATAGAGAAGGGTGAAGGGGTTGAAAGGAGGGCAGGATTATAGGGAAGAAACAAGAACCAAGATATATCCTGTAAAAGTGCAAGATCCCAATGATAAATGTTACTGTATTGTTTGTTTTAAATGTACCAATAAATTTAATGGGTGAAAAAAAAGAAATATATTCACAAAAGGCACATCACCTCCTTCAACTAGGTTCCACCTCCTAATAGCACATTCAGCTGCAAATTCAGTGGATTAATTAAAAAATGTGTATAGTGCTCCCATGATCCAATCACTTCTCCAAGAGTCTCTTAATTCAGTCAAGTTAATAACTAAGCTTAATTGTCCTTTTTTACTCCATGTCAACTTGACACTAAAATATATCTCCTTAAACTATACTTACTTTCCAAATAAAGACAAAAATAATTGCTTAATTCCAACAAGCATGATACAGCTATCCTGCAGAAAACCAAAATTGCAATAATCTCTTCCCCAAAGTCCCAACAATTTCTGCATTGCTCAAAAGTCCAGGTTGAAAATATCTTCTGAGACTCAAGGCAAATTCTTAGCTATTAGCCTCCGTAAAATTCAAAAGGCAAGTTATACAATGTCACATGGTAAACATTTATATTCCAAAAGGAAGGATAGAGGGATAGAAAAGAATCAAACCAAAGCAAGGCAAAACTCTAGCAAGGTTAAATATTAAATTCTCTAGTTCCACGTTTGTCATCAGGGACACACAGTGATAAAGTGTGAGTTCCGAAAAGCTTGGGTGTCCACATCCGTATGGCTTTGCGAGCTGCAGCCCACATGGCTTTTCTCTTGGATTAGCTCCATTATTAATTGCATGTGGCTTTCTTTGGCAGATATTTTGTGTTCTTGGCATCTCTCATTTCCAGGGTTCTCCAATGTGCTTTGGATTCTGTCCTGCTGACACTTAATGCACACTCCTCTCTGAGGTACATTGCTTGGTTTCCTAGACTTTTTTTGAAATCTAGGTAGTAGCCTCCATGACCCCACAGCTCTTTCACTCTGCACACCTATGAAGCAAATATCACATAAACAGCATCAAGCTCTGTTGCCAGCTCAAACAATAGCTGGACCCTCCTAGACCATGGCTTTTATGGCTTATGAGTGCCTGGATGGTTAAGCACAGTGATATGAATCCTGCGCCAATTCTCTGAGTAGATCTTCTCAAGCAGGGCCCTAAGAAGCTCTCTTCTCAAATGAAAGATTTATATTTGTACACCCTTGAGTCTGCAGTGGATGAGGCCTTGCTGATTTGTGACATACTCCCTAGGAATCCTTCTTCTTAGCCCTATTCAAAGCACATGCTTTCTTTTTAATAGTACTAATCTTTTCAGCAACCACACAAACTGTGGCCCCAATTTTGTACATGTTTCTTTTCTGGAAAATTTTAAGGTTAATTTGTTTGTTTCAAATTTTTCTCTTCTCTTTTTTTCCACTCCTTATTCTAACTATAAATCTGACTTAGGCCAGCTAGGTGTTCCAGTGCCTTAGCCTGCATGTTGGGCTGTCCTGAAATTTTCTCCACCAGATCCATTAGTCTGTGTTCCTTTAGCATAGGCTCACACAAAGTTTTAGGACATGGAAAAAACATAGACAAATTCTTTGTCAAAATGAAACATGCATAGCCTCTAGTCCAATTCCCAATACAGTCTCCGTTTCCACCTGAAACCTCATGAGCCTGGCTTTTACTGTCTGCATTTCTATCAGCATTTTGTTCTTTTGAGTTCCCACCAGATTCTCCCAATAAACTTTCTCCAGCTCAATTGTTTGAACTTTTTCCAAACTCCTCCTACAAATTGATTCCAAAGACTTCTGAACCGCATGGTCAGGTATAGTCACAAAAATGAGACTACTACTCTAATACCAATTTTCTGTGCTGTTCAGCTTTGTATTGCTGGGACAAAATACCTGATATCCACAACTTAAAGAAGTGGTTTAATTTGGTTCACAATTTCAGAGGATTCAGTCCATGACTATGGACATCTATCTCTGAGGTAGGAACATCAGGGTGGAAGGGTGTGGCAGAGGAAAGCTGCTTGCTTCATGATGTCCAGAAAGTAGAACACTGATTAAGGGTGCCCATAAGGAACATAGTCTCGGAAGGCATGTCCTGAGTGATCCACCTCCTCCAAGTGGACCTTACCTTCTAACAGCAGAGTCAGTTATGAACATCAGTGCGTTAATCCAGAGTATAGCAGCCTCACGATCCAGTTATCTCTCCAGGAGTCTCTTAATTCAGTCAAACTGACAAATAAGTTTAACTGTCACAGTACTAAGATGATAAATCCTGAATAGGAAAAAGAAAGATGGAGAGAAATCAAGGAATCAAGGAGTAATTAATGAAGAAATGAATGTTTTATTCACACATATTCCAGTATTCTCTAGCCATTTAGGCTAAATTCCATTATTACGTGGAGCTTATCTCACACCATTTAAATTGCCCCAGGCACTAACAATGGCGTTGCTCCAAAGATCATCTAGGAATTTTCTTCAGATTTATTTTCTTGTATGCTGGTGATATCTTCCTGCACCTTTTAGTCTTTGTGTCTTTTTTTCTAGCTGCTCCAGTGTGCTTAAATATGGTAAAAAAGTGGTCACCCTGAGTTAAACCAAACAAAAATGCAATTTTCTTATGTATCACTAGTTTGCTTTCAATACTTTTACAAATAATAATTGAATAAGTTGGGCAGCACTTACTGAATATCAACAATATCAGTGATAGAACTTAGGATAAAGGTTTGCTATGTATCAGGCTTTATTTCAAGTGCCTTAAGTACAGTAATTATTTCCCAGAATGACTTGATGAAGTAGATACCATTACTGGCCACATTTTTCAGAAGAGGAAACTAAATCACAGATAAACTGGGTAAATTGCCCAAAGATACACAGTTAATAATGGTAGCACTCATTAAGATTCAACATGGTCAGTACAGATCCTGAAATTTTGTCCTTTATGGATACTATGTACTATTTTCCTCAGATTTTATTCTGGCATAAAAAATTCACTAAAGCTACATGACATAACTGTAGAAGATTTGTTGTGAAATAATTGTATAAACTAGGCAGAATAAATATATAATGAAAGCTTCTGCTAACCACTGAAATGTAAACTTCAATTGCTTCTTCCAGAAAAGTATTCAATGCAAAACAAAAGAAAATAAAAACATCAGAACCAATGATCAACAAAGAAATACCATATCACCTCCTGTTTTTCCTGGTTTCAACCCAAAGCAACATGTGTATTGACAAGTCATTAGATAGAATCCCAGCACCTCAGAATTGAGATTATCTAGTCCTACCTTCCCTACCCATTGCAGAAATTTCTTTTGAGTAATTCCACCAACTATCACCCAGCCTTTTTGGAACAACCCAGAAGTTAGTAATATGGCCCCGTATATGGGAAGTTTTTTAAGGTGGAATTTGCCTGTCTCTCTGTAAAGTTCATTTATACATTCATGACACCTTTACTGAACCGCTGTAAATACCAGCTTTTACCATGAAACAGGCTTTGGCTCAATAGACTAAGATACATCTCATCCTTTCCTTTCTCTTCCTTCCTTCCTTCCTTCCTTCCGTTCTTTCTTTCTTTCTTTCTTTCTTTCTTTCTTTCTTTCTTTCTTTCTTTCTTTCTTTCTTTCTTTCTTTTCCTTTCTTTTCCTTTCTTTTCCTTCCTTTCTTTCTTTCTTTCTTTCTTTCTTTCTTTCTTTCTTTCTTTCTTTCTTTCTTTCTTTCTTT
>NW_022900913.1:58453448-58536065 GCF_012274545.1 Fukomys damarensis | reverse complement strand
TTTTGTCTTTTTCTTTTTTCCTTCCTTTTCTTAAACCACAGAAGTTTTCTTGTAGTTTGGAAGCTGGAAGTACAAGATAAAAGTATTAGCAGGCTGATTTCTTCTGAGGACTCTCCCCCTGGCTTGAAAATGGCTGCCTTCTCACTTTGTCTTCATATAGCCTTTCCTCTTCTATATGTACAAAAATGGGGTTGATCCCCCCCTCCTAATTTCTTTCTCTTATAAGGACACCAGTCATACTGAATTAAGAACCATCCTAATGGTCTCAGTTTAACTTAGTAATATTTTGTTTGTTTGTTTGTTTGTTTGTTTGTTTTGAGAACCAAGTGCTTTATTTCTTCGGAAAAACAAATCCATATCACAAGTGGTTTCTACACTGATTTCTTCTTCCTGTGGCCTACAGCACCAAAGGGAGGCAGCAGCTGGTGCTGGTGATGAAACCCTGGGCCTCACCTTGGGCAAGTGCAGCACCACTGAGCTACACAGCCAGCCTGGAAAAATCCTTGTTTTCTTTTCTTTTTTATATTATCATGTATATGTAGATTTAACACATAATTTCCTGTTCACCCCTTTCTCTGATGCCAGATCATATGCTACTTGAGGGCAGAGGTTACGGTTTGGATCTTCTTTTTATGAAAGCAAATGTGCTTTATTTATTTATTTATAATCTTTAAAGGCGTATGATGGTCAATTTTATGTGTCAACTTGACTGGGCTCAGAGATTCCTACCTCGTAAGACATTATTTCTGAGTATGTCTGTGAGGGCATTTCTGGTAGAGATTAGCATTTGAATTAGTAGATTGAGCACAGATCAACTTCATCCACGTGCTTGGACATTGTCCAATATGTTGATCTGTGCTCAAAACAATTCCCATGATGTTCTCCCCCGACCTTCTCTCTTGGTTCTCTTTAATTCATTTCTATTCATAGGAAAATTCTTATGTGTTTATATACAATATGAAGTTTTGAAGTATATGTATAATATAGAATGACTATATCTATCTAATAAGTGTGTGTATTATTCCACATAAACATTTTTGCACTAAAATTATTGTCTAGTACAATTTTAATGCTAGAATTTTGCTTGTAATATGGAGTATCCATTATTAGCATATTCATTTTGCTTATGAGTCACATATAAATTTCATGAATTTAAAGGTATTAACTAAATGCCTTAGCCTTGGGAACACCCAAGGCAATCAACAGCAGAATGAGCAGACACCTGAAGCTTCAGTCACACTACGGCCACATCATGCAACCCGGGAATGCATGAACTGCAACCACTGCAAGCTCAGGGCTGGATCACATTAGCACTTTGAGTGAGAGGAGCCAGGCAAGAAAGGGTATACTCTTTACAGTTATATAAATCCTGAGTCAGGCCACTGGAGTCACTGTCATCAGAAGCCTGGGGATGGTTATCTTTGGGGGTGGGGTATAGTGTCTGGGAGGGGACAAGGTGAATTCTGTGCTGGATGGGGGATTCTGTTCTTAGTCCCATTGCTGCCATTCAAGTGTGCCTATTTGCTGAAAGTCCACCCAACTATTCACTTAAGGTCTTTGGTGATTCTCTGTAGGTACATTACATTTCAATCAAGAGTATACCAAAAATCATCAGAAACATTGGGAAAAATTCCCATCAGCCTTAAGAACACTGATGGAAAAATACAATTCACATTTTTCAGCATAAGTATATAAACACACAGTCCAGAAGGTGGTCTGGAAGAGAACCAGGTCTTTATAACTGATAAAAAGAAATCTGAAAAAATAGCTCCAATTTCTGTAATGTGTAGAGTCCCTGATGAGCTCTGTGGTGCAGGATGAATGAGCAAGGGTGATCATGCTGCACACTTCTTTAAAATGTGAGAATTGCTGCTGTCAAGAGCCCACCACTGCCAGGCAGTACTGGAGACCCTGTGTCTCCTTCTCTAGGACAAGATCTTCTCTCAGAACCAGAGGGATTTTTGTTTTAAAAACAGTAGTAACTTGGCAGCTCTAGTCCTTCATATGAGAGCTCTGCTTCATGATCTTTGCATTTTATTTGAATGCTGTAGTCATGTGGAGCTCAGTCAGCTTGTAGAAAATAAATTCCCACTCAGTAAGAAAACCTTGTGAGGCTGTTTGTGATAGTTAAATCTTCACACAATTGTATATTCAAGTTGAATACCAATGCTTTGAAATGGACATGTACTCATATATTCAGAGTTCCCTCCATGATCATCCTCCCTCTCCTTTTTAAAGATTCAAACACCACCTCCCCTATGAAGCCCTCCCTAACGTCCTTCCAGAATGTTCTGCTTTCTCATTTACTTGCTCTGAACTCGACTTGTATCTTCAACCATTTTTAAAGAGTGGTAACATAATATAGTAACGTGGCAGTCTTTAGATTATAAGAGAAAAGTCTCTTAATTTACCTAAGCCTGAATTTTCTTATCTTTATTTTCTTATAGGAGTGGATTATTCTGATGATCAAGTACACACCTGTGAAGTATGTAAGATGCAGAACAGAGTTTTAAAAAGGCACTACCTTTCCTCTCACCCTGCACTGGTTTTTCAAAATACATATCGCCTCAGAACATGGACTATTGTGGTCTATATCTAGGTCACCCCAAAGCCCACACCCACGATGGGTGTGTGATACAGGATCATGGATGGACTTATAGCTGGGTGTGATGTTGAGAAGTGAAGCCTGGTGGGAGGAAGTGGGTTGCTGTGGGCGTGGCCTGGAATGGTGTATATCCTCCCTTCTTCCTTGATGGCTTCCTGCTTGCCCAGCCATGGACTGTTTCTCTTCTGTCATGCTTATCTGTCATGTGCCATCCTGCCTTGGAACGAGTGGACTATGGACTGAAACCTCTACGAACTGTGATCCAAAATAAACCTCTCCTCCTTTAACTTGTAGCTGGTGGGTATTTTGTCGCAGCAAGGAGAAAGTAGCTGAGACATGGACTAAATCTCATGGAACAAATTTATCACTTAGTATTCCCCCACCCCACTAAAGTAAATGATACACACTCATTGTCCATTTTGTTCACTTCTGAGCTCAAAATACCTAGAACGGTGTGCGCAACTTTGTCGGAGGTGCCCCAGAATACTTGGGGAAGGAATCAACTATCCTCTACCCTGTCCGTATCCACTCCAGAGAGCATTGTAGACATATTAATCACCATAAGAGTCAAGATTTTGAAGTACAGGGAGCCTCCTGCATATGGCTTCTTTTACCCCTTGCAGAGTGTGGCATGGAGGCTGTGTAAACAGGATTCTTTGAGAAGATAATAGCAGGTTACTGTGCTGCTAACACTAAGCAATGTAAGATAGATTTAAACCACAAAGTTAAGAGTAGTCAGACTTTGGCATAAAAGAACATAAACATTTAGCCCCAAAGTAGCATCCTGAGTCACAATAGATTAATTTATATGTAGTTTGGCTTAAAGTTGCTGCAAAGCCACTTAATACATTCAGAATAGAAAAAACGAGAAATACATAAAAGCCATGAGGGAACACTTTCTGGTGCTATCAAACAAAAATGATTTTTCTCCTTTTTTGGTGTTGTAGAAGAATGCACAGCCTATACATGATCCATAAAGACATGAGACAAATGCTTGACAAGTCATTGGAAATGATAAAAATAAAGCTTGCATACTCTGTGCTATTTGGCTTCACTGCATAAGGTTTTGCATTATCAAAGGTTTAATGCTTATTCACTTAGAAATCAAAATATGCATTAGCTTGGGTAGAGGGTGAGTTGGACTACAAATAATTATTCAGAAATACAAGTCTAGTTTGGACTATCCTGTGTTCAACTAGGAGAGGCGGAAGGAACAGTGGTTAATCACCTGAAACTTGGAATTGTGCAGCCTGAGCTTGAATCTGGATTACCAGCTATGAGTGCCTTTCAGTTTAAATCTCCATGATAGCTGGATTTCAGTAGAGCAAGAATGCAAGACAGAGACTGCAGTTTTATATCCAAATCCTGGCAGTGACATAGCAGCAAGTATTTCTGCCATTTGTCACTGGTCAGAGACCAATCCTGGTGTCATACTGGAAGAGACTACTCAAGAGTGTGACTACCACGTAGAGCTAGTTGGGCCATCTTGATGGCTAGTTTTCAAGTTAGATATAGCTGATCCCTGAAACCAAAAAAAAAAAAGAAAAAAAAACCCACCTCAAGTTAGATATAGCTTAGCTCGAGGCTGGCAGGCATCCCTCTCTCTACAAATGGGCTTTCTACATGGCCAGCTTGGGCTTATTGCATGGTATTGCCAGAGTAGCCAGGTGTCCAACAAAGCTATTTGTCTTACCCAGAAGAAACATTCTAAGGCCTAATATGGAAGCTGCCAGTCCTCCTAAGACCTAGGCTCAGAAGCCACATCTGACCACATCTTAAGAGCTAAAGCAGGAACAGAGTCCACACAGGGTCAAGGGGAGGAGAAGCAGACTTCACCCCCCCGGTCAAGTCACATTGCAACATAAGACGAGGATAAGAGGGATCTCTCACAGATATTGTCGGAAAGGCAGTCTACCACATGGAACAGAGAAAACAAAGAGGAGTCTGGCACTGGTTCTTTGACAGAAAGGAGTCCCAGACCTTGAGATAAAATGAGACACGGCATTTGAGGGAGGAAGAGCCAGTGTAGCCACTGAACACAGTGCAGCTGGAATAATAGGAGCAGAGCCACGGAAGCCAAGAAGCATGAATCACTTGTGGGGATGCATGGAAATGAGTTGACAGGAATAGGAAAGTCACAGGGACAGACGGGAGACAGGGACAGAAGTTACTGCCAAGAGGCCCTGCACTTTAAAATGAGAACACAGACTTGGAAGTAATGTCTGTAGGGTTTTGAGGATGTGACCCCATCAAAACACTTCAGAAGCAAGGACCTTGGTCCTTATGAAGCATGTACCTGATGCCAGGCACTGAGCTAAGTGTTTCATATACATTAGCTGATCTAATTCTTATGCCAAGCCAGCAAGGTGAGTCTGATCATCTTTGTTTTTTAGATGGAGAAGTTGGAGCCTAAGAATTTGAGTAGCTTGTGGAGGTTAACAGAGTGAATAAATGGAAAATTTGGATTTCACACTCAATTCTGTTTGAAAGCTTGCTCAACTCATTTTTTTAAAAAAAATTGTTTACATTTTTCAGTAATGGAAATTTAACCCAAGACTTTTGTACTGAAGTTCATCCCTAGCACCTCACCCCCGCCCTTTTCTAATAGAGGACCTTGTTAAGTTGGCCAGGCTGAGCTTAAACTTGCAATCCTCCTGCCTCAGCCTCCCAGAGTGCTGGAATTACAATATGCAGCACAACTCCTGGCACAGCTCATGTGTTTGTTGTCACTGTAGTTTCATAAGAAAGAAATCTTATGAGGCACCTGAGTGAATCGCATCCAATATAATGACTTGTGGCCAAAATTTCTATGACATCCAGAGTAACCAGACTGCTTGAGCAGTGCCCTGGACAGAACCAGGAGTGGGTGCCATGTTATATCAGGTGGGAGGGAGTAACCAGTGTAAACACTGGGCTGGGAAGCTGGTAGAGCAGCAGCCGCAGGGAGAAGGTAAAGCACAGGCCGGTCCAGATTTAGGGAGGAATTCTAGTAGGGGGAATGTTAGGTTCTCCTTCAGCTGTAGATAATGACCAGATTCTCCTTGACTAATGGTGCAGCTTCTGGAAGGATCACAGAGAGCAGTGAACGAGGACAAGATCCCCACTAGATAAGTTGAATTAACTCATGCAAAATGGAGTTAAAGAGTGGATGCCGACTGCAAATCTTGCATCCAGATTGTTCTTACCACCAGTATTTAATCCCTCACAACCTTCTTAGATTGAGGTTAGAGGACTTTGCTGTGGCCTCCTGTGGATGCATCCTTCTTCATAAGATAGTCTCAAAGCCAAAGGCACGTGTGTACCATGTGAAACCCATTGCCTATCTCTAAATACATGGTCTCTTAGCTATTTCCCTTGTTGCTGGGAAGGAGAGGCTTATTTGGGCTCACGTTTCAGTCTTTAATCAGCTGGCTCCAAGGTAGAGAGGCATGGTAATGGACATTGTGGAGGAGAGCTGCTCATGGCATGGCTAACACGAAGCAGAGAGAGCCAGGGAGGTGGGAAGGGAGGATTAGCCCTCCAGATCACCCCCAGAGTGATTTGCATCTTCTGACAAGGACCCATCTCCTAACAGCAAGTCAGCTGTAAGGCCCCATAATCCAATCTTCTTCCAAGGGTCCCATCTATGATCCCCTGAGACTTTAAGGGTCCTCTAGATACAAACCCTAATATTCCTCTGTGGCTCCCCTAAAGACTTCTGTGAATTTCTTTATGCAAAATATACTTAATCTAACTCTAAGAGTTGCCAAAGTCCTAACAGTTTCAGTGGAAAAGTCCAAGTCCAAATTCTCCCCTAAGACTTAAAGCAAACTCTTAGTGGTGAGCTTCTGTAAAAATAAAAAAGTTAAACGCTAGTAAACATTTCCATTCCAAAAGGGAAGAATAGCGGGGTAGAAACCAATGAGACAAAAGCAAGGCTGAAATCCAGCAGGGTAAACATTACATTTTGTAGTTCCGTGTTCAGCACCTGGGAAAGCTATGGTGCGAAGGGAAGTCCAAAGGGCTGGGGCAGTCCCACTCTTACAGCACTGTCCATGGTTGTTGCCCTCATAATTTCTCTCTTGGTCTGGCTTTGCTCACGTCTTACAGCTTTCCTCAGATGTTCTATGTCCCTGGCTTCTCCAACTTCCTGGGTTCTCTACTCTACTCTACTTTTGGCTTCTACTCTCACAACTTCATGCACTGTTCTCTTAGGTGCACACTGCCTAGGCTCCTAGGCCTTCTCAAATCTGTGTGGGAGCTTTCCTGACCTCATGTTGCATTCTGTGTGTCATCTAGCACCTCACTGAAGAGGGCGCTGACCTAGTTAAGATCTCTTCAAGTTTTAATGTTTTCTATTCCACACATGGGTCCTTAACCGAATAGACTAATAACTGATGCCAATGAGATGATCTTGTGTGTTGCTGCCTGGCCATCTGCCGTGAGGCGTGGGCTTCATCTCAGGGGTAGGGATAGCTAAAGCTCCAGAATGGAGCCACATTGCTGGCCACAGCCAGCTGGCATCACTGAGGGCTAAACAGAAAATAAGGGATAGGGCAAGGGCCCATACTGACCAACCCTGGGCAGTGCAGTGGGGCTCATAATCCCATTTCTTTTGCTATGGTATCGCCAGTTCTGCTGACCTGAATGTCTAGTCCTGGGAAAAGCAGCCGCTTAAAAAATGACCAGTATCATTTTAGAAACACTGAAATGAGAACCCTTGATAAATGAAGCCCTGTATGGTTTCTTGGTGCTGTCATGCTGTTTATTCTGGACAGGAGGGGATCTAATTGAAGTTTTTCATGTGCTTATCTGAGCATTTACCAAGCAACCCTGCAAAATGACTTGATTATGTGATTCCTCTGAACTGTCCACAGGGCCCTTCATTAACACAAAGGGGTAATAATTGGTGGAGTCTGAGATGCCTTGGAGAGAGCTTTAATTTTCTTAGTGATATCTCACAAGCAATTCAAGAATTATGCAAAATATAAAAGGTTTTATTTCTCACTTTACCTTTTTGGTTTTGCCTCAGAATATTTTTTCCTTTATATGCTGAGACTGATTCAATTACCCACTAGGATTAATATTTTCAGTGAGTGGCCAGCAATATGATAAAGTTACCACATTTTTATCATTTGCAATTCGCCTGGAGCTTTATGTGACTTATTAATAATTTATTATAATAACTCTGCAATATAAATATTATTACCCTCACATTGGTGTTTTGGATTTTGAAACTAAGCACACAGTAGTTAAGTGACAACCTCAAAGCTGCAGGATAGGTAAGTGACAGAGAGATGCTGGGATTCTGGCCAAGACCTGCCTGGCTCCAAATCCCATGTTATTTCCTCTATAGAGTATTTTCCCTCAACCTTCAACTATTCCACTTCCTGTTAAGAAAGGGCCATTCATTCACTCACTCATTCAAACACTCAATTTGCACATTCAGGGCACCAGGCCCTATTCACATGCTAGAAAAGGAACAAACAAGAAGATATGGTCTCTGCCCCTACAGGAATCACATTATTTTTTAATGTATCATTTAATCAACAACAATGAAACAGCTATGTTTTTTGAATATTCATCAGTTATATTATCTAATAATACATATCCATAAAAGATTTTAGCAGACTCCTTTCAAAAAAGGAGCAAATAGACCTACAGATGCCCTATTTTTGAAGCTTTTCTTTAGGTCTTCTGTACTGATGGCTATACTGCCTCCTGTCTTGCTTGGATCGGGTTGCAAGGATGGAGTCAAGTCAGGGAACTCCAGGCACCATCAGCATTTGGGAAGCTGAAAACCAAATAAATATATGGAACAGATCCTGGGCAAGTTACTGAGTCACTTCTATGTCAGTTGCAAAGAATTTAATAGTTGCTGAAATGAGCAGTAAGTACAGTTTTAAAATATTACTTCTAATGTCAACTAATTAATTCAAGATGATTGTTATAGAATGTCACTCTGACAATTAACAAATGGGCCTCCTGATGCAGTGTGACCTAGGCAATACTACAGACATTGAATATATTAACGTCTCAGACAGTCTTTTATGGGCTAGACAATTTTGGAATTGGAATTGCTATTTGATCAGCAGATGCTGGAGGAGGATTGAGCACCTTGAACAAGAAGTACAATTTCCTAGGAAGTAATTTGCTTATGGAAACTACAACGATCTAATGATGCTGGTCAACCATAGAGTCAGATGCTTGGGCCAGGGACCAGTCTCTGGCAGGCAGGAGTGGGTCAAGGTAACAAGGTTGGTGGAGAGGAAAGGAGGAGGCAAAGGGCTTATCTACTGTTACAGCTCAGTCAAAGGGGTTGATGACATGGGGAGTGGGTGACATTCCTAGCAGGTCTGAGACACTGGCTCCCTGCATCCAGATACTGCAGAACGTATGATATAAGATGTGTGCCTGGCTGTGAAGTGCAGACCACTTGCCTGGTGACTGCCTGCAACAGAGCACCAAGAGCCAAGGACCAAGCGATGATCCATCTAATGGGGAAGTTGTTGGAAGAAAATGATGTAGTCCCTTCACCAAATTACAACTTAGATGGGGGCATCATTTAGCCTGTGATAGTCGAATCAAACAAAAGACCATACTTGTAATTTTGAAAATCCATCAAATTATTTCTAAAGTGATCTGATGACTAATTTGCATATTTTACATTGTTTCATAAATGGTTGTATGTCATACTGTTTATTTGGAGAAGAGAATTTGTTAAATATTTGATTTATGTACTAATTAATATTAACATACTGATTGTTGAGTATGCTTAAGTATTTTGAGTATTACTCACGCAAAGGCCCCAGATTGGAGCTATCAAATGTTCCTTGGCTGTCTCTGATCTAAAGGAAGGTACATTTCTAAATGAGATGCACAAGAGCCAGTCAGAACACTACTGCCAAGCATATGAAAGCAGCCTCCTAGAACCACACAGTGATGGGTCTAAGCCACACACCCATCAAGAACATATCTTTACTAATGCTGATGACCTCATTATTAGAGCAGATCAACAGTACTTATTCCTGTGGGTCCCTTTCAAAAACTCTTGGATGAATAGGTGAACAATTTCCATTCCTTAGACAAATAAGATGGAATTTTAAAAAATAAAATAACAAACTTCATAGGAATAAAGTAAACCATACTTCTGAACAAAGCAATCTGTGTTGCTGGAAAATTAATGAATCAAACCAAAATATGTAAATATCCTTTCCTAAGATTATGTGAGGTCCCTTGACAGTGGTATGTATTTAAAAGAGAAGGCTTTTTATTCAGAATTTGCCAGAATGTTTAAGAAATCTCTCTAAAGTTATTTCCCTGATCTTTTAACCTTTTGAAATAATCACCAAGAAACTAGGGTAAAAGATCACCTGGATGGAGGGCCAGGGATTTAGCTCAGTGGTTCCGCTGCCTGTCTTGTGAATGTAAGGGCCCAAGTTCAATCCCCGGTACAAAAAAAAAGAGAGAAAAAAAGATCATCTGGATGGAAGTCTACCTCTGGAATTGGAAGGGCTCCATCCAATCACACTCTTAAAAGACAACAAGACTGATACATCAACCTCATCCAGTGCAGAAACTTGTTCTAATCACAGAATCTGGATGATAGTTCTTCCTAGAACTCTAATAAAAGATGCTAGATTGAATTCTAAACTGATGTTCTGCTGAGATGTATACCAAGCAAGCATCACTGGAAATTTGCATTGTAATGGATGGACAGTTTTGAGTTAAACTGAGTATTTTTAAAGCATTTTCTTCTTAGACCTGTAGAAGAGTGAAATACCCATTTACTTGTCCATGAAGTCACACATTTTTGCTGAATGAAGTAGATTAAAATGGCTAGAGACTTTATATTTGGTGCAATGGAAATAGTATTATTTTAAAAAATCTCTAATGAATACTTTTTTAGTATTGTAGTCTGTTATGAACCTTCTCAGATTCTGCTGAGAAATCACTATGCTAATTGTTAAAATGCAGTTTCCTGTACCCCACTTCAGACCTAATAAATGACCTTCTGAGGATGGAGCTGGAGAATCAGTATTTTAACAAGAACTCCAGTGATTACTGAAAATAGTGAGAGTAGAGATAGGTGATCATGTTCCAGCTAGGAGAAAGAAGGCCTTGCCTCAGCCTCTTTGTAAATCTCTGATAATTTTTGAAACATGTCAAAAACCCCAGTGTTCTCTCATCACCCATCTAATTCCAGTTTGGCTTTAAATGCAGCCACTTTATCTGCCAACTTGAACGCAGGTGTCATTCTCCTCTGAAAAGACAAATTTAGATCATTGAATGGGTTGAATATGTTACATGAGTAAGCAAGTTTTGAGACCCACTCTGCGTCACTAAAATATGCTGCCAGTGGTGACTGTTTTTCTAAAAGAAATCTTCGGAGTGGTTTCTGTAACCTAAAACCCCTGGCCAGTGCTCTGCCTTTAGAAGACCATCTCCATTCTATACATAAGAGATGTGTGCCCTCTGCATCTATCTCACAGAGCTGCACAAACAGATGAGTTAAGGACATGTACTTTAATGTGGTTTGATGATTTTATTTTATATATATTATTTTATTTTTGTGGTTGATAATCTTTTTCTTCATTGAGTTTATTGGTACATTTTAGGTATATAGTGCAGTTACATTCATCATTGAGAACTTGTACCTTTACATCACAGACCTTGGTTCTCATATTTTCCCCATACCCCTGCCTTCCCTTCACCCCCTCCACCCTCTCCTATTTACAAAGACTTTGTTTCCATTTTTTTCCTTTTCTCATATTTTTTCTTTTCCCTTATGTGGTCGATAATCTTAATCACATCATTCAACATGTCATTAAGTTCAGCTACCCAAACGTCATTAAATTTAGCTAACCAACATTTCAATGGTTGACACAGTTCATAGACTCATTAAGAATGGACTGTTTTGACCCAGGTACCAAAATTGTGCAGAAAGCCAGTCAGTCATGACAGCCACTCCATTTACGCACTTACTGACACAAAGTGACTGATTACATTTTCCTGATATATAATCATTCAAAGAGCTGAATCATTCTAGAGCTGCAATGTGGGTTGGCAACAAAAGAATGCATAAGATATACTCCTGAAAAATATATCACACAGAAACATTGTTGTCAACATCAGTAGACTGGTCAACTTGGATTATATACCATGGTGGCTCATTAACCTCCTTGAACAATTTGTGTCTTAATATCCCCTGCTCTTACATTAATTCACATAGTTATGGTGCTAGCTGAAAGAGAACATGTGCCAGTTTCTGAACTGCAGCCTCTCCTAAAAGTTCATGACAAGTGTTCTTAGAAGCAGGCAGAGACACTTCTTCACTAATAGTAAAAGTTGCCTAACCTCAGCAATGCAGTTAGTTACTAAATATGGTGCTCTCAGTGCAGACACATTTCATGAAGTGGTGAGCTTCAATAATTGCTTCTATTCTTTGTGCTCACGTTTCTTTTTTTTTTGGAAAACTCCTAAGGGTCTTTTTTAATTCAGGTTGCTTGGTCTCCATAAGGGGAAGCATTTGAGGATTTCATAGCTTCACTGGATAGCCAGTTGCTACATATTATACAAAGCATACTTGGAGAATGTGAATCACTTATTACAATGAAGAACCAATAATTTAAGTAGGACCATTGGAATTGTCTTTTAAATGCAGCTTCATTTCTACTGGTAATTTTAAAGTCTTCTACTGTCTCATCATTGAGTCTTTCCCCCTTTTCAAAGATGATCTCCAGTGAAGATTTTTTTTTATTTTGGCTAGAATTAGCCATGAGCTCACCAAAACTGTGACTGAGACAGGTGTGCAGAGCAGGAAAGAGGTGCAGATAAAAGTGGTAAATCACCAAAAGGATCACACATCATGACCAAATCAGATTCATCTCGCAAGGAAAGCTTAGCATATGGCAAATCTATAAGTGTAATACATCACAGAAGCAAGGACAAAAATCACATGAACATTACAATGGGTGAAGCCTTTGGCAAAATATCACATCCATTCATAATAAATAGGCATAGATATTAAAAAATAGTTTAGGAAGACCTTATCTCAATGTCCTTTCTAGAAAATCTACGTCCACCATCATGTTAAATGAGGAAAAGCTGAAAGCTTTCTCTCTAAAATCAGGAACAAGAGAAGAATGTCCACTATCAACACTCTGGTTCAATATACTACTCAAAACATTAGCCAGAGCAATCAGGAAAGAGGAAAATAAATAAATATGTAAATGAATAAATAAGATATGCATAAGAAAGGAAGAAGTTAAATTATTATTTGTAGATGACATAATCCTCTACCTATAAACCCCCAAAATTCCACCAAAAATCTCCTAGAATTAATAATAAAATTCACTAATATAGAAGAATACAAATCAACACACAAAATTTAATAGCATTTTCATACACCAATAATAAACTCACCAAGAAAGAAATTAGGAAAGTAATATAATACCATTCACAGTAATTGGCATCAAGAAAAATTAAATACCTAGAATTAACCTAACCATGGTATGAAAACCACAGTACTTTGAAAAAGGAGATTAAAGAGCACATCAGAAAATGGGAAAAAATAAAATGAAAAAAGGAAATGGAAAAATATGCCTTGTCCCAGGACAGGTAGCACCAAAACTGTCAAAACTAACATACAGATTTAATACAGTGCCAATCAAAATACTAATAGCATTTGTCACAGGACTAGATAAAACAATCCTAAAATTCATATAGAGCCAGAAGAGACCTAGAGTAGCAAAAGCAATCCTGGACAACAAGAAGAAAGGTGGAGATATCAGTCTCAAATTTAAAGTTATGTTACAAAACTATAGTGATAAAAACAGCAAGGTATGAGTTTTTAAAAAATGGAAATGTGAATCAATGGAACAGAACACAGAATACAGAAACAACCCCTTCCACATTCAGCTATATAATCTTTTAGAAAAGGCCCCAAAACATACACTGTAGAAAAGATATTCTCTTTAACAAATGTTGCTTGGAAAACTGGATATCCACATGCAAAAGATTGAATTTAGATCCATATCTTTCACCATGTAGTAATCTAAAGTCAAAATAGATCCATAATCCAAATGTTAAAAGAATAACATTTAATCTGCTGAAAGATAAAATAGGTAAAACCTTGAAGATATAGGTGTAGGCAAGGACTTTCTGAACAGAATACCAACTGCAAAAAAAAAAATCAAGAATCAACAAATGGGATTTTATCAAATTAAAAAGGTTTTGCACAGCAAAAGAAATAAGCAACAGAGTGAAGAGACAACCTAAAGAATAGCGGGGGGGATTCTGCTAGCTATTTCTCAGACAAAAGACTAATATCTAGAAAATATTAAGAAGTAAAAAAATTATTCCCATCCAAAACAAAAGAATGGATATCATTAAAAAAAATCAAATAATAACAAATTTTGGTGAGGCAACAGGGGAAAAGAAAGTCTTCTACATTGTTGGTGGGAATATAATCTACTACAACCACTATGGAAATCAGTGTGGAGACCCGTCAAAACACTAACTAGAATTTCCACTTGATCCAGCTATTCCCCTTCTAGATATCTTTCTGAAAGAATTAAAGACATCATAACACTCATGTTTATAGCAGCATGGTTTGCAATATTTAAATATTAGAAGTGACCTATATGTCCATCAATAGATGAATAAATTTTAAAAGTAGTATTATAAAAAATGGAGTACTACTTTACCATAAATAAGTAGTTTGAGTCATTTGAAGGAAAATGAACCTTAAGACCATGATGTTCAGTGAAATAATTCAGACACAAAACTTAAATATAGCACTGTTTCTAATATAGTAAATCCAAAATGTCAATAAAGAGCAAAAGAAAAGTTAGATGATGATAAGAAACAGAGATATTAATCTTTCACAAAGGGGAAGGAGATCAAGAAGTAGAAAGAGAAGGAGGGATGGGAGAAAAGAGATGAGAAAAGAATTAAGATGTGTTACCAGCTCCCCATGAGGTATGTAATCATTATGTATTGCAGACATGTACCAGTAAAAATTAAAAATTAATAAACAAGAAGAGTGTCAGAGCTCTAACCCAGGATGAACTGTATTTAAAGCCCTCCAAAAAGGGAAAAAACCCAACTTGCTACTATAAAGCCTGTCTTGAGATGCAGCTTAATTGTTACTTGCCACTTACTTGTAGGGTTTTGATACAAATCTGCAAGTACTGGATTTATTATGGCTTCTGCAGTCAAACCTCTCTGCTGATGTTACTCTGTATTTGCAGCTGCTCCCTATCAGAGCCTCATCTGCACCTCAGATTACCAGGCATTAGGTACTCATAAGGAACGTGAAATAGATCCCTTGCATGCATAGTTCACGTTAGGAATGGTGCTCCTATGAGAATCTACTGCTGCTGCTCATCTGATGGGGGAGCAGCTTAGGTACTAATGTGAACAGTGTGGAGTAGCTGTAAATACAGATGGAGCTTCTCTGGCTGGCAGGTCCTTGTTCTCCTGCTCTGTACAGGCTATGGACCAGTGCTAGCATCTGGCCTAGGATCTGGAAGTCCCTGATATAAAGGATATCTATGGAAAAGTTAACATATCAAATAATGAAATACTTTCTCCTTAAGATCAGAAACAAGATAATAATGCCTGAGCTCCTTGTTTCTATTCAATGTTGCACTACAAATTTAGCTATTAGGATAAGGAATTTTTAAAATACAGTCAGAGAATTACAATATCCTTACTCACTGAAGATTTAATCATGTAGAATATTTACAAGGTAATTATATAGAATATCCAGTGGAACCTACAAAAAAGTTACTTAAAATAGTTGTTACTTAATAATTGAGTTTATAGACAAAGCAGTATGCAAAATTAACAGATGCAAATTATTATGTTTCCATATACTAGTAATAAGCAAATATGTGAAGTAAAATACATTTATAATAATTTATAATTCATAATAGTATAAAATATTAGATATTTGGAAAGAAATCTGATGAAAGATATGCACAATAAAAACTATAAAATACTGCTGAACTAGACCTAAACAGAGATATATTCCATGTTCATGGATCAGAAAGCTCAATACTGTTAAGATCTCAATTTTTCCAAAATTGATATGCACATTCAAAGTAATCCACATCAAACTCTCAGCAGACATTTTTGTAAGCAAAACTGATTCTAAACTTTATATAGAAATTGAAAGACCCTAGAGTATCTATAATAACATTAAATAAGAACAAAATTTGGGTACTAACCATATCTGTTTTTAATATTAATCTTAAAGATACAGTATTTGTAACAAAGTAATACTGTTATCAAAATAGAAAAATTGAATAGAGAGTTCAGAGAACCACACAAACATGGAAAACTTAATTTTCATGAAAGTGTCAAGGAAAATCCATGGAGAATAGTTGTTTGGGAACAATCTGACAGTCTGGTGCTAGAACAACTGAATAACTAGCTATCTATATACAAAAACTGAGCTTCAATTCCTACCTCACACCATATATAACACAACACAAAACAGATCAGATACCTAAATTATAAATATTGCTGAAGAAAATACACAAGTCCTCATTTTCTACAAATGATCTTGGGCCCAGTTTTACCCTTAAACATACCCAAGTTCATCCTTTTTTACCCATGTGCTTGTTAAAACTCTGTCCCTTGCCTCTGCTGTCTCTGTCAAGCCTCTGCTCAGGCTAAACTCTCCCCCTCATTCAGTCTGCTATTTAGTGCATTAGCTTAGGAGATCTTCCTTCATTTTTCTACTAAAGATTTCTACTTATCTCCTTTAGACTCAATTGAATTTATAATATTTTGTTTGCTGTATTTTGGCCAGTATTTGCATGTTTGAAGTGGGAGGATGAGGGTGACAGTTTGCTTTGAATTGATCTTTGTGTTATTGCCTGTGTACTTCAAGTGAACTATAAGTCTCCAGTGGGTGGGAGTCAACCTTCAGACACTTTAACATACAATCTTCCACCTAATGTATTCATATATTCTAATATATGAATAGTAACATGAGGAGCTTACCAATATTTGTTGGTGTGTGTGTGTGTGTGTGTATGTGTTTATGTGTATGTATTTACCAGGATGATTCCTACATGACAAAACTGCTTCTTCAATTTGTAAATCAGGAGCTCTCAATATTTTTCCATTCCCAATTTACCAACGGTATATCATCCATTTCCATCCCTAATGACAACTTTCCTTGTTGTCTTTTGGGTTGAGGTAAAGGCATTTATCATAAGTCCTGGCATGGTGGTGCCAGGCTATAATCCCAGGACTCAGGGGGCTGAAGTAGGAGGAGCTCTTCGAGTTTGAGGCCAGCCTGAACCAGCCTTCAGCAAGAGCCTGTCTCAAAAAATATATAAAATAAAATAAAAAAATAAAAGCATGCATCAGAATCCTGGGTAAGATGCGAAGTTTTAACATACCTTCAGCCAAACTCCTACCATCTTCAATGAAAATCAATGCCTTAGTAATCCAAGCAACTTTCTGAAAAGCACTTCTCATCTAAGCTAAAATTTCCTAATGTTTATTGTTCATTTTGTATCGACACAGGTTTGGAATGGTCAGGCATGAACAAGCATTAGTGCTTTGATTGGCTTCCCCAAAGCTACACAGAAACCAATTAGACTGAGACAGCAAAAAAGGGCCATCTGACTTCCAGTTTCTCAATTCTATTAAATACAGAAACTCTTGGTCACCATACTACATTTTTCTGGGGCATCCAGCTGCAGGCATGTATTAAATAGCCTTGCAAACTGGGTCTGTGGAAATCAATTAGCTAATGTTTCAATATTAACAACTTGGAACATTTTGTTATCTTTAAGACAGAAGTTTAGCAGATGTGTTAATATTTCAGGGAATGTCTTCCTAATACATTTATTTCCTTCCAAGGAAGGGATTTCCATTGCAAAGTGATGCTTTAGGCACTAGGCAGAGCTTCTAAAAGCCCTGTTTCCTGCTGCTGCAAATAAACAGCCCAGCAGTTTCTGAACAGGCAACTATGCCATCCAAACATATTAGTCTCTTGGCTGTTTTGCTCAGACTATCTATGCACAGTTTTACTGAATGTTTGCTAGCAGAATCCCCAGCTAGGAATGCCGCACAACAAACTGTTCTACCCTTGGTGCCCCGCAATGTTCCAGGGGGGCAGCAGTCTTTCCTGGAGTACTGCTTAGGTGTCTGGACTACTATAAGAGGGAAACAAAAAAAGATGAGCTCGAGGCATGTGAGCTGTTTTTGACTTACGGTGTCTTATTACACTTTGCTGTCCTGAGTTCTCAAATTGATTCTACTGTTTGTTGTAAACAGATACAGATGGAGTGTGGCAGGATGAGGGCAGTGTGGGAAGCATGGCTTCCTCCAGGCAGTCTTTGGCAGAGGGAAACTCACTGGAGACCTGCAGCCTGTCTCTGCTCTACCTTTAGCTGAACCTGCAACTTTGAGTAAGTCACTTCCCTCCTTTTATATTGTAAATAAGTTTTCCAGCAAGACTGATACTAGAAAAATAAACTTGAAACATCTAAAATCGAATCTAAAACATAAAGGATTGAAAAAAACTCTATAATTTGAACAGGTTAATATCACTGACAAAGAACTACAGATTGGTGAAAATAGTAAACAAATAAACCATAAAAATTGGCACAGGGTAGGAACAGGTTTCACGGTACACGAAAAGCAAATTACCGATAAAGAAGTAACCACATGCTTTAAAATGTCAGAAAAATTAAAAATCAAAACGAATTTTTGTGCATCTGATTAACAAAGATGAAAAAGAAAAAGGATTAACCTACAGGGCTGGTGAAAGTTCAGAGACACTCTCATATCTTGTGAAGGCAATGCTCCAACACTCTTATTTAAGGGAATTTACCTTATAGAAATAGGAACATTACTCAAAGATACATGTAATGTGGAATTTTATTGCTGAGTGAGAAAACAAAGTCAGAAAGTAATCTCAACCTCCACTACTAGGGAAATGCTTGAATAATTAATCTATCTTACTGGTTCTCAGCCAGGGGTGTTTCATACTCTAGAAGCCCTTTGGCAATGCCTGGAGACATGTTTGATTGTCACAGCTGGAGGCCAGGTGCTACTGGCATCTTACAAAAAGGATCGCCTCTCCCAAAAGAAAACCCCACAAAGAGTTCACTGGACCAAATACCAATAATGCTGAAGTTGAGAAACCATATATATCTGAAAGTGAATCCCTGAGAAAATATTTAAGTCAAAGAGAAAGATTTCGAGCAATTTATAATATCCTATTCTTATAATATCCTAGTCTTCATATATTTGCTTGACTGTGGAGGAGAGTATGGAAATATTCAGGCCAAATTGATAACACTGCTTATCTTGGGATGGACTAGAGAATTCCTGTACTCCCTAACACACACACACACACACACACACTAACATTCCTGTACTCCTGTTGGCTTGTTTTAATCAGAAGCATTTGTGGTGCTCCTGAAAAAAACATATTTCTAGGCCATATTCCAGAGCTCTTGGATCAAACACATCGATCTGATCATTTTAGGAGCTTTAGAGCTCCATCCCCAACCCGCCCCCAGTTATTCCTTGTTAGAGAGGAAGCTGCCTATGATTCCGAGCCCTTACAAAGCATCTCAGACCTCTCTCTCCTACTTTGTTTATACAGCAAAGTATTGTTTGGGAAAATGTTCCCTGAAACCTAGAAATGATGCTTACAGAGGCCACCTGAAAGAATCAAATGAAAAGATAAAATTATTTTTTAAAGTAGGAAATAATTTTATATTTAGTAATCATTCCAGGAATAGAAGCTCATATTTGCAAATGTTAGGTATTGTGAATCAGCCCTTTAAAAATAACTTTTAAATACAGTTAGTTTTTTCATTTTGGAAATAAAATACACACTTACAGGGCAGAAAACACCAGAACAAATATCCTAGTCTTGTGCAAATTGCTATTGGTGCTTGGGAAGTAAAATTTCCAAATGACCGCATAACATATACAGATGTTTTTCCAAATTGCTGAGTGAATCTCAAACAACTTAGATGTAAATATTATCTACATAGGAAAACTGTACCAATAACTCAAACTACGATGATAAAGATCCTGACGTAGCAGAGGCACATAAAATGATTTCATGAAATAAAATAAGGGCATAACATATTTCTAAGTTAACTCATTATCTTTTAAGTAACTATGTATGTATAATCAAAGCAATAAATTCATCACCAATAAAAACAGCAAAAGGCTTACAACGGGATTTTTAAGTGTAGATAGATTTAAGAATGACCAGATCAGAGAGGTTTCACTAATTATGATATCAGACATGATACAGAAGGTTGGTTGCTGTGGATATTTAGGTATTTATGGCCCTGAGATCTTCAGTGACTCCATGGCTTTGGTTTTTGTGGGAACATGAGATTTCCTAGAAGAAAAATATGTTATAGTTGGGAGAAAGAGGCAGAGAGAGAGAGAGAGAGAGAGAGGAATCTGTATGGTATTGCCCTACAGGTAATATGTAACAAACTTTTAATGCCAAACAGTTTTGTTGTAATATATGAGATGGCATGGGTGTGGTAAATACAGAACCTTGAGCACAGGCAAGAAGTTGGACCTGCTAACTCTGAAGAGTACATAGTTTTGTGCTAGCACCTGTCACTCATGGGAAGGCAGGTACTTGGGAAGGTGCTCTGTTGTTTTAAGGCCAGGAGGGCATATGTTCATGTACAGGCATTCTGAGAAAAGCAAATCATACTTCAGTGCATGGGACAACTCTAGGAGTTAACACAGCTGTTAGGCATTAGCACCAGGGAGCTAGCAGGTGACAGAAGAAAGCTGTCTTCCTAAGCTTCCATCTCTCAGCCTAGCTTTGCTATGGCTGCAAAATGGTATGGGATAAGTCATTTCAACCTTGGCTCCCTGTTCTGCTCAGTGGAATTATTAATGTCTTCCTGAACACCAAGGAGTAGGAAGGATCCAAGAACAATTTAAGAGGACACAATAGGGCAGTAATAATTTCAATGATCTTGATGAAGTTATTCATTTTGATTTTAGGAATAAGACAAAATAACTTTTACTTAAAGGATCTTAATATAATAAAAGGCCAGTTAAAAACTTTCCTTGTGATTCAGTATCCCAGGCACTTTTGAGTATATAATGATGAAACTAAAAATTTCTGTGATTAATCAGATGAAATGAAATACAGGAAATTTCAAATGAAGTATTAGCAAAAATGTACTTTTAATTACTGTATAAAATGACTTTTCCAGAAAAGGAATAAAGTAGATGTTATTAGATAAATAAATACTTAAAGTACCTTCAGACCTGTTCTGTATCATTTAATTGCATATTCTTAAATGAAGTTCAGTTCCCCAAATACTGTATTAATTAGGACTTACTGGTGTGAAACACATTGCTGAGTACTAGGAATAGTTAGATAAATGTGAAATGGAGTAAAGATGGAACAGTAGAGTTTCCACAAAGGCAGCTGAAGGGGTTGATAAAAATTGATCTATATTGTGGTAAGTGAATAGGAACATGATGCTATTAATAACAGAATGCAATTTGTCTCTAGATTGAACGTTCATTTGTTACAACCAAACATTTGTTCTTTCAGTGCTTAGAAATATTGCATTAAATTCATATAATTCACATCTTCAAGTTTTATAAAATAGAACAAATCAGGTCATTAATTGAGTATTGATGTCAGTACATACAGGAATTTAAGAATTTAATATAACTTGCATGGGTGTCTATTAGGGTAAATAAAGCTCCCAAACAAAGAAACCAGATTAATTTGCATGTTAAACTTATGAAGAACACCTCTGTCTTAGCCCCTTTTTGGCTGATGCCTGATTAATGAGCTTGGGCTTTAATCAAGTGGCAAACCAAAACAATTGCTGGAATAGGCCAGTGACTTTTTCCATGTATCTACTCATGCCTTAATAAACTGCTAAACAAATTCTAAATTTTAGTGACCTGATACAATACAATTTTATTCCTGATCACTTACCTGTCCAATGTTAGCATTCCTGATGGTTGCTTCCAATATGGTCATTCAGAGAGGTGAGTCCTTCCTTCTGTGGCTGGCCCTATCTAGGATCTCAGAATCTTAGTTGCATAGATGATGTAGAAAGGCAGAAGGGGCAGACAGCACAACTACTACCTATCTTGGCTCAGAAGAGACACTTCACATTCCACTGGAAAGAAACAGTTACCTGGGCATTCCGAGTTGCAAGGAAGGCTGGGAGATGCCATCCAGCCCTATTCTCAGAATAGTGAGGAATGAGTTAGATTATCAGTAAACTCCACCCTCAGATCTTCCCACAAAGAGAACACATTACTTCCTCTGCAAGGGAGACAGTCCAAAGTCCCTTCAGTAAGCTATGCAGAGCTGAGCACAGGATCTTTGGATGATGGACTGCCATTGCCATCAGATCTGTGTACGGTTTCTAATGACTGGATCACATGTGAGCTAAGAAGGCAGGTTTCTAGCTGCTGCATGCTCCACCCTCAGCATACAGTTGTAGAGCAGGGACAATGACTAGAACAACTCTCATCTAGAAAAGTGAAGGATGGAACACATACAAATGATGAAACCCTGAGAGATGGATGAGATGTCTTGTGACTGATGTAGTGGGATTCCCTTGACAGAAAATTGCTATAAGCAATCATATCTCTAAAACAAGAGTACCTTGATAATGCCTCCTGAACACTTTGGTTTTCAGAACCCCATCTCTATTTCTTCTCCCTCTAAATGATCCAGCCATTGATTACATTTTTCAATGCTCATTAATCTCTGTCCTCTCCTCTGCTCTTTTCTCCTAGTCTCCTTCCCTTAAGGAAATTGGGACAATAGAGAAGCCCGCAGAAGGCAGGTAAGCAGGTAATTAAGCACTGTCTTCTGACACGACATCCAAAATTATCTCTATTCAGATGAGAGATTCAAAAGAGCCTCCACAGTCATCAACATTTTTTTACTGCACGTTCAGTTTTCTATCAATCCAATCCTGTGTAAACAAGGACTATAGTTGTGTTGCTCCAGTTTATCTAGCTTAATCTAGTATTCAGGGTGCCAATTCTCAGGTTTTAAAACCTCTTAGGGCTCCTGTACAAAAAGGATTTCTCCTCTGAGTTACAACTCAGTTCCTGTGTGGACATGTCAACATTTTTCTTTTATACTCTTCCCTGAATCTCCTCCTTCTTGACTTTTGCCATGTCTAATTACACCATTTAAAAGGAAAATTCCATTACTTTTGACACACTGTTGAAAAGCTTGAAAAATAGTAGTCTGTGATTTAGATGTTGTGAGACTTGGGTTTCAAAATTCAAATATCTTAGTATTATGTTAAACATATCACTTAATTTGTGCCATTTTGAAATCAAAGGCCCCTTGGTTTTGATTATGCTTACCCTTTAGAAGAAAGATACATTAATTCCAGCCTGAAGTTGCAATTTGATGTATGAAGAAAAGAGAGAACTCTTCCATTCTCTTTTTAAATAAAATTTAAGGGTTCAGATTCAGAGAGCAGTGTCTGCCATTTTACTTTACACAGAATGAGGTTTATGACGGTCTACCAGATGGCTTCAGAATCTTTGAATGGCAAAAGAAAAGCTTTTTGGATGGCTTTTCAGGAAATGTTCAAATCTCTGCTATAGAATTGGGTCACCCCGGTGCATCTACCTTTTCTACAGTCAGAAAGCTAGCTGTTGAACAACCGGGGCACAGCCACAGCAGACCTGCCTAACACCACGAGGCTACCACACCGTGACCGTACCCATGAGCAAAGTGAATGCCTCCTGCCTCGTCTCCCAAAGTCTACGGGGGTTGTGACCAGACACTGGGTTCATGATCCCTCCAAATCAAGCTTACAGTAAAACCCACAGAAGCCACTAACACGCAGCTTTCCCCTCCCTACCATGTCCCAATTTTACATGAGTGGTACCTGGATCAAACTCAGAAACTTAGCTGCGGCTGCGGAAGAATTTGAGGGAGGAGAAAGTCTGCTCTTATCCATTCCAACAGGTAAGATAGAAATGAATTTCTAACAGTGAGTGGCTATAATTAAATATTAAATGGTTTCTGTATTAGTTAAGTAATGAAATTTTGGAAGAAACAGTAATTTACACTCTGAAGATTAATGAGGAAATGCTGAAGTGCTATTTTTAAAAATGCAATGAGAGACATTACTTTACAGAAATTAACTCATTATTATTAATAAAGTATTGGGAACTCTGAAATGTCAGTATTGTATTGTTAGGGCTCAGATTATGTATTCAGTAGAAAAAGTAACACAGTGCTGAAGATCAAGTTAAGAGCCCAAGATAAGAGTATTCAGTAGAGCCAAGGATATAAAGCCAATAAATGCTGCATAGGGCTAAAATCAAGTTCATGTTTTTCATGATGAAATTATAAGGGGTAGATTTATAATCAAGTAAAATATAACTCTTTACTCCATAATGTGTGAGCAATTATGGAAGCATAGGAAGGTAGTGAATTTTGATGATAAACACAGCTGTTTAGATGTTTCCTGCAGGTGGGCATTTTATTATGTTAATGACATTATCACTTTCACCTGCTGAGCGGGCTCGATTACCCCCTCTGACTGGAGCAAGGCAGAAAGCAAGCCAGGCCTTCAGGCTTTCTACAACAGAGGCAACTGGGAAAGCACAGTGTTCATTTTGCTCAATACAAACCGAACTGGATGCAGGCTGCCATTTATTGAGGGCTTTCCGTAGTCCATACGAAGAGGAGGTTTTACCTTGTTTTACTTATTACATCATCCCAAGAACCCTGGAAGGCCAGTGTTCCTCACTATCGGTACCATTTTTTCTTGTTTTACAATTAACTTTATGTTTATTAGTACATATCTGTCACACACATTGACCACAGTCATCGTAGGGAATTTGTACCTGTAGATGATATATCTTTTTTTTTTATTTATTTATTTTTTTTTTTTATTGAGTTTATTGGTACATTTAGGGATACAGTATAGTTACATTCATTGTTGGGATCATGTACCTTTACATGGCAAGTCTTGATTCTCATTTTTTTCCCCTTACCTCTGCCCTCCCTTCACCCCCTCCTCCCCTCCCCATCTCCAAACACTTTATTTTCATCTTTTCATTCTCTCACATTTTTTTCTTTTCCCTTTTTGTTCTTCCCCTACGTATCACACCTTCCCTACACCTTTAGCTCCTTTCCTCCCATTTCTAAATGTCAGTAATCTTATTAGAATCTTATGCATTGTTGCAGAATATTCACACCAGGGAAACTATTTGGTATTTACACATGTGGGACTTATTTATTTCACTTAGGAGTATATCTTCAATATGTATCCATTTTCCTATGAATGAATCTATTCTCTCGCTCTTTATGGCTGAGAAATATTCCATTTTATAGAAAAACCACATCTTCTTTATCCAGTTTCCAACGGATGGGCAAATAGGTTGTTTCCAAGATTTAGCTATTACAAACTGTGCCGCTATAAACATGGGTGCACATACTTCTCTGTGATATGATTCTTTTAGTTCTCTTGGAAAGATACCCAACAGAGGGATGGCTGGGTCAAATGGAACCTCCAGTCCAAGCTCTTTGAGGTATCTCCATATTGATTTCCATAGTGGTTGCACTAGTCTGCACTCCCACCAACAATGGAGGAGGGTTCCTTTCTCCCCACAACCCCGCCAACATTTGTTATTGTGTGATTTCTTGATAGCAGCCATTCTTTGTGGGGTGAGGTGGAATCTCAGTGTTGTTTTCATAGATGATATATCTTAATTCTTCTTATTTTCCCATTTCCTTCCCCTCCCTTCAACCTTAACCCTCTCTCCATTTACAAAAGCTTTGTTTCCATTGTTTCCTCCCATTCTCTCTTTTTTCCTTTTCCTTTCCCTCTCCCCCTTCAACCCTCCCTTTTTCCCCTCCCATTTGAACATATTCTTACTTCCCAATATCTATCTTCCATTATGCTCCTTATTTATAATTTGGGTTTCTCACACAAGAGAAACAATGTAATATTTAAACTTTTTTAACCCATTTATTTCACTGAAAATTATGATCTCAAGCTGCATCCATTTTCCTATGAATGACTCAACGTCATCCTTCTTTATGGCACAGTAGTACTCCATTGGGTATAAATACTACATTTTTTAAATTTATCTGTTGATGGGCATATGGGCTGTTCCAAAATTTAGCTTTTGTAAATTATAAACTTGGATATGCATATATCACTGTGTAATGCTTTTAACTCTTTTGAAAAGATACCAAGAAGGGGAATAGCTGAGTCAAATGGAACCTCTAGTTTTTAGTCTTTTGAGGAATCTCCATACTGATTTCCATAGTGGTTGCAGCAGTCTACACTCCCACCAACAGTGGGGAAGGGTTCCTTCTTCCCCACAACCTCACCAGCATTTGTTATTGATTGATTTCTTGATGATAACCATTCTTTCTGAGGTGGGATGAAATCTTAGTGTTGTTTTAATTTACATTTCTCAAATGGCCAGTGATGTCTAACATTATTTTCATATATTTATTTGCTATTTGCATTTCTTAACCTGAGAAATGTCTATTCATTTTAGATGCCCATTTTTGGGTTGGGCCTTTAAGGGTTTTTTTGTTTTGTTTTTTATTTTTTAGTTCTTTATATATCCTAGATGTTAGTCCTTTGTCTGAAGAGTAGCTGGTACAGTTTTATTTTTTCCCCATTCTGTGGGTTATCTGTTCACTCTGTGGGTGGTTTCTTTTTCTGTGCAAAAGCTTTTTAATTTGATATGACCCTAGTTGTTGATTCTTTGTATTATTTCCTGTATGATGAGGGTTTTGTTCATAAAGTCTTCTTGAGTTTTCTATTCTATCTCGAAGCATATTAAGTGTTTCCATTTTTATACTTAGATCTTTGATCCATTTTGGTTTTAGTTTAGTGTATGGTGAGAGGTATGGGTCCAGGTCCAATTTTAGGCATGTGGAAAGCCAGTTTTCTCAGGACCATTTATTAAAGAGTCTATCATTCTTCCAATGAAGGTGGTTGGCCCTTTTGTCAAAGGTTAGTTTTCTGAGTGTGCTTGGAGTTGGTTCTCCATCTTCCAATCTGTTTTGGAAATATGGATATTTTCACTGTATTGGTTCTGCCTGTCCAAGAAAAGGGGATATCTTTGTATTTTCCAATATCCTCTTTGGTTTCCTGCTTAAAAATACAGTAGTTTTCAATGTATAGGTCTTTTAATTTCTTTGTTAGATCAATTCATAAGTATTTCATTTTTCTTGATGCAATTGTGATAGGTGTTGTTTCCCTGACTTCTCTCTCAATGAATCTGTCATTGGTGTACAGGAATGCTATTGATTTTTGAGGGTCGACTTTATATCCTGCTATTTTACAGAATTTGGTTCCTAATTTTAGGAGGCTTTTCGTAGAGTATGGGGGCTCTTCTATGTAGAGTATCATGTCATCAGCAAATACTGATAATTTAATTTTTCCTTTTCTATTTCTATTCCTTTTATTTCTTTCTCTTGTCTAATTGCTCTGGTTAATGTTTCCAGAACTGTATTGAACAGGAGTGATGATACTGAGCAACCTTTGTCCTGTTCCTGATTTTAGAGAAAAAGCTTTTAGTTTTTGACCATTTAGTATGATGTTTGGTGTTGGTTTGTCATAGACGGCCTTTATCAGATTGAGACAAAGACCTTCTCTTCCAATTTTCTGTAGTTTCTTTTTAATCATGATTGGGTGTTGGGTTTCATTAAATGCTTTTTCTGTGCATTGAGATGATCATATGGTTTTTATCACTGGTTCTGTTAATATTGTGTATTACATTTATTGATCTGCCTATGTTGAACTATCCCTGCATCCCTGACATAAATCCTACTTGGTCATGTTGTATAATCTTATGATTTACTGCATTCTATTTGCCAGTATTTTATTGAGGATGTTTGCATCTCTGCTCATTAAGTAGATTGGCCTGTAGTTCTCCTTTTTGGTTGGACACTTCTCTGGATTTGATATCAGTGTAATGCTTACTTCCAGGAATGGGTTTTTTGTGTATTGTTTCCTTTTCAAATTTGTTAAAGAGTTTGAGAAGTAGTAATATTAGATCTTCCCTAAAGTTCTTGTAGAGTTCAACAGTAAATCCATTAGGATCTGGACTATTCTTTCTTTGTAGTTTTTCACTTATATCTTCAACTTCATTGATTGATACTGGATTGTTTAGAATTTTTATATCTTCTTGATTCAGCTTTGATAATTCATATGTATCTAGGAATCTCTCCATTTCTTCTGAGTTTTCCATCTTATTGGAATACAGATTCTCAAAGTAGATACTGATGATCTTCTGGATATCTGTGGATCCATTGTGATTTCATTCCTAATTACACAGATTTGAGTCTTTTCTTTTTCTTCGGAAAAGGTTGGCTAACAGATCATCTATTTTGTGTAGTCTTTCAAAGAACCAACTCATTGATTCACTGGTCCTTTGTATTGTTTTCTTAGTCTCAATTTCTGCTCTGATCTTTATAGTTTCCTCCTGCATACTTGCTTTGGGTTTAACTTGCTCTTGTTTTTCTAGAAGCTTGAGGTTCAATATTAGGCTATTTATTTGAGCTCACTTTTTTTCTAATGTGGAAATTCACAGCTATAAATTTCCCTTTATTTGTGTACCATAAGTTCTGGTATGTTGTATTGTTATTAATGTTTAATTGTAGAAACTCTCTAATTTCTTCTTTAATTTCAACTGGGACCCACTGGTTGTTCAGGAGGGTGTTATTTAATTTCCATGAATTGTGTAGTTTCTTTTGCCAGTGATTTCCAATTTCATTGCACTATAATCTGATAATATTCATGGGATAATTTCAATTCCATTGCATTCATTTAAACTTGTTTTATAAGCTAGTATGTGATATATTTTGGAGAAAGTCTGTGTGCTGCTGGAAGAATATGTGTTCTGTTGTTTTGGAATACTCTAGAAACTACTAAGTCTATTTGTTCATAAGTTTGGTTCAACTATGATATTCCTTTGTTGATTTTTTTGTCTAGTTGATTTGTCTATTTGTGACAGTTGGGTACTGAGTTCCCCTATTGTATTTGTGCTTGTCTGATTTTTCATATCTGTTAGTATTTGTTTTATATAGTTGGGTTTGCTGATATTTGGTGCATACATATTTATGATTGTTAATCGCTTCCTCTTGAATTGTTTACTTAACAAGTGGGTATGAACTTCTTTGTCTCTTCTGATCAGTCTTTACTTGAAATCCACTTTGTCTGCAAATAGCATAGATACTCCCATTTTTTTCTGGATTTCTCTTGCATCCATTCTTTGATTTTTGGTCTATGAATTTCTTTTTTGAGTTAAATGTGTTTTCTTGCATGCAGCATATTGTTGGCTCTTGTTTCTTGATCTGTTCTGCCAATCTGTTTCTTTTGATTGGAAAGTTAAGACCATTCACACTGATGGTGATATATTAATTTCCTGTTGTTGGTTCCCTTTCTTTCCCTTCTGATCAGTTTCTTGCCTTTGCTGGTGGATTAATTCTATTGGGTTTCTTGGACTTGCTGTCTTTTTCTAGAATATCCATCAGAACATTTTGGAACACTATTTTGATGGTCATAAGTTTCTTCAGGTGTTCTTTGTCATGAAGTATCTTATTTCCTATCAATTTTGAAAGATAATTTTGCAGGATATATCAATCTGGAGGGGAGGTTTTTTTTTCTTTTAGGGCTTGAAATACTTCACTCCAAGCTCCCCTTGACTTGAGGGCTTATTCTGAGAAGTCTGCTGTGATTCTGATGGGTTTCCTTTATAAATGATTTATTTCTTTTCTTTAACAGCTTTTAATATTTTGTTCTCATGTTGAATTTCCGGAATCTTAACTATTATATGACTTGGCATAGGTTTTTTTTCTGATCATGACTATTTTGAGTTTTGTATGTCTCACTTGTCTCTGTCTATCTCAAGTTCTTTTTCTATGCTTGGAAAGTTTTTTCTGTGCTTGGGAAGTTAGTCCTTGTGCTAACTTCTGATTCATCACTGATTCCATGAATCTTATATTCATCTTCTTTGAATCATCTGGCATCTTTTGAATTGATTTTTTGTGGCCCCTGGCTTTTTGAGAGGTCTTTCATTTAATGACCACCACCCACCATCCTATATTCTAGATTTGATATTCTATCTTCACATTAATTTACTCTGTGTCTTATTTCAGAGAAATTTTAAGTCTCCTGGGTTTCTATTTTAGTTTTCATTATGAAGTCCAGTTCTTTCCTAGGTTGGGCATTCATGTTTTCTATATCTTTTCTAAGCTCCTCTCTATTTTTTTCATCTGTACCTACTCTTGAATTACTAATCATTCATTATGATCATAATCTCCTTAATTATCTCTGTTTTGTTTTTGTCAAGAGACTTATTGATCTTATGTTATGTTACTTCTGGCTGCCACAATTTCATAAAATTCAGTTGGGAGTTTTTTTATTTCTCACCACCTCAATCCCACCTGGATTTACCTTTGGTGAATTGAGGATTATGGATTGCATCTTGCTTCTGCATTTTCTCATTTTCCATTTTTTTTGTTGTTGTTGTTTATTTGTTTTCTAGATTGAGGCTTATAAATTGCTTATGGTGGGTCAATTTATGTCTATGTTGAGACCCCTTCAGGAAATGACTTTTAGAGATGTCTTTTGGGCATTTCTAGTTGGCTTTTGGCTTTTGACTCTGTCCCATAATCCTGCCTCCTCAATTTATTAGAGATTAAAGATTGCTGCCTGTTTGTCCTAGCACCCAATTCTTTGGTACTGAACTATAGTGTTTGTGACTCTCAGACAATATAGGCATTGGTATACAAGAAAGATCAATTGATCACAACAACTACGTCATCTTGGCTAAAGAAGTACAATCAGTAATAAGAATAGCATCAAGCACAGACCATAAAATGACAAAATGTGATAACTAATTATTTGCTACCTTTAATCATAGGTATGATTTTATAGATATATAACAAAATCCAAGACCAATCAGAAAAGCACTACACTAGATACCCACTCTATAGAGCAATTTTACTAAGGGGGAAATTTTTAGAGATAAGAAGAATCAATACAAAAATTAAAAAATAGAAAGAGATTAGAAGCAAGGCTGAAGGACAAAAGAAGATTACCCAAACTTCAGGAAACTGGTGAAGAAGATAGCAGGGAAAAAAATTTAAAAAACTAAAAACAATATTTACACTCCTGAAAAAGCAAAAATGAATAATCAAATAAAGAACAACAAAAAGAAACAAAAGCAAAGAAAAAAATAAGAAATTTCTCTGATTTCAAGCCTGTGACTATGTTCTGTTATAGTTTTGTGATAGTGTCCAGATAGGACTGTGCTATTGTTGGGATACAAAGGAGGAAGTCAGAGCCCAAATCTCAGCTGGATAATATCAGCAAGACTGAAGTAACATTAGGGCAGGGTGTTGATTCTGGTACTGTAGTTTCAAATCCATGGAAGTTTGGACTGGCCATGGCCTCTGGTCCTGGGGCTACAGTCTGAGTCATTTGGCCTACAACACTCTGGGTGTCCCTTACTAGCCTGATCATGGTTCCCTGACCCTGGACATCGCCTGTGGTTGTCCCTCACCCAGTCACTGTGGGTTTTTAATACCAGGAGCCCTGAAATAAAGCAACCCATGGCTGCCCTGAGTTCTAGGTTCAATTGGCCCTTCCCTTAAATGGTATCCATCTAAGCACCCTCTCCAGGGGTACAGCACCTACCAGCTGTTGTAGTGAACAGCATCCATTACTTTATTCCACTGGAGAGTTTTACCCTGAAGTCCTCTGGAATCACTTGCCCTCGCTGTGTCTCTGTAAATTTAATCCTCCTTTCTTATGCCAGGAGACAGGAGACAGGAAGAAAGTGAAACTTTCCCCCTCATTATCTGCATTGTGGCTTGTCTCTTCACTATGGGCTCCAATTTTCTCTTCAGATCCTTTCTGGGTCCTGGAAATTCACCTCCCTCCTCCTTTTATTCCCCAATTTGTTATTTTTCACTGTCTAGATTCCAAATATCAGAGAAGTTAATCTGTTGCTGCTTACTGCTCCACTGTCTTCCCAGAAGTCTAATTGTCTGTACCATTTTACAGATGAAAAATGTGGGTTCAAAAAGAAGAAATAACTGATTCAGAATCACAAAAATAGTATGATACTGAAAGGTTTCAAATTCAATGCCTGAATCTCTAGGGAAAATGTGTTGATTTTGCTTGCCCAGTATTCCTCCCCATCTTGTGATGAAAGCACCTCTTGGGAAACATACTTTCCTCAGCCTCAGTGCAAATAGCTGGTTGGGTTGACTGTTGCTGTCAAGGTTTGCATGGGACCCAGCCAGGTACATCAGGCCACTGTTTCTTCTTGGGCACAATAGTCAGGAATGTCATGTATCATAACCACAGCCTATCAGAGTCACACATCTTTTTTTTTTTTTCCTGGCAAGTTAGAATGTTTTTTCTTTATTTTCAATTAATGTGGAATTTTGAAGGAACAAACCTATAATTACTGGCAACTCTTGTTAGCAAAAGAAAAGAGCCTTCTGAGAAGGGTTCAATACAGTGGAAAGGTTGGAGTTGGAAAAAGGTTAGTATTAATTCTACCTTTTATCATTAAAAATCCAGACCTCCTTGAAACCAAAGAACTCACAGGCTATTCAAGTACAAGTGTATAAGATATTAATTCTTCTACTTTCTAAAGTCAACAACGTATTCTAAAGAGCATGTTCTGTCCATGTAATCACTTTGTTTTAAACATTAGAGAATGAACAACCAGAAAAGGAAATAAGAATAAGATTTAATATAATAATTATGTACATAGCTTGGTAATGATACAGTCTCTAGCTTGTTGGTAAAGGTAAATTATTAAAATCATTTTAAAATATTTTGTGTAAAATATTTAAACATATTTAAATGTCACAAAGTAAATTAGTTGAGGATGTTGTAAAATCTTCCTGGGAAATTTTTCTAGACAGTCAATTATACATTTATCATTGCTTACTTCTTGCATTTTATTCTGCTTGCCTCCTTCATTATATGCCAATGATAAATGACATAAATTAGAGGCTTTTTTAAAATTCAGAAAATAATTAGTCCATAAACATAAAACATATGTCCTTAAGATTATTTATAAAAGTCAGATATATTGGCAGTTTCTTAATAGAATATAGTTTCTCCATAGAATGTGACTCGAAAGCTAAGGACAGGCAAGGTGTTGTGGGGCCTAAGTGGGAAGAGAGTGTCCAGGAAACCAGCTTCTTCTTACTCATTGAGTTACTAAATATGATTAAATTATCCTTTACATTCAGCTGGGCTAGACAGGCAGTTAAACAAAAAAGTCCCAAATTTCAGTGGGCTTCATTTTTGTTCAGCTTTATTTTTGTTCATACTTCATGTCCAGTAGGGGTTAGTGGAAATTCTGCTCCACTGAGTCCAGGATTCATGTGACACCACCTTATGCAGCACCATCTGGAAAACTAGCTCTTGCCTGCTGTGGAGGAAGAGAGAAGTCAAAAAACTCATTCCTGTTGGTAAAACACATGCTCCATGTGAGAAATGATGTACATCATTACCACACATGGCCTCAGCCAAAATTAGCCACACAATCCATTCCCTCACTGGGGATGCTTGAAAATGATAATGGGTCATATGAGCTATTTGGCAAGAAATAACTGTCTTCTAGGGTATCCAGAGTAAAGAATGGAATGGACATCTCTGAATCCTGTTAACTACATGTAAAGGTATATCTTGTATTTGTTTACTATCTTGTTTAGGCTGTTTAAAAAGATTTTTTACACCAATCAGGCAGGCTACAATAATAGACATTAAGATAACCAATGACTTCAGAGTCTATAATTATATCTAGTAATGTATACTGGGGGTGAATGAATACACCTTAAGTGGATAGGCTAATCCAGAATCTCCTAGCTAGTAAGGGGTAAAGAGTGTGTGTGTGCGTGTGTGTGTGTGTACATTTGAGTTAGTATTCAATAGGTGCCTACCCTCAATCTCAGGAGAGTATGGACATCCCTACTTGGTCGGAGTTATCTTAATGGAATAGTCACAATTGAAGAGCAGTTTAAGAAATTCATGATATAATTCTACAGAGCTCTGGATGGTAGATTTTTTAAGTATTCTTAAAAGAATTCTTAAAGCATGTCTAAATTGTTTTTAAATGCAGTAGTTATAAATGTTTATTATCTAAAATATATAAAGAACTAAAAAAAAATCAAACCCTGAAAATATAAAGACCCAATTCAAAAATGGGCATTTGAAATGAAGAGACATTTTCAGACAAATAAATAGCAGCAGCAAATAACCATATGAAAAACTATTCAACATCAATGGTCATTCAAGAGATGCAAATGAAAACGAGATTCCACCTTACCCCAGAAAGAATGGCTGCTATCAAAAATCTACCAATAACAAATGCTGACAGGGTTGTGGAGAGAAAGGAACCCTTCTCCATTGTTGGTGGGAGTGCACACTGGTGCAACCACTATGGAAGTAAATATGGAGATACCTCAAACAGCTAGAATTAGAAGTCCCATTAGACTCACCTATTCCTCTGAACTATATGGGTAAATATGGAGATACCTCAAACAGCTAGAATTAGAAGTCCCATTAGACTCACCTATTCCTCTGCTGGGTATCTTCCCAAAAGAATTCAAAATATCATACCACAGTGATATATGCTCACCCATGTTTATAGAAACACAGTTTGTAATAGCTAAAACTTGGAAACAGCCCAATTGCCCATCAACTGGAGACTGGATAAAGAAGATGTGGATTTTCTTTTTAATTTTATAAAATGGAGTACTACTCATCCATAAAGAATTCTGCTGGGTACCTTTTCAAAGAATTAAAAGAACCGTACCACAGTGATATATGCACAGCCATGTTTATAGCAGAACAGTTTGTAATAGCTAAATCTTGGAAATAGCCCAATTGCCCATCAGTTGGAGACTGGATAAAGAAGATGTGTTTTTTCTATAAAATGGAGTACAACTCAGCCATAAAGAGTGAGAAACTATAATCATTGGGATCTTGGATTCATAGGAAAATGGGTGCATATTGAGGCCATACTCAAGTGAAATAAATAAGTCACACGTGTAAATACTGAATAGTTTCTCTGGTGTGGAAAACTAAAAGGGTAAATAAGATCCAAATGGTATAATTAACAATGTGAAATAGGAAGAAAAGGGCTAAAGGTGTAGGGGCATTGGGAAGAGTAGGGGAAAGGAAATAAGGGAAAAGATAAAATATGAGAAAAGGAAAAAAATGGAAACAAAGTCTTTGTAAATAGGGAAGGGTGGAGGGGGTGAAGGGAAGGTAGGGGTATGGGGAAAACATGAGAACCAAGATCTGTCATGTAAAGGTACAAGATCCAAATGATAAAAGTAACTGTACTGTATACTTAAAAAGTACCAATAAACTCAATGAGAAAAAGAAAAAAAAAAGAATGAGAAAATAGAGACATTTATAGCTAAGTGGATGCACACTGAGGTCATACTCAAGTGAAATTAGTAGGACACACATGTGTAAATAGCAAATAGTTTCTCTGCTATGAAAAACTAAAAGTATAAATAAGGATCAAAATGTATAGTTAATATTGTGTAATCAGAAGAAGAAGTCTTAAAGGAGTAGGAGAGGTGGGAAGGGCAAGGGAAAGGTAAGAAGGGAAATGAAAAAATATGAGAAAAGCAAAAAAAAAAAAAAAAAAAGAAAAAAAAAAAAAAAAAAAAAAAAATGGAAACAGGGCCAGGGATTTAGCTCAGTAGTTCTGGTGCCTGCTTCACAAGCACAAGGACCCAAGTTCGATCCCTGGTACCAAAAAATAAATAAATAAGTTTAAAAAATGGAAACAAAAAATAAATAGGGAAGGGTGGAGGGGGTGAAGGGAGGGCAGGGGAATGGGGAAAAAAAATAAGAACCAAGATACACCATGTAACAGTACAAGATCCCAATGATGAATGTAATTGTACTCTATACCTAAAATGTACCAATAAACTTAATGAAAAAAAAAAAATAGATGCTGATACTACCCCAAAGGGAGTGTTTTGAAATTTTGTGATTTTTTTCTATGTTTTTTCCCCTTTGGGGGTTCATTTATTTTGTCATTAAAGTAACTGGGAAGTCCCACTGGTATTTAGTAAGTATGAGTCCTCCATCTCTTGACATTCAAAAGTGCCATATACTGTTCATCTTTGTCATAACCTGAGCCTGTATACCCAAAATATACTTTATGTACATACAAAAAAATGGGGGAAGTACATACAAAAAATTGGACTTTAGTGTTTCTTACATTTTTCAGAATATAACTATTATACAAATGAAGCAAAGGTTACATTTTGTTATGCTCGGGGCCCTACCAAAAATTATTTTCTATTTCAAAACTCGCATTTCCCATGGGGACATTGCATGTGATATTTCCATATGTGATAATTCTCCATGTATATGCAAGCACCTGATGATATTACATCTCCTAATGTAGTGTGCTTGCTTACTAACATATCTGAATATACATATTATTTTATTAAAAATTACTTACCTTCCTATTATACATAGGAAATTGAGTATTTTTTTTAAAAAGCTATAAGGTACCAATTTACACTCCCACCAACAGTGGAGAAAGTTCCCTTTTCCCACCTCCTGGCCAGCATTTGTTTAGGGTTGATTTGATGACAGTCATTATTTCTGGAGCAAGATGGAAATTCAATGTTGTTTTAAATTTGCTTTTCTCCGATGACCTGTGATGTTTAACATTTTTTCATATATTTATTTATTGTTTCTACTTCTTCATCTGAGAAATGCATATTCATTTCAGACACCCATTTTTGGATTGGTCTTTAAATTTGGGAAATCTCATTTTTTTAGTTCTTTATATAGCCTAGATATTAATCCTTTGTCTGAGGGGTAGCTGATACAATTTTTTCACCATTCTGTGGGTTGTCTCTTCACTCAGTTGGTGGTTTCATTTGCTGTGCAAAACCTTTTTAATTTGATGTAATCTCAGTTGTTGGTGCTTTGTAAAATTTCTGTGTGACTGGGGCTTTGTTCACGTGGAGATTCCTCAGAAAACTAAAACTAGTGGTTCCATTTGATCCAGCTATTTCCCTTCTTGGTATCTTCCTAAAAAAGTTAAAAGCCTTTTGCCACACTGATATACACATACCCAAATTTATAGCAGCACAATTTATAATAGCTAATTCTTGGAAATATCCCATATGTCCATCAGTAGATGAATGGATAAAGAAAATGTGGTACTTATATACAGGGAGTACAGTACTATTCTGCCACAAAGAAGGATAAGCTTGAGACATTTTTAGGTAAATGGATGCACTTTTAGACCATGATTTTAAATGAAACTAATCAGAAAAATAACTTTGAATATGACATTGTTTCTCTTATGTGAGACACCCAAAGGGTAAATAAGGAGCAAAATGGAGGAAAATTTTGGGAAGTAGGAAGAACTTGTTCAAATAGGAAGATGAACAAGGGAGGAGGGAGGGGAAAAGGAAAGGGATTTTCTAAAAAATGGAAGGAAAAATGGAATAAAGCATTTATGAATGGGCAGGGGTAGAAGGGTGGAAGGGGGAAGGGAATGAGAAAAAAGAATTATTAAGATATATTATGTACAGGTACAAATTCCCTATGATGAATATAATCATATATGGCAAGCATGGACTAATTAAAAAATAAACAATATAAAAATTTTAAAACTATGGGATAGTCAGTAATAGATCTAAGACTTTGATTTTAGAATAATGAAGGAATATTAAAATATTTGCTATAAAAATATTGGATTAATCTGATGACCAATGAATTTGAACTGAGTGGCTGGTTCTGATAAAGTTGAGAAGTAATGTGTTAGGTAATATAGCCTGATCTTTAAAAGCAGGGAGTTCAGATTTAAATAGATCTGAGATCAAGGCAGTTCTAAAATACAACCTCAGGTATTAGTTTCTTCATCTGCAGAATGAGAGTGTTATCTATATTAGTTACATGAGTTTTTTTGTGGGTTAAATGAGATATTTGGATATTTAATTTGAGCAACAGACAAGTTATGGCTCCTATTTCAAAGTTATTATTACCAAGAAGAGTTACAGAATTCAGTGCCTTGGAATCTTAGCAGTCTCACCTGGAAAAGGGTAACTTCCTTTTTTCCTGCATTTTCCTTAAAGGGAAATCTAGTTCTTCAAATTCTAACTAAGCCATGTCAAGTCAGCTGTGGGAAGCAACAGTTTCGGTGTATATATAGAACCCCTGGATTTCTTTGTCAGTATCTTTCTGCCTCCTTTTTCCCTTTTGAAAACAGTCATTTTATCTGAGTACATTCTACCATCTAACAACGTTCGGTCCACCCACATAGTTTGCCATCTCAGAGGGTGTGAAGGGAGCTGTATTGTTACCTGCCTGCAAGAGCTTGCTCAGTAGGCTGAAAATTGGTTGCTCCTCCTTAGCTTTCAGGTCAATAATAACAAGGCTATGATTCTATTGGTAAAATATGTTTCAGGAGATTAGCAACCTACATTAAGTTTTGCAGTCCTCTTTCTGATCCTTTTTTTCTGCCTAAGCTTAATTTCATAGAGTAGCTGCTAGTTGCACAGAGATATTTCCAGCTCCTTCCTTCTCTAATCCCATGCAGAACAGCGAAAGATGGCTGAGGCTTTTCTCCCTCTTTGGTCACCCAAAAAACCTGTATAGTGACAAAGAAAATACACAAAATCCACTGAAGTTAAAGTTTCTAAGTTCCTATTTAATATTAGTGTTAGAAAGACTGTAAAGTAAATTCAATGTCATTGGGGAGCTGAAATTGATCTCTCAACTTGAATTGTTTAATTGCCTTTTTCTCCACCCTCAGAAGTTGAGCCAGAAAATTAAAGAGTTAAAAAAAGAAAGGTTGGGGGGGGCTTCTTGAGGAAAATTTAAGGCTTATTTCTCTTTGTATGAACTCCCAGAAGACTGAAGTCTGGAATTTTCTAAGCTTCATACTCTGGAGCACTTACATTAACTAGTTTTAGGCAAATTGCTGCACTTTACAAGCAGTACTATAATTCAGCTGTCTTTTCGCTGGCTAATTAGCAGTGAGGGATTGCCTGCCCCGTGAAGCGGGCACGATTGAACCTATAGCCCGGCTCCTAGTATGGAGAATTTCTCTGCACCCTCAAAATAGCTTGGGAAGAGAGTGATTGCTGGCCACTCACCCTCCATTCTGGGCTGTGATGGGCCTTTTCTGAAGAGCAGACATTCTAATTCAACAAGTAACTTGGACTCTGGTTATGTAACTAGTGGTGGTGTAAGTGCTGGAGATGAACCGGTAAGAAACAAAAGAAAGGGCTGGAGATTTAGCTCTGTGGTTCGGCACAAGGACCCGAGTTCAATCCCCAGTACCAAACAAACAAACAAAAGAAAAGTCCCTGCCTTGGTGGAGCTTAGTCTTGTGGGAGAAGACAGACACAAATCAAAATATATTGGAAATTTTTATATTCTATTGAGGTGGTAAATCTCAATAAGAAGATGAGGAAGGTGGTTGGGAGTGCCAGAGGGGGGTCTGCGGTACTCATAGGGTAGAGAGGGTGGACCTCCCTGGGTAGGTACCTCTGAGTAGACTTGAAGGAGACAAGAAATCCCATCATGGGATCACTGAGGGCTGCGGATCCAACAGAGGGAAGCACCTGTGGAAAGGCCTGTCTGAAAATAAGCATGGTCCATAGTAGCTAAATGGGGGTGGGTTCCAAGGAGGACCCCTTCAAAAGGAGATGGAGACCATGACTCTCCCCACCCAGTGTGTCTTCGTGACTTGTCACAGTTCAAGACACATTAGTGGAAGACACAGAAAAGTTTATCAAGCAGAATTGAAGAAGAATATACTCAGAGGGAAGTGCAGGCTCTGAAAGGATGAGGCTTCTTACAGTCTAGGTTGAGTATATTTATAAATTTTTGGAGTAGAAATCTGTGCACTTTGTAAATCATTTATAGAAAGCCTGAGCTCAAGGTACAAGTGAAAAGCAATGTCCATTTTATATGACAGAGAGGCACAGGCCTCATCTACTGTATTTTTTAAAAGAGCTATGAATTTAGGAGTAGTATGGAAGGGAAAAAATTGTATCCTTAGGTAAATCTGTTTGTGTCTTGAAGCTGCATGCTTTTAAAAATAATAATAATTTTAAATTACAATTTTTGTTGTCTCCTTTCTACCTGTCTTCATTTTTTTTTTCTAGTCTACTTCAGGGTGAACTACGGTTTGTAAGGTAATCATGGGAGCTGATCATGGGATCCAGGTCCTAAAGATGTTGAGTTTTACTCTGAATGAGATGGTGAGTCATTGCAGGATTTTGATTAGAGCAGTGGCATGACCTGAATCAAGTTTGTAAAGGATTGATTTAAATTGAGCATGAGTGGCATGGTAACTAAAGTGAGAATAGGAAGTCTCATGGATGGTTCCTATAATGCTGCAAGTAAGAGATGATAAAATCTCGGAACACTGTGAAAATAATACAGGAGGGGAGAAATAGGGGGATTCTGGACATACTTTGATGATGAGCCAGTAAGATTCCCTATAGTGTGAAGATGGAGAATGATAGAAAGGAGAGTTCAGTTTTAAGCCTGGAATCATCTAGACAAGTTGAAAGAATGAACTGAGGTAGGAGCTTAGGGCACAGCTAGCTGACTGGGCAAGTGGGCATGACTTGTCAATCATGGAGATTCAGGACATGCACAGAAAAAGTTTCCAACGCCCTGCTCATGGGACAAATCAGAAAGAGCTATCTTCAATTCTCATGAGAAATCAAGCACCATTTTTGATAGGGTGCCCTAGATCTGATGTTAGCCTGAGGAATGGAAGATATAAAAGATAGAAGCCTTTACCTCATGGCCACTGTGCGCTGTCTTTCAAGGTGCTCCACGTACCCTGCAGAGCATACTTCTTTTCCTACCTTTAAATCCTTTAATAAAAGTAAAATCTCACTACCTTTTGCATTTATCTTGACCAATTCTTTGTTCAGGATGACGAGAACCTAGAAAGAACCTAAAAATGAGCCCTCAGTACCCCAGAACCTGATGACAGAATGGTTTGGTGTTCACAGCAAAAGACGTACCTGTGGAATGTGCATGGCCCTGTGGATACAGCTTGAGAGTATCTTGCTTCCTCCCCTTGAACACTCTCTGAGCTAACAGCCAGCATAAGCACACTGTAAGACACTGTTTGAATTTCACATGTTTCCCCACTGGAAAGACAGACAAGGTCCTCCCTCAAGTGTTTGCTATCTTCCTAACTTCACCCAAAGGGAACATTCAAATTTAAACATTCTGTTTCTGTTTTTAGAAAATGTTAATGAAACTATCTAGTAATTCTGTAATGAACGTGGGCAAAAGTGACCATTTATCTTGATCATTGCCATGGGAAAAATTGACATAGCTCTTGACTCAGCCAGAATCTGGAATTATCTAAAAACTGCTTACACCCTCATGCAATGATACAATTGGGAAGGGACAGGAGAGCTCTGTGGTCACCTGTGTTGGATCTCTGTACTAGCCTTGATCAAGGCAAGGTTCCCCAGTCCTGTTTTTACCAGATGGGGGCCACAGGAAACTTCTTTCCAGATCTTTGGCATCCTGAGCAAAAAAATGGATAAGAGACAAAGAAAAGGCAATAAGGGTATAGTTTTATTGAAGGTGGAAGAAAATACACTCTAAGGGTGAGGGAGGCAGGTGAAGAAAGCTCACTTTTCCCTCAAGATAAAGGGGCCATCCGTATCCAAAAAATACCTGGTTTGGCTCCCACCTCATGTAAGTTTGGCATTGGGGCAATTATCCTTTCAAAGATTCACTTAGGCCCTCACCAGATGTAAACAAAGAATTGGGAATAGTGCCTTTTGATTGGTCGTGCCCATGTGTAAATGTAGGATCGGGAAAAGCATCTTCTGGTTGTGTGAACAGCACTAGATTCAAATGAAGGACTAGAAACTGTGCTTTTCTGATTGATCCCATGAACAATGTCTAGGACCCCTAAACCTAGAGTCATTCTGAACAGTGTGTTTTGTGCATGTCTTCTCTTTTTAGGAAACATTTTGCTCAACCAGTTAGTCATGCAGTTCCATGACTTCTGGTACATTCTGCCTAGCAGGTAGTCCAGCTTGCTCCAGCCCTAACCTCCTATCTCACTATGTTGCTGTGACCAGTAGTCAAATATTAAGAGACTCTCCTGTCATCAGTAGATAAAGGAAGCAGAAGATTACCACCCTTAACAGTTATGTTTTGAAGTACTGCAACTGCTTTCTCTGTAAGTCACAGGAGATGGTAGACTGCTCAGTTGGGAAAGAAAGTGGAATGGTCTCCTAAGAATTCTGTACTAGCTGCCTATTGGCAATTAAAAATGTTAAAGTTCTTAACAAAAGAACTCCAGTTAAAGACATACTGCTGTCCAGACAGCAGCAAACCTTTGATGTCAGACCCATTCCTTCCTCCCAAAGAGTCAGGACTCATCTTCTCTAAATGATAAACAGAGACCTCCTTATCATTTCTTTATCTAAAGTGAAAGCTCCCGGGTGGGGCCAGAGCAGAGTACCTGTTATGGTTTGGGTCTAGATGTCCCCGCAAAGCCTCATGTGGTCACAGGCTTGATCTAGAGTGTGTGAAGCTGGAAATGATTCATGATGCAATGCTAGGCTCAAGGGCACTAGGATTACGGGTATGAGTGCTGCCTGCCCTAAATAGTCTGAATAAGATAAAAGAGGCAGGGAAACTGTTACTTCTCTTGCTACCTTGGCTGCCTTGTGTGTGCCATGTTGTTTCTGCTTTGTCATCCCCACCTTGGAGTTGGCTGATAATCGACTAAAACCTCTATAAATTGCAAGCCAAATAAACCTCTTCCCCTCTAACTATGGGTATCAGGAATTTTGTCTCATCAATGAGACAAAAGTAACTAACACAGTAGTACCCTTGTGGGAATTACAACTCTAAATATAATTTCCAATTCAGTGCAGGTGCTCCTGAAACATCTGCAAGGTTCTAAAAGATCCAGGAAAAAGACATTCTTTATTTAGATAATCACATTGGCTGCCCAGCACATTTTCTCATACCCTCAGAATCTCATGGAATCCCCAATCTCTCACCTTGACTGCCAAATTCCTCTCTTGGAAACCCATTCGCTCTCTCCCTTGTCAGTGTACCCTGATCTGTCTAAACTCTTGTCTTTTCTGCATTTCTTGTCTGTTGGTACATCCTTTAATTCTTTCATCTCATGTCACCTGTGCTCTGTAAACCATTAATTGAAAGTTTCATCTGTGAAATTTTGCAGGACAAATTCCATTAATGAAATTTTCGTCCATGAGAGGTAAATACTACTGTGATCATAATCAGGTTCCCAGTGTCTTGCACTTAGCAGATACTCAGTAAATATTTACTAAATAAACAAATGCCAGGGGAAATATTCTCAGTTTCTGCCTTATTTTGCCAATTTGTTATAAGTGATAAAGGAACTCTGCTAAGGTTACAATGATAAAAACACAAAGAAGAAAGGATCTACTATTTAATGAATACCTGTGTGCCAGAAACCAATGAAGAATTTCTCACCTATTATTTCATTCAATTGCCCTTATTGCCATACTGCACATTACAAGTTATCACCTTGTTCCTGGGGTCTTGGGTTCTGTAGAATTCTAGAGATTCTTTGCAGGTTCTTGTTTTCCTGAACAAAGAATGAACAAGATAAGCAAAAACATAGCAAAATTTTATATTTATTAAAGATAGGGAAAGAAGTATACTTTGTAGAGTGAGGCCTGGCACTGTGAAAGACAAAACACAGTAGCCATGAAGTCAATGGCTGGTGTCTTTTCATCTCCCATTCCTCAGGCTGTAATATCAGAGTAGACCATCCTATCAAAAACCTGCTTAAACTCAGACCAGAAGAATTAAATATAGAACTTCCTGGTTGGTCCTAGGTGCAGGGGTTGAGAATTGTTTTTTCTGGGCATGTCATGGATCCCCATGATTGAGAGGTCACATCCACTGGCCTAGCTGGCTGAACACACCCTAATCCCCTGCTTTAACCTCCTTTCCACAATGGGCCTTGGTGTGTCATGTTGGATAAGAAACACTCACACCATACTTTACTAATGAAAATATTTACTTCAGTGTAAAGATAGTCAGCTGAACGTCTCAGTAGCTGTGCTGGGGGAATACAAGAAGTGATCTTTGTGTTCACCCACTGATGGATGAATGGCAAAGTGTATGTATGAGTATCAAAGTAGCAACAGATGAGTTTTTTTATTTTTGTGTGTTTATAATTTGTTTTATAAAATGGTTTCTTTTTCTTTTTGTTCAGGACAATGTTTCATGAAAATCCACTTTTACAGTGTTGGGAGGAGACTGAAAGTGAATCATCAGATGATTTAGCCTCCAATATGACAAATAGAGAAATATGGGATGACCCCTAATTCAGATAAGGAAGAAAACAGTAATATAAATAAATATTTGACTAGTCTAACCTACAAAATGAGCACATATACCTGAGCTATCCAGTGGTAGAACTAGGTAAGAAAATGTTAGTAGGTTCTTTCTGAGGATGAAACCTATTGGAAAGAATAGCAACATTGTGATTCAATGTTGGAAATGTTTTGTAATGGATGATAGATTACAAGATGTTGTGAAATGCACTGATAATGAAATACAAGTAAAACTCAAAAATGTATTTATTATGACACCTTACTATCTGAACTAAAAGCCTTCATAGCAAGACTTTATCATTCTAATTGTCAGACCCTTAAGGACTTAAGAAGTGATGACCATAATCCTGAGATTTTTAGAACAACAACACTCAAGAGATTTGGTTTCCTTCAAAATTGCCTACATTTTGATGACAAAAAGATCTACCAAGAGAGCAAAAAATTCTGCCAATTTGGCTGCTATTCATTTATGTTTCGAAAGCTTTGTTTCAAACCATCAAGCTATTTATATACCATATAAAAATATGGAAATTGGCAAACAACTTGCATCACTTCATGGTTGTTGTAGCTTTCAGCAATACATGCTAAGTTAACCTTGCAAATATAGTATAAAAATATATGCCCTGGTAGATGCAAAGACATTTTACGCCTTGAATTTAGAAATGTATCCCGGAACTTGGCCACCAATAATAACATGTTTATTCCTGCAATAATAAACTATGTGATGTTACAAACAAACCTGTAGCACCTATTTTAGAAAGTAAGCTAATGTCATATTTAACCATTGGTTCACTAGTTACCCAGTGGTGTTGCATTTGCTAAAAGAACACTAGCTGACCAGCACATGAACTATTCACAAGAACAAAGTACATTCCCCTGAAATGTTCAAGTTAATGATAGAGAAACTTATAATACAGTCTTTGAATTTCAGAAAGACATAACAATGGCCTCATATATGATGAACAAAGAAAAGTAGTATTGATACTGTCAATGTTATACCACAATGGTAAGATTTATAGTGAAGCTGGGCATAGTGGTGCACACCTGTAATCCTAGCACTAGGCAGGCTGAGTCAGGAGATTCCTGTGAGTTCAAGGTCAGCCTGTGCTATATAATGAGTTAAGTCTAGCCTGGACTACACAGTGAGACCCTGTCTCCAAAAAAAATTGATAAATTCTCCATATAAATTAAGCCAGAATTAGTCATGTTTTACAACAAAACAAAAGGTGGAGTAGATGTGGACAAAGTATGTGGCCACTATGATGTCTCTTGAAACACAGAGCTTTAGCCAATGGTTGTTTTACTCCATCTTAAACATGTGAAGCATAAATAGTATCATAGTTTACAAAGAGAATAACAAGTGCAAAATATCATGGAGAAATTTTCTGAGAGAATTTGGACTAGAATTGATAAAAGATCAATTACAACAGAGGAAGAAAAATGCGTATCTTCCCAGAGAGCTCCAAAAAAGAATTCTGGAGTAGACCAGTGAACAGACAAGTGAAACAACCCAAGAACCTCCTAACAAAACAGCAAGACCAGCAAGATAGCAAGTATGTCCTAAAAAAAGATGGGAAAATAAAACGTGTGTACTTTCACTGCAAGCAATATTTGTGTATGGAACTTGCTGTTTTTACATGCAAAGGCAGCCTTAGATGTTTATAATTGAAGTAAAGATTATTTTTATTGTCATTGTATTTGTATTTTCATTGTGGTTTATATAATTTACTTCTGTTGTGACTTTTTAGATTTTGCAAACAGTTGATGTTGAACATGCTTGACATGTTGTTGAACATGTTGTTGTTGAACACTCCATACATATTAAACATTTAATACTTTGTTTCACTGATACTTTAATTTTCTGTTAAGTACACTTTTTATACTATAATAAGACATAAAATTAAAGTAAGTTATTAATATAAATACTTCTAAAAATAATAAATGCAGGTGTTATATATCTACCTTATACTCCTTTTTAGGAAATTTAACCTGATGCACCCTAGGATGAAGAAACCCAGAAAATTGCAGTTGACTGTTTGCTTTCACCACCCCTTCCTTGAGCAGCTTGTGTATGCAGGGAGAGAGTTGGATGCAAATAATGGAAATACAAGAGAGAGGCTAAGATGGGGTAAGAAATATAAAAGAGAGCTACAAGGAGTTATAGTAGTGCATTCTAGAAAATCTGAGCATGAAGCTGAATAGCTTAAAATTAGATCTTTCCTCTGCCACTTCTGGCTATGCAGCATTGGAGATATTATTTAACTTTGCTGTGCCTTGAATTTTTCTCATTTGTCAAATGGGAATCATTTCACTATATACCTTATGAGGTTGTTATGACACACACAGCTACATGACGATGATGAAAAAGTTCAGGAAATACTTCAAGGATGAAATGGAATTGTAAGAATGGGTGGTTTGGATCAAAGTCAATTTGGGGCAAGTCCCCAAACAGAGGGACTAAAATTAGTACAGGTAGAAAAAATGGAGCTGAATGAGTCCTTCCCTTCCCTCCATTTGACTCTAAACAGCACCCAACACTTATTTGTGCTTCCATTATCCCAAAAGAGGTAGAAAATAAAATAATAAAAGCCTAGGAGATTGCTGATGCCCCAGGTGAGAGCACGGGTGCCAGGGAAGATTTAGTGGGAGGCACCTAATGGAGAGGTGTTGGGCCTTTACATTCTGAATGCCTGAGTTACTGGCCCCCTTCTTCTTATTGCTGTTGCTGCCTTTTGGGCTGTGTGCAGTGCTTTTATGTCACTTTGGCACTTTTCTTCATCTGTATTATAACTTTGTTGGCATGGACTGGCCCTGAGCACAGCTTCCTGTGATCTTCAACAATCATAGCTGCTCCCTACTTACGACCAGGTATACTCTTAACAATTCTTTCCTCGTTGTACACAAGAAACTGAACTACTGTTGACAATGACTGAAAGCACAGAAGCTGAACGTTGGAGGAGCAGCAGTGATAGATTTTGGCTGGAGTGTAGGTCAGTGGGTCCTCATGGGGTTGTTCTGGAAGCACTGTGTCAAAGGACAGCACCAGGCCTGAGATGCGGGATTCTCACTGCAAAACCAGTGAGAGGAGAGGAGGGAGACCAGGTCTACACCGTCATCTCAAATACTAGGTCTAGGGGGCTGGGGATTTGGCTCAGTGATTCTGCCGTCTGCCTCAAATGCTAGATGCAGGGCTGAGCTCTTCTATCCTCCACTCAGTTTCTGCTACCAAGAGCTCTGATGGTGGAATTATGTAATCAGAGAACAACAGAGGTTAAAAGTAGAAAGAATTTATTGAGAGAAAGATTGTTTCTGTCTAAGGGAGATAGAAAGGAGCCTGGAAAATGGGTTGTTCAACAACCCTGCTTCTCAAGGGTGTTTTATTGAGCAAAGACACAAAGTGAGGAGGGTTCAAGGTGGAACAAAACTGCAGTTAACTAATAAGATTAAAAGTATAGTTGTTTAGGTAATATTGATCCAACAGGAAGTTACAAGGTGGGTATGAGGTGGGTCAAACTATGGTTCAACCAATAAGATTACAACAAGTATAGTCACATAAGTAATATTGATTAAATGAGGATCAAATGGGGAAGCAAGTCATGCAGCACGTGTCCATGGAATGAGAAGAGAATTTCCAGAAAGAATGGGCTAGGGAGGTTTTGGCCCCCACCCAAAGTGATTGATGCTTATTTAGAATTATCAACCACTGCTGCTCATCCCTAGGGGAAGTATGTAGGTATAGTTATTCCTCTTTTTCTTAAAGCCTGGCCTTTAGTGAATGTGCCTCTGCCCACAGTTGTCTTCTGTGCTGAGGGCCCAGCACTGCCTAACTGCCTTATAATACTTAGCTGTCTACAATAAAAAGAAGGCATATGATAAAGACCAGAGCTGAAGACATGGTCATCACACAGGTGTCCATGAGGTTAGCCCCTAGTCAGACCTTCCAGAGGAAGCTGACAGTCACTCTTTATACTGCAATAAGGAAAACATTCAGATTGTTTTGGGCAAAAAAAAACCTCATTACTGTTCCCTAGAGAAGCCAAGTACCTAATCATTCAAAGCCCTCGAGAAGCTGTAAAGACTAAGCCAATGGCTCCTTTCCTTAGGAGCGTGTTTTCTGGTTTAGGATAAGTGAATGATACTTTTTCATAACTGTATTATGAACATGCACAAACGAGTACTGCACAATCAAAATCCAGGGGATTAACCTTGGAAGGCAACCAAGGACAGGTGAAATCTTGGATCTAACTGGGAAAAGTTAAGTATGGAAATGGTTCCAGGCCCAGCTGGATCCCGAGGCTCAAATAGTATCAACAAGACTCCATTCTTTGCTCTGCTTATCTCTGCATGGTTTCGCTCATCAGCTAATTCTATTTGCACATTATAGGCAAGATTTCTACCAGCTGAACACCGTTCATAAAAGGTTTTTCTGTCTCATAGACAGTATGTCAATGTAGGAAAGGGCTCACATCGGTGCTACTTCAGCCACACATCCATTCCTGGACCATCAGCTATGTCTGGGTAGTGGTGAGCCTTCCAGAAGTACATGGAGTTAGTAGAGGGAATTTCTCCAAAGGAAAACATATCGGTCTGAGAAAAACAGCATATGCCTGACACAGAAATTATTCTACAAATCTAAAACCCCTGCAGGATATACAGAGCAGAAAGAGAAAATTATGCATCCAATCTTAAAATGTAAGAAATGAGGATAGGAAACATTTGAGTAAATTGTTTTCAGAAAATAAACACAAATATTACCAAAAAGTGTCAACAAGTGCCTTGGCTTTTAAATCTTTATCTTTTCAGCAGCAAAGCTTTTTTCTCTTCCTAAAGGACATATTCTCCTCCTAAAGGGCATATTCTTATGCAGAACCCTAATACTCAAAATAGATAAAAGTGGAACAAGTGCATGGGAAGCACAGAGGGGTGAGGCTGGAAAATTTACCACTTGGGCTCCCACGATATTCTATTAATCAAAGTCACTTCAGAGAAATCTGGTGGTTACTTGACGGCCTACTGGATTATGAGAACCTTGAAGAACTTGTTAATATAAAGACCAGGACAAACTGGAAGCAAGGATAGCTGCAGAAAGAGTTTAAAAGGGAAGACTCCAACCTCCAGGTCATAAACCAGTAGCAGAGAAGGTGAACAGAAAGTGAGGGGGACTTCGTCTGTGTTTGTAGTCACTCCCCATTGCTTGCATTACCGCCTGAGCTCTACCACGTGTCAGGTCAGCAAGGCATCAGGGTCGCAGGGGAGCATGAATCCTGCTGTGAACTACCATGTGCACACGAGGTAACTAGGTGGAACTCTCCTTTGCCAAACCCATACCCCTGCATCCACCAGTGGAAAAGCTGTTGTTTCCATGAAACCAGTCCCTGGTGCCAGAAAGGTCAGGGACCGTGGCCTAAGAGAAGTTCCAATGTAGTCACAGCTGCATGTTAATAGTCCAGTCAATAAGTGGCCTAGGTAGTGCAGTTTGTTGTCAGTTTCCTGGTATTTAAAAAAAAAAAAAGGTTGTTTAGCGATGGGTCTGCCTACCACCCTGGAGATCCTGAAGCACAGGTACCATTATCCTTGGGGGTTTGCTGCACAACTGGAGGAAATATTAGATTCCATAAGTCCTTGATGTGGCTCTAGAAAGAGTAGATATGAAAAGAGGAACAGGGAGTTTTCCTTAGCCTGAGCCTTAACAGCTCATTCATCTTCCTTGTTCCCCTGCATCAACTTGTCAGAGCCTGCAGAACCCACAAAAGCCAAGGAAACCACACTTCAGCCCTACCTCCTGGCTTTGCTTCAACTCCTCTCTTCTCATTTGATTTCTCTCTGGAGCCCACATGTTCAATTCTCCCTCTTGTCCTGGTCTCTTCTGATGGGAAACTCCCTTAGATAGTGTACCTCTGCTTTGGTTTCTCTCCATTGCACCTCTGGGCAACTTGATATTCTAACCTGGAGACCTACTCTTCCTGTACCAACTGGATGCTAGGCCTGTTCACCATTTGTCTCCATTTTCTGAGTCTTGAAAATCTCATTACTTAACAGTCACATTTTATCACTCTTCTGCCCTTCCCATTTAACCCTAAAACTTTAAGGGGTTTTGCATAATGGTTCCTTAAAAAATGTATTTAGTCTACAAGTGCAAAACAAATGAAGCAGAAGGTTTGGAAGTCCCTTGAAACATAAAAGTGGCAACACAAGAGACAGGCAAGCAGTTATGTTGCAGAATTTAAGACATCAGAGAGACCAATGGGTGAAGTAGGAGGATTTATTTAGGTGTGCACTGGCTCAGCAGATTTAAATCCAAAGGCTGAGCCTAGACCATAGGAAAGGCTATAGTTTTATATATGTTGTCAAAGAAGGATTGGTCTACCTAATGGCATGAAACTTGTGGACAGAAGCAGAACAAAAGCAACTGGGGAAGCTGTGAAAATTTTGTAACTTGACATATCTTGGCGGCCTTGGCAGGGTAAAAATGCAATCATATGAGAACAGGAGGTTGTGAAATCTTACTTACAGGGACAAAGTTACTGATTTTATTTGTAATACAACAGAACAACAGCTATAGGGAGGGGGAAGTCTAAGGGGGAAATGCTTAGATTGGGGAAACTTGTTCTTCCTTCTTTTTAAAGCCTGGCTTTAGTTATAGGCTCTACCTATAAATGCCTGCTGCTGAAAGTTCTATCATGATAGTAATAGTACAGAAGGGGATTTAGCTCAGTGGTTCCACCACTTGCCTCACAAGCACAAGGTCCTGAGTTCGATCCCCAGTACTGAAGGGAGAGAGAGAGAGAGAACTATAGTAATAGTACAGGAGTAATCCTGTCCCTCTACTCAGCACCATCATCCCCAGGTCAGCTCTTAAGGTGCAATGTCACATAAGTATACTAAATTTTGACTGAAACGTAGCCTACATTTCCACCTCATCTTTATGTTTCTTTACTGACTTTATTTCCTTAAAAACACAGGTGACACAAACCTAACAGTTCTTTTTATCTATGTTCCTGAAATTTTTTCTTATTAGTCAATTTTTGTTACTATAACAAATATCCCTGAGACAGACTATCTTTAAGGTTGATTCATTTCACAGCTCTGGAGTTCAAGGGGATGGGGCCGGGAGCAGCTCGTCAGTGGTGAGGCTCTCATGGCCTCATGGCAGGATTGTGTGAGAAGAGAGAAGTCACACTGCCAAAGAGGAGGCCACCATCCCTTCTGAGGGTAGTGCCCTCAGTGACCTAAAGATTTTCCTCTAAGCCCAACCCCTTAAAAGCCATGCCTCCCAGTGTCACCACACTGAGGGCTAAGTTTCCAACATGTGAACCCTTGGGGGACACACTCATCATATCCACACCATGGCAATTACCTTCCTCTTGACTTGGATAACAAGTAGTTCCATGCACTTTTCTAATGTGTAGCTATCAGTGCTCAGCTTGACAGTCAGATTACAATTCACGAAGGTCTCACTCACTTCTGTTTCTTGTGCCCTTGATATGGATCCGGTGGTTTTAAAAACTTATAAAATAGCTTTACTAGATATAATACACATACCACACAATCCACCATTTAAAGGGTACAATTTAACAGTTTTAATATTTTTACCACAGTCATCTCATCACCCCCAGAGAAACCCCATCCCAGGTGGACACCACTGTCTCCTCTTGCCGCCTGAGATCCCTCACTTGTCACAAGTGTGTAACAGAGAGTATGGAAGCAATGCTGCCCCTCTGATTAGTTCCTCATTTAGACTTCAATCTCAATCATTTCTGACTGGGCTGGAAATAAGTGCTTCCTCCCAAAGGGCTCAATGGGCATTTTGTTCAGAGGACCCCAGTGCAAATGAATAAGGCTGATATTTCAATATCCACAGGCAAGGTCCAAGCCAAAAATTTGTCTACATGGACTCACTTACTTATAAATAGAGTATTTATGACTTTTCTTGAACTGAAAGAGTGAATATTTTAAAAGTATCCTACCAAAATACAAAGTTATTTTCTCCTGGGCCTGTGGCCCATCCTTGGTAACTTTTCCTCTCTTTTCACAATCTCAAAACTCAGGGCTCTATTTCTGGTCCCAGCTGGCCAGGGCCCCAAATTTGGGTGCCACGGGTTCAGAAACCATTCCATGGCCCTATTCTTTCTTCTCACTCATGCCTGCCCTCTACCAACCCTAACTGCTCATACTTACTACCTCTTGGTACTAGTTTTGTTCATTACACTGAGAGGTGCTGGATTACCACAGCCTTTTCCTACTTAACATAAACTTTTAACCCAGTGTGCAGAAACTATTCTGAAAGCTAACATTGTATTTGAACAGGACTAATCTGAACAATCAAGTGAAGGCATGAGTGTAAGTTCTGGAAAGGGAGAGAACAGAGGTGACTTTCCAGTCACTGGGACGAAAGGCCCAACACTTATAATTTAGAGGAGGATAGGTTTATTTGGCTCACAGTTTCCATTTAAAAGTCAGCTGACTCCAAGGCAGAAACAGCACAGTAGAAGAGCCTGATGGAGACAGCTGCTCGTGTCATAGCAGCCAGGAAGCAGAGAAGGAAAAGAGGAGCCAGGGACAGGAACACATCCTTCCAGTGAGCTCCTGAAACCAGGCCCCACCTCCAGCGGCACATTTGCTGCTAAACTCATCAAGGGAGGAATCTACTGAGGGGTACAGTGCTCTCACGATCTAGTCACCTTCCAAATATATGACTTTTGGGAGACGTTTCACATCTCAATCATAGCAGGAATTTTATGAACTTGGGGAATTCAGTGCAGTTGAGGCAGACGTCTGTGACAGGGACCAAACTATAAATCTGGTGACATAGTGATGGGCGAATCAGCTTCCTCATCAAAGAGTGTGCTATGATTTAATGTGTTCCTCAAGGTTCCCACATTAGAAACTAATCTCTACTGCAGAGGTATGGGAGGTGGGACCTTTAAGCAACGTTTGGGTTCTTAGGAATGAATAATGTCATGGTCTTGGGTGTGGACTCCTTATAAATAGGAAGATTCCCCCTGCCCTGCCCTGCCCTGCCACATGCCCCTGCTCTTTCCTTGCTTTGCTATGGGATGGCGCAGCAAGAAGGCCCTCACAAGATGCTTTCCCCTCCATGTTGGACTTCCCAGTCTCTAGAACCATAAGTCAATGAACTTCTGTCCTTTATAAAGCACACAGTTTGTAGTGTTATGTAGTAGCAGCACAAAACAGACTTAAGAGTGTTTGGTCTCTGAGTATGCTGTCAAATTGTTTGTCCTCATGTCTTAATTTTTCAATTCTAATGTAGCCTGCCAAAAATAATTTCCAATGCTAATCAACTTTCAAGCTGAATGCCAGTTTATGTTTCGGTGGTGTTAAGTGTAGAGTCTGATGCTGGAGCAGAGCTTCTCAAACTAAAATGTACAGAAGAATCAGGGAGCTTGTTAAAATCCAGCCTCACATGTCACATCTCCAGAGTTTTAGCAGGTCTGGAGCAGGCTCACTGTGAGAAACAGGTGCAAAAAGGCAATGTGCATACATCATGAGCTGGCCTTGTCCTTCTCTGCTCTGGTTGTCATGGGAAGTGCAAAAATGTATATAGGGATGGGTACCCGGGAAATGCTACCAGGAAATATGCAGATGAATGTCTCTAATCCCTGGCCCAATGTCTCAAAGACTTAATGAAAGATACTTGAATTTTTTGTTTTGAAACATTTTGAATTCACAGGGAATCTGATGCAATAGTACACACCAAACTGGGTTCACCATCTGTAAGTGTCTTCTCACGTTGACCCCATCTCCTTGTATAAAGACAAACTTCCCCTTTGCCAAGCCTTCTCGTAGTAGCCTCCAGACTTCAGGGTAAGTCACCCCTAAATTCTCAAACTTGCCTCTCTCAGAAACTAGGGCATTCAGCTGTTCAATCATTTCAGTATGGCATCACCTATATGCCAACTTGACCCAACCACAGTTATCCTCATTAAACACTCCTGGATTCATCAAGAGGGCATTTCTGAGTGAGATGACATTTAAATTACATGGGCAGGCATCACCTCATCTGTTGGGCAACTTCATGTTAAAACTTAATCTAGAATGCAACCACATGAAGAAGTGTGGCCTTTAGGAGGCAATCAGGCCATCTGGACTCCGCCTTCATGCACAGCTTAGTACCTTATGAAAATGCCTGAGCTGTGTTTGCCTTTCTGTCTATGAGGAAAGGCCTATAGGAAAGTCTTTGCCTGTATGTAGTGTGTTTGCCTTTCTGCCCCTTTCACCCTGGGAGGACACGGCACATCCTCATAGCATGTCCCTTTAAAGGACACACCACAGGACACCATTTTACAGCACAGACAGCAGCCCTCACCAGACACCAAGTCCACTGACACCAAACCTTGGACTTTCCAGTCTATACAACTGTAAGAAATAATTTTCTATTGCTTGTAAATTAACCAGTCTTTGTTATTTTACTGTAGTGGCACAAATGAATTAAGAAATAGAACAAAAGGCAGAAGAAGGAAGGAGGAATTCACTCCATCCCTCTTCCCCCTTTTATTCTGCCTCACTGTCGAGTTGGGTACGTCTAGTCTTGTCCTGCCCTTGAGTGTTGTTTATCCATTGGTTTCTTTGATTACAAGGCCATATGTTGCCCAGATGCCTGGAAAACATTATTTTTTAGTATGTCTGGGAGGCTGTTCCTAGAAAAGATTAACACTTGAATAGGCAGGCAGAGTAAAGAAAACGTGCTCTTACCAATGTGGGCAGGCTTCCTCCCATCTGTTGAGGGTCTAACTAGAACAAAAAAGCAAAAAAATGATGCTCTTCACATGGGGCATCCATCTTCTCCTACCCTCAGATAAGGAAGCTCCTGGTTCTTGGACCTTCCAATCCTGGAACTTATACCACCAGCCTCCTGCTTCTCAGGCCTTTGGCTTTGGACTGGGATTTGTACCAGTGGCTTCTAGTTCTCAGGTCAACAGAGTCAAAATGAAGTAGACCACCAGACTTCCCGGTTTTTCCTGTTTTCAGATGGCAGATTGTAGGCCTTCTTGGCTCCTATAACTTTGTGAGACAGTTCCCATAATAAATCTCTCAATAGATAGATGATAGATAAATGATAGATGATAGAAAGATAGAGATGGATTCCTAGTGTAACATCTTAAATTGTTTCTAGAACAAAGTTGAGTTTTTAATTTATATTTAATAGATTGACTTGTTGACACCAGAAATTCCTCCAATAAAAAGCATTTCTTATGCAGACCTTCGGAAAGTCACAAAGCCTTTGAATTAAAGATACTTTAGTAGTCTCCTTTGACCCTTTCACTGTACAGCGAAGAAGCTGAGATCTAAATTACTTACTTGTTCAAGGTGATTCTGCTAGTCAAAGGCAGATCCAGAAAGACTCTTAGGAAGTCAGAATAAAGGCAGAAACATAGCAAGGGTGTATATCTGATCAGACAGGTCTTTGAGTTTCTCAAAGTACACCTTAGAGCCAGAGGTAAACGGTCTATAAATAAGGTTGGCTCTGTGTTTTGTGTACCTTGCCTCTGGGCATATGGGAATGTTGTGCCTTTTGTCTAAGATTACATCTCATGTCTCACTATCCAGATTTCTTGCAGGACTCTCTCCCTAAATTAATCATATTATAGGCATGATTTACTTTTTTAAAATGTTCATGTACAAAACCGCAGACTCCTTTATCACACCAAAATAGAAGCAGTCCTGTTGGAGGCATTAAAATCAAATGAGCCCTTTATGCCCAGCCAGTCCATACTGGCTTTATAAACCATTCTTGCTGTATGATGGAGCATCTTTGAGATTTTAAGCAAAAATCTTCTGTTATAGCCATTAATGGAAACTGCATTTCATTCTTTCTCATTTCTCCCTTGGCTGGAAAAATTCTTTGTTTTCCACCTTCTTTTAAGCCAAAACATCAATCCATTTCTGGCTATAAGCCCAGGAGAGATGTGCTTGAACCCATTAGGCTAAGAGGGTTTCGTGGTGTCACTACATTGGAAGATTAAGGGGCTGGGATGACTTCATATGAAAGTGCTGGAAGGAAATAATGCCACCTCCCAACAAGTAATGCCAGGCAAGACAGTGGGCATTTCTGACCTAGACAGTCTCCTTCCCTGACTGAAGGTGAATGAGAATATAGTGCAAGAAAATAGAGGCAAAAGTTTCTCTATTTTTATAACCAAAAGCTTCAGAGGAATTATATTTAAATAAACTAATTTGGGGACAGATCTTCCTGGGTGGCAGTGTCACCGTATCATTCCATGATGGCACATTTGTACCCTAGGCCAAATTTGTATCATGAGCATCACTGTCCTTACCAAGGTGCACGTACTAGCTCAGCCTGGTACTTCCTCTGGGGACTCTGGGCTGGAGGATCTTCGTTGTCCTATTTCCCTGCTCCTGGAGTCCAGGACTCCCTCCATTTATCATGGCCACATTATCAGAAGGGCTGCATGAGCCCAGATCATGCAAAGTGAGCTTATTAATCCATGGAAAATATTACCAGTGTCCTATGACTTTTACATACTTTTGCTGAAACATTTAAAAATTCAACCACTATGATAAATGTACAGGGACATGAATAGGGAAACTATTATTTATTTATTATGTTGTAATTTTTAGTATTAGAAACATTAAGAATTCAAATGTTTTACTTATTTCTCTAAAATACTCTTTTAAAAGAACACTTTAGTGATTGTCTTCTTCTTGTAGAATCATGTTACAAGCTGACCATCTTTTCAGCGCCTTGGCAAATTTTCATACTCTCTTAAAGGTTTGGATCTGTTCTGAATGTTTTGTTCTTTGTACTTTTAATGTTGTGAAATGTCCCTGAGAGCTCCTTTGAGGTGACATTTTGGCCACTGTTACTTTTTCTGGATCTTCTTTGTCCTTTGCGTCACTAGCATTTTTTTTAAGTTTATGTCAGTAAGCTTCATTTGTTTCTGACTTCCACTGTCTTGAGTGTTGGTGTCCTCACTATGTCTTCAACCTGGTACCTTCAGCAAACTGCAATACATTTATTTGTAGAGCTTCGTCAGAACAAGGAAAATGGTTTTAGGCTTTCAAGCTCAGAAAATTGTGCAGAGGCAAAAATGTGCGAGGAAACTAATGGAGAAAATTTATTTGCAGAGTCTTCTGGTGCTTCCGTGTCTCTGGACTGAGTCTGGAGTTATGTCCAGTGAAAAGAACTGTGTCCTGTCTTTAAGCAGATTCCCTAATAGAAATAGAAAGGTTTTCCTCCATTCACTGCCTCTTGTGTTTTCCAGATTTAAGGAACCACATGTATTTATAGTTTTATCTTCATAGCACACCACTCTGATCTCTTCCTCTCCTGCTCTGACGCCTCCTGAATCCCTCCTATAAGGATTGTTGTTTCCTGGGGCCAACTGCCCACACCAGGCTCATTTCTTCATTGGGAAATCCTCGCCCTACCACATCATCACAATCCTTTGCCATATTAGGTAACATTCATAGGTTCTGGGAATTGGGACCTGGGTATCTTTAGAATGTTATTGTTCAGCCCATCACATCAAACCTTAGTAAGTAAAACATTTGTTATTTCTTTAAAGGTCATTTCCTGTATTGTAAGACTTCCCTGATGCAGAAGTATTTCAAAAATAGTGATAATATGGATACAAACAGTATAAATTGAAGTTTTCATTTACTGAATAAGCCCTTTATGATCCTTCAGATTAATATTTTAAATAACATTGCAAAGATACTTTCAGATCCCACAAAAAGCTGTTTTCAAGCAGCCTTATTAGACGCTGTAAATGTTATCTATTAGTAAATAATGATTTGTAAAGAGCAATATGTAAAATTACTAATAGTGCTTCCTAAAGGTCTCTACTAAACAAATCTTAGTATTATGGTCTGAAGGACTAAAGTCTGACCAAGATCAAGAATATGAGGTATGATCAAGAAATACAGTGAATGTTCAAATTTTTTTAGAAATGTATTACAGTAAGACACATTGCTTTTAGAAAATTTCAAAATATCCCCCCCACGCACGTGCACATGTGCACGTGCACGCACACACACACACACACACACATTTTGGTTTTTTGTTTTTGTTTTGTTTTGTTTTGTTTGTTTTTCCAGTTTTTTTTTCTTTTTATTGAGGTTATTGGTACACAATAATCTAGGTATACAATACAATTACATTCATCATTGGGATTCTGTACCTTTACATGACAGGTCTTGGTTCTCATTTTTTCCCCTTGTGCCTGCCCTCCCTTCACCCCCTCCTCCCCTTCCCATTTATAAACACTTTATTTCCATTTTTTCAGTTTCTCATATTTTTTTCCTCTCCCTTATTACCTTTCCCCCACCCTTCCCACTTTCCTTACACCTTTAGCCCTTTACTTCCTATTTCACATTATTAATTGTCACATTAGGATCCTGTGTACTATTATAGTTTTTCACACCAAAGAAACTATTCGGTATTTCAGTTAAAGAAATCTCTGTATGAACATTAAAAATAAGGAATCCTAAAATAAAACTAAAAAGGAAAGTAAAAGAGAAAAGGCAATGATGTAACATTAAAATAATCCTTAATCCTGGAGATGAAAATGGTCCCTGAACATATTTAAATTGCTTCTCGCTCTTATAGTCTTATCTTATTCTTTTTTCATTATTTAGAGAATACTTTATTAGTTTCTGTAATCAAACCCACGTAGATATGACCTTACATATTTAGTACGATGTGTTACCCCTGTACACAGGGGAAAAAAAAATAAATTAACATTTCTAGACCAATATGGTTGTCCATTTCTGTACAATGCCAAGTTAACAAAGTAAATTGGGATGATGGTTTCCAAAGTTGGCAGCACCGTTGAAGTTTCCCAAAATTCAATTTATATATATATATATGTGTGTGTGCACACACACACTTTGAACACACTTTTCATTCTTGGCACTTCCTGAAGCAGTTCTGGAAGCCTTTCAGGAGTGTCTTTAGATGTGCTGTCATGGCTGCTTCAATGTCCTTATCAATTCAAAGATTTACCTTCTTTTTAAATTGAGAATTTACTTGCAAAGGCATAGTAACAAAGAAATATTTACCCTCCATAGTCATACTGACTTCAAGGAAGAGCCAGAAGTTGCGTTGTGACAAATCTGAGGAATGTGTGATTGGTAGGTGAGGACACGCCACAGTGTTTTTCCAAGCCTGCCTTTCCTCTGCAGCAGCATTTACTAAATTTTTATCACACTTGCAAAGACACTCACAAAAACTTCCAGCACTGCTTCAGAAAGCAGCAAGAACAATAAGATATGCATGTTTAAATTGAAGGGGAATAATAGCAATACATCTTTTACTGTAATAAAAAATTTAAAATAAACACACACCATAGTTTTGGATTACTCCATGTACACTTTCCCATTTCTGGTTAAAATGGTTAAGCAGCTTATGTTTTCATATTTCTGGTAACAGTGAGGCAGGTCTTTCCTGGTGTACAGGCTGAGATGATATCTTGCAGAGCACAGTGGCTTTGGAGTAGGCTGACTTGGGTTCTGCCCTTATGTCTGCCACTTTCATACTACAGCTGCGATGGTCAATTCTATGTGTCAGCCTGGCTACACTCTAGGTGCCAGTTAATCAGTCAAGCACTAATCTGGGTGTTGTTGTGAAGGTATTTTGTAAATGTGATTAAAATCTATAATCTATTTACTTTAAGTAAAGAAGGTTATCCCGGATAATCCAGGTGGGCCTGATTCAATGGGTGGAAAGGCCAGAAGAGCAGAACTAAGACTTTCCTGGGGGAAAAGCAAGCCTGCCTCTGCAGTGCAGCTCCAACTCAAGCCAGAGAGTTCCGTCCTGCTGCAGAGGGATTCCCAACTTGCTGAGTCAATCCTCATAGTTGAGTAAATAATTCCTTGGGTATGAAAGTCCTTGGAATGGGGGATAGGTACTGGGAGAGAACTCTCCTGTTTTGGTGGAACTCTGATTACACGGTGCATAAATGACTATCTCTCTGATTTTTAATTTCTTCACCTGTAAAATAGGCATAGCAATAGCCTAGTGACTGGGATATAGTAGATCTTTTTATTATTGTCCATCTACTACTATTATTATTATGAAAAGAATGTCCTATCTGTCCCCTTTCCTCACCTTATTAGATGGTTTTCCCTTACCTAGAATTTAAACCTGCTTTTCAGTAACATAGGCCTGTGGATCCTAACTCCTCCTCTGTCTCTAAAAATGAGGTCTCCACCCCACTGTCCCCACAGCTCCCTTTGGAGGATTTGAGCCCAACCATTGTGCAGTTACATTGCTCTGTGTGGTGGGCAATTTATAAGGGGTTGGACCAGATATTCCGATCCTGGCAAGCTTCTTGCACATGGCTGTGAGTGGATTTAAGATGCCTCTTCTGGGGCAGCTAGGATGGCTGGGAAGCTGAGGACAGCCAGGCCCTGAACCTCTTCTCTGGCTCATTTTCCCTTCCTGAGGTACACACCCAAAAATGTACTCACGGCTAGAGAAGAGGATTCAGAGAAAAAAACCACTCATTCAAAAAGGAAAGCAGAACTTATATAAATATTCCTGTGCTTGGATCACATTTGCTAACACTCTACTTACTAAAGCAAGTGTGAGGCAGAGCTAAGAGGTAGAGACTATCCACTTAGGGGAAAGAGGACACGCAAACAAGGAAGCCATTAAAGGCAGCTATTAACACAATGTCAGAGTCCGCCCTGCTGCCACCAGTGTACACAAGCCTCCTACCTGCAAAGCACACCCCCCATGCATAAAGGCCACCGAAAGTCCTGTTGAAGCTCAGGCCATGATTTTGTAACCTGTATCTTTATTAGGAGACCTGCAAACCACAGGACAAATGCACGTACCACAGTTCCCATCCCCTGCCCTCAAGAACTTTGGCTATTGCAGCATTTCCTGCAAGAGCGCCACTGTCTCGGGTTTTCCTCCACACTGCAGATCTCCACTCTGTAATTTGTATAGCATTTCTCCAAACCCATACTGTTTGCCCTCAGTCAAATCACATGGTGCTGAAAGTTCAGCAGATTTGTTCAGAGTTTCTGGCAAGTGGATGCTTGACTGTCCCATCATTCTCTTTTCTTGAAATATCTTCCCAAAAATATTTGGATGCTGGGTATGGTGGTGCACGCCTGTAATCCCAGCACTCGGGAGACTGAGGCAGGAGGATCTCTGTGAGTTCTAGACCAGCCTGGGCTACATAGTGAGTTCTAGGTCAGTCTCAACTACATAGTGAGACCCTGGCTAAAAAAAAAAATAAAAAAAAAAAAAATTGGTAATTCCTCTCTTTCAACTGCATTGTTTAACATGTGGTACCAACTAGCAATTGATAATTAAACTAAATTGTTGAAAATGTAAACAATTTAATGTTTCTTTTTTTGTGAAATATATAACTATGTGTTTGTGTGGGCCAGTGCAATTACTTCAAAACCATTGGTTAAATGATCAATTGTAAGACACCACCCAGTCTGAGATACAATAAAATGTGAGGAATGTTGCATTTTATTTTTTTTTCATCATTGCATTTATTGGTACATTTTAGGTATACAGTACAGTTACATTCATTATTGGGATCTTGTACCCTTAAATGACAGGTCTTGGTTCTCATTTTTTCATTTGTCCCTGCTCTCCCTTCATCCCTCCTCCCCTCCCCCTTTACAAACACTTCATTTCCATTGTTTCATTTTCTCATTTTTTTCTTTTCCCTTATTAGCTTTCCCCTACCCTTCCCACTTTCCCTACACCTTTAGCCCTTTTCTTCCTATTTCACATTGTCAATTATATCATTAGGATCTTATGTACTATTATAGTTTATTCACACCAGAGAAACTATTCAGTAGTCACACATGTGTGACTTTTTAATTCACTTAGGAGTATATCCTCAATATATATCCATTTTCCTATGAATGACTCTAATTTGTCATTCTTTATGGCTGAGTAGTACTCCATTTCATAGAAAAACCACATCTTCTTTATCCAGTTTCCAACTGATGGGCAAATGGGCTGTTTCCAAGTTTTAGCTATTACAAACTGTGCCACTATAAACATAGGTGCACATATATGTCTGTGATATGATTCTTTTAATTCTTTTGGAAAGATACCCAGCAGAGGGATGGCTGGGTCAAATGAGGAATGTTGCAGTTTAGAATGGTGGAATGTGGGAGATTTGAAAGTAATCAGCATATATAAATATTTAAGGTCATATGTCTTAGTTACTTTTCTCTCACTGTTGATTACCCAAATACCCAATACCCAAAGTTGAAGGAGAAAAATTTTATTTGGCTTACAATTCATAGAAGTTTCAGTCCAGAGTTGACTGGCTCCAAAGCAATGTGGCTTGGTAGAGGAAAATCCGTTTACGGTGGGCAGAAGGTAGCAAAGCAACAAGGGACCTTAGCAACTTCTTTCTTCTCCTTTTATACTCTGTCTAGGCGATAGATTAGGGCAGTGCTAAACCAATCAGTGGAGTGATTTAATAATTACACACCCTTAATCCTAGCATCAATGTTCCACCTTCATGTTCTGAAAAAGCCCTATCTAAAACTGCTTGAGGCTTTGGGGGCCCTTCTGATTGGTTTCTGTTTGGTTCTGATTATATAACTTTCTTGTGTGTTTTTTTAAATATATATAATTGGTCTCCTTTAAATTCATTTGGGTTATGTGGCACCTGGCATAAGAGACTCCATTCTAATCTGGTCTGGTCTATTAGATCTAGTGTCAGAGCTCAATCCAAAACAATGACCAGCACTAACTTTTATTTAACAGTAGATTTTCTTGAATTGGTAACTAATCTGTACTTTTATGTAGGTGAAAATGTTTAAAGTATAAATAATAATTCTTTTCTTCACTCATATTCATTCTTACCATGTTTGTTTTATTTGTACTGCTCTGTCCAGAACTGCTATGATATAGTTAAGTTTTAAGTAAAAAAATATATATATGGTTTTTATCAAATACATTCTAGGTATCAATTATCATATAATTTTTCTTGTTCAAGTTCCTGATAAGCTCAGTTAGTAAATCTTTTTATTCTATAAAGAAATTGCTGGACTTATGCCAAATATTAAATGCCAATTGAATTATTACTTCATAAATGAGATCTGGGAGTGGATTTTGAAATTAAAAAAAAATTATTCTCCATTTAGTCAAGTTGGTTTTGTTCTATCAGCTCTCTGGGAAGATCCTGACATTAGTTAGCTTTTCCATCACTGGGATACAATGCTCGACACTCACAATTTAAAGTAAGAGAGGTCCACTCTGGCTCCATGGTTTGAGGGGATTCAGTCCGTGCTCAGTTGGCTCCAAGGAAGAAAAGTCATGGTGAAAGGGTGTGGTGGAACAAAGCTTCCGAGTTCATGGTGGCTGTGAACCAGAGAAGAGGAATGAATGGGGAGGAGGGAATGAAGGTCCACATGTAGTACCCAAGGTTGTACCTCTAAGACCCACCCTGACACATCCAGAAGAGTGTCCACCTGTCTCCTGGGCAGTCTCAAGACAATGAAGTTTACACAATCAAACTTAACTGTTGCAATTCTATCAGGAAGGAATGTGACTGCTGAGATTTGATTGGTCTGAAAATTTGTTATTTATTGTTATGCAGGCTGCATCCTTCCTCCACAGCTCATTCCAGTCTCATTAAAGAGAAAATTATGAATTAACAGCAGCTCATGAATAATTTGATTTCCATTTATCCTCTTGCCATCTTTAATGCATGACACAATTACAAGTTTTTCTCTGTGCTCAGTAAATGGTGGTCTTCACATTTCTTATGGCTAGTATTGCTTCTTCAAGAGAGAAAATTTTCAAAGCATCTCTTTAAAATAAAAAAAAATTAGGAAGGATAAATGAAACATAAACTGATATTGATCTGCTTCATTTACACAAGTCACTCTTAAACAAAAATATCAATTTCATTTTTCTTTCTTTTGCATACGGTTCACAAACTATGCCCATCATTCAAAGGTGCTCTTCCCGTGACCTGTGGCACTGTGATCCCTGCACAGCTTTGTAAGTGCAGTTGCATCCTTGCTCTTTTGCTGTGTTGATTTCAAGTTAGTGACTTCAGATTGCAGCTACTGATACCGATCCATTATCGTCTTTTCTGGACAGGAAATCGTGCACCGAGGCTTGGAGGGATGGAGTAGTGGAGGGGCTTGTGCTGCCTGAGCCTCAGTGCTCTTCAGAGTTCATTGTGCCGCTCTGCAGTCAGTTATGCTCTCTGCTTTCCCTCAGGCCTCCCCAGTCCAGTGCCTTCTACATTTCACAGCACCTGTGATGTTTCCGATGCTAGGCTCTGCATAGAAACCATAACTAAAACAAGCATGAGTCCTGGAAACCAAGATGTCCTTACTGTTGCAGGTCTTAGGACCAGAGGGAAAGGTTTCAGGATATTATTCCCTCTCCAAAATGTTTATCCTGCTACATGGAGCCTGAGAAGGCTCAAGAGAATTTCTCGGTGTATATAACATTATTGTATGCAACCTGAGACACAAGAAACAGTCAGAAATAGGTCTTGGGCATCCTTTAAGTTTTAAATAAATTTCTACATCAGCTGGAGATAAAGTATGTCTTTAAATGTGTGTCAAGGATTTTGACATATGAAATGTGGCCATTTAGATTCAGGTTCACAAGGCCACCTGATTAATTCACGAGTCCACCCTTTCATCTTAGACAGACATCACTTTGACTTGAAGAGTGACAGTTGTTGCTGTCTTTTCATTAATATTCCAAACCACCAAAACGCATACAAGCGGGGTTTCACCAGGTGCATTCTGGTGATCCCGCCTGCATTTATGTTCTAGAAAGTCGCACATATTTGTATTTGAAAATCACCAGCTCTATAATACCATGAAAGGGAAGTGGGTTTTTTGGTGTGGCTTTTCACTGGTACCACCTCAGGGATGGCTGCTGTGTGTTTTGCAGTGTAACAGCTCTTAGGACCACTGCTGAAAGTAACGGGTGCAATGACCATGAATAGGTAATTCCGTTGGTACGTGCATGCCACTATGCTCAAGGGCAGGGGCTCTGGAGAAGACCACGAGGCTCGAATTCCTGCTACCTGCAATAGATGTGAGCCACGTAAATAAACACTTAATTGTGTCACCCAGATTTACTTCTGTACTCTGCACAGTGGAAGATAATTAATGGAAAGTCAAAAGGAAAAACTGGGATTTTATAAAATATAAAAAGCAATCCATTATCTTGAATTTATCTTTTTAGGGGGAAGGACAGCTCAAATTATGGGAGGCCTGAGGCCACTCCCACCCTCCCAATATACTGTTGCTGCTCTTATTACCATAAAGAAAGTAAAAGGACCCCAAAGAGAGCGTATAGTTGCCTTTCTGTGTGGGAGTGGCTTTCAGGCCAAAGAGACGAAGCAAGGACATTCCATTTGATCACAACATCAGAAAGTGGCTTCAACCAAGGATACATTTTTGAAGAAAAAATAAATAAAAGTAGCTAGAAGAATCTAACTTGCTTTGCAGACATTTCCCTGGCTTTCTTTCTTTTATTTTTTAAAATTTTATTGGTACATTTTAGGTATGCAATATAATGACATTCATCATTGCAGATTTGTACCTTTACATAATATATCTTGATTCTTATTTTTCCCTATATCCTGCCCTTCCTTCAACTCCTCCACCCCTTTCTATTTACAAAATCTTTGTTTCCATTTTTTTCATTTTCTCATGTTAATTCCATTACCCTCTTTCCTTTCCCTACCCCTCTCACTTTCCCTTCCCCTTTGCACCTTTTCTTCCCATTTCACGTTATCTATTACATGTTTTCATCCTTATTTGTACTTGCAGTTACTCACACCAGAGAAACTACTTGATATTTACACCTGTGTGTCCTATTTATTTCACTTAGGAGAATTGCCTCAATGTGCATCCATTTAGCTATGAATGCCTCTAATTTCTCATTCTTTATGGCTGAATAGTACTCCATTTTATTTTTTTAAAAAAACAGCTCATTTTCTTTATCCAGACTCCAGTTGATGGGCAACGGGGCTGTTTCAAGTTTTAGCTATTACAAACTGTGCTGCTATGAACATGGGTGCATATATATTGCTGTGACATGAAAAAAAAAAAAAACCAGCTCATTTTCTTTATCCAGACTCCAGTTGATGGGCAACGGGGCTGTTTCAAAGTTTTAGCTATTACAAACTGTGCTGCTATGAACATGGGTGCATATATATTGCTGTGACATGATTCTTTCAATTCCCCAGCAAGGGAATATCTGGGTCAAATGGGACTTCTAGTCCTAGTTCTCTGAGGTATCTTCACATTCATTTTCACAGTGGTTGCATCAGTCTGCACTCCCACCAACAAGAAGGGTCTGTATCTCCCACAACCTGCCAGCATTTTTTATGTTTGGTTTCTTGATAGCAGCTATTCTTTCCTGTGTGAGGTGGAATCTCAGTGTTGTTTTCATCTACATCTCTTGAATGACTAGTGATGTTGAAAGTTTTTTCATATGTTTATTTGCTGCTTTTACTGGTTTGTCTCAGAAATGTCTGTTTATTTCAGTTGCCCATTTCTGGATTTGGGTCTTTAAATTTGGGAGGATTCATTTTTAAAAGTTCTTTAGATATTCTATATAGTAGATCTAGCAATAGCTGATCTGATCTAGAACAGCTTATCAAGCAACAGCTCTGTCTGAGCAACAGCTGCTGAAAATTTTTTCTCACATTATGGGTTGTCTCTGCACACTGTTAGTGATTTCTCTTGCTGTGCAGATGCTTATTGATAAGAAGACATCACACTTGTTGATTGTGCTAGGTCAGGGGAAACAGGTTTTGTTCATAAAATCTTTTCCTACACCAGTGTCTTCAAGAGTTCTACCTAACCACTCTTCCAGCTGGTTTAGTGTTTCTGATTTAATATTTAGATCTTTAATCCATTTTGATTTTAGTTTAGTGCAAGGTGAGAGATATAGGTCTAGTTTTAATCTTTGGCAAGCTGAAACCCAATTTTTCCAGCACCATTTATCGAAGAGGCTGTCTTTCCTCCAGTGAAAGTGTTTGGCTCCTTTCTCGAAGATGAGGTAGTTGAGCGTGTCTGGAGTTGTTTCTGCATCTTCTAATCTGTTCCACTGGTCCTCAGGTCTGTTTGTTTGCCAGTACCATGGTGCTTTTACCATAAGAGCTTTGTAGCACAGTTTCAAGTTGGGGATTGTGATACCTCCTACCTTGTCTTTATTGTCTAGAACTGTTTTTGCTACTGTAGGTCTCTTCTGGTTCCCAGTGAATTTTTGGATTATTTTCTCAAGGTCTGTGAAGTATTCTTCTGGGATTTCATTGAATCTATATAGCAGTTTTAGAAGTATGGCCATTTCACTATGGATCCTTTCTACCCAGGAACAAGGGATGACTTTCCATTTTCTAATTTCCTCTTTAATCTCTTTTTTCAGAGTGCTGTACTTTTCAGAGTAGAGGTCTTTGATTTCTTCTGTTAGGTTGATTCCTAGGTGTTTCAATTTTTTGGATGCTATTGTGAAGGGAATTGTTTGCCCCATTTCTCTCTGTGAGTCTGTTTTTCATGTGCAGGAAATCTATTGATTTTTGTGTGTTGACCTTGCATCCAATTACTTTACTGTATTTAGTTATTGAGTCTAGAAGATTTTTGGTGGAGTTCTTGGGGTCATCTCTATAGAGTATCATGTCATCTGCAAATACAGACAATTTGACCTTTCACTTCCTGTCATTATTCCTTTTTTTTTCTTTTTTGTTCCAGGGATCAAACTTGGGACCTTCTGCTTGCAAGGCAGCACTGCTGAGCTAAATCCCCAACTCTCTTTATTCCTTTTATTTCTTTATCTTGCCTAATTGCTGTGGCTAATGTTTCCATACCTATATTGAAAAGGAGTGGTGATAGTGGACATCCTTGTCTTGTTCCTGATTTTAGTGTGAAGGATTTCAGTTTTTGAGGATTTAGTATGATGTTGGCTATTGGTTTTTCATAGATGGCTTTTATCAGATTGAGATAGAGACCATCTCTTCCAATTTTTTGAGGCTTTTTTCTAGAAGCTCAGGTTCAGCATCAAGTTATTTCCTAATATGAATATTAACTGTTATGAATTTCCATCATAAAACTTTCATTGCATCCCATTAGTTGTATTGTCATAGTCATGTAATTGTAGGAACTGTCTGGTTTCTTCTTTAACTTCCTTTGTGAGCAATTGGTTATTCATACATGTGTTGCTCAATTTCCATGTGTTTATGAAATTCTTGCAGTTTCTTTTGCTATTGATCTCCAATTTCATCACACTGTGGTCTGATAATATACAGGGGATCACTCCAATTCCTTTGCACTTACTTAAACATGTTCTATGAATGAATTTGTGGTCTATTTTGGAGAAAGGCCCATGTGCATCTGAAAAGAATGTGTATTCTGATTTTGTGGGATGGAACACTCTGTAAATATCTGTTGAGATCATTTGTTCAAGAGCTGATTGAGTTTTACTATTTCATTGTCTATTTTCTGTCTGGTTGATCTATGTATTTGTGACAGTGAGCTATTGAGGTCCCCGCTACTATTATATTAGTGCTTATATGATTTTTTATGTCTGTTAGTATTTGTTTTCTATAGTTGGGTGCACTAGTATGAGGTGCATATATATTAATGATTGTCATCTCTTCCTCCTGGATTGTTCCCTTTCAAAAGATGTAGTGCCCTTCTTTGTCTCTCTTAACCAGTGTTGGTTTCAAAGCCACTTGATCTGCAAAGAGGATAGTTACTCCTGCTTTTTGGGGGTTCCTGTTGCATGGAGTATTATTTTCCACCCTTTAACTTTCAGTCTATGAGTTTCTTTTTGAATTAGGTGTGATTCTTGTGTGCAGCATATTGTTGGATCTTGCTTCTTGACCCTTTCTGCCAGTCTATTTCTTTTGATTGGTGAACTGAGTCCATTAACATTGATGATTATAACTGATAGTATTGACTTATCTTTGTGATGAGTTTTTCTTTTTGTTGGATTTACCTCCTTTGCATTTAATTTCTTGCCGTGCCTGATGGATTCATTCTGCTGGGCTTCCTGTGTTGTGATCCTTGTTGTCTTTTCCTTGGATATTATTTGGAGTGCTGGTTTGGTATTCATGAAGTTCCTATGGTGCTCTTTGTCATGAAAGTATCTTATTTCTCCATCAATTTTGAAAGATAGTTTTGCAGGGAGCATCAGTCTGGGTTGGAGGTTGTTTTCCTCTAGGGTTGTGTTCCTTTGAAATACATCGCTCCACACTCTTCCTGCCCGAGAGTTTGTGTTGAGAAGTCTGCTGTGATTCTGATGGGCTTTTCTTTGTATTTATTTCTTTTCTCTAACTGCTTGTAGAATTTTATTCTTCTGTTGAGAGTCTGGAATCTTAACTATTATATGCCTATGTGTAGTTTCTTTTTTTTTTTTAATCACACTAGTTGGAGTCCTATATGCCACACTTATCTGTATGTCAAGTTCTTCTCCCCTACTTGGGAAAGTGTTCTGTCATTAGTTCTGTGAATCTGGGCTTCCTGTGTTGTGATCCTCGTTGTCTTTTCCTTGGATATTATTTGGAGTGCTGGTTTGTTATTCATGAAGTTCCTATGGTGCTCTTTGTCATGAAAGTATCTTATTTCTCCATCAATTTTGAAAGATAGTTTTGCAGGGAGCATCAGTCTGGGTTGGAGGTTGTTTTCCTCTAGGGTTGTGTTCCTTTGAAATACATCGCTCCACACTCTTCCTGCCCGAGAGTTTGTGTTGAGAAGTCTGCTGTGATTCTGATGGGCTTTTCTTTGTATTTATTTCTTTTCTCTAACTGCTTGTAGAATTTTATTCTTCTGTTGAGAGTCTGGAATCTTAACTATTTATGCCTATGTGTAGTTTCTTTTTTTTTTTTTAATCACACTAGTTGGAGTCCTATATGCCTCACTTATCTGTATGTCAAGTTCTTCTCCCCTACTTGGGAAAGTGTTCTGTCATTATTTCTGTGAAAAACAGTTTCTTTTTAATGTCATCTGCACTCTCTCCTGTTTCTTCAATTCACTGTGATCAGTCCCATGTTATTTTTCCTTGCATTGTCTGGCAGCTGCTGAATTGATTTCTCATGATCCCTTACTATTTTTAAGAAATTTTCCTTTTCCTGGTCACTAATTGCAATCTTATGTTCTGTATCTGAAATTGTGTCCACACATTGGCTCATTCTGCTGCATAAACTTTCAGTGGAGTTTTGAATGTCCTGGAAATCTGTTTGCATCTATTTTATGGATTCCATTTGTTTCTTATTTTGGGATTCCATCATGTTTCTCAGCTCCTTTATTTTTTTATCTGTGTTCTCTCTAGATTTATTAATCATGTCTTGTACTATGGGCACAATATCTGTTGTTATCTGAGAAATTATTTCTGAACTCATTTTTTTTTTTCAGGTCTTCTTTCATTGCCAGTTCAGAGAATCCGGGTAGGGTTAAGTTTCATATTGTTCCATGTCATTTCCCTTTTGGGTTGCCTTAGGTGATCTGGAAGTCTGCTTTTGAGACTTATTTACATGTCTTCTCATTTCAACAGATGCAGCTTTCTGTGCCTTTGTTGAGGTGACTTTTTGCTCACCCAGTGGTCTTCAATTCTTAGCAAGCCAACCAAGCAGCCTTTACTCTGCTGCTCACCAGTGCAACAATTCCTGTATTCAGAATGATTGCCTTCTGGATCCCTGAACTGATTTGCTTCTGGCTGGGTTTCTGGCTGGGGCCCATGCATACTTGGGATAATATCTAGGTGTGCCTCTTCCTGGGGCCCTTATTTAGCTGTTGTCTAGCAGGGCTTTTGGCTGGGGGCTATGTAACCCAGTTCTTATAGTCTGCATAGGCTTCTGGCTAAGGTCTCCACACACTTATCAATGGTATTGGGATAAGCCTCTAGCTGTTGCTTGTGCATCTGTGTAGTTCTTTCCCAGATGGGCCCTTGGCTGTGGCCAGTGGTATGGTGGGCCTCTAGCTGAAGCTTGTGCACCTGTGCAGCTCTTTTCTAAGCAGGCCTGTTGCTTGGGAATGTGTGCCCATGCCTTCGGTGTTGGGGTGGGTCCCTACCTGGGATCTACTTGCAGCTGTGCCACTCTGGTTCACAACTGCTCCCGAGGATCTGTGCTCACTGACTGATGGAATTGCAGGCCTCTGGCCAAAGCTTGTGTGCATGTGCAGATCTCTTCTGGGCGGCCTTTGGCTTGGGTGGGTGTGTCCCCTATGATCAATAGTTTTAATCAGATTGAGTCAAGGTCTCCCTACCTATTTGCTTCAGTGTTGCTGTTTTTTTGTTTTGTTTTGTTTTCATAAATGGGTGTGGGATTTTTTCAAAGACTTTTTCTGTGTCTATTGAAATGTACATTGTCTTTGATTCTGTTGTGTGAAGTATTATATTTATTGATTTGCGCATGTTAAAACATACTTTCATCCCGGAGATAAAGCCTACTTGTTTATGGTGTATAATATTTTTGATGATTTCTTACTTTCTTGTCAATATCTTGTTGAGCATCTTTTTCGGTTGGATCTCTATTTGGTTTTGGTACCTGAGTAAGCGTAGCCCAGGAATGACCCTGGGAGTATTCCTTGCCTCTTGATTCTATTAAAGAGTTTGAGGAGTATGGGAATTTTGCCTCGCCTGAAATTCTTTTAGGACTCAGCAGTGAATCTAATCAGGTCCTAGGCTTTCCTTCAGTGGTGGATTTTTTTTAAATTACTGCTTCAATTTTATTGCATATATTTTATTATTGGGGATTTTTAAGTCTTCTTGGTTCAGTTTCAGTAAAATTCATATGTATCTTGAATCTCTCCATTTTTTCTGAGTCTTCTAATTTATTGATGTACAGGTTTATGAAGTAGCTGCTAATAATATTCTGGATTTCAGCAGTGTTTGTGGTGATTTCACCTTTTCCATTTCTGATTGCACTGATTTGGGTCTCTTCTTTCCTTTTATATTTTGAGAGATTGGCTAAGGGTTTGTCTATTTTGTTTATTCTTTTAAAGAACCAATTTTTTCCACCCACTGATTCTTTGTGGAAGGTTTTTTGTCTCAATTTCATTGATTTCTGCTCTGATCTATATCATTTCCTTCCAGTTTGGACTGTACTTGTTTTTCTAACATCCTGCAGTACATTGTTAGTTTATTTATTTGTTTGTTTATTTATTTATTTATTGACAGAGTCTCACTCTGTAGTTCAGTCCAGCCTTGAACTCACTATGTAGCACAACCTAGTATTGAACTCATGGCAATCCTCCCGCATCAGCCTCCTGAGTTCTGGGATTACAGACAGGCATCACCATGCCCAGCTAGATTATTTATTTGGATTGACTCTATTTTTGTGACATAGACATTCACAGCTATAAATGTCCCTCTTAGGACTGTTTTCATTGTGTCCCATAAGTATGTTGTACTGACGCTATTGTTTACTTCTAGAAACTAATATCTTCCCTGATGTCTTCTATAACCCATTAATTATTATTTAATTTCCATCCACTTACATAATTTCTGTGGCTTTTTACCATTAATTTCTAGCTTCATTACACTGTGATCTGATAATATGCACAGCTTAATTTTGATCTTTTGTATTTACCAAAGCATACTTTATGGGCTAGCATGTAGTCTATTTTGGAGAAATTTCAGTATGCTACTAAGAACAATGTATATTTAGTTGTTGTTGGGTGGAACACTCTGAGGATGTCTATTAAGTTTACTTGCTTGAAGGTTTGGTTCAACCCTGATATTTCTTTGTTGATTTTTTTGGTCTAGTTGATATGTCTAATTGTGACAGATAGTCCACTGTAATTGTGGTGTTATACATCTGATCTTTTATGTCCAATAGCATTTGATTTTTGAAGTTGGGTGTACCAGTGTTTGGTGCATGCATGTTAATAATTATTATCTATTCCCATTGAATTATTTCTTTAGCCAATGTATAGTGACCTTTTTTTTTTGCTTCTCTTCATCAGTTTGGGCTTGATGTTCACTTTGTCTGAAAATAGGAAAGCTGTTCTTGCTAGTTTTCATATTCCTATTGCATGGAATATTATTTTCCATCCTTTGATCTTTTTTAATATATGAGTTTCTGTTAGGATTATATATGTTTCTTATATATAGCATATCACTGGGTTTTGTTTCATGATCCATTCTGACAATGTTTGTCTTTTGGTTAGGGAATTGAGTCCATTCACATTTAGAATTATAATGGAATGGTATTGACTTATTCATGTCATTGCATTCTTTTTATGTTGCTGATTCCTTTTCTTTCCCTTCTAGTTACCTGCTCACCCTATATGGTGTATTAATTCGGTTAGACCTTTTTTCACTGTTAGTTCCATTGCCTGTTTCTAGAATATTCTTGGGAAATTTTTTTCAAGTGCTGGTTTAGTGGTCATGAATTTCTCTAGGTCCTCTTTATTTTGGAATTATCTTATTTCTCCATCAATTTTGGAAGCTTATTTGTAGGACATATAAACCTATGTTGGTTTTTGGGGGGAGGAAGGGCACTTGAAACAACTCACTCCAAGCTATCCTATCCTTTATGGTTTGTGTTGAGTAGTGTGCTGTAATTCTAATAGGTTTACCTTTATATGTGATTTGTCCATTTTCTCCAATAGCTTTTAAGATTTTGTCCTTGTGTTGGACTTCTGGAACTTTGATGTGTGAGAGAGTTCTTTTCTGATTGTAGCTATTTGGGGTTCTATATGCCTCACTTATCTGTATGTTAAATCCTTTCCTCATATCTGGAAAGTTTACTGCTATTATTTTAGTGAACAATAAAGTTATGCCAGATCTGTGGTCTTCTGATATTTTTTAACTAATTCTAATTAATGTTAGATTAGTCTTCTTTGCATCACCCAGCAGGTGTTGGGTCCATTTTTCATGCCTTTATGTTGTTTTTAAGGTACCTCTCATTAGTGGATCACTGACAACAGCCCTGTCTTCTAGTTCTAACACCCTGTCCTCACACTGTTCTCTTCTATTTCCCATATATTCCATAGTATTTTTAATCAGCTAAATTTCTGTTTCATACGTATTCATGAGCTTCAATTCTTTTCTATACTGGTCATTTATGTTTTATATAATTTTGTTTACCTCAGCTAAGTTTTTATTAGTGTTTTCTATAGACTTACAGATCATTTTGTTTATTAGGTCCATTATCTCATTATACTTTTTTATCGTTTCAAGTGTCTTATCATTGTATTTTATCTCCCCTGTTATCCTTTTGAATAATTAGGTTGTATGGCTTTTGATTTCCTCCCCTTGGATGGCCCATGAATCAGCTTTGGGGAGTTTGGAATTCTTGGGGACATTTTGTTGCCTTATCTTCATGTGTTTCTATTTTTTTGTTTGCTTGTTCATTTGTTTATTTTCTGTTCTGAGACTTGCAGGCTGATTATAGTGGGAAACTTTGTTGCTAGTATGGAGATCTCTTTACTTAATGCCTGATTTTCAGCAACGCCTTCTGGCTGTAACTAACTACTGGCCTTTGCCTCTTTCTCAGGATCTAAACATCTCCATGTACTAGGGAGGGGATGCTTCAGCTACTTCGCCTAGTGGCCAATTGTCCAGGAATGGGCTGCAGTATCCTTAATAACTGAAGTACAAGCCAGATATTGGCATCCAGAGAAAACCAATTAATAGCAACAAATATGTCAACTAGCTTACTATTACAGCTATTATAACATAATAAAATCAGAAACAGTAATAGTGTCAAAGACAAATTAGATAATGACATACCCTAAGGACCAATAATTACCACTCTTTACCATAGAACAAAGATATATAATTATAGTGTAAACACTAAGACAAACCAAATATCAACCTACAGTAAATGTCTACTAGATGGAACAACTTTACCTCCAGTACCAAAATAACAGTATTCAGCCATAGTATCATAGAGTTAACTAGCTATCTACAGATTCATAATGCTTAATAGTTATACTAGTAAAGGTAGAGGGTATGAGGAACCAGAGAAAGAAAAAAAAAGTAAAATTTAAAAAATTAAACAGTAGAAGATGAGAGGGAGGAGAAAGGAATGATGTAAGGATCCTATTGAGGATTAAAAAAGAAATTAATATTATTAGATAATAGTCACAAGAAAGGAATGAACAATAAAAAGAAGAAAGAGAAAAACAGAGCAAAATATAAGAAATGAAAGATAAGGAGAAAAAAGGTTAATGAGGAAGAGAAAAAGAAAGCAGGAAAATCCCCAAACCTCAAAAAAAAAAAAAAAAAAGGAAACAGATAATTTTTTTAAAAATGTAAAAAGGTTGAGTTTAAAAAAAATTGGTCTGTGTTTTGAATGAGGGATTTCTTTCCAGATCTGCAGTCTTGAAATCCAGCAAGTAACGTTCTTCTCTGCTTAGCTTTACGGCCTGTGGGTTTGTAAGGTTACCTTCCTGCGCCAGAGTCCCCTCTGTCCATTCACCCCAGACTGTAATAAACTGTCCAAGCTGAGGCATGCCCTTGCTCATGATGGTAGATAGGAAAAACACTCAACTTTCTGATGTCTGGTGGATGCAGGCCACTTGGTGGGGGAGAGGACATTTCAAACAAACTGTTAGCCTTAATGTCAGTATTTGCTGGGCCTGGTTTCTCAATATGGAGAGCAGGCCCCATGTCCTTCCTGGCTGAGATTAAACTTCTAAGGTTGTCTGTGTCTAACCTGCCACCTTTCTGCAGTCGTTTCCTCTAGTTGTCTCTCACCTAGGCACTTTGGGAGAGTAACACTGAAATCCCTGAAACTACTGGCCATGTTCTCTGGGTCTGTTGGCTCTCCAGGATTACCTTCTCTCTCTGAGCATTGGCCTTGTCCGTGATCGGGTTGGTCAGTTAGTCCATACTTCTGCTGCCTTGTGCCAAGATGAAGTGAAGTGTAGAGCCAACTTGGAGTTAGTGAATGATCACAGCTTGGCAGTGGCTTTCTGTGTCATCCCACAGTGGGCTATGGCTTACTGCCACAGACTTATATAATTGCCAGAGTTATAGAAGCATATTTTGTAGTAGTACAGTGAGGAATTTCCACCTGGAAGCAGTATTTCTAGAAGTCCCTCCTAGGTTCCTTAACATGCATTTATCCCCCAAATTGTAAACAAGGATCAAAATGTATAGGACAAAAGGTCTAAGCTGTAGGGGAAGTGGGAAGGGTAGGGAAAAGGTAAGAAAGGAAAAGAAAAATAAAAGAAAAGGAAAAATGTAAATAGGGAAGGGTGCAGAGAGTGAAGGGAGGCCAGGAAACAGGGAAAAATAAGAACCAAGATACATCATGCAAAGGTACAAGAACCTAATGATGAGTGTAACTGCATTGCATACCTAAAATGTACCATTAAAGAAAAAAAATATATATACATTTATCCCATCACTCACCAGGTTCCTCTGAATTATCTGTTTATGCTTCACCTTCTGTGCTAAAGCACATATAAGGCAGCACTGCACCTTACATTCATGAGAACTCAAAGTGCATTTAATAAGGTGTTATTAGTTATTTTTTTTTCCTCTCATTGAGTTTATTGGTACATTTTAGGTATACAGCACAGTTACATTCATCATTGGGTTCTTGTGCCTTTACATGACAGGTCTTGGTTTTCATTTTTTCCCCTTATCCCTGCCCTCCCTTCACCCCCTCCTCCTCTCCCCATTTACAAACACTTTATTTCCATTTTTTCATTTTCCCACACTTTTTTCTTTTCCCTTATTAGCTTTCCCCTACCCTTCCCACTTCCCCTACACCTTTAGCCCTTTTCTTCCTATTTCACATTGTCAATTATATCATTAGGATCTTATGTACTATTACAGTTTTTCACACCAGAAAACTATTCAGTATTTACACATGTGTGACTAATTTATTTCACTTAGGAGTATATCCTCAATATGTATCCATTTTCCCATGAATGAATCTAATTTCTCATTCTTTGTGGCTGAGTAGTATTCCATTTTATAGAAAAACCACAACTTCTTTATCCACTTTCAAACGGATGGAGAAATGGGCTGTTTCCAAGTTTTATCTATTACAAACTGTGCCACTATAAACATAGGTGTACATATATCACTGTGGTATGATTCCTTTAATTCTTTTGGAAAGATACCCAGCAGAGGGATGGCTGGGTCAAATGGAACCTCCAGTCCAAGATCTTTGAGGTATCTCCATATTGATTTCCATAGTGGTTGCACCAGTCTGCACTCCCACCAACAATGGAGAAGGGTTCCTTTCTTCCCACAACCCTGCCAACATTTGTTATTCAGTGATTTCTTGATAGCAGCCATTCTTTGTGGGGTGAGGTGGAATCTCAAGGTTGTTTTCATCTGCATCTCTCGAATGACCAGAGATATGGAACATTTTTTCATATATTTACTTGCTGCTTTTACTTCTTTGAGAAATGTCTGTTCATTTCAGATGCCCATTTTTGAATTGGGTCTTTATATTTGGGGGGGCTATTATGCTTTTAAATGCAGTTTTATTGATAGGTATATTTGGAAATAATGATTCAATAGGTTTCTCTGCTGCAAGGTCTGTTATAATTTTTTTTTCCATTTACTTGGTATAAAATTTTTTACAAATATTTATTGAGTGCCTCCCATGCCAGCTAGCATTTTGGACATTGCGAATTCAGTTGAGAACAGAAACACCTTAATTTCATAGTATCCATTACAGCAGAGAAACAATAAGTGAAAACGAATGAATGATGTGTTGGGTGGTTGTAAGTGACATGACGAGAAACAAAGTAGGGTAAGGAAATCTCGAATGGTGGTCTTGGGTAAACAGGTGGCAGAGGGGTTACATAGGGTAGTGACCAGGGAGGGGCTTCTTTGATGAAAAGACACTAGTGATGAAGCCTGAAGCAATGCAGTGAGCCATTCAGAAGGGGTGTTTAAGGGAAGAGTAGGCACAAAAGCCCTGAAACAAGAGTATGCCTGGTGTTTTCCAGAAAGAGCGAGGAAGCTGGTAAAACCTGAGAGGGTTAATGTAGAGGGGAAGTGATAAGAAGGGAGGTAGATCAGTGGAGTTGGGGTCAGGGAGCAGAAAAACAGAATGTGCTTGGCTTTAAGGTCTTGCTAAGTGGGCTTTCGGCTGAGTTGGTGGGGCCTGGGCAGAGGCTTGACCATTTCACTGATAGCAGCTGAATGGGAGCAAGAGAAAAGGAAGAAAACCAATTAGGAAGCTATTGTAGCAATTCAGAAGTGAGATAGTGATAGTCTTAGTGGCAGTGGTGGTAAGAGGTGAAGTAGATTTATTTTAAAATTACAGTTGACAAGATTTATTTTTATGGGCTATAAGAGGAAGAAGTCAAGAAAGGTTCCAAGGACTTTAACTCAAGAAAATAGAGGAATAGGACTGGGGATTTAGCTCAGTGCTTCCACCGCCTGCCTTGTAAACACAAGGACCTGAGTTTGATCCCTGGTACAAAAAAAAAAAAAAGAGAAATAACACTGCCATTTACTAAGACAAGGAGAACTGGGAGATGTGAGAATTGGGGAAGAAGAGTCCTAGTCTTTAAAACTTTTATTGGTATATGTTTGTGATATATAATAATTACATTAATTTCAGGAAATCAGCATACCCACCTCCCATTTCTTTTGCTCTTTGTTTTATTCATATTGTGGGATTCTCATATAAGCAAAACCAGGTGATATCTAACCTTCAGTGTCTTATTTAATTCTCTTAACATTATGGTTTCAAGATTCATCCATTTGCCTACAAATGACAAGAACCTATCCTTCTTTATATCTCAATAATACTCTAATATATCCCACATTCTTTGCCATCTCTCAGTGGGCCTCCAGGCTATTTCTATAGCTTAGCTACCATGAGTTGTGCTGAAAATCCTGTCTTGATAAAGCTACCTTCAAGAAAAATATTGCTAGACCTGAGTCCAGAGTCACTGTTGATGTGTTTATATGTATTATAAATAGCCCCAAAGGAATATAGTAAGTTGCTTTTCTTGAGTAATCCAATACATAATTTATGCTGTATCCTGTGGACCTAGTGTTTCATGTAGCACACTGTGGACACAAACATAGCAGAGCTGAACTAAATTAGATGTGCCAGAAAAAACACATCTGAGAAATAAGCCATCACATGTAAGTTTAATAACAAACACTTACATATGGTGTGATTTCTAAAAAGACAACTTATGGGAAGAAGAATTTTGATGAACTATAAAATGATGAATATTGCACAGTGATATGACTTTTAGTAAGCACATAAGAACTCCCACATTCCAAAGAATGCTGTCTTTTCTTTTCTTTTCTTTTTTTTTTTTTTGGACCAGTGATTGAACTCGGGTCCTTGCGCTTGCAAGGCAGGCCACCGAACCACTGAGCTAAATCCCTGGCCCCATTGCTGTGTCTTTTGATGTAATCTCTGTATTGGTCAGCTTTTCATCACTGGGACCAAGTATCTGACAGATTAATTTTGGCTGTGGTTTCTCAAGATGTAAGTCCATGGTCAGCTGGCTCTGAGGTAAAACCATCATGGCAGAAGGACATGGCAGAGAAAAGCTGCCCACCTCATGGCTGCCAGGAATCAGAGACAGGGAAAGAGGCGGAGAGAGAGGCTGAGCCAGGGCATACTCCTCAAAGTCACATCCCCAGTGATCCCTCCGCCAGCTAGGCCCCCACCCGCATCAGCACATTCAGCTGTGAACTCATCAGTGGATTAACCCACCTATGAATTAGTGCAGCCATGATCAAATTACCTTCCAGAAGCTCCACCTCTGAACACACAAGTCTTTTGTCCAAATCATGACAGTCTCTAGATGGCTAAATATCCCAGTGATATTAAAACTGGCCAAAATATCTTTGAAAATCATATTTGGATTAACTTTTTTTGATTCACTGTGTAGACACAGTGCCTCTAGTATCCTTAGATATGACAAAATAATTTGAAGGTGGATTTTAATTTCTAAAATTGTGATACATCATTCAAAGTCAAGCTAGATATAAATGGGTGAATAAAGTGAGAAATATTTTATTGTTAAATGTGAGTAGGGCTGGGGATTTAGCTCAGTGGCATCATGCCTGCCTCATATAAGTGCAAGGTCCTGAGTTGATCCTTGGAATCACAAAAAAAAAAAAAATGCTAGAAAATTATATCAATAATGTTTCCTAATGACCTTGAGAATCATTCCAAAGAAGAATTCCAAAAGAATCTTTGAACAGTAATAATAACCCTAAAATATTCTTCCTGTAATTTTCACCTTCACTGAAATACATTAGCTTTGCTGTTGAAGTCTATGTTACAGTTACATGCTCAATGTCAAAAGAATGATCCTAATTATTTCTAAAATGAAAAACTAGTAAATAGGTAAAGTTAGATTCCCCTGTGCTGACTCCCATCACCTGTTCTCTTTCCACAGAATACAGAAACGCCACAGAATATTAAAATTATCTGGATAATTAGAAGCTGAATTTGAGCTAATTCTTTCCTGATAATCTAGATAGAAGAAATAAAAGGGTAACAATTTATCCCTACAGAGGAATGGAGGTAAAAAATGAGTTTGTCCTAAGATCTATCTTAGACTAAGAAACTAATATACCAAATAGACCTGGCCTTATGCCTGATGTTTACCATTTGCTAATTGGATGCAAACACGTCTGTGAATTTTTGATGGTGAGCCAGCTGCTATGTACTCATTTTGGTTGATTAAAATGCTCTCAGTGGAGATTCTGCTCAGAATTGATCAGTCCACTTCTGTCTGCTGGGAAATGAGAGTTGCCAGGGCCTCTTCTGCTGAATGGTAAAATTATTCCATCACAGCAAGGCTCTCTCAGAACCCAGGTTTCCAAATATTTCAAGGATGGAGAGCCTTTCTAGGTTGTTTCCCATGCAGAGAAACTCCAATCTAGGCCACAGGGGATGCTTTAGACAAGCCAAGAAGAAACAAAGTAGTTTCCCATTAAACATGACTATCTCAATCTAGGGATTTACCTAAACATCTTTGAGATAATTCACATGAAGGAATTCTGGGAAACAGAAAACTTTATAAGCTCTGTCTTACCTGTTCTGCAATAGAAGTATCCCCTGAAAGAGGATATTCATTCTGTTATCCCTGAAAGAGATATTCATTCTGGAGAGGGTTCTCCCTTCCCATTCACTGTACTTTTTCTGACAATCCTATTTGCGAGCTTACAGAAAACTTCAAACTATGATCGTGTTCCGCATAATGCTTCTTTCCCCCAAGGAATTCATTTTGCAGCAAAGGGAGTAAGGATGTAAAAGGGCTATTGAGGAAGTGCAATGATGATGAGAAAGGCCCAGAATCCCCTAAAACATCCCCAACCTTGAGAATATAGGGATTCAGGAGTCAGGCCATGTTCGGACTGGAATGGCAGAGATGAGTCATTCTCTGACATAAAGGATACTCTCCTACTACGCAGATGTTGATGGAGAGAATGTTTTCTTCAATATGCGTTAAATAGATAGTAATATGTATTCCCATCCTTGCCTCGGGGCTGTATTAACTCTTATGTTCTCTGTCATAATACAAATCCAAAAGTTCTTTGATCAGCTGGACATTCTGCATGACAACTGGTCAATTTTATTGTTGACATTATGTTAATGAAATCTGGGAAATAGCATATGACAAATACTCGGATTGCCTTCCTAAGACACATGCGTGACACTGTGTAAGAAGTAAATCTTGCATCATTTAGGGGCCTACTGTATTGACGAAGTACCAAAGGATCCAACAGAATGGGGCACACCCAGGAATCCCCTCCCAGGATAAAGGTAGGTCATTCCACCTTCACTTCCTAGACAGACAAATTACTATATCTTACCCCCTTTTTGGATTTTGAATACAACACATACCTCCCTTGATACTCTCCTCCAACTCATTTATGAAATAACTCAGAAAACCATCAGCACTGAGTTGGTCCCCTCAAAAAGAGAGGACTCTAAAATAGGTTCAAACTGCCTCTTGAGAATATCTCATGTGCTACAGGTGACCTTGGTGGGACATAGGGTGGAGTTTTTAGAAAGCCCCAAAAGGGAATTTATAGCACAAATTCTGAATTTTGGAGCAAGACAGTACCATCTGCATCAGAGAATTAGTCATCATTCCAAAATAAGTGCTTGGCATACTACTAGGCTGCAGTAGAAACTAAGTGCATGACCAAGGGAAATCAAATGACTGTGTGCTCAGAGATGACCACCATGATGATTAATTTTTGTGTCAGCTTGACTGCATAATGGGGCACCATTATTTTTAGGTTGTGAGAGTGTTTCTGTATGAGACATCAGTTCTTGTATACTTTGCCTCAACACAGTCTGGGAGGGCAGACATTCTTGTGATCCTTTTCCATTATAGACTCTGAGAGCACAGCCCACGGCCATTTGTCTACATCCTGCAGTCTGAGAAGTTTCAAGCTGGCCCCTTGAAAGTTTCTCTTGTATATATTTCTACTTGTTTACTCAGCCTAGGATACATATCATGGGCCCTAAGATTCTCTCTTAAGTTCTATCACTATGCTGGAAGTAAGGAAAGCCTTCTCCACCTCTTGTATACTAGCATTTTCTCCAAGGAAGTCCTCTGACCTCAACTTCAAACTTGGTTAGACAGATTAAACAGTTAAACTGGTGATACCTTTGAAATGCCCTTTGGGCCAATAATTCCTAACCACTTTTTTTTTTTTTTTTTTTTTTTTTTTTTTTTT